>NC_140084.1:10993028-11639529 GCF_964194135.1 Talpa europaea | reverse complement strand
ACCCTCGTGAGTTGTTATTGGGGAATGAAAATGCCAATCAACTCGAGCACGAATCAGTTTTTTAGCCGATTTCTGGGAAAACGGCGTTCTGCCGGCTGATGCAATGGCGGGGAAAGACGGTGCCCGGGCACGTCACGTGAGAGTAAGACGCGGAATCCCGGAGGCTGACATTTTGGTTTCCATGTGAGAAGTCCTGACAGTGACATGGCTGATAAAGGGGAAAGGTGCCATCTGTTTGGTGGAAGCCATAACTCTTGGTATATACTTAGGTTCCTTTTACTTGTGGGTTGCTGTACAGACCTCAGAAGATTCTCAACTATTGTACCTATGGGGACATTTGACCTTATCAGACCTTCTTGGATATGGTATGGAAGAAACAACTATACTAACTGAGGGGCAACTGAATTGGCATCTGGTCCTCGATTTGGCTTTAAAAAATAATAGTTAAGGGCCTCTCGGGTAGCGCAGCGGTTGAGTGCTGGGCTGCGAAGCTGCCCGCAGCCTCCACAGCACCGGTTCGATCCCCGGCCTCCGGCGAGGGTCCCACATGGCTTGCAGACCTTTCCTGCCGCCCGCTGCTCCCCTCAGCAGTGTTTCGTTACTCTGCCTGCTCTGCTCCCCGCTCAGGCTCTGGTGAATTCTCTCACTCTCCCGCGCTTCTGACTGTACCTGTTAGGGGGAAAAGGATGTCCCAAAGCAAATTCCATATAGGCTTTGTGGACTCCACCCCCACCCCAGGTCAAAGCCAAAGACACTGGGAACTCCAAATCTCATCACCACCAAAGGGAAGGTGGCTGGGACCTGAGGGTGGGGGTTAAGCAGCCAGGTGGATACAAAAGGCAGACACGTGGGCTTTGGGGGGGCTCTCCATTTTGGGCTCGCGGCCAGCTTGCAGCTTCCGGTAAGCTCTGAGAGTGACTTTGGTTTTCCAGGTCTTTATTTCCCTATTTTCTCCCTGAGTTGTACCTTTTTCTTATTTTCTTTTTCTCTTGTAAATAAACCTTTTATTAACCCTTTTGTGTGTGTCTGTAGTAGAGTATTCATAAGTCTCTTTAAAGCGCGCGGGTGAGGACCCACAGCCAGGAACCCGTTTAATATCGGGGTTGCTCTATAACAGCTTGGCGCCCAACGTGATTTGCAATTTCACCCGTGGTTGACCAGCCCAAAGTAATTTTTCTTGCGTTGGTCACGATAAAAGCGCATTAGGTCTTGCAAACTTTTGCTTTGCTGTTAAAAGTTTGGGATCAAGGTTGACAAAATTTGTGTTTTTTTTACATCAGTTGAACCATTTTAAGATTTTTTTTCCTGTAATTTTTACATATCTGCTGTCTTGTTTTGGCTAACACCTCCAGATTTTTTTTTGGCTTAAACTGATGAACTATTTTTCCTGGAGTGGAGGACTTTTGCTTTCCACAATGGACAAATACCTGGAAAGACTGGTTTTCTTTCACACTGGAACCTGACAAAATGTTCATCTGAGACTGCATCCCAACCTCCATATATTCGATCTTCATCACCATGGAAATGGTGGCAACAAGTGAAAGGGGGGAATTGTTAGGGGGAAAAGGATGTCCCAAAGCAAATTCCATATAGGCTTTGTGGACTCCACCCCCACCCCAGGTCAAAGCCAAAGACACTGGGAACTCCAAATCCCATCACCACCAAAGGGAAGGTGGCTGGGACCTGAGGGTGGGGTTAAGCAGCCAGGTGGATACAAAAGGCAGACACGTGGGCTTTGGGGGGGGCTCTCCATTTTGGGCTCGCGGCCAGCTTGCAGCGTCCGGTAAGCTCTGAGAGTGACTTTGGGTTTCCAGGTCGTCGGATCGGGTAGGACGCATTAAAGACTTTATTTCCCTATTTTCTCCCTGAGTTGTACCTTTTCCTTATTTTCTTTTTCTCTTGTAAATAAACCTTTTATTAACCCTTTTGTGTGTGTCTGTAGTAGAGTATTCATAAGTCTCTTTAAAGCGCGCGGGTGAGGACCCACAGCCAGGAACCCGTTTAATATTGGGGTTGCTCTATAACATACCCAGTGCTTGCATAAATAAATAAATAAATCTTTAAAAAAAAAAAATAGATGAACCTGTCTAAGCTTTAAAAAAAAAAAAGTCATTATGTAACAGGGTGGTCCCCAGGAAAGGGGGAGGTTCCCTGCCCCACCCAAGGGAGGGTGGAGCTGAGCAGGAAGAGGAGAAGCTGCAGAAGAAACTGAGGAAGGAAGCAGGATGGAGCGGCTGCCCCTCTCCCTGTCCTATAACAATTATACCTAATATTTGTTGAGCACTTGGTATACAGCAGGCTCTGGTCTAAATTTCTGATATTCACAAAAAACCATATCATGAGTTATTGTTATTACCTGCTTTTAGCTGTTGAGGAAACTGAGGAACTGGACAGACTGTAACAGCAAGACAGCCAAGAGCAACCCAAAAAAGGTGTGTTTATTCTTATCCAAATTAGCATAGTCAGTCTAAACAATCTGAGAAATGGATCAGTCTTCCGTGCTACTGCTACGGGGCAGCCCCGATATAAAACTGGTTGCCTGACTGTGGGTCCTCACCCACACGCTTAAAAGGGACTTAATACCCCACTGCAGGCACACACAAAAGGTTAATAAAAGATTTATTCACAAGGGAAGGGGAAATGAGAAAAATGTACAACTCAGGGAGAAAAGTGGGAGATAAAGTCTTAAATGCATCCTACCCTATCTGCCGATCTGAAATTCCAAATGGCACTCTGAGAGCTGGCTGTGAGCCACAAGCCGTGAAGCCAGGAGGCGAGCAAGAGAGAGACCCCAAGGCCCACGTGTCTGGTTTTTATACCAAACCTGGCTGCTTAACTCCACCCTCAGGTCCCAGCAACTTTCCGTTTGGTGGTGAAGGGATTTGTCTTTTCTAATGTCTTGATGGCTTTGGTTTGGAGTGGGGGTGGAGTCCACAAGGCCTGTATGGAGTTAGCTCAGGACATCCTTTCCCCCTAACACTACCACCATTAAAATGGAAAACCACACTTGTAAAATTGTACTTTCAAAATAAAGTTGGGCCTGCCTGGTGGCATAAGGGGTTAAGATGCAACCTATGAAGCTGTCCTCAGTCTCTGCAGCACAAGTTCTATCACCAGGCCAGACAGGGAGCAACCCACATGGCCAAGCAGACCTCTCCCGAGTCACAGGCTGTTCCCCTCAGCAGTGTATTTCAGTCAGTCTACCTGTTCTGTTCCCCATTCTGTCTCTGGTGAATTCTCTCACCCTCCACACCTCTGGCCTGTACCCCTGCTCTTGTATGCATAAATAAATAAATAAAGTAAGTAAGTAAGTCTGCAGCCATACTACCCTGAATGCACCCAATCTCATCTGATCAAAATAAAGTAATATAGGGCCTCCCTGGTGGCCCAGGTGGTTGGGTGCAGCACTGTGAAGCTGTCCACAGCCTCTGCAGTGCCAGTTCCATCCCCGCTGGCCTCGGAGCAACCCACATTGCGAGCAGACCTCTCCTGTCTCACTTGCTGCTCCCCTTAGCAGCGTATTTCATCAGTCTGCATGTTCTGTTCCCTGCTCTGTCTCTGGTGAGTCCTCTCACCCTCCTGGGCATCTAGCCTGTACCCTGGCTCTTGTATAAATAAAATAAA
Source organism: Talpa europaea (assembly GCF_964194135.1). Taxonomy (NCBI): domain Eukaryota; kingdom Metazoa; phylum Chordata; class Mammalia; order Eulipotyphla; family Talpidae; genus Talpa; species Talpa europaea. Next base: position 11,635,905 of record NC_140084.1, on the reverse strand, counting down.
TCTTAAAAATAAATAAATAAAGTAATATTGGTAATAGTTTCAAAAACTTTGCTATGTTGCCTGAATTGTTGTTGTTATAGTAGCGACTAGTGAAAGAATTAGAGACAGAATTTTTTTTTTCATTCATTCATTCAGTGACTGGGGTCTATATACATGAGGAGAAATTGTAATTGAGTCCCAAGAGTCACATTCTTCCAAGCATGAATTTTCTATATGAATTATTGAGATAATGACTGAGATCTGTTTTTCTCTTGTAGATAATGTTAACTATGTAATGGAAGAAAAGCTATCTTAATGAAATATGCAAGTTGTGTATTTTACAAACTTATTACTCTGGGCTTAGCAAATAGTCCTATTGGTAAGAGTGCATGCTATAACATTATTTACAATAGCTAAGCTTTGGAAACAACCCAAATGCCCAAAAATAGATGACTGGATCAAGAAGATGTGGTACATATACACCATGGAATATTACTCAGCATTCAAAAAAGAAAAATACATGCAATTTGCAGCAACATGGATGGAGCTGGAAGGATCATGCTCAGCAAAACAAGCCAGAAAGAAAAAGAAAAATACCGGATGGTCTCACTCATAGCAGGAATCTAGAAAACTTATATATGGGACCAGGAAAATGAATAACTATAAGAAGGTGAAAATCAAAATCAACAAACAACTATGAACCAGAGACACTCTATGGGAGGTGAGGGGCAGGAAGGGGAGGGATTGGGGTCAAAATAAGGGGGTTGTAATTGTATGGGGAATATAAAAATAAAATTTAAATTTAAAAAATGCAAAAAAAAGAATGCATGCTATAAACACACGATTTACTCTGTTGCAATAGAACATTGATTAAATGCTCACCTTGGGGCTTGAGGAAAATAACAGAGGCTCAAGATAGGACAACTAAAATACTTGGATTCGAAAGAATGTAGCCCTAGATTTTAACTCTCCCATGGCATCTAAGCTACTTTTAATATCAGGTCAAATGAATCTGGCCCGAATAGTTGTTTTCAGACCTAAAGGTGCATAGGAATCATCTGGGATCTTAAAATGCAGAACCTAATTTAGTAAATTTGGAGGGTATAATTTAGTAAATTTGGAATAGACCTTGAGGTGATGTCCGTGCTGCTGGGAATCAAACTTGGGAGTCCCAAGGACCTAAACTTGAGACTGAGCTTCTGCGCCGATTTGTTAAGTGGCAAAGATTTAAAAGTTTGGGGGGAGGTGGTGGTGTACATTTACCATCTACTTATTCACCAAATACATGCCTATCATGCGATAGTCCGGGAGAACCAACATTAAGTAAAGCCGATAGTGCCTTCCACTCACGGCAGTGCCAGTGTAGCCAGGGAGCCAAAATTGACATGGCTCGATGCACAAGGGCGCCCCTCTAGCGCTCCGCGCAAGCCAGAGGCTGTGCCCTGCCTCCCTCTGATTGGCTGGCAGGCCGGCCTCCAGGTCTTCACCAATGAGGCCCGGGCTGTGAGCGGCCGTTGGCAGAGCTTAACCGCCATGCTGAGGGGCAATGGCCGGGTCTGCTAGGCGCTTTCGAGGCCACGCCCTGGGCTGCTTTCCACTTGTCCTACCCGTGGGCGACGTGAGTATCTCAGGGTAGAAACGAGACCTTCCCCCTCCATACACGTAGGCACCTTCCAAGCATTCATCCAGCGGGGACGCGGTAGGAATAATAATAATAGCTAATATTTATCAAGCCGTCACCATAAATAGCTAATATTTATCAAGCCTTCACCATAAACCAGGCCCTGGGCCAAAGGCCTTATTACTGTTCGTCTGGTTGAATCTTCGAGCCCAACCGCAAGGTGGACTTGCCATGATTTCAAAGATGAAGGCTGCTAAGGTCCCATGGAAGTAAATACAGAAGTAAATGCAGTTGTTTTATTCTCCCAGCTCCTCAGGCCCCCTTTAGAAGCCAGGTCCTTTCTTAGTAGGAGGCTCACTTTGTGCAGGTGTAGGAGGAGGAGATAAGAGAGTCTAGACCCGTGATCCTTTTATTTATTTATTTTTTTTAAAAGATTTATTTTATTTTATTTATACAAGCACTGGGTACATTCAGAAGCGCGGGAGGGTGAGAGAATTCACCAGAGCCAGAGCGGGGAGCAGAGCAGGCAGAAGGACCGAAGTACACTGCTGAGGGGAGCAGCGGGCGGCAGGAGAGGTCTGCGCGCCATGTGGGACCCTCCTCTGGTGACCGGGGAGCAGCCGGGGATTGATCCGGCGCTGCAGAGGCTGCAGGCAGCTTCGCAACCCAGCGCTCAACCGCTGCGCCACCGGGGAGGCCCACCCGTGATCCTTTTAAAGTAACAAATGCTAAAAGCATTCTTGGGAAGGATAAGCGCCAGATTCAGAACAGCTGTTGTCTCTTGGGATTACTGTGCAGCGACTTCCAATTGAATCCTATTGACTTTCTTAAATTTCGCAGATGTTTGTTATATTATTGGCCTTTATCATTTGTATGAAATACAATTTGAAACCCACTTCAGAAGACAAAGTGTACACACATGGAAAGGGAAATCTTCACCAGCCCAATACGCACTTTGGTGATTGTACTAGCTTTGTGTTTTGATACATTCAATCTATACGGGCGTCTTTTGTGTCTGTCCAGCGCGGGAATGTGCTTTAGCTCTTTGCTCGGACAACCAGTTGACAGGAGCAGTAACCAAACTACCGCAGGGTCTGCGGTTCTGGACGTTGGATAAGAAAGCCCGAGCTAAAGCAAGGGTGCATGATGAGGGTCCGAAGGCGACCTAAGCAACGATCCGAGGCTAGCGAGAGGTGCCCAGCCAGGCGCGCACACCGACGTCACTGCGGCGCGCCGCTTCCGGTCCCTAGCGCCGGAACCGATGACTTCCCCCTCTGTGGGGCGGGAGCGGGGCTCGCCGGGGACCCCGAGCACCCACGATCGCGCCGCGCGAGCCGGCGTGTCCCCCAGCACCAGTGCCCCGCCCGCGCCCGGGACCATGGCCACCGACTCTTGGGCCCTGGCGGTGGACGAGCAGGAAGCGGCGGCCGAGTCGGTGAGTTGGCTTCAGCCGTAAAAGGGCCAGGGAGCCAGCGTGGGCCGGTGTCAGTTCCCGGTGAAGGATACTGCCCAGGTTGGTGAGGCCCGGGAGAGGGGGCGGGTGGGCACCGAACTTGGACCCAAAGCTGGCTTTGTTTACCCACCCGCCTCCGGATTACGTAAGCGCAGGTGAGTGCTTCTCTGGATACAGAGCCCAGCCTCGTGCTTGTGTTTCCGGAATGAGGATTGATGCGTAGATTGCTCTCACTTTCACTCCCCCAGATTGTGATCATCGTTGTAGGTGTCATTCCCCACCTCCGGGTTCTAGCTTCTTGGGCTCAGGGACGAGGACTTACTCTTCTTGGTGCGCTTTCCCAGCCTGCTCAGTGTTGCTGAATGACCCACTCAGTAGACTTGACAATCAGGAAATCCGCTCCTGAGACGCTCAACTTTGTTCTAGGCCAGACACACAGTAAGCAAGATAGGTGTTAAACGCTACTATGTAGAATTAATTTCACCTAACCAATCACTCTTTAGTTTTGATAGTGCTTTGAACCTACTTCTGTAAATTCTCCCAGAAAAGAACTTAGTTTTATTTCTTAGAACTGATTAAAAATGTTATACAGTACAGTTTTAAAGTGCAAATAATTTTGTTCCCATCAGGTTTTTTCTTCCCAGAGACGACTACTGTGTCTCTTCAAACTGATTTACAATGTTGACCTCCTGGGTCCCTAAATAGCATGCTACTTCTTGAGTTTTTCCTTTTAGGTATACATTAATTTTTGACTCTTTCCTCCATTCTCCTTTCCTTGCCCTATATGTACACCTTCCCATCCCCCAGCTTTTCATTATATATGTGTGTGTGTGTATATATTTACATACTCATTTTCATTATATATATTTGATTATATATTGTAATTTTCCTTAGATGACTATTCCTAGGTACATATAGTATCAAGTCATGAATACCTGTACTTCCCTATGAAACTTTTTCTTAATCCTTGGAATTTATAGTTGCCGATATTCTTTGTACTTATCACCAATTCAACCCCAGGCTCTTTGCTAATTGTCTGTCTTTATCTCAGGGTGTTTAGGTGTATAAGTTACCTCTCAATTCCATTTCTTCCAAGTCTTTTTTTTTTTAAAGATTTATTTTTATTTATTTATACAAGCACTGGGTACAGTCAGAAGCGCGGGAGGGTGAGAGAATTCACCAGAGCCAGAGTGGGGAACAGAACAGGCAGACTGATGAAATACACTGCTGAGAGGAGCAGCAGGCGGCGGGAGAGGTCTGTGCACCATGTGGGACCCTTGTCTGGCGGTCGGGGTCGGGGATTGAACCGGCACTGCAGAGGCTGCGGGCAGCTTCACAGCCCAGCACTCAACCGCTGCGCCACCAGGGGAGGCCGTGTAAGGGTTTTTGAATATAATAAAAATATTCAGGTTGTTGGGTTTTCCCCCACATATGGAGCTATAATTTTTCCCTCTTTTTTTATTTATTTTATATATATACATATCTTATATCATTCTTCCTTTTTGTACAAAGTATGCTTTCTCCTCTCAGGTGTAGTCCCCGTATAATTCCCATCACCAATTCACCCATGCACCATCACTATAGTCCCTTGTTCTCTCCACTGCACTATGTGGGTCACCTCCCTGGCTGGGGTCGTTTGCTGCAGTAGCTGCAGATTGTTTCATAGTGCTGACACTTAACCTCTCGTACCACCAGGGAGGCCCCTCTGCTCCTGTTTTGATCTCTCTCCCTCCTCTTCCCCTGTAGAGTTGCCTGTTAATTTTGTTTTTTAATTTATTGTAATTTTTCCCCCTGATCCCTTATTTGGTTCCCCTACATTACACATACGATAGTTTTCTTTTTCTTTCTGGTTTATTTCACTGAGCATAATCCCTTCCAGCTCCAGGCTGCTAGACTGAAGCAGCCTGTTTGGCCACCATTATTGTTACCTGCAGTTCTGCATTCCTATACAAAGGTCAGAACTGCCTGGTCACTCAGTCATAGGAGCCAAACCTTACAATTTTCAGATCAATCAAGAGCAGAAAGCTTGATCACCCTAGGAAGGGTATGCTTCAAGAGGTATGACTGGAAATGCCCAGGGTGCTGAGGACCAGTGTATGGCAAGGGACCCCAGAAGCTGATCAGTGGAATGCCTTGTTGATGGCCAGGGGTCTGGGTTATGGTTTCAATTACAACACCTGGTCGTCAAGCAGATAAGAATTATCTGGTCAGCAGACTCATGTCCCTCTGACACCCTAGATGACAAAAACACATTCTTTAGTTTCACCTATCTTTTTCTCCTTATCCTCCTACCCCACGTAACTCTATGATAAAAAGGCCAGGATTTTGCTTGTTCAGCAGCATCCTGCATTGTGCAGTCTGCTCCATGACTCCCGTTTATCAGTGTGGTATTGTGGATACAACAGTGTTGTTGTGAATGGCATGAGTTTATCGTTTTTGATTGCTCAGTAATATCCAATGTGTATATATACCACATCTTCTTGATCCAGTCACCTCTTTTTTGACATTTGGGTTGTTTCCCTACCTCACCTATTGCAATAGTGGAGCTATAATTTTCTGCACCATTTGTTGAAAAGCGTCCTTTAACTTTTTTTTTTTTTTTTTCTGATATTTTCTGGCTTGGTCTTTTGCCATATTTCCTGGGAGATTTTCCCAGCTACCGTCTAACATTTCGTTTTTTATTTCTACAATTTTTTAATTTCAAGAATAACTCCCCTTCCCCCTTTTCCTTTTTTTTTTTTTTTTTTTTTTTTACAAACAACATCCAGTGCTGCTTTCATGGCTGTAATATCCTCTTATTATTTTAAGGTTATTGATAGTGACTTTTTTTCCCCCCTCTACATAGGCTCTCTTTCCTGTAAGGTACTTTTATCTATTTCAGTGTCTATTTTCTCATGATGAAAATTTGTCAGATTTAATTGTCAACTAATACTTAAGAGTGGATGACTAAGAAATTAAATGGCAGCTGTAAACATGTGAGTGGGGCTTGTCAATTCTGACTTTAACCCCCTAACTCTTCAATGTCCTGAGAAGTTTCCTTCTGGACTAGGCAGATTTTGCAGAGGCATTCTCAGATTTCCTGCCTGGAGGTTAGAAGTCAGTGTTCAGGGACCTGAGTGGGAGACCTCCAGAAGGGCAGAGGTCTTAGCACTTAATGCTTCCATTTCATCATGGCACCCTCCCTCTACTGTGGCACTTAGTTTATCTATCTTGGTATTTCTCATGCCTAGCCTAGCAGGCACTGTTAATTGACTTGTAATCTAGTAAATAAGCTGTAGTCTGTTTTTCCATTACTTGGCTCTGTCAGAAAGAAATTTTTACATATATACACTGTCTATATATAACTATTTAGAAATTGCACATTGTATTATTTTACAAAATATGTGCATCATATAACATACACAAAAGTTAATAATGACTTGAGAGAAAGATGAAATAATGTTTTCCTGTGCTGACTTCATATTTTCTTTAATCTCTTAAGGTACAATATAAACTGGGGGTGGGGAGAGAAACCCTATCATATCTTAGCCATTGTAGGTGTAAATATGTATTTCAAATAGGTTTTTTAAAATTTATTTATGCATACAAGAGCTGGGGTGCAGGCCAGAGGTGTGGGGGTGGTGGTAGAGGGGTTGGTGAGAGGATTCACCAGAGACAGAACAGGCAGATTGACTGAAATACACTGCTGAGGGGAACAGTGGGCGAGACAGGAGAGGTCTGCTGCACCAGGTAGGTTAGCTCCCTGGCCAGAGATCAAACTCATGCTGCAGTGGCTGCCAATAGCTTCATAGGCTGAGGCTTAGACCCTTGTGCCACAAGGGAGGCCCCTCAAGTAGTTTTGAATATTTTGGCTGACTTCTGGTCAGGTTAGATTTGATTGTCATTCTCTTAACCTACTAATTTGTATAAAAGTTTTGTTAAGAGGGCCTCCCTGGTGGCACAGCGGTTGAACGCTGCGTTGCGAAGCTGCCTGCGGCCTCTGCTGCGCTGGTTCGATCCCCTGCTGCTCCCCGGCCACCGGAGGAGGGTCCCACATGGCACGCAGACCTCTCCTGCCGCCCGCTGCTCCCCTCAGCAGTGTACTTCGGTCCTTCTGCCTGCTCTGCTCCCCGCTCTGGCTCTGGTGAATTCTCTCACCCTCGCGCGCTTCTGACTGTACCCAGAGCTTGTATGCATAAATAAATAAATAAAATAAATAAATCTAAAAAAAAAAAATTAGTATTTTCTTCAAGATTAGCATTATCGGGCCTCCCCGGTGGCGCAGCGGTTGAGCGCTGGGTTGCGAGGCTGCCCGCGGCCTCAGCGGCGCCGGTTCGATCGCCGGTTCGATCCCCGGCTGCTCCCCGGCCACCAAAGGAGGGTCCCGCATGGCGCGCAAACCTCTCCTGCCGCCCGCTGCTCCCCTCAGCAGTGTACTTTGGTCCTTCTGCCTGCTCTGCTCCCCGCTCTGGCTCTGGTGAATTCTCTCGCCCTCCCGCGCTTCTGACTGTACCCAGTGCATGTATGAACAAGCAAAAACAAACAAATAAGTAAATAAATAAAAAACATGCCTCTATAAAAAAAATTAAAAAAAAAAAGATTAGCATTATCTGTGGGAGACACTACTGTGTAGAGATTAAGACCTCAAGACCGTAGCCAGACAGACTTGGGTTTGTATTCTGGGTTCATCACTTACTGGTTATGTGACCTTGGGCAAACTGCTTAGCTTTTCTGTGTCTCCGTCTCCACATCTGTAAAATGAGGATAACCATAGGACCTACCTCATTGAGTTATGATATGCCTGATATAGGAGCTATGTAAGTGGTAGCTATTATTATTATTATCTAAAACACAGATTTTTTTCAGCAATCTTTTAAATTACCTGGCAATATTATAGGGCTAGTTAGTTGAACATGGATAAGATTTGTGAATCCGCTTAACCATGCATCAGTAAAGAACTGATCCCAGTATCTATACCAAACAATTGATCCCAGTATCTAACTGAATAAAGACACCTCTTACACCTCTACCTGGGGGAATTTCCACTCAAGATCCCCACGGGCACTGCATGACATGTTACTGTGATGGGTACAGTGCAAGCTTTAGTATATTTTAAAATATTCATTAAGCTTCATTTCTTAATTTCTTTCATCATTCCCAGTGGCTCCTCTTAATTCCATCAGAAATTTCTTTTCAATTTAGAGGAGGACAAAGAGATTAGAAAACTGATGAATAAGATTTTAAATCTAATTTGCCATTTTGCCAAAGACAATTCCTATTCGGTATAGTTTACCACTAAATCTTCTTTATTTCTCAAGAATCCTTTCGTAAGTAGTTAGTGTTTTGTTTTGTTTTGAAGATTTATTTATTTGGGGCCTCCCTGGTGGCACAAGGGGTCAAGCACAGCACTGTGAAGCTATCCGCAGCCTCTGCAGCAGGAGTTCGATCCCTGGCCGGCCTGCCAGGGAGCTATCCACATGGTGCAGCAGACCTCTCCTGTCTCGCCCACTGCTCCCCTCAGCAGTGTACTTCAATCAATCTGCCTGTTCTTTTCCCTGCTCTGTCTCTGGTGAATCCTCTCATCATCCCACACCTCTGGCCTACACCCCAGCTCTTGTATGCATAAGTAAATAAAAAAATAAAAACAAAATATCAGACATCAGCTCCAGGCGAGCTGAGTTCAAGGCTGCATGTTTGAAGGCTGTGGTCCTGTGGCTCACCCAAGTCCTGCAACAGAACTGATTCCCTACATACAGATGCTCTTCATTGCAGTCCTCTACCTCCATCTTCTATCTGAAGTAATCACTGCATTTTCCAATGTCTCTTTAAATTTCCTCTTGTTTGGAATATGAAAGGATGACAGCTTAAGTGGTGTTCTACTGAGAGTCTTTGTAATCAGGGCATTAAGCAAACTCACAAATTACAATTCTCTCCAGAGCTGTGTAATTGTTTTTTCCTATTGCTCTTTATGGGAAATTTTTCTTATTCTCAAACATTTACTAAACAAATGAGTCTAGCAGACCCACCTAATGAATAAGTTCTATTGAATAGACCTAATGAATAGGTCTTGAGAGTGGCATATTTCTCTCCAGATTCATTGGGGAGCCTCTGTTGATTCACAGTCTTTTAAGTGATTTTCCTGACACTCTGCCCCTCCTCCCCATATTCTCCATTTAGTTGAGCAACTTGCATCTTAAGGAAGAGAAAATCAAACCAGATGCCAATGGTGAGTAACTAAATGCTAATTTGAAAGCAAATGTGATTTCCTTTAGTATTTCTGTTTTAACCTAATAATTGTCAGAGAAAAAAACACATATATCAGATAGGGGGCTGGCAGATGCTAGCTGTCATTTGACCTGGGAATTAATGAGCTGGATTGTTTTGTTTTATATTGTCCTTAATATAAGCATGAGGATACCTAATTGGCTTATAAATTCTTCAACTTATTATTAACCATGAGGACATACTGCCAAAGATATTTTACTTTTTCGAATACCACTCATTTGAGATAGACAAATGAACAACCTGAGAGCTAATCTAATTATTCTGAAACCATGTCTGCCAAAAGCTAAGGTTTTCATTAAATTTTTGTTGATGTGTTTGTTATTATAGGGGGCATGCTAAGCAAAATAAATCAGAGAAAGACAAATTTGGGATGGTGTTACTTATATGTAGAATATGGGACTATGACACCAGGACTCTGGGTGCATTGGTGTTAGGTGTGGCATGGTAACATAAATCTGAAGGTTATGATCTAACACCTCTAAATCATTTACAGTGTTGTAAATCAATGTTAAATTAATCAAAAACATTTTAAAGGAAATTACTGTAGGGAGAAATTGTAACATTTACCTCACTTTGAATTCACAAATCTTTTTCTGGATATTTTTACATTGCTACAGTATTTGTACATTTCTAATAACAATTCATATACATGGAATCTCAGTGTCACTGTTTTCATGCATGATGAAATACAATTTGCATAGATATTCCTCTGTTGAACATAAACATGATTTCTAGTCATTGACTGCTATAATCATCTTTCTATAACATTGCAGAAATATTCATCCTGTGACAAAAATTAGCATTCCTTTTTTGAGGAACAATGAGAGGATTTTAAATAGGAAATGATTGAAATATAAGCAATAGTGTTTCATATCTTTATTTAGGAAGACTTAAATGCTTTTTATCTGTGGCTTGGTCACCTCATTTAGTTTTTTTTGCTCCCCAGACCTTTACATTTCTAGTGTCTCATAGAATTTGAATTGTCTCAGTTTGGGTATGGGATATGATTTTGAATGACGGCCACTTTGTGTCTGATAAAGGTGCTGTTGTCAAGAGCAATGCTAATGCAGAGAAGACAGATGAAGAAGAGAAAGGTAACCCAACCTTAGAGCTTTATACACAAGGGTCTACATTCAGAGAAAAGGGATTGTTAAAGCCTTCATTTTTACCCCCAACTTTAATGGGAGTCACAGTGGTTTAATAACAGGTCAATAGAATCATTGGTGAAGGAATTCTAATGATTCACATTTCAGAGAAATTTTACTTAAAACAACTGATGAGGGCCTCCCTGGTGGCCTAGGGGTTAAGTCTCAGTGCTGTCACCACTAGAGCCAGAGTTTGATCCCCAGCACAGGAGCTAACCCACGTATGTTGCAGCAGACCTCTCGTCTCACCCACTGTTCCCTTCGAAGTGTATCTCAGTAAATAAACCTGTTCTGCTCCCTACCCTGTCTCTGGTGAATTCTCCCCCCTACCCCCCTATCCCCCGCCTGAAACTCTAGCCTACAGCCCAGTTCTTCTTTGTGAAAAAAAAAAAAAAAACACAAACTGATGAACTTCAGGAGCAACATGAAATATATTCCCTGAATGGTTATTTTGTATGGGGCGTTATGAAAGAAATTTTACATTGTATTCTCTTTGTCTAAAAAAATTAAACTTAGTATTTTAACATGGATAAAAAGATACAAACAGCTTATACAATATCAAGCTACGGGGGCCTCCCTGATGGTGCATGGGGTTAAGCACAGCACTATGAAGCAATATGCAGACTCTGCAGCATGAGTTCGATCCCCGGCCGGCCAGAGAGCAACCCACATGGCGCAGCAGACCTCTCCTGTCTCGCTCACTGCTCAATCTGCCTGTTCTATTCCCACTCTGTCTTTGGTGAATCCTCTCAACCTCCCCAAGCCCCACACCTCTGGCCTGTACCCCAGCTCCTGTATACATAAATAAATAAATCTTGAAAAAACAAAACAGTATCAAGATACAGGCTTTGTTACTTTCTGTTGCTTTCATTGTAATTTGTTAAGCTAAAATAACGTTAAGTATTAAATATTAACATACTGAGTGCAATTTGGGGAGTAAAAATTTGGGTCTAGGTAAGAGGAACAGATAACCTCAGGAAAAGAGACCTCATACCATAGAATTCTGGATTAGAATATGACTATCATTACCTTTTTTTTTTTTTTTTAAAGATTTATTTATTTATTTATACAAGAACCGAGGTACATGCCAGATGCGTGGGAGGGTGAGAGGATTCACCAGAGACAGAGCAGGGAACAGAACAGGCAGACTGACAAAATACACTGCTGAGGAGATGAGGCAGGAGAGGTCTGCCACGCCATGTGGGACACTCACCAGACAGCTGGGATCGAACCAGCGCTGCAGAGGCTGAGGACAGCTTCACAGCACTGCGCTCAACCGCCTGCGCCACCAGGGGAGGCCCTCATTACCATTCTTTTTAATAAAACAAACTACCTTAGTATTTCTAAATCAAAACTTTAATATGCCTTGAATTAGATGACCCAGTACAAATGCATGTTACTGATTAAAATACCAGTAGCAATTAAATTCAGATGTGCTCAAGGTGTATTCCATAGACTTTTAAACATTGCTTTTTTTTTCCTGCCAGAGGACAGAGCCGCCCAGTCCTTACTCAACAAGCTGATCAGAAGCAACCTTGTCGATAACACAAACCAAGTGGAAGTCCTGCAGCGGGACCCAAACTCCCCCCTCTACTCAGTGAAGTCCTTTGAGGAGCTTCGGCTGTGAGTGTTAAATTATTTTCTGCTCTCCCTTTTGTGTTTAATGGTCCTGTTGTATATAATTTTTTCATCATAGCAGTGCATTTTTAACTTAACACGGGTTTAGTAAAAGAATTTAGCTGTTTTGGACTGTTCAGTAAAATCTCTAGGTCATTATAAAAAGGATTTTTTTAAATAAATGGTTTTTATAAATGGTGTAGCACAATTCAAATATTAATATTTATTAATTCTGTAACAGCAATAAAAAAGAGAAAAAAGCTTTTAAATAATTGGCTCTTTCCTCAACCAAAGAAACTGTGACTTCATCTGCTGACTGTTTTTCTAGGAAACCACAGCTTCTCCAGGGAGTCTATGCCATGGGCTTCAACCGTCCATCCAAGATACAAGAGAATGCCTTGCCTTTGATGCTTGCTGAGCCGTATGTGTCCTGACATAACCCTACCCCATTTTTATTTTTCTATTTCTTTAACTTTTATTATTAAAAAAACTACACTAATAATACATGCTCATTTTATAAGTCAGACAATAATGAAAAATAAACAAATCTCATTAAATCTCCCTTCATCACACTATTCATATTTGGATACAGACTTACATTTGTATACTTTTTCAAAAAAAAAAAAAGGAACCATAGAGAATGTTTAAATGCTTTTTTAAAACTTAATTGTATGATCATCTATGTTGAGTAAATATATATTTATTACTCATATACACTATTTCACGATATGGATATATAAAACTTATCATGTTAAATATGTAGGCAAAAAATGAATAGATTTTTGGTCTATGAGACCAGAATAGTACGGTCACTAAAGTTATTTTATGGTGTAGTGCTTCTCACTTTCATAGGCACATGAGTCTCACCGGAATTCATTAAAATGCAGTCTGATTGCAGTAGGGCTGAGCTGGGAACTGAGGTTCACCTTAATTTTTTTTTTTAAGATTTATTTATTTATGCACACAAGAACTGGGGTACAGGCCAGAGATGTGGGGTGGGGGGTGAGAAGATTCACCAGAGACAGTGTGGGGAGCAGAACAGGCAGGTTGACTGAAATACACTGCTGAGGGGAACTGTGGGTGAGGCAAGAGCGGTCTGCTGTGCCATGTGGGTCAGCTCCCTGGCCGGGGATCAAACTCATGCTGCAGTGACTGGTGCTAACTTGATAGTACTAAGACTTTGACCCCTCAGCATCAGGGAACAAAATCAGTAGAATCTTGTAGGGCAGTAGAAGGATTTTAACTTTTATTTTGAATGAAGTAGGGAGTGCTTAGAAGATTTTTGAGCAGACAAGTGACACAGGATCATTGACTGCTCTGTATTTGTGATGCTAGCATTTGTAATTGCTACAGACTCCGAGTCTTCCTGTAAGTTATATTAGAATTCCCATTCTTTAACTAAACTTTACTATATTTTTATTAAGCGGAAGGATACTTAAGATTTAAGTTCAGTTTGTTTTCTTGTGCAGCCCACAGAACCTGATAGCCCAGTCTCAGTCTGGTACTGGCAAAACAGCAGCCTTTGTGTTGGCCATGCTCAGTCAAGTAGAACCTGCAAACAGATACCCCCAGGTAAGAGCTTGGTGAATATGGGTTCTCTGTTAACATGTAACTAGAAGGGAAAATCCCATTTTCTAAGTGGAATAATAAATCCATTTAATGAATTAAAAGCCAAGGTATTACTTTTTACCTAAACTATAACCCCATACATTGAATACAAATGACACAGTTGATCTCCCATTAGGCAACAAAAATCTCGTTCCCCTTTCCATAGTTTGCCAGTTCAGGTTTGGTTCTTTTATGTGCAGAAAGAACCTCCATCTACAAATAAGAATCTAATGGATGGATTTGAGAGTTCTAAGAACTTTGAGTAAGTGAAAAGGAAGCTAATCTCTAATTGGAATTTCAGATTGTTGCTGATATGTGGGTCTGGAACTCCAGTGGCTGCCTTCAAGTGTCTTTACCCAGCCAGAGTTCTGACCCCCTAAGAATTGCAACTTACGATGTTGGAATTTAAAGAATCAAATAGTGTGCCTTTTAATATACATTCTTCCTCAGCCTCGCCTGGAGGAATAACTAAGTCCTAATAGTATTTCCTCATCACAGAAGACCCACTGTCTTGAACTTCCCTTCTGCACTCTTTCTGTACAGTGTTTGTGCCTCTCCCCAACCTATGAGCTCGCCCTTCAGACAGGAAAAGTGATTGAGCAGATGGGCAAATTTTACCCTGAATTGAAGCTGGCTTATGCTGTTCGAGGCAATAAATGTGAGTATGAATAGGAATCCCAATACATTAAACTACTTTTTATTTTGAAAATTTTCGAAACACATGTAGTAAATACAGTGAACACACGTTCCCTCCACCTTGATTTACAAACTTAATATTTCCTCACACTTCGTTTATATGTGTTTGTAAATATATTTTTTCTTTTTATTAAATAATTAAAAGTAAACCACTATTAATGAAATCCCTTGCCTTTGTTCTGACTCTTCATCCTCTTCTTCTATGGTAACCTTGGTTCTACTGTCAAAGTCCACTAGTTTATTATTTTATTTGTTCATTTGCTGCTCCTTTATACTTCACCTACAGGTGAATTTCTCTGATAGTCACAAACCTATGGCTTTTCTCCTCATTTATTTCCCTTAGTATAATCCTCCTGTTTTCCTTCCATTTTGCTGCAAATTGCAAAATTTTATCTTCCATTACAGCTCAGTAGTATTCCATTGTGTGTGTACTTTTTTGGTGATCATTTGAAATGGTGATCATTTGAAAGTAAATTGCAGGCATTATGGCTTTTTGTTCCTAAATACTTTAGTGTGCATCTCCTAATAATTTTCAGCATTACTCACAATATCCTTATCAAAACCAAGAATTAACAGAGTTTCTAAAACTTATATATCTACTCCATTGTCATTTTCCTCCAGTTGTCCCAAAAAGGTTTCTTTGTGAGGGCCTCCCTGGTGGAGCAAGGGGTTAAGTCTCAGCACAATGAAGCTATCAGCAGTCAGTGCAGCACGAGTTTGATCCCCAGCCAGTGAGGGAGCTACCCACATGGTGCAGCAGACCTCTCCTGTCTTGCCCGCTGGTCCCCTCAGCAGCGTATTTCAGTCAGTCTGCCTGTTCTGCTCCCCATTCTGTCTCTGGTGAATCCTCTCACCCCCTGTACCTATGGCCTGTACCCCAGTTCTTTTATGCATAAATAAATCAATCTTAAAAAAAAAAGTTTCTGGGCCTCCCCGGTGGCGCAGCGGTTGAGCGCTGGGTTGCGAAGCTGCCCGCAGCCTCTGAGGCGCCGGTTCGATCCCCGGCTGCTCCCCGGCCACCAGAGGAGGGTCCCACATGGTGCGCAGACCTCTCCTGCCGCCCGCTGCTCCCCTCAGCAGTGTACTTCGGTCCTTCTACCTGCTCTGCTCCCCGCTCTGGCTCTGGTGAATTCTCTCACCCTCCCACGCTTCTGACTGTACCCAGTGCATGTATAAACAAAAACAAATGAATAAATAAAAAACACATGCCTCTTTATAAAAAAAAAAAAAAATTAAAAAAAAAAGTTTCTTTGTGAGCATCATTTTCAAACCAAGATTGAATCAGTTTTTATGCATTGCTTTTGATTATTACATCTCTTTAAAGTTCTTTTGATGTAAAATAGTCTCCTTTCTTTCCCTCATTACATTAGACTTTTGAACACACCACACGAATAGTTTATAAGATGTGGCACAGTTTCAAATTGTTTAACTGCCTAGTTTTTTTTTTTTTTTTTTTTTAATTTTCTAGAGGCATGTCTTATTTATTTATTTATTTATTATTTGTTTGTTTGTTTGGTTTATACATGCACTGGGTACAGTCAGAAGCGTGGGAGGGTGAGAGAATTCACCAGAGCCAGAGCGGGGAGCAGAGCAGGCAGAAGGACCGAAGTACACTGCTGAGGGGAGCAGCGGGCGGCAGGAGAGGTCTGCTCACCATGTGGGACCCTCCTCCGGTGGCCGCGGAGCAGCCGGGGATCGAACCGGCTGCAGAGGCTGCAGGCAGCTTCGCAACCCAGCGCTCAACCGCTGCGCCACCGGGGAGGCCCCTGCCTAGTTTTTTTTAACGTCATCAGAACACCTAGAATGTTCATGGCAATTAATTCAGGGGACTTTTATTCTTTTTTCTCTATTCATATTTTCTACTTTTATAATGAGCTAACAGTATCTGAGTAATTTTAAAAATTGTTGCAAATTTGGTGAACTCGTTTAACACAAACCTATGACTTTGAGACATGCAGAAATCTACTCTGCATACAATGTCCTAAAGCCAACTTAAAGTCAATTATGAAGACAAAAGTAAATATGATAGGGCCTCCCTGGTGGCATAGCGGTTGAGCGCTGGGTTGCAAAGCTGCCCGCAGCCTCTGCAGTGCCGGTTCGATCCCTGGCTGCTCCCCGGCCACCGGGTGAGGGTCACATGGCGTGCAGACCTCCCCTGCCGCCCACTGCTCCCTTCAGCAGTGTACTTCGTCAATCTGCCTGCTCTGCTCTCCCCTCTGACTCTGGTGAATTCTCTCACCCTCCCGTGCCTCTGACTGTACCCAGTGCTTGAATAAATAAATAAATAAATAAATCTTTAAAAAAAAAGTAAATATGATAATAAAACTTTGTAGAAGGTGCTCATACGGTACTTAGCATTTGCTATTTGGATTTGAATTAGAATGACAGAGGACGGGCCTCCCCAGTGGCGTAGTGGGTTGAACGCCACGCTATGAAGCTGTCCACAGCCTCTACAGAGCGGGTTCGATTCCTGGCCGGCCAGGGAGAAACCCACATGGTATAGCAGACCTCGCCTGCCTCACCCGCTGCTCCCCTCAGCAGTATCTTCGGTCATCTGCCTGTTCTGCTCCCCACTCTGTCTCTGGTGAATTCTCTCACCCTCTTGTGCCTCTGACTATACTCCAGTTCTTGTATAAATAAAGCTTTTTTTGAAAAAAAAGCATACCTTGAAATTAAAAAAAAAAAAGAGGATTCTGAATAATTTATTTAAATGGTTTGTTTAACTGAAGTAAGTAGCTTTTGTTAAATTTCAAATTAACTTAAGTATTCATATTTAGAATTCTGGTTATGACTAGGGAAAGCCTGTATGTGTCTGGTCAAAGTTGTAATTAAAGGATTGAAAATGGGGGGGCCTCCCTGATGGCGCAAGGGGTTAAGACGCAACCTATGAAGCCACCAGCAGCCACTGCAGCACAAGTTCAATCCCTGGCCAGGAAGCAGGCCACATGGCGCAGGCCTCTCCTGACTCACCCACTGCTCCCCTCAGCTGTGTATTTCAGTCAATCTGCCTGTTCTGTTCCCCATTCTTTCTCTGGTGAATCCTCTTACCCTCTTGCATATCTGGCCGTACCCCAGTTCCTGTATGCATAAATAAATCTTAAAAAAAAAAAGGGGGGATGGAAAATGGAATCAATAAGTACCATCAAATTAAAAATGAGGAGCCAAGTGCTTCTCACTTACAGACTGCAGGGCCAGCCATGCACCATGGCTGGCCATGCCCGATCTGGGGAAGGACTTTATCTATGAGAGGCAGATTGTGTTTCTTTTAGAAAACCTGGCCTTTCATAATGGAATCTACTTACTGACCTGGGAAAGAGGGATGAAAGGAATTGATCTGTTTGATGTAAATGCTGAAATAGCAGAGGGGCTCAGTGCACTGAAGAGTGAACTTTGAAAAAGTTTGTTTTTGAGGAAATCTGGGACTGGGTGAATGATGTTGACAAAACAAACTGATCCTTGACAGAGAATTTGATAATTATAAATGACAAAGAATGACACTGTAGGTGTTATCTTCTCATTTTTGTATCTCTGTTTTTCAGAATTGGTCTTTGTCCATTAAATTGTTTTCCTAATTCTTCCTTAAAATATTCATTGAAAACAACTGCATTATAATATATCACCTTTAGAATTTCTCAGAGAATTGGCTTTGCTATGTAATACCCACAGAAAACATCTTGTCTCCACAGTGGAAAGAGGTCAGAAGATCAGTGAGCAGATTGTCATTGGCACCCCTGGGACTGTCCTGGACTGGTGCTCCAAGCTCAAGTTCATTGACCCCAAGAAGATCAAGGTGTTTGTTCTGGATGAGGCTGACGTGATGATAGCTACCCAGGGACACCAAGATCAGAGCATCCGCATCCAGAGGTGGGAACTCTTGAGCCAGAAAGGACTTCTCAGCCTCCTGATGCCATGTAAAACCTTGCTCCCTGTGTCTCTTCCCACTACATCCAGCCCATCTCCTTGCTCCGGCTGGTGCATTCCTCCTGAACCTTCAGAGGCATCTGCTTGGTGGGCTGGCTTGAGGAAGGAGACTTAGGGAATCCAATACCACCCTCCCCTGTGCCCGGGTGTCTGCTCCTCCCCAGCCCCTGCAGTGTTCCTCCTCCACTTTGCCACCTCCTTGGGGATGCCTACCATCCACTCCTTAGGGGGTGGGGGTAGGGGGAGCTGTGGCTCTTCACCTTCCATTGAAAACTGAGGGTCATGCCTGATAACCTGGGCTTCCCTTGCAGGATGTTGCCCCGGAACTGCCAGATGCTGCTTTTCTCTGCCACCTTTGAAGATTCTGTGTGGAAATTTGCCCAGAAAGTGGTCCCAGAACCAAACATCATCAAACTGAAGCGCGAGGAGGAGACGCTGGACACCATCAAGCAGTACTACGTCCTGTGCAATAACAGAGATGAGAAGTTCCAGGCCTTGTGTAACCTCTATGGGGCCATCACCATCGCTCAAGCCATGATCTTCTGCCACGTGAGTAGAGCAGCTGCTGAGGCCTGTGGGGACGGAGGCCCCCCTGGGGAGTGCTGGCCCCACCCCTGCCTCTCAGCCAGTCCCACCACAAACACAGTACTGAGCAGGACCAGGTGGCACAAAGGAAATGGTGAATCACTTCCACTTACCCCAGGCATATGCTCCCCAGCTATGTTATCAGGGCGGACCATGAAGAACCCAACCTCCTTTGACCCCATTACTTAGACACACTAGGAGAAACTTCAGATAGCAGCCAGTGAAAAGTGGCTAAAATTCTGTTTGAGAAATTATAGGCCTAACCTGCTGACTGAACTCAGCGGGGCTTGCTTTCTTTTTCTTTTTTTGAAGATATATTTATTTATGCATACAAGAACTAGGGTACAGGGCAGAGGTGTGTGGATAAGAGAACTCACAAGAGACAGAGTGGGGAAGAGAACAAGAGACAGAGTGGGGAAGAGAACCCCTGTGCCACCAGGGAGGCCCCACTTTCATGTTTCTAATGGCGACAAGCCGCTTTTGTGCAGGTGTCTTCATTTTTTGTTTCTTACAGGTGTCTTCATCTAAAACAATTCTTTTCACTCCAGACCCGCAAAACAGCTAGTTGGTTGGCAGCAGAGCTCTCAAAAGAAGGCCACCAGGTGGCTCTGCTGAGCGGTGAAATGATGGTGGAGCAGAGGGCTGCGGTGATCGAGCGCTTCCGAGAGGGCAAAGAGAAGGTTCTGGTGACCACCAACGTGTGTGCCCGAGGTGAGCAAAGAGTGTGTCCTGGCCTGCTGGGCTGGGGTAGCGGTAGCAGTCCTCCTGCACCAGGACTCAGGTGCTTTGGGGAGATGGGGTGGGGAGGTAGGGAGCCGCTTCTTCTCCAGGACAGATTGGATCCCTCAGCAGGCGGTAACTTTCCCCGAGGCCAGGACTCTTGACCTGCTAGAAGGAAACCTCTTGGCTCCTGATAGGTTTGGAATGGCGCTGGGTCTTCCTAGGACATCTGGTGAGGTTTGAGCTGCCTCTCCAGATGGCTGTATCTAGCACAGGCTCTCTCCCTAATTTTGTTAGCATTTGCCAAAGTTCTGCTTTGTTCCTCTGGGTTCTGCTAGTCAACTTGTCCCCAGATCTGGCCAGTCTCAGGCTCAAAGTGGGTATGGTGGTCTGGCCGTGGCGGCTGTGACTTTGTTTGCCATGCTCAGTCCTCAGCAACTCTCCTCCATGCAGGTATCGACGTGGAGCAGGTGTCTGTCGTCATCAACTTTGACCTCCCCGTGGACAAGGATGGGAACCCGGATAACGAGACCTACCTGCACCGCATCGGGCGCACTGGTCGCTTTGGCAAGAGGGGCCTGGCCGTGAACATGGTGGACAGCAAGCACAGCATGAACATTCTCAACAGAATCCAGGAGCATTTCAGTGAGTCCCTTTCCGCACAGGGGTTGTCTAGTTGTGTGGGCAGAAGGGGGGTTTTCTTTTCCTGAGGGAGCCTTTGTCCCTGCCCACGCTCCCCTCCCCGCTATGAGAGGAAAGGCCTCCCAGAGCACACCTAGAGAGTTCAGGGCCAGGGCTGGAAAGACAGCTCCCCTGGGCCAGCTGCTCTGAGGGGCTGGCAGCTCTGACTGTTGCTGGCAGGAGCCCCAGGTCAGGCTCTGCAGCCTGGGGGTAAATGCAGACGGGCTGGGGTCACAGACCAGCGTGTCCTCTCTGCCTGCTTTGCTGCCCCTCCCCTAGGCGGCTTCTCCTCCATAAGCCTGTGCTGATCTCTCATCTTTTTTTCCTCAGATAAGAAAATAGAAAGATTGGACACGGATGACTTGGATGAGATTGAGAAAATAGCCAACTGAGAATCCCCACCGCTCACCGGTTCCCGCCCGTGACGCCCCCTGCACGGGACACTAGTGCTTTCATGGCGCAGGCCTGGACAGTCACCACAAAGATGAAGGCACGAGTAGAGAGAAACTACCTACCTCACTTCAAATTACGTTTGGACTTGACAAAAATTGTGCAAATGATGGGGGAAGGTAGAAAAAAATGTTTACACAACTTTGAAGATTAGGCGTGAATACACAGAAATTTACCTTTTGGAAATTCCGTCTTTTTTTTGGGCAGCATTTTCCCCATCTGTATGCTAATCTAAATGCTTTGGCTAATAATTTGCTCAGGATCCTTGGTGGCAGCCCATCTCTTGCCAAAAGCGTTTGGGTCCACCTCCTGCCCTGTGGACGTGGGAACAGATAGAAAGGGAGGCCCTATAAATGTTGGGTGATCCTCCCATCATGGTTGGAGGATAGGCCAGAGGCCTGTGAGCTGCTTTAATTTGGGACAGAATGGCTAGGCTGCGTGTTTTCAGTCCTCTGTCCTGATGTCCACAGCAGGAAGGGATGAGCCAAGCATGGACCAGAATGCCAATCTGGAACTTTTGGTGTCTACAGGTTTGTGTTGTCAGACCATGACCTGTTCTCAGCAGTGTGAGGTTCCCTTGTTTGTGTTTGAGCAAGTCCGTGGAGAAGCCATCACTGAAAATTAGTGGTGGTCCCCGTTTGCCACAAAACTGGGTCTGACAAGCACTTGCTATACTTTTTCAACCTCCCTAGTATTTTCCTGACCCCTTAGGAGTCCCAAACAAATTAAAGATGAGCTAAGGTTTGGATCTTAGTGAAAACTATGTTTCAAGTCTATGGCCAGCCTCAGGCAGCTCCAGAAGTAATCAGCAGTGGTCAAAAATCCTTATTTTGTCTCCAGATCCCAGAAGGCAAGTTTTGATAGAGCTGGGGAGTGACTTTCAGATATTTGGCACCTTGATTGTAAAGGGATTCTGAACATCTGTGTTCACGGTGCATGGAGTCCAAACAGGTGCAACTAAGAGACTAGGTGGACTGCAGCTATTCATCCATCTGTGGCAAGAGTTACTGCCAAAGCCTTTGCTACATCCTAACTCGCCATCTTGGTGCAGAATAGTCAGAGCAAATAATAATGGACACTTCCTCATGCCTACCCAAGGTCATTGGTACCCACAGCATGACCGAGCAAAGATATGATAAAACTGAATTGCAAGAGCCAAAAGGAGTCCTCCTCAGTTCTTTGGCATTGCTCCAGAATGGCCACTTTTTCTAGGACCAAGCCTGGAAGAGGCATTTCCTGGGATGAGGACTGTTCCCAATTCCAGACCTTTCTTATAGGCATTTCTGTATTTTAGGGCCAACTCTTCTGTTACCGTGACTGCAGTGAGACCAACAGACTGTCAATCCTGCCACAATCCTCCAGTGGGTGCTTGCTGTATAGAATCTTCTCTATGCTTCTGACCAATCCTGACCCATATTGAGTGTCTTATAAGAAGAGAAGAAATGTTATGCTACCCCAAAGGTCCTGTGGACCAATCCTGAAATAATTAAAAACAAGGGCAATAATTAAAGGAGTGTAGACTCCTCACAAGGTTTCAGCTGACTGCACCTTCACCTTCTCACAACACATACAGCCTACCTACTGTGTAGCCCTAAACCTGGGTAACAGTAGATGGAGGTCTGATAACAACTTGTACAACAGTTCTTAGCCTGGGGCTTGGCCCTCTAAGAATTCACTGGATGGGTTTCATGGAGTCTCTAAAGTGCATGCAGTATTTTGAGTTTAAATGCATTTCCCTGGAGAGAGACTCCCAAAGGAGTATATGTCCTTTAAAAAAAATAAGACTGTCGTGGATGGCTCTGGATTGTTGCCCTGGCATCACTATAGTCCACATTCCCTCACGGTCCACATTCATTCCTGCCAGTGCCTGGCTCCCAGGACTTTATGGCCTTGAGACTCAATAGTGATATAAAAATGTACTAAGTTCTTGGTGAGCTTCAGTCCCCAGAGTTTATTATTTTTAATAATTTCCTATGTATGAAATGAAAATTGTGTCCTAGAACAGAGAAACTCTCTTGGAAGGGAAGATTTGTTCTAATGGAAAATTCTGGATATATTCAATGTCCATAAACAATGGATTTTATTGGTTTTTATGAGTGTCATTCATTGCTGTATGCATAAGAACTAATTTCTTGTTAATGTATTCTTTATTTATGTTAATGGAACTTACTGTGTTCACATTACTAAGACATCAGTACAGGAAAGCAAACAGCGGCAGTTCTTGGTTGCTAGTACTAGTAATCATACACAAGACTCCTATATGTTAGTCGTCACCTGATACTATTCCTTTTCAGAGCTGACATTCCTTCAACAAGACCAACTGGGACGTCCCCATAGACCAAAGGCCCTGCTCCATGGCCAGAGGGCTCCTCACATTTCTTTTTTTCCTGCTGGCAAACTAAAGGACGCTAGTTAAAAAGGAGACAGATGCCAATAAATACCAAATCCTCACATTCTGGCTTTCCAGTCTAGGAAAGAACTAGAAATAGGTTTTCCTTTGTTGTTTCCATCTCTTGTTTATTCTTTAACATGAGGGTTACTTCATTCAAAAACTCACTGTATTCAAAAGTTAAAGATTTCTGAGGTTAGAGGAAATCTTGTGACAGTAGAGTACGCTTGTGGAGAAAAGCGGAATTCTAGTGACAAGAAGAGTGCTCTAAGGGGGTGGGGGTAGGGGAGAAGAGCAGTACTAAATAAAGCAACCTCTTGCAGTAAACACAGTAGGCTAGAAGGATCGTGTGGAGAGAAGCGTGGCTCTGCAGGCCGAGAAAAGCCTCAGGTAGAAGTTGAAGACTGATTGTCTGAACAAGATTTGGATTTAGTAAAATTACAGATTCGTACATCACAGAAAAAATGATGAAACTGGGTTTTTTGGGGGTGGGGAATTGGTCTATTAATGGTGTGTGGGACACACTGGCACTAGAAAAGTCATGTAGACGTTTAGAAGTCCAATTTGCCAGGATGTCACTGGATATAGTGGGAACACAAGAAAAAAACGGACTGAATGGATATAGTAGGGGAAGGATGGTAAATTTTTATACATATTTGTTATTCCAAAGAAGAGTTGTGGCTATTAAAAATTAGATGCCCTGTACAAGGAAGCCCACAGGGAAGATTTGGAAAGAACAGATGGCATCAGGGCTCAGTCTTCACAGCATGTATGATATCAGGCCCACCGCCAACACCAGCCATGGATTTCAGGGACTGTCCTCAGGTTTCTCTTTCCAGAACGCAGATGCAAGGTTTCTGGGAACTCCCTGCAGTTTCACTAGACTGCTTTTTTGCTTGAAAATAAGAGTTTCTTTTTCTGTTGCCTCAGATTGCAGCATTTTTCAAATATGATAGAATGGAAATGAGGGAACCTGAGGGGATGAAGCCAGGAGGCCTCAGGACCTTTTTATACTAACACTGAATCTGGGACAGCACTTCCCCAGAATTGCTTCAAACACTTAAAAGAGAAGTTAAAGGAGTGGGGAGTGGATGGGGGTGATCTGCTTGGAGGATATCTGTTATACTCCTGCCTTATGCCCTCTCTTTCTCCAGCACCTGTCAGCCTTGGATTCGAAACTTTGGGCATTAGTATTTTCCAGCAGCACAAGAGGCTTCTAGATAGTTCTAGTTGTGAAATGGGGGGGCAGAGTGGCAGGAGGTATGGTGGAAGAAAAAATATGAAGGGCCTCCCTGGTGGTGCAAGGGGTTAAGCACCGCACTATGAAGCAATCCGAAGCCTCTGCAGCATGAGTTCGATCCCCGGCTGGCCAGGGTGAAACCCACATGGAGAGGCAGACCTCGCCTGTCTCGCCCGCTGCTCCCCTCAGCAGTGTATTTCAGTCAATCTGCCTGTTCTGTTCCCCACTCTGTCCCCAGTGAATCCTCTTACCCCCAGCACTCTGGCCTGTACCCAGATTTTGTATGCATAAATAAATAACAAATTTTTAAAAATTGGTAAAAAATATGAGCTGGAGCCTGAGAGTGATAACTGGTTGGAAGTCAGCTGCTCACTTGAGACTCTCATAGCTTTTCATGGCAGGGAGAGGTGGTTGGGGTGAGACATGCAGACCTTCTATACACCCAGGACTATGGCAAGCTTTTCCCAGAGGAAGATGGGGAGCGGACATGGGCTCTAGATGGAAGTCTTCTGGAAGCACTGGTACACATTTTGTGAGTTTTTACAACTGTTTTGTTTTTTCTTTATCCATATGCTTCTGATATCCTTGGGATTCTGCAATCAGAGAAAAACTTAATAGGTTCTCAGTTTATCCCTGAGAGTAAACCTCCCCCACTATTAGACTTGAAAGGATACATTCAGTCCCTGATCAGGTAGCCACGGGTGCTGGGTATATTGTCCACTGGCCTATGTTTTAATAAAACACCAACAGCTTCTAAATTGGTGCAGAAATTACACTTCGAGTTACATTCCATGAGAACATCTATCAAAGTTTCAGACAAACCGTAAGTTTAAGTTCAAGTTGAACAACAGATTTCCCCCTGGTCAGATAGCTCAGCTGGTTAGATCATGGTGCTAACAACAACAGATTTCAGTGTTTAGGCCCTGCTTTGTTAATTTCTAAAATATTACCAGAGAAACAAATATTGTTCTACTTATATGATTTTATATTTAATATCAATGGAGGGGACTACTTCAGAAAATCTGCAGTGGCTCTAACCTGGGGCATCATTAGTCCTGGTTAATTCCTCCATTCTGTCCAGTAACGATTTCCAAACTGTCACTCACTTCCAACTCCATCATCCCCCTCAGTTGTCAGCCTGGAGTAAACACTTAAACATGGAGACTCCCTCCACCTTCTAAACACACCTATCCTCGTGCTCTCCTGTTCCCATGGGAGTATTCTTACGAAGTTTCTCTACCCATCTACCAGATTCCCTTTACTCTAGCTATTTTTTTTTAAGATTTATTTTTATTTATTCACGTATACAGAATTGGGATGTAGGCCAGAGGTGCTGGGGTGAGAGGATTCACCAGAGGCAGAGTGGGGAACAGAACAGGCAGACTGACTGAAATACACTGCTGAGGGGAGCAATGGGCCAGACAGGAGAGGTCTGCCTCGCCATGTGGGTTTCTCCCTGGCTGGCCAGGGATTGAACTCATGCTGCAGTGGCTGCGGGTAGTTTCACAGTGCTGAGACTTAACCCTTTGTGCCACCAGAGAGGCCAGTTGGGTGCCGTTCTCTTGGAATGTAAGTGCCAAGTAAAGAAGGGAGTTATAGCCCTGGCAGAGGGCACTCTATTGCCCAGAGCTGCTGTAAACATTGGCTGGCTGGGTTATTGTTTCAATAGGAGCTTCAGCTCTCAGACCTCTCTGAGAACACTCACTAGGATGAAACAAATACCAGTCATCTTCCCAATATGTGCAGGTGAGTGTAATAATTTTTTTTTTAAATGGGCCCTAAGGTAAAATAAAATAAAATAAAATAATGGCCCCTACAAATCCAACACAAACAAAAATCCTACCCTCCGTTACCTCGGAGACCACATTTTGCTGCAAGAATTAGGTTTCGGTGGGAGCAATATAGGAATCAGCCTTTCAGTGTTGCACAGCTCTACCTTGTAATGAAATATCAAAAGAGGACAGTAAGCTCCCAGACTTCAATGTTTGCCCTAAGCAACATCTTCTTCCCCAAAGAACTCAAAATTGAGTCTTTCGGTTTTAATGGAAAGCTTTGCTGTGCAGATGTTTGAGATAAGAGAGTAAGAGGGAGAGGAGCCTCAAAATCTAATGACTTAGATTTATTTCTAATTGATCTTTAAAATATTAAGGATCAAAAGAAGCATTATTCCTCAGAATACCAATAGCAATCTCCTCCAGAGTTGTTGCCTGATAAGGATTTAGAACACAGTGCCCTCTGCTAATAAACATCGTCCTGAAGCAGCAGCTTATTGATGGTGAGGATTCTGGGAATTAGAATGGTCATTTGGGAAAAGAACATGACTGTTACCTTTTACTCTTGTGGCCTCCTGTGTGCATCCTCTGTTTTTAGGATAGGTCAAGAGCTGAGAACACCCCCATTTCTTTACAGTATAAATTATTACAATCTGTATTTTTTACTTTTTTTCATTACTTTTTTGTATTTTTTTAAAAGATGTATTTAGGGCCTCCCAGGTGGCGCAGCGGTTGAGCGCTGGGTTGCGAAGCTGCCCGCAGCCTCTGTGGCGCCGGTTCGATCCCCGGCTGCTCCCCGGCCACCAGAGGAGGGTCCCACATGGCGTGCAGACCTCTCCTGCCGCCCGCTGCTCCCCTCAGCAGTGTATTTCGTCAGTCTGCCTGCTCTGCTCCCTGCTCTGGCTCTGGTGAATTCTCTCACCCTCCCGCGCTTCTGACTGTACCCAGTGCATGTATAAACAAAACAAAACAAACAAACAAATAAATAAATAAAAAAAAACATGCCTCTATATAAAAAAAAAATAAATAAAATAAAAGATGTATTTATTTATGCATACAAGAGCTGGGGTACAGGCCAGAGATGCGGGGGGGGGGGGTAAGAGGATTCACCAGAGACAAGAATGGGAAACAGAACAGGCAGACTGACTGAAATACACTGCTGAGGGGAGCAGCAGGCAAGACAGGAGAGGTCTGCTGCGCCATGTGGGTTGCTTCCTGGCCGGCCAGTGATTGAACTCAGCGCTATAGAGGATTCTGACTGCCTCACAGTGTGGTGCTTAACTCCTTGCACCACCAGGGAGGCCCTTCTTTGTTGCGTTTTGATACATACTTTACACAGTGCAGATCAGGTGTCTATTTCCATGAGATCTGACAATTATACACACCCGTGTAATCACCACTCCAATTAAGATACAGAATATTTTCATCAATAATTGAGCCCAATCTTTCTCTGCCACTGCAAGATTCCACCACAGTGATCTCTATAGCTTTATCAGTGGTGGTGAATAGTCTGCCAAACCATCTTGAACAAATGTTACTGAGTATCTTTTTTAAACATTCCACATCCATACCAACACATCTCTAATTTTAATCACTCTAGAGTTGTGTGGTGGTATCTTATGGTAACTTTGAGTTGTATTTCCTTAATAACTAATGATTTTGAGCAACTTTTCAGGGGCATACTGACAACTTATCTTTTACAACGTATTCACATCTTTTATATATTTTGACATAAATGCTGCAGTAACTAGTGACACATTTTGAGCCAAAAATCTATATTAATCTATTCATCCATACACTGAAAAATATTTATGGAAGTTTACCATGTCCCTGGACTTTTCTAGGTTCACTAATCTGATAAGATCTCCTTTAGTTGAGAAGTTCATAGTCCGATGGGGAGAGACAAAAGTGAGTTTTGATGGTATGAAGATGCTCTTTGAAGTGTGATAATTATTATTATTTTTTTTTTATAGAGGCATGCTTTATTTATTTGTTTGCTGGTTTGTTTGTTTGTTTTGTTTATACATGCACTGGGTACAGTCAGAAGCGCGGGAGGGTGAGAGAATTCACCAGAGCCAGAGCGGGGAGCAGAGCAGGCAGAAGGACCGAAGTACACTGCTGAGGGGAGCAGCGGGCGGCAGGAGAGGTCTGCGCGCCATGTGGGACCCTCCTCTGGTGGCCGGGGAGCAGCCGGGGATCGAACCGGCGCCGCAGAGGCCGCGCGCAGTTTTGCAACCCAGCGCTCAACCGCTGCGCCACCGGGGAGGCCCCTGAAGTGTGATAATTAATGATAAAACGTTGGAAGCAACCCATAAGTGGGGAATGGTAGAGAACTTAGCTGATTTATGTGGGATGAGCTTGATGATTATAATGCCATTACACGGATAATTAGGTTATTAAAAATATACTTTGTTGTAAAATAAAAAAGGCCAAATGTTAAAACGTAAGTATACTTTGTTTAGGACTATATTAAAAACGATACAAAAACTTGTGCTATTGTTAGGGGGAAATGATGTCCTGAGCTAATCCCATACAGGCTTTGTGGACTCCACTCCCACTCCAGACTAAAGCCATCAAGACATTGGGAAAGACAAATCCCGTCACCACCAAAGGGAAGGTGGATGGGACCTGAGGGTGGAGTTAAGCAGCCAGGTTGGGTATAAAAACCAAACACTGGGCCTTGGGGGGCTCGCTGTCGCTGACCTCCTGGCTTTAGGCTCCTGGCTGGCAGCCAGCTCTCAGAGTGCCATTTTGGATTCCAGATCGGCGGATCGGGTAGGACTCATTTAAAACTTTGTCTCCCACTTTTCTCTCTGAGCTGTACATTTCCTCATTTCCCCTTCCCTTGTAAATAAACCTTTTATTAACCTTTCGCGTGTGTCTGCAGTAGAGCATTGATAAGTCCTTTTAAGCGCGCGGGTGAGGACCCACAGTCAGGCACCCCGCTTTGTATCGGGGCTGCCCTATAACACTATGATGTGTATTGACGAAGGCTAGAAGGGTGCAGGGGGAAAAAAAGCTGTATTTTTTTTTTTTGGAGTGGTGTTACTATAGACATTCAAGTCTTTTGTTTGGTTTTGATTTTTTGGTCTTACCTGTTACTGCGTTCTCGACAGCAGAAACTGGCATCAGACAGTGTTCTCCTGGGACTTCACCCCAGAGTTCCCCGGCGGGTGCGTTCATAGGAGACAAAATTTTTAAAAATGGATTTCAGTGCGCAGCAAGGCACTGTCATGAGGCCTGAGAGCCTCACCTCACACACATGGAGGCGTTCCCAGCACGGCGAACTCAAAACTGTGCAAATCGGCAGAAAACCAGAGCAGCCCCACACCCGGGCGGCCGCGGCGCGGAGTGGTGACGCCACACGCTGGACGCAGCAACGTCAGCTGGACGCAAGCGCACTTCCGGGCCGCGTGAGTTTCGTCGTCGCGCTGCGGCAGTGCGCGCGGTGCGGTGCGAGGGAAGTCGGCCTCGCGCCTCCCCGGGACCATGGCCACCGACTCGTGGGCCCTGGCAGTGGACGAGCAGGAGGCGGCGGTCAAGTCGGTCAGTGGCTTCAGTTCCCGGCCGGGCGGACGCGGCAGGGGTCCCCCCCCCCACCCCGCTTTCGTCATTTGGGCCAGTTAAAGACATGTTGTGGCAGGTCTGTCCCCGCAGGGTCAGCGGTCTGTCCCCGACTCCACCTCCTCGGTGGGGCTGTGGGGAAAGGCAGATTTACATATTGATACTTTCTCATCTGTTTTTGAGTGAATCTGTGCTTCCCAGTTGTAGGATTTTTAGATCCAAGATTAACGTGTTTGGCAATTTGTGGTTCTTTGTAGATAACAGGTTCCGGTTTAGATTTCTTGTTTCAATCTGCAAATGTTGGTGAGAGGCACTGTCAATTGTTTCACTGATGTTTAAGGTGACTTTTAGTTTTAGACTTTGATTAACAAAGGCTCATTCAGTGGAAGGTAGCTAGAGGGTGTGACTTTGTATTCTTATATCCAAGTGTAGGTTTGACTGTCACTGTCTATTGGTGATCATGAACTATTGATTTTTTAAAAACAGATTTTTTGGGTAGTCCCTATTTCTGGAAATCACATATAACTTTTGTCTAAATTACGTTTCTTCTTCTTCAGTGACCCTTTGTTGCTCTTGGGAGAACTATCAGTTTGTCAGCAGATACTTAAAATGGGCTGAATACAGTGGAGTGTAGGTAGAAGTTTTAGACTAGCTGTAGTCTAGCTGCGAAGGCTAGATTGGGAAGTGCTGTGCAAGTGGTTTAAAAAAATGTGATAAATGTCCTCTGACCACAGAATGGACGTTTACAAGTAGGGAAATTTCTTGTGTAGAAGTTTACATTTGAGCTGGATATTGGAGCAAGAGTTTGAGATAGAGATGGAGGTGAAAGGCGTTTTAGGAGAAGAGAGAACACCAAGGTGCTCCAATTGCCTGGAGACCAGGAATCAGAACTCCTGCAGCTTAAGGCATTTGGGTTGTACTGGGGACACTTTAGAAAATATAAAAGTGTACTTTGGACCTTAACTAAGAATTTAAGAGGAGGGTCTTCATTTGGTTGGCTTGGGGATTTTTTAAAAAAAGTTACTGACAAAATTAGCTCTGAAAGCTGGCAAAATTTATCTGACTGCAGGGAATAGAAAATATTAGGAAAGGAGATCAGTGTAGAAGTTTATTGTAATTTCCCAGAGACAGAGGGCTTAAGTTGCATGGTCAAAGGGAAGATGATAGGAGGGGTTCAAGAGATAATTGTGGAGGTATAATGGGCAGGAGAAGGGAACTAAAGATGACTGTTTCAGCCCAGCTCTCAAAGGTGGTAGATCTCATAGATATTACTTGTCAAGTAAAACTAGTAAGAAGACTATTGGTTGGAGAGGGAGATTTGATAAGGAGAATAGTGAGTTTAAGGTTGGCTGTTGTGAATTTGCAATAAGGAGGATACCTTGGTTGTAAGTACCTGCGTTGGGAGGCCCCCAAAGATATCCAGAATAGTGGAGGGCTTACAGGACTCAGCATACAGTTGTACTCCTAGCTGTAATTTATTACAATGAAGAGATACAAAGCAAAGCAAAATTAAGCAAAGGAGAAGGCACATGGGGCAGAGGCTGAAGGAAATGAGGCACAAACTTCTAAGAGCACCTCCTAGTAGAGGTGCTTATCAGACAAAAAAGAAGTCTTAAGGCCTCTCTGGTGGCGCAGGGGTTAAAGTCTGGGCACTATCAAGCTATTGCCATCTGCTGTGGCCTGAGTTCGATCTCCTGCCAGGGAGCTGACCCACATGGCACAGCAGACCTCTCCTGTCTCGCCTGCTGCTCCCCTCAGCAGTGTATTTCAGTAGATCCGCCTGTTCTGCTCCCCATTCTGTCTCTGGTGAATCCTCTCACCTCACCCCCACACCTATGGCCTACACTCTAGTACTTGTATGTATAAATAAATAAAAATAAATCTTTTTTAAAAAAAGACTTAATTGCTTTAATACCATATGGATTTCAGGATTTAAAAAAGATTCTCTTTTGTGCCTAGAAAGGAACTGTGTGCCACTGAAAGGCTATCATAGATACTTAGTGAAGGTTAGATGTGCTATAAAGAAGGCCAGTTGGAAAGAAAAACACAAGTTTAGACTCATATTTTTTCTTTCTAAATATTAACATCTGCTGCCCTGCTCCCATCCCACCCCACCCCACTTTGAAGGCTGTCCAAGATGGATGAAATGATGTTTTCACCATGGCTTTTATCTGTTTTGCTTGAGCAGCACAACCCCGCTAAACTTAGTTTCCTTTTATTCCCTTTCAGATGAATAGTTTGCAGATCAAAGAAGAGAAAGTCAAACCAGATACCAATGGTGAGTCACTAGTTACTGCTAGCTGGATAGAAGCTTATACATGCTTTGGTTTTGCCCTCACAGCTATAGTATTGAAAGCAGCTGTCCATTAGCAATATTTGCAAAGCACAGTGCTGGCTTTGAGAGCCACTCATTCATTTGCTTTGCGTAAAGGGATATATGTTAGTTTTCCAGATGTGATCTAGCCTCTGACTCCTTAAAATGAAGAATCATTTGAATTATAGTACCAGTTTTCTTGATATTGTTTCTCTAAAAATTTTTACTTAAATTTTTCAAAATATCTGGGTTCTGAAGTAAAATCAAATTTGTTTATAGAAAAATTTATTTGGCAAAAGGAGAGGAATTACAGTTTGGGACGTGTAGCCTTAGCGAGTTGCAGATAAGCCCTTGAGGGATTGGAGTAGGCTGTATTTATTATAGGGAAAGAGAAGAGAGCTTAGTTAGAATCTGCTAAAATTAAAAGAGACCAGCCATGAAAATTTGTCAGCAGACAAAACCAGCTCATTCATACAAATAAAGCTCAATTCAGCCCATTTTGTGAGACCAATTCAACCTGGGTCATTTCTTGTCTGTGTCTTTGGAAACTATAAATAAAACTTCCCAAAGTTGACTTCCTTTGATTAACTCCCTGTCATTTAAGAAAATTCTGTTACTACAGTTAATCATTGTGAGGAATAAACAGCCGTGGTTTTCTCAATACATAAAGAGCTTTGTGGTGCTGTGCTCCCAGTTTCATCCTGTGTTTGGCTTGCATGCTCCCCTCCTCTCCTTCAAGCTGTTGTCTTCCTGTGTGCACAAGAAACCTCTAGAAGTCACTATTTTGGTGATTTGTTTTTTGTTTTGTTTTGTTTTTTGGTGATTTGTTAGCTTTGCTGTCACTATTTCTGAACTTTCAACAAATCTAAGTAGCAAGTTTATGAGATCAAGGATGGGGAAATATTCCTGGCAGATGTCCATTGGTTGAGGGCTGGATTTCAGTTTCTGTTTTTCAGGCATTTATGGGAAATCAGTCTCAGCTTATCAGTTCATAAGTTTTGTTTTCTTGAGGGCACATGTGTGAGATACTCTATTTTATATCCTACAGGTCTATTTAGATTGAAATTCACAGTTCAGAACTCAGTATAAACACTTATTTGTACTATTCTTTGTGTGTGAATGTTTTTTGGGTATATAAGGAATAAATCTTGAACTCAGCAAAAGGAATATAATGGTTTCCAAATTGGTGGGGGGGCAGGGGGATAGGGAAGGGTGTGGAAGGAGGTAGATGAGGTATGGGCACAGGTGTTTTGGTTAAGGGTGGAAAAAAATAAAGCTACTACAGTTATATGAAAAATATTATTGTGTCTTATAAAAACTGGACTTATCTTTCCATTTTCCCTCCAAATATCTTTCTGTGTCTGTGGGAGTGTCTGAATGAATATAGGCTCTGTGATCAGTATCCCTGCTTTCATTTCTAATACTGGCAACTTGTGTGCTCTCTTTTTTAAGACTTCCTAAAAATGTATCAGGTTTTTGTTCTTTTTTTTAAGATTTATTTATTTATGCATACAAGAACTGGGGTACAGGCCAGAGATGCGAGGGGTGAGAGGACTCACCAGAGACAGTGTGGGGAACAAAACAGGCAGACTGACTGAAATATACTGCTGAGGGGAGCAGCAGGAGAGTCAGGAGAGGTCTGCTGCACCGTGTGGGTATCTCCCTGGCTGGGGATCAAACTCATGCTGCGCTGGCTGTGGATAGCTTCATAGGTTGCGTCTTAACCCCATGCACCACTAGGGAGACCAAAGTTTTTTTTTTAATCTTAAAGAATCGCCTTTTGGCAGTGTTAGTTTTCTTTGTAGTTGATCTGTTTCATTGATGTCTACTCTTTGTATTTCTTGTCTTCTATTTATTTGCCTATGGTTTTTAGCATACAATTTAAAATATCTTCGGTTTTCCCTGTTGCTTTCTTCATTGGTCCATGCATTATTTAGAAATTGGGTTTTTTTTTTTAACTTCTTAAAGATTTATTTATTTATGCATACAAGAGCTGGGGTACAGGCCAGAGATGCGGGAGGGTGAGAGGATTCACCAGAGACAGAGCAGGGAACAGAACAGGCCGACTGACCGAAACACACTGCTGAGGGGAGCAGCGGATGAGACAGGAGAGGTCTGCTGCGCCATGTGGGTTGCTTTGTGGCAGGCGGGGATCGAACCAGCACTGCAGAGGCTGCAGACAGCTTCACAGGGCTATGCTCAACCACTTGCACCACCACCAAGGCCCATATTTTACCATTTGTTTTCTATTTGTCCCTTCGTATTTTATTTCTTGTCTTCTACTTTCCTGCCTTTTTTGGGTTAATTGAATATTTTAGAGTTCATTTTAATGTATCTATAAGCGCTTTAGCTGTCTCTGCATTATTTTATGAGTGTTTTAAAGTTTTTAAAATATAAATCTTGCATAATTTTTGTTAACTTTATTTCTTGGTGCAATATTTTGTCTTTTTAGTTACTGTTATAAATAGGAGCTGTTTAGTTATATCTGTATTTCTGAAAGCTACTAATTTGTTTACTTTGTACCTAACTCTTTTACCTTTTACTTAGAGAGCTTATTTTGTAGTCATTTTTAAGTTGATAGTCAATAGTCCTATAGGTTTACAATCATATATTCTATAAAAAGGGATCTTTCTACCTATTCCTTTTATTTTTTAACCCCTTTATTTTTTTTCTAATATCTAATAATGTTTGTGAATATAATGTTCTATTTTAAATTAGGATAAGTCAGTCAGAGGTAGCATATACTGATCACTGTGAAGTGAGCCAGAATTTCTAGAAATTTGAGATTTTTTAAAGCACTTACAAACTCCCTAGGAACAAAAATCCATGAGGCATAAAAATATACCAAATATTTGTGTTTTGATCACCTACATATGTTTACTGTTTCTATTGTCCTGCCTCTAGGTATGGGTTTACTACTTGCTTTTCTAATCATGACAACTGTTTTCTTGTGTAGGCATTATCAAAACCAATACCACTGCTGAGAAAACAGATGAAGAAGAGAAAGGTAACAATTTGAAACCCTGTTACAAGAGAAGGTATGACCCAGGACTTG
Organism: Talpa europaea; assembly: GCF_964194135.1. Taxonomy (NCBI): domain Eukaryota; kingdom Metazoa; phylum Chordata; class Mammalia; order Eulipotyphla; family Talpidae; genus Talpa; species Talpa europaea. The sequence continues at coordinate 11,600,831 of NC_140084.1, read as the reverse complement.
CTTCCTGGAGTCAGTGGTGTTCCAATTTACGATATCTAGGAATTGAGGAGGAACCAGTAGGAGACTGAGGAGAAGCAGCCAGTGAGGTAGAGAGAGACCCACAGAAGTGGTGGCCCAGGAATCAGAAGAAGGAGGGGTTTCAAAAGTAGAATGTCAAATGTAGGTGATAAATTGATTAAGAACTAAAAATTGACTGTTAGGCTAATTTAACAGTGTAGAATTCCTTGGCAAATTGATAAGTGATGGTTGGATTAAGTGAGGAGGTTTAAAAAAGGCCTGTGTACATTCAACAGGGAAAGGGAGGACAGGACATTAGATGATGAGCATAGACAGCTTTTTAGGGAATGTTCTGTTAAAGGGCAGCAGAAAAAATGGGGCAGTAAGTGGGTGGGAATGTGGAATAAAGGAGGATGCAGATTTTTGTTGAGTGATACTAAACATGTTCTCAGATGCGCGTGGGACCAATCACTGGAGGGGCAGATTGATATGCAAGCACCTGGGTCCATGTTGGGAGAAATGCCTTTGGTCCCTCCTGAGGGGGAAGAGGTAGGGCAGGAACACTGCAGCGAACATGTGTATAGACAGAGGTTAGGGGGAGTGTTTGCTTCGGCAGCACATATGCTAAAAAAAAATAGACAGAGGATAGGGGGGTGTGAGTGTGAGGTAAACTGTCAGGTAGTGTATGCAAGTGCTTTTTTTTTTTTTTTTTTTTGCTTAGAAAAACGGGTGCAGGCGGTGAGAGGATTCACCAGAGACAGAGTAGGGAGCAGAACAGGCAGATCTACTGAAACACACTGCTGAGGGGAGCAGTGGGTGAGACAGGAGAGGTCTACTGCACCTTGTGGGTTAGCTCCCTGGCCAGGGATCGAACTCAGGCTGTAATAGTAATAGTGCTGACATTTAATCCCTAGGCCACCAGGGAGGCCACAAGTGTTTTGACTACTTGGCCTTCTCAATCTCACAGCAGTTGAGTGAGAATGTGGTAGGATAGAAGTTTGAGAAGAGAGGAGAAGGTACAGATGGAAGTCTGAGAAAAGTGAATAAGTGGCTTGTAGAAATAGAATAGATCTATTGGCAGCTCAGTCCATTTGAGTCTAGTGGTCAGGAATTGAAAGTGAAACCTGTCAATATGAATATGTTTTTCTTCAACCATGCTTGGCTACCTGGAGATTCTTGGGACAGGATGAGAAGAAGTTTTAGGAGGGTGGGAGCATAGGCTGTTGGTCCAGAGTTACAGGGGGATGAGTATGAAGAAAATCTGGTTTCCTCTTGCCAGAGGACAGAGCCGCCCAGTCCTTACTCAACAAGCTGATCAGAAGCAATCTTGTCGATAACACAAACCAAGTGGAAGTCCTGCAGCGGGACCCAAACTCCCCCCTCTACTCAGTGAAGTCCTTTGAGGAGCTTCGGCTGTGAGTATTCATTCCTTTGAACCACTTTTCCATACCTCTCCCTTAGCATTTCAGAGATCTTGTGGTAATTTAATTTTTATTTTTAAAAATCTTGATGTGTTTAGTTCTTTGACTAGTTAATAATGCACATGATTCAGAAATCATAAAGTATGAGAAAGTTTACAGTGATGGACTCCCTCCACCCTTGTCTCTTGGTTACCCAGTTTTCCTCTTGGTAGGGATTTTTAAATGCCACAAATTTATTCATCATAGCTGAAAGTCTTTTTTCTTTTATGCTCTTAGAACTTTCAATAAAATATTGGCTGACAGGTGATATCTGGATGTCAGGAACATTTCTTATTAGGTAAGCCCTTTTGTAAGACTATAGGGTTTACAGTCTTAAGAATAGTTCATCTGTTTTTATAAGATCTGTCAAAAGAGCCTGTGCAAGATTCCCAGTACCTACAGAGGAAGGAAGCTTCTGGCATTCCAGAATTTAAAAAATTCCAGAACTCAGAATTAAGTTTTAGGGAACGCATTTATGGCATTGTGTTAAGAATGACTTCTAGTGTGTTCTTTTAAAAACAAAAAAATTATGAAAGGTCATACTAAGATTTTTTCTTCATAAAGTTCATAGAGAGATGCGTGTGGCTCACTGGTTCATATATATGTTGTTATACTGGCTGTTAGGAGTATCACAAGACATGGCTTTTGTTCTTGCTGTCTGCTAGGACTCTGACCATAGAAAATAAAAATAGCTGGTGAATAAGAAAGTGCTAGAATAAATGGCTTTTTTTTTCTTTTCTTCGGTTAAATCTGTAGTGTATCCACGATGAACAAATAGGGATCAAATTCCTGCCAACTACTACCTTGCTTTAGAGACACTTAAAACAGGGTCATTAACTAGAACTAAATAGTTCCAATGAACATTTGTTTTTGTTTTTTGTTTTTTTTAAAGATTTATTTATTTATTTATACAAGCACTGCGTACAGTCAGAAGTGTGGAAGGGTGAGAGAATTTACCAGAGCAGGGAGCAGAGCAGGCAGAAGGACCGAAGTACACTGCTGAGGGGAGCAGTGGGCGGCAGGAGAGGTCTGTGCGCCATGTGGGACCCTCACCCAGTGGCCGAGAAGCAGCCGGGGATCGAACCGGTGCTGCAGAGGCTGCGGGCAGCTTTGCAACCCAGTGCTCAACCGCTGCGCCACCGGGGAGGCCCCCAATGAACATTTGTTAATAAATCTGTTGATGAAGTAATAGCTAAAAACATTTTTTTTTTAAGTTTTTATTTATTTATACAAGAACTGGGGTACAGGCCAGATTCACGGGAGGGTGAGAGGATTCACCAGAGACAGAGAGGGGAACAGAGCAGGCAGACTGACGAAACATACTGGTGAGGGGAACAGCGGGCGAGAAAGGAGAGGTCTGCCTTGCCATGTGGGAACCTCGCCGGCCAGCTGGGATCAAACCAACGCTGCAGAGTCTGTGGACAGCTTCAAAGCGCGGTGCTCAACCGCCTGCGCCACCAGGGAGGCCCCAATTTTTTTTAAGATTTATTTATTTATTTGTTTGTTTGTTTATACATACATACATACATACATACAAGCACTGGGTACAGTCAGAAGCGCGGGAGGGTGAGAGAATTCACCAGAGCCAGAACAGGGAGCAGAGTAGGCAGAAGGACCAAAGTACACTGCTGAGGGGAGCAGCGGGCGGCCGGAGAGGTCTGCGCACCATGTGGGACCCTCCTCTGGTGGCCAGGGAGCAGCCGGGGATTGAACCGGTGCTTCAGAGGCTGCGGGCAGCTTCGCAACCCAGCGCTCAACTGCTGCGCCACCAGGGGAGGCCCCCCAATTTTTTTTTAAAGATTTATTTATGCATACAAGAGTTGGGGTACAGGCCAGAGATATGGGGAGGTGAGAGGATTCACCAGAGACAGAGTGGGGAACAGAACAGGCAGACTGACTGAAATTCACTGCTTAGGAGAGCAGCGAGCAAGACAGGAGAGGTCTGCTGTGCCATGTGTGTAGCTCCCTAGTCGGCCGAGGATCGAACTCGTGCTACAGATGCTGCAGATTGCTTCATAGTGCGGTGCTTAACCCCTTGCACCACTTGGGAGGCCCAAGAACAAGTTTTTTAAAATGTGCTCTTTTTCCACAGTGTTTGCAAGAAATTATGTTTTTCTCAGTGTATATCCTCCATCAAGGGCTTCATTCAGCAAATCTGTCACCTCTGCCCTGTTCATGTCAGATCAGCTAGGTATGCTCTATTGCTTCCTGCCCAGACAGTTTGCTTTCCCAAGTATCAATGCTTTTTTAAAAAATTCCTAGGCCTCCTGGTTGTGCAAGTAGTTAAGACACAGCACTATGAATTTATCTGCAGCCACTGCAGCAGGAATTCGATCCCCGGCCAGGGAACTGACCCACATGGCACAGCACAACTCTCCGGTCTCCCTGCTCCTCCCCTCAGCAGTGTGTTTCAGTGGATCTACCTGTTCTGCTCCCCACTCTGTCTCTGGTGAATCCTCTTACCGCCCCCCCCCCCCATATCTCTGGCCTGCAACCAGCTCTTGTATGTATAAATAAGTAAATCTTTAAAAAATTAAAAAATAAAATTCTTTCATTTAAAAGACTTTTTAGGGGGGGCCTCCCTGGTGGCACAAGGGGTTAAGACACAGCACTATGAAGCTACCCACAGCCACTGCAGCATAAGTTCAATCCCTGGCCAGGGAGGAGACCCACATGGCACAGCGGACCTCTCCTGACTCGCCCGCTGCTCCCCTCAGCAGTGTAATTCAGTCAATCTGCCTGTTTTGTTCCCCACTCTGTCTCTGGTGAATCCTCTCACCTCCCACACCTCTGGGCTGTATCCCAGTACTTGTATGTATAAATAAATAAATCTTAAAAAAATAATAAAAGACTTTTAGGGCCTCCCTGGTGGCACAAAGGGTTAAGTCTCAGCACTATCAAGCTTTCAGCAGCTCCCTCCCCTGGTCAGGGAGCTAACCCACATGGTGCAGCCTACCTCTCCTATCTTGCCTGATGACTCCCCTCAGCAGTGTATTTCAGTAGATTTGCCTGTTCTGTTCCCCACTTTGTCTCTGGTGAATCCTCTCATCCCTGCCCCCCACTCCGTACCTCTGGCCTACCCCCCAGCTCTTGTATGCATAAGTAAATTTTTAAAAAAGGACTTTTAAATGAAGTCAACTGTTCAACCATGATGAATCGCCCTCCTTGAAAAGGGAAGTTCTCAGGGCCTCCCCTGGTGGCACAGCAGTTGAGCGCTGGGCTGCAAAACTGCATGCAGCCTCTGCAGTGCCAGTTTGATCCCTGGCCACCAGCAAGGGTCCCTCATGGCGCAACAGACCTCTCCTGCCGTGCCCACTGCTCCCCCCAGCAGTATATTTCATCAGTCTGCCTGTTCTTTTCCCCTCTCTGGCTCTGGTGAATTCTCTCCCCCTCCCATGCTTCTGATTGTACCCAGTGCTTGTATAAATAAATAAACAAATCTTTAAAAAAAAAAAAAAAAAAGAAAGAAAAGGGAAGTTCTCTCTGATTTAGTGTTCAGTAGTCACAGGAAACAAAGAATGAAACCTAGGTCTCCAGATAAACTCAGTCCGCTTTGTACTTAAAAGATTTGCATTAACCTACGAAATAAAAGAAAAATGAAGTCACTGGAAGCTTTGGATCACTTGGATCCTAATCCCAGGAGTAACTTTGTTTCCTTGGCAACCAGATCAGAATCTGCCTTTTCTTCCAAACAAAAGACACCAAAGGTTACAGAGTTCTTTTTGTCTGAGAACCAACATATGCCAGAAAAATTTGTCTTTTGGGAGCCTGTTAAACACCAAAAAAGGCTTTTGAAGACATCCCTGGTGGTGCAAGGGGTTAAGCACTGCTCTATAAAGCAATCTGCAGCCTCTGCAATCTGCAATCTGCAGCAAGCATCCCATGGTGCTTGCTTGAGTTTGATCCCCGGTGGCCAGGGAGCAACCCACATGGCGCAGCAGACCTCTCCTGTTCACCCGCTGCTTCCCTTAGCAGTGTATTTCAGTCAATCTGCCTGTTCTGTTCCCCGCTCTGCCTCTGGTTAAGCCTCTCACCCCCCGCATCTCTTGCCTGTACCCCAGCTCTTGTGTGCATAAATAAATAAATCTTTTTTTTTTTTTAAAGGCTTTCGAGAACAAAAGTCTTGACTTGCTTTGACTTTTCTTTAGAAATAATCTGTTGTGGTTTTTAAAAAACACTTTGCCGATGTAGAGGTAACAGAGAGCTTACTGTAAATGTGCTGTTAGAATAACTTTACTATTCTAGTCTTGATTTTCACTAAAAGTCATAACTAAATTTAGGCATTTGTAAAGTCAATGTATTTTCTGAACCCTTCTTAACGTATTCACTGTAGATCAGCTTCTAAAAACTGCTGAATCAGTTTTCTTACCTCTTTCTTATCCTAGTATTTGTATAGCTGGCTTTAAAATGACCTTGGAATACAAAGTGACTGTGGTTCAATTTAGCATCTGCACTGAGATGCTAAAACTGAATCCCATTCCCTAAAGGGGATTCTGTAATTTAGCGGTTTACTATGCAGTAGAAATGTCTTTTAGATGTCTTTTAGATATGTCTTTTATAATTTATTTAATACTATAAATTAATAAATACTACTCTTGTAGTACCTAGGGAACATTTGTCATTCAGGGCCAACGTCTTTGTGAGTTAAGAGCAAGAAAATGTATCTGACATAGATAGGAAATATCATTCTTGTGAGATGTGAGGGAATAATATCATTCTTGTGAGGGAATAATAAAGTTCTAGGTCTTTAAAACAATGCCAACAATAGGAATCTATCTTTTCTATCCCTGGCCTCCTAGGAAACCACAGCTTCTCCAGGGAGTCTATGCCATGGGCTTTAATCGACCATCCAAGATACAAGAGAATGCGTTGCCCATGATGCTTGCTGAGCCGTGAGTATGCAGACCCACCCCCACCCCAGGGATACCGCTTCAGAATTTGGTTTAATGTCTTACACCAACAGTTACTATTATTCCTGAGACAGAATGGACCATTGGAGGCAAACAGCCTAGACAAGAACAAAAGGTGGAATTCAGAACAGTTTTTGCCTTTCCCATTTGGCAGTAAAAATGGATAAAGTTAGTGCTATTAATTCTGTACAGTTTTTACAATTGGGTTTTTTAAAATTATTTTTAAATCCTTGAGATCTTCAAAAAAGGCATCAAGAACAATACCAGGGCCTCCCCTAGTGGCGTAGCGGTTGAGCGCTGGGTTGCGAAGCTGCCCGCGGCCTCTGTGGCGCCGGTTCGATCCCCAGCTGCTCCCCGGCCACTGGAGGAGGGTCCCACATGGCGCACAGACCTCTCCTGCCGCCCGCTGCTCCCCTCAGCAGTGTACTTCGGTCCTTCTGCCTGTTCTGCTCCCCGCTCTGGCTCTGATGAATTCTCTCACCCTCCCGCGCTTCTGACTGTACCCAGTGCATGTATAAACAAAAAAACAAACAAATAAATAAATAAATAAAACATGCCTCTATTTAAAAAAAAAAAAAAAAAAGAACAATACCAATGACCATCTGTTTAACCCTAGTATACCTAGAATTAAGCCAGCATTAATCTAGTTGATGGCTGAAGGCTCTGTGTCTCCCTCTCTTTTTGTGGCCTCCTCCCCACTGAAGTAAGCATCACTCTGAAATGGACCACCATTCTCTCACATGTCTTTGTCCCTAAGACTACAGCTGTGTCCCTAAGACTCTAAAGAGTAGTTCACGTATTTTAGTCTTATATAAATGGTATCATACTTAAGTAGCAAGTTATCTTGTTCAACTGTGTTATTTTATTTTAATGACCAAAATGCCATCTAGTCCATGACAAGTGGTTAAACGAAGTGAATAAGATGGGTGTCATATCAAAGTCCCCTCTAAACCACCTGTCTGATTTAGTATCTTGCATTTTCCATAAAGAAAAGGAGAACAGGGCTTCTCCTGATGCGCAGTGGTTGAGCGCTGGGTTGCGAGGCTGCCTGCAGCCTCTGCAGTGCCAGTTCGATCCCCGGCCACCAGCGAGGGTCCCACAAAAAAAAAAAAAAACGGAAAAAGAAAAGGAGAACACACAAAAGGAGTTGAGTCCTGGAGACACATTATGGCTCCGCAGAAGTGTCCTCAGGGATTTGTCCTGGCACAGATCTCACTCTGCAGTCTTAATTTCCATGGAGCCCTTTAGGTATAAAACTTGGGCACTCTTAAACTGTGCTAGAATCTGGAATGAGGATTTCCTGTTGTGAACCCACAAGAAAGAGTCATTATGTCCCCTAATATTTAAGCACTTTTAACAGCACATACATAATGCATCCTTATGCCCAGTGTAGAAAACCTGGATAATAGAAGCAGAAAGTAAGAAGATCCCTGTTCCTAATACCTGGAAAAAACATTTTGATACTTGTGTTGAACAAATATTATCTTCTTTTGTGTTTTTTGTTGACCCAGCCCACAGAACCTGATTGCCCAGTCTCAGTCTGGTACTGGTAAAACAGCTGCCTTTGTCCTGGCCATGCTCAGCCGAGTGGAACCAGCAGAGAGGTACCCCCAGGTGAGGGCTGTGGACCTGCCTTGCCTGCCCAAGAAGAGCAGTGCCATCTGGTGGGGGGTTAATGAAGATGCCCCTGGAGGGTTCTGAATGTTTGCCACCTCAGATGTGGCTCAGTAAGAGCAGGTTGGTGTGCGAGAAGCAGCAGCCTGAGACAGTGGCTAAAGCTAAGGGCATCCACCAAGTATTGAAGGCTCAGGCTGCAGCTACAAGGGTCCTGCCCATAATGTCCACATACTTGTTGCTTTAGAACCTGTTACTTATTACAAAAAGGTTCTCCTAACTCTCTTCTCTGTGATCTCCCAATCAGTGTTTGTGCCTCTCCCCAACATACGAGCTGTCACTTCAAACAGGAAAAGTGATTGAGCAGATGGGCAAATTTCATCCAGAACTAAAGCTTGCTTATGCTGTTCGAGGCAATAAGTGTGAGTATAAATGGTGAGAACTGAGCAGTGAGGGTGGTTGGGTGTTTGAATTTGAAGGTATGATGATGACATTAAGCTTTCATGTTAACTTTGATCTTAGAATCCATCTGCATTGCTTTTGGTAAATCTTTTTAAACACTTAATGACTTGATAACAGTGCTCTCTAGTCTTGAGTTGTTAAAAAATCCTTGCACTATTCATCACAGAGTTCTTACAGTCTAGAATTTCTTCACTGAGAAGTGAAATGAGAAGTGTATTTATGCCCACTCTACAGAAGAACCCTAGATTTTAGGAAAACACTGGTGTCTTTTGAAAACTGGAATTACCTTGTTGTGTTAGCTCTGAAAATATGGGCAAGGCTTTGATTTCCAGAGATGGGTTTGTAATAGAAATAATCACAGAAAACATCTTGTCTCCACAGTGGAAAGAGGTCAGAAGATCAGTGAGCAGATTGTCATTGGCACCCCTGGGACCGTCCTGGACTGGTGCTCCAAGCTCAAGTTCATTGACCCCAAGAAGATCAAGGTGTTTGTTCTGGATGAGGCTGACGTGATGATAGCTACCCAGGGACACCAAGATCAGAGCATCCGCATCCAGAGGTGGGAACTCTTGAGCCAGAAAGGACTTCTCAGCCTCCTGATGCCATGTAAAACCTTGTTCCCTGTGTCTCTTCCCACTACATCCAGCCCATCTCCTTGCTCTGGCTGATGCATTCCTCCTGAACCTTCAGAGGCATCTGCTTGGTGGGCTGGCTTGAGGAAGGAGACTTAGGGAATCCAATACCACCCTCCCCTGTGCCCCAGTGTCTGCTCCTCCCCAGCCCCTGCAGTGTTCCTCCTCCACTTTGCCACCTCCCTGGGGATGCCTGCCATCCACTCCTTAGGGGGGTGGGGGAAGGGGGAGCTGTGCTCTTCTCCTTCCATTAAAAACTGAGGTTCAGGGCCTCCCTGGTGGCACAGGCAGTTGAGTGCTGTGCTGTGACACTGTTTGCAGCCTCTGCAGTGCTGATTTGCTCCTGGCTGTCCGGCGAGAATCCCACATGGCTCAGTAGACCTCTCCTGTTGCACCCGCTGCTCCCCTTAGCAGTGTATTTCGTCAGTCTGCCTGTTCTTCTCCCCACTCTGTCTCTGGTGAATCCTCTCACCCTCCCGCGCCTCTGGCCTGTACCCCGGCTCTTGTATAAATAAAATAAATCTTTAAAAAAAAAAAAAGCAGAAGGATGGACTGAGCAGTGGAGATGCTAGAGAGGGCTTGTGAGATGAGGCTGTATAGAGGAGACCTGGAGGAGGCACATGGAGCAGAGAGACATGTGAAGAAGCTGAGCTTCTCAGCCTTGAACTTGCACCAGGGACTTGGGGGACGTGGAAGGAGACATTTGAAAGAGACAGAGTCGTGGGTTGGGCAGAAAATTTTGAAAAAAGGACGTCAGAGTTAGAAAAACAAGACGTGAGAAAGAAAGGCACGATCCAAAGTTAATTCCACACTGATTATGAGATCTACTTCAACAGTCCTATCTTCATTATTGATGCCATCTGACAAACAATACACCAATTCTTGAAAAGTGTTTCTAGGTTGTGTAAGGACAGAGCACAAGGGCTCTCTATGTTTATGATGCCCACCTCAGATGGAGTTACCATGATGCTCGGGCCACCAACTACAAAGTCCACCAGCAGAATCCATTAAGCTCCTTCCCGATTTGTTTTCATCCATTCCTCTTCTCCCTCCCACTCTGTTTGACTCAGTTCTAGAATATAATCAGTTTCCGGGGTGGGGGGGGAAACTGAGGGTCACACCTGATAACCTGGGCCTCCCTTGCAGGATGTTACCCCGGAACTGCCAGATGCTGCTTTTCTCTGCCACCTTTGAAGACTCTGTGTGGAAATTTGCCCAGAAAGTGGTCCCAGAACCAAACATCATCAAACTGAAGCGCGAGGAGGAGACGCTAGACACCATCAAGCAGTACTACGTCCTGTGCAATAACAGAGATGAGAAGTTCCAGGCCTTATGTAACCTCTATGGGGCCATCACCATCGCTCAAGCCATGATCTTCTGCCACGTGAGTAGAGCAGCTGCTGAGGCCTGTGGGGACGGAGGCCCCCCTGGGGAGTGCTGGCTCCACCCCTGCCTCTCAGCCAGCCCCCCACACAGTGCTGAGGACCAGGTGCCCTCCGTGTGGCACAAAGGAAATGGTGAATCACCTCCACTTACCCCAGGCATATGCTCCCCAGCTATGTTATTGGGAAGGGCCTTGAAGAACCCAACCTCCTTTGACCCCACTTCTCAGACATACTAGGAAAAGCTTCAAATAGCAGCCAGTGAAAAGTGGCTACAATTCTGTTTGAGAAGTTATAGGCCTAACCTGCTGACTGAACTCAGCGAGGCTTTCATGTTCTTAATGGCGACAAGCCACTTTCGTGCAGGTGTCTTCATCTAAAACAATTCTTTTCACTCCAGACCCGCAAAACAGCTAGTTGGTTGGCAGCAGAGCTCTCAAAAGAAGGCCACCAGGTGGCTCTGCTGAGCGGTGAAATGATGGTGGAGCAGAGGGCTGCGGTGATCGAGCGCTTCCGAGAGGGCAAAGAGAAGGTTCTGGTGACCACCAACGTGTGTGCCCGAGGTGAGCAGAGAGTGCGTCCTGGCCTGCTGGGCTGGGGTAGCGGGAGCAGTCGTTCTGCGCCAGGACTCAGGTGCTTTGGGGAGATGGGGTGGGGAGGTAGGGAGCCGCTTTTTCTCCAGCACAGACTGCATCCCTTAGCAGGCGGTCACTTTCCCCGAGGCCAGGACTCCTGACTTGCTGGAAGAAAGCCTCTTGGCTCCTAATAGGTTTAGAATGGCGTTGGGTATTCCTGGGACATCTGGTGAGGTTTGAGCTGCCTCTCCAGATGGCTGTATCTAGCACAGGCTCTCTTCCTGATTTTGTTAGCATTTGCCAAAGTTCTGCTTTGTTCCTCTGGGTTCTGCTAGTTATCTTGTCCCCAGATCTGGCCAGTCTCAGGCTCAAAGCGGGTGTGGTGGTCTGGCCGTGGCGGCTGTGACTTTGTTTGCCGTGCTCAGTCCTCAGCAACTGTCCTCCATGCAGGTATTGACGTGGAGCAGGTGTCTGTCGTCATCAACTTTGACCTCCCCGTGGACAAGGATGGGAACCCGGATAACGAGACCTACCTGCACCGCATCGGGCGCACTGGCCGCTTTGGCAAGAGGGGCCTGGCTGTGAACATGGTGGACAGCAAGCACAGCATGAACATTCTCAACAGAATCCAGGAGCATTTCAGTGAGTCCCTTTCCGCACAGGGGTTGTCTAGTTGTGTGGGCAGAAGGGGGGTTTTCTTTTCCTGAGGGAGCCTTTGTCCCTGCCCACGCTCCCCTCCCCACTATGAGAGGAAAGGCCTCCCAGAGCACACCTAGAGAGTTCAGGGCCAGGGCTGGAAAGACAGCTCCCCTGGGCCAGCTGCTCTGAGGGGTCAGAAGCTCTGACTGTTGCTGGCAGGAGCCCCAGGTCAGGCTCTGCAGCCTGGGGGTAAATGCAGACGGGCTGGGGTCACAGACCAGCGTGTCCTCTCTGCCTGCTCTGCTGCTCCTCCCCTAGGCGGCGTCTCCTCCATAAGCCTGTGCTGACCTCTTATCTTTTTTCCTCAGATAAGAAAATAGAAAGATTGGACACAGATGACTTGGACGAGATTGAGAAAATAGCCAACTGAGAATCCCCACCGGTCACCAGTTCCCGCCCGTGACGCCCCCTGCACGGGACACTAGTGCTTTCATGGCGCAGGCCTGGACAGTCACCACAAAGATGAAGGCACGAGTAGAGAGAAACTACCTACCTCACTTCAAATTACGTTTGGACTTGACATATACAAATTACATTCGTATGTGATCAGGAAAGTTGAATGAAAATTAGGCATTCTGGAAAATTGAGTCCTTTTTAAGTCAAGGATCCCCCATCTTTCTAGTAATCTGGTTGCTGGTCCCCAGATCCCTGCCTATTTTCTGGCTAGGGGTGTTGGAACCAGACTCCTACCCCTGAGAAAGTGATAGAGGTTGGGAATCTGGGGGGGGGGGGGCGGCGGGTGTGTCTAGGCAGCACAGGCCTGGGATCCCCAGTATAGATGGAGCATAGGGAGAAGCAGCCAAGAGGTCTGTGAGCTGCCCTCTTCTGTGTCTCTCCACTGAGACCGTTAGTGAAGATCTCCGGCCCTCACGGCATCGTCGTCGTCCCCACTCCACATGACCTGCTTTCTGTTCTCTGTACCAGAGCAGTTCCTCGTTTCTCACTGGGTGGGCATTAGATTTGGGGAGAAACATGGAAGTTAGTGAGTCCTGGCCTCTTCAGAGAGATGGTGCCAGCCAGAGAAGATGAATCCTGAGACGATTCAGCCTCCATGGTGCCGGGAGACGCCAGACATGTTTCCTACACAGCCTGGCAGAGTGAAGGGGTTTGTATCCACAGTGTGTCACCGCCTGGGCACAAATAGCTGCCTTTAGAAATGAAGTTGTGACCAAGTGCTATCTGGTATCGCTGTGCATCCATAATAGAGGACCTGGTGGTTACCTTTTTTCCTACTTTATCAGTATGAACAAGGACAGTTACCTTAGAACTATACCTATTATTATGTTAAGAAATTTCAAAATAATTATGAAACATTTTACTAATCATGATTTGTTTTTACTTGTATTTTTCTGCTTACTAGACTAATATATGCTCATTAAAACAAGGTGTGTGCATCTATAAAGTACAAGTCCTCTCTCTCCCCATCTCTCTGGTACTTAATTACCAGCAGGTTGGTGTCCATTCAATATATTGCGTGTATTAGACATCAGACCACTTTTCCTTTACAAGCCCATGAATATCTCTTAATAGTCGTGCAAACTGCTTTTTCACTCACCAGCATTATCTTGGGCCTGTGATGTGTCCAGCACACATACATTGTCCTCGCTACTGACAGGATTCCAACATAGAGCTGCTTGGCACTCACTGGCGGCTCCTGTAGTAGCAGGTCCTTACCCTGTCCCGGGGTCCTCAGCCACGGTGCATATCTACGCTCAGCTCTGTGCCCTGCTGAGACCTGCTCTGCCCTGTGTTCCTGTAAGCAGAGCTGTTGCAGCAGAGTGGGGACATTTAAATTTTTAGTACATCACCAGTCTAGCCTGGTAAAAAGCTTTACCAGTGTACATTAACATTGTAGAGATACGAAATAGCTACTGTCTTACCTGCTTGCCAACTCTACATGTTATCCATGTTTAAACCTTTGTCACTTTTGAGTAGTAAAAAATACTGGTGTTTTATATTTAATGGGGCTTGGCTGGTTTTCAGTTTATTGGGTTTTTGGATTTTCTCTTTTAGGGTCCTGCCCATTTTAATATTAGATTGTCAATTCTTAATGATTTTAAGTCATCTTTCTATTTTAGGGAAATTATAAATTTGTCTTGAGTGGTGGATATTTTCCAAGTTTGTAGAAACTCATTCTTTTTTTTTTTTTTTTTTTTTTTTTTTTTTTTTTTTTAAATAGAGGCATGCTTTATTTATTTGTTTGCTGGTTTGTTTGTTTTGTTTATACATGCACTGGGTACAGTCAGAAGCGCGGGAGGGAGGGTGAGAGAATTCACCAGAGCCAGAGCGGGGAGCAGAGCAGGCAGAAGGACCGAAGTACACTGCTGAGGGGAGCAGCGGGCGGCAGGAGAGGTCTGCGTGCCATGTGGGACCCTCCTCTGGTGGCCGGGGAGCAGCCGGGGATTGAACCGGCGCCGCAGAGGCCGCGCGCAGTTTCGCAACCCAGCGCTCAACCGCTGCGCCACCGGGGAGGCCCGAAACTCATTCTTTTTTAATGCTACACACAACAGTTTAATTTTTTTTAAAGATTTATTTCTTTATTTTAAAGATTTATTTATTTATACAAGCACTGGGTACAGTCAGAAGCATGGGAGGGTGAGAGAATTCACCAGAGCCAGAGCGGAGAGTAGAGCAGGCAGAGTGACAATGTACACTGCTGAGGGGAGCAGCGGGCGGCAGGAGAGGTCTGCGTGCCAAATGGGACCCTCACTCAGCAGCCGGGGATCAAACCGGCGCTGCAGAGGCTGCGGGCAGCTTCGCAACCCAGTGCTCAACTGCTGCGCCACCAGTGAGGCCCAACAGTTTAATATTACTCAGATTTCATTTTAAGAGAGCTGGATGTCATGTCATAGCTAAAAAACTTTCTTCATCCTAGTGTTAACAAATTATTTACTATTATTTTCATAGTCATGATACCTGGGAAGTAAGTTTCTAAATTCCCATAGGTTTGACTGTGTCATACTTGGCCCTGCTCATGTGCTGTGAGCAACACGGATACCTTGGAGCGTGAGTGATGGCAGAGCTGTGGGTGGGAATACAGAGGGTCCAGTTTGGGGCAGATTTGAGTGGAAGCCTGGAAGAAAGCAGCTACCATAGAGAGTGAGAGGAGCAGCTGCAAGGCTTTGCTGGAGGGTAGGGTAGGGATTCTGAGAAGAAAGTTTGAGGAGCAAGGTTCTAGAAAGGAAGGACACAATGTGCAGTGGGTGCTCTTAAGGCAGAGGTGGGAGGTAGGGACAGAAGAAATCGAATGCTAAGGACTGCAAACAATACCAACACAAATTCACCCCAGATAAAACTAATTTTAAGGAATGGCCAGATGAAGGCTAAATATGTTTCAGAGCCTCTCTGGTGGCCTAGGGGTTAAGTCATAGCGCTACCACCATGAGTGCCTGAGTTTGATCCCCAGCAAGGGAGCTGACTCACATGGCACAACAGACCTCTCCTGCCTCGCCCACTGCTCTCCTCAGCAGTGTGTTTCAGTCAGTCTGCCTGTTCTGCTCCCCGCTCTGTCTCTGGTGAATCCTCACCTCCTCCACCTCTGGCCTATACCCCTGTTCTTGTATGCATAAATAAATAAAAATAAATTCTAGAAAAAAAAAAGAACATGAGTTCTCAGCATCATCAAGAGCAGGGATGTTGATCTTGATGAGCTGGCTGGCTCTTTCCCCCACTCAATACATTACACTTGGGTGGAAGTTAGCATGTGCAGCTCACATGAGTGGGGAACTATACCCCTCTCCTTGAGGGAAGAATAGCTACATAAATTATTTGGAATTCTGCATGAGATTTCCCATTTATGAATTAACTCACCCAAGCACATAAACTAGTGATACTAACCTCAATCACTTAAGAAGACTTAGATAAATAAAATTAAGCATGCTCACATTTTACTTTTTTTTTTTTTTAAGTTTTTTTATTTATACAAGATCGGGGTACAGGCCAGATGCACGGGAGGTTGAGAGGATTCACCGGAGACAGAGCGGGGAACAGAACAGGCAGACTGACGAAATACACTGCTGAGGGGAGCAGCGGGCGAGTCAGGAGAAGTCTACTGCGCCATGTGGGACCCTCACTGGCCGGCCGGGATTGAACTGGCGCTGCAGAGGCTGTGGGCAGCTTCACAGCACAGCGCTCAATCGCCTGCGCCAACAGGGGAGGCCCAGGCTCACATTTTAAAGGTTAGTTATTTACAGCAATAAAGAAAACTAAGGGGGCCTCCCTGGTGGCGCAGCGGTTGAGCGCTGGGTTGCAAAGCTGCCCGCAGCCTCTGCAGCGCCGGTTCGATCCCCGGCTGCTCCCCGGCCACTGGAGGAGGGTCCCACATGGCGCGCGCAGACCTCTCCTGCCACCCCTTGCTCCCCTCAGCAGTGTACTTCGGTCCTTCTGCCTGCTCTGCTCCCCACTATGGCTCTGGTGAATTCTCTCACCCTCCCGCACTTCTGACTGTACCCAGTGCTTGTATAAATAAATAAAAATAAATCTTTAAAAAAAAAAAAAGAAAACTAAGGGCCTCCCCGGTGGCACAGTGATTGAACGCTGGGTTGCGAAGCTGGGTTGCTAAGTATGATGGGGTTCTAGTATGATGTTTCATGGAGACAGGGTTTTATAGGAAGAGCTGTGGAGAGACCACAACATGGGTCTGAAAGGGAAAGAGTGCTCTTTTCTTCTAGGGTTCCCTTAACCCATGTTATGACAAATTATAAATAGAAAATAAATATTGCAGGAAGGCCTGCCATGTCTTTATATAGATATAAATTATTTGAATGATTTTTGTGATCAGTGGGCATTACTTTCTTATTTTAAAAACAAGGAAAAAAAAGACACAGTTATAGCAAAAGGACTGAACTCAGATCCATTCAGAAGCAGACCCCATCTGTTCTTCCCGCCTCAGCAGGCCTTCTCCCTGGAGAGAAGCCAGGCTGCCAGGAAGAGCCTGTGTTCTTAGGAACAGAAACAGTTGTTAGAGGAAAGGTGTTAATTCTATATTATCAGAGGAACAGACTGGTCCTGACACCCGGGGTTCAGCAAGTGTGGGGTGAGGGGGGCATCTTCTGGCATTTCTGTAAGTTGGTTGTCACCCTGGCTTTTTCACTGCAGAAGCTGTGATTTTTCTGGAAGGGTTGTGAGAAGGAGAATTCATTGCTAATTCACACTTAAAAAAAAAAAAGAACTTGAATTTTAAAAGTCTAGCTTTATGGATTTTACTTACCTCTCACCTAGCAAGGATAGATGTTTTCTTAGGTAGCCAATCCTGTACAGAAAGCAGATCCTGGTGACTGCCAGCTCACTGCTGTTCCTGTGATGAGTGTAATACTCAGTGGCCTCCTTCCCTTCCCTGGCATCCGGCCAACCTACCAACCAGGTGTGCATCCACATAGCCCTGCCCGATGCTCCTCTAAATGCCAGCATTTCTCTCCAAAGAGACTTCTATGTTGTAGAGTGTTACTACTCACTCCATACTGCTCCTCTTCCAGAGGAAGATTATGAGGGCTGTTAGGCTGAGCATGGCCATAGGACTTCTTTGACATCAAGGAAATGTGAATTTGACAGTTTAGGTGCAATGCACAGTTCACCACATTCTCTTCTCCCTGGCCCTGAGATCACAGACCTACCAGATGGCACCACTTTCCATGTAGGGCTTTGAGTGACCATGATGAGCAGAGGCCCATGATGAAAATGTAGCTTGAAATAAACTTTGTTTTAAGCTGCTGGGAGCCTGAGGGGTGTTAAGAGGAAACAAAAACTAAGTTATCTGTACTCCCTCCCTCCAAATGGAATAGCTGGTTCCCTGTCCAGCCAACCTAATGCCAGCCTGCAGAGTAGGTAAGCCTCACCCACATACAGACTGCCTAAGCAGCTTCGTGATTCACTATTTCAGAAAAGAAGACAATCCTCAATTGCCAGACATTTAAAAAGCCTTCATCATGACAGAGGTGTTAAATAAGCAATCACACAAATCTGGAGAGGTACGAGACCAAGGGAAAAGAATCTGCTAAGTAGATGATGAGCATCGTTCTAATTGAGTTTTCCTTCCCATGACCTCACTAGTAATAGGGAAGGAATAAAAAAGACATCAGTCACATGGACACATAAAATGGGAGCAATTACATTGGAAGAGAGTTCAACAAAATGTTGGCGCATACTCATAAGAATGGAAAAACACCTACTTTTAAGCAATACAGTGAACTACACGACATGAAAAAAAAAATCCCAATCTAAAAACCAGCTACAGGGCCTCCCTGGTGGTGCAGGGGTTAAGACGCAACCTATGAAGAAATCTGCAGCCACTGCAGCACAATTTCAATTCCCGGCCCGCCAGGGAGAAACCCACATGGTGGGACAGATCTCTCCTGTCTCGCCCGCTGCTCCCCTCAGCAGTGTACTTCGGTCCATCTGCCTGTTCTATTCCCCACTCTGTCTCTGGTGAATCCTCTCACCACCACCCCCACCCCCCTGCATCTCTGGCCTGTACCCCAATTCTTGTATAAAAATAAATAAATCTTTAAAAAAATAAAAAAAAAATCAGCTACAAAGTTGAAATAGGTATATAATCTGTTTGAATCTATCAAAGAGCTGTCACTTTCAGGGTTTTATTTTTTGCATTTAGTTCTGATTCATTTTGGTGAATGGTTTAAGGTATGGATCTAATTTGATCTTTTTGTAAGTGGTTATTTTGTTACCTTAGTAAAATGGAAAGATCCACCCTTTCCTAAGTGATCTGAGAGGTCATTTTTATTATAAAACAAACTTCCATCTGGATTTGGGTCTAAGCAAAGACACATAACAGAGTGTCCAAGTGAATCTGGAAATTAAACATTTTTCTAATTCTTTCACATGACATGTTTAACCACCTCTTCTCTCCTTTTCTTTTCACATTTTAAAAGGACAGGTTTAGTAGGGAAAGGAAGAAGAAAAAAAAAAAGGCACCTGCATAGACACAAGTGGGCTGAGAGCGGCCACTCCTACTTTGCAAAGAGAAAGGATTTGTGAAGAAAAGAAACACCTGCATAGTCATAGGCGGGCAGGAGAGCTGCTTTTCCCCTTTTCCTCAGTCCATTTTGGAAGTGAAACGGCAGTGGCGCACTGGGGCCAAGTCTTAGGTGAGAGTGTGGACCATTCTCAGCAATCAGATTGTGGACATTCCAAAAAATGCTGACATCTCTCTGAAGGGAAGCAGAGTTACTGTGAAGGTCCACACAGGACTTAAATCACATCGAAGGTGAAGTAAGTCTCCTTGGAAAGAAAAAAATGTTGTGGATGGACTAATGACGAAGAAATAGAAAGCAACTGGCTGCGTCTGCACTATTTGTAATCACATATAGTCACGTACCAGATGAAGGGGGTCACACTGGTCTCTGTTACAAGGTGAGGGCTATGTTCACTCACTTCCCCTAAAATTTCTTGGGCCAAAAATCTGCAGGTTTTGGATGAAGGTAGGTTTAATGTTCAATATCTTAGTCCCAGAAAGATGAGCTAATCCTTTAAGTAAATGACCTTGAGCTTGTTTCAAATTCAAGTGCTGCTTTAATTCAGCAAGCTACAGCAGTTAAAAACAAGGAGATCAGAAGATTTGGGGATGGTATATCTGCTTCTGAAGAAGGATCAATTGAGCAGGCTAATGAATAAGATCTAAGCCACAGAAACAGCAAGATACTGGATACTTCCTCAGACTGATGTCATTATCTCTAAGAAGCAATAAAAGCTGTTATTGATTTTGGGGGCAAATGGTAGTGGAAATTGTCCCTTGTTTTACCTGAGTGCCAGGTTTTATACACACACACACACACACACACACACACACACACATATATATATATATATATATATATATATATATATATATATTCATTCTTACCTTTGCTTTGTCAAGCAAGTTTCATTTAAAAATAAAAATTGGGGCCTCCCTGGTGGTGCAAGGGGTTAAGATGCAGAACTATGAAGCTATCAACAGCCACTGCAGCATGAGTTCGATCCCTGGCCAGGGAGCAACCCACATGGTGCAGCAGACCTCTCCTGTCTCACCTACTGCTCCCCTTAGCAGTATGTTTCAGTCAATCTGCCTGTTCTGTTCCCCATTCTGTCTCTGGTGAATCCTCTCACTCCCGACAACTCTGGCCTATACCCCAGTTCTTGTATGCATAAATAAATCAATCTTTAAAAATAAAAATTGGCCTCCCTGTGGCCTAGGGGTTGTCTCCTTGCTATCACCACTATGGCCTGAGCTCAACCCATGGCCAGGGAGCTAACCCTCATATGGCCCAGACCTCTCCTGTCTCGACCGCTGCTCCCCTCAGCAGTGTATTTTTCAGTAGATCCGCTAGATCTGCTCCCCACTCTGTCTCTGGTGAATCCTCTCAACCCCTGCACCTCTGGCCTATACCCCAGTTCTTCTATGCAAAAATAAATAAATAATTCCTTAACCTATACATTTTGTCCATTAATTGTTATATTCTTTTCTAAATATGCATTATATTCTGTAACAGAAATATGGCTGTCATCTATAGTCAGAGAATATTGGAATCCTGGCCTGATGAAGGCAAGAAAGACAGGCCTAACTGTCCAAGGTAAGGGAGACACAGGTCTCATAACCAGTGCTGGTACAGGTAATTAGAGGTCTGAGGTACAAGACTTGGGACAATGGTTAGTTGACCATTGAGGTCCCTAGAGATGAAATTGTTTCTGGGCAGCCTCTTATTGGTACTGCTTGATGTATGGGGGAGGGAAAATTCTAGGAGTGCTGAGAAGCAGCTGGAATCACAGGCTGACTGTGGCGGAGAGTCACAGCTTCTTACCTTGTTGCTAGACCTAATTCAGATCACATTCCAGGAGTCTCTTTTTTAAGGGGACCCCAGAACACTGTGAGGACTTTGACCTGTAGCATGAGTCTTTGTAGAAGGATCTGTTTCCCAGAGTGATAGTGCACAGCGGGGAGGGAAATACACAGTCTTCAGGACTTATCGAAGACTGGCTCTGAGACCTGAATGAACGGGATCCACTAGTTAAAGTCGGAGCTTATTATGGCAAATGGTAGATTGAGCATTCTGGTCCATTTATTGGCAGGTCTGGTGAGACCACTTTAAGCTAATTTCCTCAGTCTCAGAAAAGAAGAGAGATATCTACTCCCTGGCAAAACCCCCACATTGGCAACCTGACCCATGAAGTGAGGGTTATTGTGATGAGAAGTCCCAGGACCTACCTTCTCCTACACAGTAAGTCAAGGGCCTACACCATATTCCAAGATTTGGAGAGACAGATGATGACAACAAATATGGTTATTCAGGGTGAGGGGGTGGTGGGGTGGGGGTGGGTGTATGTGTGACTTTTTTCTGGTTCCATTTACTCACCACTGAGTCATACAGCGTGACAGTAATTTCTGCAAATGCAACCAGGAGGTAATGCCAACCTGTGGTTTGTAGATGTGGCTGGCATCTTTGCTGGGTCAAAGCAACAGTCTTTGGCCAACATGAAAAACAAGATACAAGATTCAGTGGGACTTGTGATTCTGAAGGCAGTGGGTATAACATTTGGGAGTGTGCTTCAACCAAAGAAGGTGACCCCCAAGGCAGCCATCTTTGGGTGGGGGCTCTGAGCAGAATGGTCATGAGCAGTCCAGGCTGTGCCTGCACTCCTGCCACCGGCCTTATGACTCAGGTGTAGAGTCTGTGGCAGAGACATAGTGTGGCGTCACTGATAACTCTGAGTTAGAGAATTAGAGCCCAGAGTTCAAGGCTTTAGAAAAAGACCAATGCTCTCTTCTACCAAATAGTATTCTCTATTTGAAAAGCAGTTCCTGGGCATAGGCAGAGACTAAATCTTGGGACACTCAGTGACTATGGACTCTAAGTTATCTGTGGTGGGATCTACAACTGTCTGAGTCCCCAACTATAAAATCAGCTTTTCACAGCAAGAGTGCAGTAGGTTCAGGCGCATCCAGAAGGCACAAAGACAGGACACAGGCAAGTAAGATGCCCCAAATGCCTGTGGCACTGGCTCTTATCATTCTGCTGATTTCTTGCCAACCCACAACTATGGCATTCTAGGGAATTTCCATAGTACCTGGAAACAGAGGAGGAAAAACCCATTCTGGGGCCTGCTGGATCTGAAAGCTGTGCTGGTTCCTGGCAGTGGATAGTTTCAGCTGCTGGTCCAGGGACCCTGAAAGATGGTGAAGGGCCGTCCTGCTGAGGACATAGCTGATGGTTGGGGCTGAGGGCCTTGAGCCAGGGACAGAAGAGGTTTGCTCACAAGTGTTAAGGATGAGGAGCCCACATATTGGGCTAATGGTGTAAAGGGCCTCCAAGACGGCTTCAGTATTAAAGGGGCCTCCCTGGTAACCTAGGGGTTAAGGCTCAGCGCTACCACTGTGATAGTCCATCATGACAGCCTGAGTTCAATCCCCAGCCAGGGAGCTCATCCACATGGCGCAGCAGACATCTCCTATCTTGCCTGCTGGTCTCCTTAGCAATGTATTTCAGTAGATGTGCCTGTTCCGCTCCCCATTCTGTCTCTGGTGAATCCTCTCACCACCCCCCCTCTGGCCTATACCCCAGTTCTTCTATGCAAAAATAAATAAATAAAATCTTAACTGAGTAGAGTGCCTGCACATAGAGCCTCCTGAGTTCACTGAGAAGCACAGGGAAGCACCAGGTAATCCTAGCAACTATCTCGAGGGTGCATTGCCTCTTTCCTTGTTTCCCAATCCAACAAGCTCTGGGCCTTGTCTGGAGTCAGGATAGCCCCTAATGCCACTTGGAGGCCTGAGCAAGGCGGCCTGGTCGCAGGGAATGAGCATGTATACGCCTTCCCCAGCCCTCACACCCCTTGTCTTTCTGTTCCCATCTAGGAACCTCTGAAGGAACCCTTTGTCCATAAGCGGCACCATCCAAGGGGCAGGAGGAGGCACTCCCGGCCTGTTTACATCACTAAAGCTGGGACCCCTTCAGGGTTCAGGGAAAGGAGGCTAACAGCGTTGCCTGCTTCCTCCCCACCTCTATCTTTTCCTTAGCTGTTCAGAAAAGATAACGGGGAAACTGCAGGTCGCTCACCACCACTTCTGTCCGCTATACACAGCCGCCTGGGAAGCTGCTGTCAGCAATTCTTTCCAATTCATTCCTCTTTTGGAGAAAAATGAAAAGACACAGTTGTTTGACAAAAAGACCTGCAGTCCCTCAGATCTACGTCTTGGGGACTTCAGGGAACAGAGTCCACGGACCTAAGCTCCTGACACATAAGGGGAGAGTGTCCGTGAGTCATTCCCACCCCTCTCCACCAACCCAACATTCTTAGCCATTACTCAATCACAGCACCCTGTCAGATCCACCTTCTTCCCACCACAGTACCCATTTCAGAACAAATGACTATATGATCTTGTTTTTGTTTTTGCTGTTCTTTTTAATTCAGAAAGAGAAAGGGAAGAAAATTAAAAAATGTTTCATTTCAATAACTTGCAGAAAAGGAGATCTGGGCTGGATGCTAGGACCTACCTCTTCCAGAATGGGAATTTATTAATGGTTTAAAGCAAACCAAACAAAAAGAAGACAAAAGAAATAAATTATTCCGCTCAATACTGTTTGGCATAATTGCATTGTTTTTTTCATCCTCCTAACACTCAAAACAGTCTCTTTAGGAAGCACTGAGATGAGACTGGCAAGAACGGCTGGTGCCTTGACTCTAAAATGGTGGGGGGAGGCCCAAGAGATGGCATCCTACCCACTCCCATTCTTTATTCCTGCTTCCGGAATTGGGAAGGAACAGACTCAAGCTAAGTTCTCAATATATTAATTTTAGGGGTGCCCACTGCCCCTCCCCAACCCTTTCTAACATACTAGCTGCTGGTTACTGTTCCCCCAGCCTGCTGCAGGAACGATACCAAAGGCCAGGAGACTGCCTGGTGGTGTTAACTCACTAAGAAAAAAGAGGAGTATTTTTGTTCATCAAGGGGAGTCCTTTCAGAGATTTGGAAGCTTCACAGAAGCCCCTTTGCCCTCCTAAACTTCCCCAACCTTGAAGGATGAGAATCCCACCAGCAGCTTCCTCTAGGGACTCAGGCTGGGCTCAGTCACACAGGTGGCTTCCAGTTAGTTGTAACCCCTGGTTATTAGTTTCCCAGCCTTTCGAGAGCTGGAACAGAAGTGGGTGAGAGGAAGGCAGGAGGGGAGCATGGAGAAGGAGACACAAATGGGCAGGGGAGGAGGCATGCAGGGGGGCAAGTCTACTCCTCCCCAGCTAGGCTCCCCATTACTTGCATGGCCAGCTTGGAGTTTTAAAGAATCTTTGTTGATCAGCCATACCCGGTAACTTCAGGTTAACTAAATTATGAGCCCAAAGCAAATTCCACCCCCAAGCAAGAGGTTTCCTACTCCTCTTTGGGGTCATGGGTGAAGGAAGAAGGTGCATGCACCAGGCAGCCAGACTCCTCCTCTCCTGCCTTGTTTCCTACATGTTGCTCCCTCTCCCTAGAGCCAGCCAAAGGGGTAGGGGTGGGTGTGTGTGTGTGTGTGTGAGAGAGAGAGAGAGAGAGAGAGAAAGAGAGAGAGAGAGGGAGAGAGAGAGAAAAGCAGCAGTGCCCCAAATCCCAGGGCAAGTTTAGATTTTTTTTTTTTCCAGAGCAACAGTAGGCTGGTGAGGAGGCCCTGGGCCAAGGAGTCAGTGAAAGGTTGTGGTGAACAGTTGGGGCTAGGGCACACTTGAGTGAGAAGCACCTTACACATCTGATGTGAGGGGGGATTCCTTGTCCCCTGCCCTGCTCCTTACACCTATTTTTCAAGAGTTAGGCCCTAGGAGAATCCGCCCCCAAGCAGGGGGTGAATACAATTCTAGCTTCCTGGTGAGACTAAATGCCCTGGTGAGAAAGGCCATTCCATAGGGTGGCCGAAGGCGGGGAGGGGAAGGAGGGGACCCAGGCACCCTCTGGATTCTCACTGCATTTCTTTGGTGGGTTTACACTCACCCAACTGAGTCTAACCGATGAAGGAAATGTGGGGCCTGATTCTCTCTGGGACCCGGCTTTTCCCTGGGAGTGAAAGCGCGCTCCCGGGAACCCCCCACCCCACCCGCACCCCTGACCCCCAAAGAGGCTGGCGATCGCCCCTCCGCCCACCCCGAGGCGGCCTAGGAACGAAGCTGAAGCGCTGGCGCCCCGGAGGGGTCAGCCCGGCAAGCGACCCACGCTCTCCTGAGGAGAGTGCTGCGTCCAGGCCGGAACCCACCGCTCATCCTTGAAAGAACGAGAAATAAAATCCTACCCCAAAGCATAGAGAAGAAGGGCTAGAGCGGCAGCGGCCCCGCCTCCGAAGGCCAGCGATTGGAAGAGGCGGAGCCCCGCGCCGGAAGTTCTCCTTGAGTCGCATGATTGGTTGGGAAAAAGAGGCCCCGCCCAACTGCGGCGCTGATTGGTGCCTCAGCGGACGGGCCCCGAAAGTTTCGTCACTGGCGGGGGCCGGAAGGCCCGCTGGGCTGCAGCATGATTGGCCCAGCCCGCAGCCTTCCCACCGCGGGGCCCCGGGCTGGCCCGGGGTCCTGGCCCGAGCGCGCCTCGAGGCCGGGCCGGAAGGGTCGCGAGGGGTCAGGCTCAGTTGCCTCGGTAGACCTCGATCTTGCTGGCCTGGGCCAGCATGTCGATGATGTGGGCCTCGAAGTCGGCGTCGTGCACGCCCGTCTTCCGGAACTCGCCCGCGTACCGGTTATTCTCCCAGTAGTGGTGCCAGTTGCCGCGGCTGTCGGCCCCGAACCCGTACACGTTCACCTGCAGGGAAGGACGGCGCAGGTCACTCCCGAGCAAGGACCGGAGGGCCGTGGAGACAGGCAGGGGACAGCCTTGGGCCGTGGCGGGGGAGAAGGGGCCGCAGCGCCCGCATACAGCCTGGGAAGCCGGCAGCCCCTCGATTCCCACAGCGCGGTGGCACCTGGGAAGGCAGAGGACAGACACCCAGGCCTGGCGCTTTGAGCCCCACTTCCACCTGATTTCGTCATAAATGTCCCAGTTTGGGGATAGTATGTGACAGCTGACAACCCTTGCTAACTTTTTGGGGGGCTTGGGGGGGGTGGCAGGAGGGGAGGAAGAAATGGACTACTGATATTTGAAAGCTGGCCTAATATCCAACACTATGCCCTGAATAACTTACTGGCAAAAGTGTGTGTGCTGGGGCCTCCCTAGTGGCGCAGGGGTTTAAGACAGAGCTATCAAGTTGTCACTGGCCACTGCAGCACAAATGCAATTCCCAGCTGGCCAGGGAGCTACCCACATGGCGCCGCAGACCTCTCCTGTCACCCCCACTGTTCCCCTCATTAGTGTATTTCAGTCCATCTGCCTGTTCTGTTCCCCACTCTGTCTCCGGTGAATCATCTCCCTCCACACATCTCTGGCAGGTACCCTGGTTCTTGTGTGCATAAATAAATAAATCTTAAAAAAAAAAAAGGTGGGGGTGCTGGGCATGAGCACTGGTATACAAGGCACAGTAGCTCTACTTGCTCAGATATCTGCTCCTAGAATGACTAAGCTCCAGTTTTAAAACTTTAAAACAGGAATAGTAAGCCCTGAGGCCTGGCATAAACCATCCTGCTAATATACTTTACATTGTTTCCATTCTATTGGTTTATGGTTACTTTTTCTTTATGGCAAGTAATATCACAATTAGGGTAGTAGTATTTTGTTTCCATTTAAAAATAAATTTAACTTTTCAATGAAGTGATTTCAGAGTGGGTTTGGGAAATGCAGATCTATACTTCACAGCCTAGAATGGAACTCAAGCCATTTGATTATGCTTACAAAACCACATGGCTCTGGAGCACTGCTAAGCCCAGAGAAAGGCTGCTTGTCTGCTGTTGCATAAGTCCCACTCTTTTAGCCTCAGATAGGACCACCCACCTCATCACACACATGCAGGGCAAAGAAGAGCACCAGCATCCCTGTGGAAGGGTACCGTCCGTGATGCTCTGTCCACCTGTCATGGATGTACTTGAAGAAGGCTGGGTTGTAGATCTGGACCTGGGAAGAGAAAATAGAACAGATTCATGAGGAACTTGGGGGACCTGAAGAAGGGGAGGAGGGGGGGACTGACTTACTTTTTCTTTGTCCACTCGAAGGAAGGACTTCACTGGGGCATAGGTGCTGCAAGCAGAAAAAAAATATATTAGAGGGTGGTTCCTTCTTTTCAGGTTGAGCAATGACAGCCTCACAACAGGGCCCCCTTCTTCCAGGCTTTAGAGTCATAGACATCAATTCAGTACCTCACTCAGAAATCTTCAATGGCTCCCTAGGTACTTCAGGATAAAACAAGCATGGGGACATTCCATTATCAAGCTCCAATTTTATTTTTTTTTCCCCAGATTTATTTTTATTTATGCATACAAGAGCTGGGGTATAGGCCAGAAGTGCAGGGGGTGAGAGGATTCACCAGAGACAGAGTGGGGAGCAGAACAGGCACATCAACTGAAATACACTCCTGAGGGGAGCAATGGGTGAAACAGGAGAGGTCTGCTGTGCCATGTGGGTTAGCTCCCTGGCAGGGGATCGAACTCATGCTGCAGTGGCTGGTGATAGCTTGATAGCTCTGAGACTTTAACCCCTGCGCCACCAGGGAGATCCAGCCCCAACTTTTCTTCCTCAACTCTGTGCTGTGAACTTTTGAGTTAACCGATCATCTCAAATCCACCATGCATGCGCTCTTATGATCCTCTGACTATTCTCACATTTGGCACAAATCCTCCTTCCTTATTAGCCAACCATGGTGCCAATAATGTATACTACCTTTTCTGAGTATTTATGAAACAAACTCTACAGCACTTATTTTAGACTTAATGTTTCCCAAGGAGAAGATAGAGTCAGGAAATCACACTTGTTTAATAATACATGGTGACAACAGGCAAAAGGTGAAAACAACCCAAATATCCACTGATAGATGAGGAATGGATACACAAAATGTGGTACAGCCATAGAATGGAATACTACTCAGCCTTTAAAAGAATGACATTCTGATACATGCTACAACATTAATGAAACTTGAAGATATTTTAAGTGAAAGAAACTAGAATAATGTCAAGTCAGAGAGACAAAGAACAGTGGTTATCAGGGACTAGAGGGAGTGGAGAATGGGGAGCTATTATTTCATGGTACTAAGTTTCTATCTGAGATGATGAAAAGTTTAGGAGCCAGTTAGTGGTGATATTTACACAAGGATGTGAAAGCACTTAATGACTCTGAACTATGCAGTTAAAATGGTAACTTTGTGTTATACATTTTCTCTCTCTCTTTCCTCTGTCTCTCTCATACACACACACACACACACACACACACACACACACACACATACATCCCACATGGTGAGAGAGCTGATTAGTGATTCCTATGGTGGGGGGAGTGGAGGTGAAGGCTGAGGATACAGGTATCATTAGATCATTCTCTTTAGAAAATAGAACTTCAAGTTTAGAACATGAAAGTATTCTAAAATTAATTGTGGTGATGGTCATACATTTCTGGATATACTGAAAGTCGCAGAATTGCACGTTTTAAATGTGTGAATTACATGGTATATGTGAATTTTATCTCAATAAAGCTGCTAAAAAATTTCCTGTGGAGGCCTAGGGGCTTCAGGGTTAAGTCTCAGCACTATTACTGCTATGGCCTGAGTTCAATCCCCCAGACAGGGTGCCAACCCACATATGGCACAGCAGACCTCTCCTGTCTTGCTTACTGCTCTCCTCAGCAGTGTATTTCAGTAAATCTACCAGTTCTGGTCCCCACTCTATCTCTGGTGAATCCTCTCACCCCTCCCCCCACCTCTGGCCTATACCCCAGATCTTCTATGCAAATAGTAATAACCTTAAAAAAAAATCCTGGACCTCCCCTGGTGGCGCAGCGGTTAAGCACTGGGCTGCGAAGCTGCCCGCAGCCTCTGCAGCGCCAGTTCGATCCCCGGCCGCCGACGAGGGTCCCACATGGCATGACAGACCTCTCCTGTCTCTCCCGCTGCTCCCCTCAGCAGTGTACTTCGTCAGTCTGCCTGTTCTGTTCCCCGCTCTGGCTCTGGTGAATTCTCTCACCCTCCCGTGCTTCTGACTGTACCCAGTGCTTGTATGAATAAATAAATAAAACTTTAAAAAAAAAAAATCCTGTAGGCCTCAGCTGTGATTGGGCAACTACTCCCAAAGAAAGTTCTCAGAAAGCAGAGCTCTTCTGAGAGTCACCTCCAGGGAAAAAGACAAGATTACTCTGTCCTTTCCTTACTTTTCTGCTATCAGTATACTTGTTGTCCCCATGCAGGAAGTGAACAGAAAACAGGCTATATGGCCTCAGCTATGACACTGTGGGGGGCCTTTCCTTCCACTGCTTCCTCCTCACCAACCCCTCTTGGCCAAAACATCCAGCTCATAGAATTCTATAATCCAGTCCCCAGGAGGACTCCACCCAACGTGGTTCTGCCACCCATATTCCACTCCCTGTGGGCAGTGCTCACAATCGGATCTGCCCTGTGGACAGGGCACTGGCAATCCACAGTAGGTCCAGGGCCTTGAAGGGCACCAACACGAAACTGACATTGGCGGGCAGGTTCTTGGCACTCTCAGGGTACATGAAATGGTGGGTGGTTCGGCTGCCCACATCTTGCTCAAAGCCCACAGTTGGTGCCTGATTCATCCTGCAGGGACAAGAAGCGACATGAGAAGAAACTGCCACAGCAACTGGTAGAAGAATTTTAGAGGACTGTTTGGTGCCAACCAGCAATTCACTTAGACCCAGCAATTCCATTTCTAGAAATGGTTCATATAAAAATGGTTGTTGTGTGTGTGTGTGTGTGAGGCTTCATCAGAGACAGAGTGGAGAGCAGAACAGATGGATCTACTGAAATAAACTGCTGAGGGGTGCAACGGATGAGACAGAAGAGATCTGCTGCTCCCTGGCTGGGGATTGAACTCATGCTGCAGTGGCTGCTGATAGCCTCACTGTGCTGAGATTTAACCCACTGCACCACAGAAAGGCCCACTTCTTTCTTTTTAATACGTATCTTTTGAACACCTGCTGTGTGTGTGGCAGAAGAGAATTGTGAGAAACAGAGCAGGTTTGAGGGGAAGTCTTAACAAGGATGGTGTTTCTCCGCTGCTTGAAGTGTGGAAATGAGTAGCAGGAGCTAGGAGACTTCGTTGCTGGTGTTCAAGTTGGCTGGAGTTGGAACCACCAAAAGCTGGGTTCAAAGGTTCACTCTTGTGAGGACCTAACACCTATACCTCATCTCACCCTAGGTGCAGAGGCCAAGCTGGTCTCACAAATCAAAGGGCAGCAGCAGCCCCAGGTTGGTTTCTGAGCACTCCCCCCATCTGCCTTTTCCACTGACTCAGCAACCAGCACCTTTACAAACTCCCCTCTTTGACCTGTAAGCCAGGATCACCCACCCTTGGTCAGCCCTGCTGCAGAGTTTCCACCTGTCAGGTTCTTCCTGCATGCTGGGCTTTCCAAAGTCCAGGAAGAGTAAGAGGTTCAAAAAGATGTCCGATAGCCTCTAAGGCAAAGGGAAGGACTATGGCATGCTTTGGGGATCAGGATTTTGTTTTGAGGATCTGATTCATTCTAGAGAAGCCAAGCTCTGGAAAGGGCCTAGAAAAAGATGGAGAAGATGAGGTGGATATTTGTGATTCAGATGGAAAGCACTCTAGAATTCTATCTGTTCCCGGCTGCCTCCACTCACCAAAGGAGCACCTGCGGCTGGGGCGCAGGCAGGTGAGGGTACATTCATGCTAGGGCTTGGTGTCTAGTTGCCTCACCTGTTCCATTGACTTGTATATTTATGAGTTTGCAACCTGCTAGACACTGTCCTAGCAGTCAGCTCTATATACAGGTAAGATGAGGCAGGACCAACTCAACTGCAGCAGGCCTCAGAGAACACAGAGGAGGAGGAGGCAGCTGTGGTTAGGGTGAGTGGGTGGCGCTACCAACTTACTGTGACTCAGCTCAATCCTCTTAATGGGGCCTTAGGTGGGTCCTGCTTCCAGGAAAGGAGGTCTCATGCTGGTTCCAAACCAAGACAAGCCTATAAGCCGAGTCACCTCCGCTGGTGCCTGGCTCCTTATGTGGATCAGCAGTTACACATGTCACCCCTTCCAAAAAGTGATTCTGGGATCTGCACCCCAAAGCACCATATCTTATAGCATGGTTCCTATGAGGAAACATCTGTAAAGTCCTTTTACAGCTTGGCTTGTCCAGGTGCCACCCAGGTGCCATAGGAGCCAGTCTTTTTTTTTGTATGGAAGAACTGGGGTTCAGGCCAGAGGTGTGGTGGGTGAGAGGACTCATCAGAGAGAGTGGGGAGCAGAACAGGTGGATCTACTGAAATACACTGCTAAGGGGAGCAACAGGACAGGAGAGGTCTGCTGCGCCATGTGGGTCAGCACCCTGGCTGGGGATCGAACTCCAGCCATTGAGATGGGCCTTTGAAGTGGTAACACAGAAACTTAACCCCTATGCCAACAGGGAGGCACCCAGCCAGCCCTTTTTTTTTTTTTTAATAGAGGCATGCTTTATTTATTTGTTTGCTGGTTTGTGTGTTTGTTTTGTTTATACATGCACTGGGTACAGTCAGAAGCGCGGGAGGGTGAGAGAATTCACCAGAGCCAGAGCGGGGAGCAGAGCAGGCAGAAGGACCGAAGTACACTGCTGAGGGGAGCAGCAGGCGGCAGGAGAGGTCTGCACGCCATGTGGGACCCTCCTCCGGTGGCCGGGGAGCAGCCGGGGATCGAACCGGTGCCGCAGATCGCGGGCAGCTTCGCAACCCAGTGCTCAACCGCTGCGCCACCGGGGAGGCCCCAGCCAGCCCTTTTTGACCACTGTGCTTCTGCCCTGGAGATTCCCAACCATCACGTGATGCAGGTGGCTTGGCAGGGACAGCTGAGGTTTTAGGCACTCTAGAGCCTTTCCCTGGGCTTCCCAAGAGTCCCAGGGCTGCACAGGAGTGATGGATGCCTTATTCCCCAATCTCAGACACTGTCTCTGCGTGAAGAGGGTCCCCTCTCCAGCTCGTCTCCCTCATATTCTGGGTGCCAGCAATCAGGGACAGAATTTCAGGGGGCTCTGGATTCCTGGTTGGGACTTAGTATCCTCTCCCACCCCCCCACCATTTCTCAACATGAGAAAGGTATTGCAAGGAATGTTGAAAGTCTCACAGACATAGTGTTGCCTTAGTGTTGCTATGGAGACAGCAACAGTTTCTAAGACAAAGCCCTTCCCTCTGCCTCCTGGGAAAAGTAGTCTTTCATCCTAAGAGATGCTTACTGAAAACTGGGGCACTTTCAGTACCTATATTCTTAAGGTACTTCCTCCATCAAGGAATGGGATGGTATTTCCTGTCCCCAAGTCTGGGAAGGAAGTCAGGAAACACAAAGGTTCAGACCTATGTTCAGGTCACAAGTCTAGCCCCTATTAACTCCCAGGCTCCTGGCTCCATGTCTTTGTCCTCCCAACCCTTCTCCTGTCCTGCTGGCTGGGCACAGATGTCTGCTGAGTGAGCAAGCTCCCATACTCTCTAAACCTTGAGAGATAAAGGTAAGGGGCAGCAGCCCAGTGTAAGCAGCAGGCAGCTCCGTTTTCTGCCCAGGACACTTGTTTTCTGTGAGTCCACTAGAAGGAATCAACCGTGGCTATTAAGCAAGATGTTTAGTTTGGGACCCTCAATATGGCCCCAACTATTGAGACCACACAGGGGGAGGGGCCTCTGGTCGGAGTTTTCATGAGACACCAGCCAGGAATCTAGTTTCAGCTATTTTCAAAGGGATTAAGAGTGGGAAACTGCCTTACCATCCACCCCACAAAGGTGAGAGTCTCATGGAAGATTCTGGGGTATCAGAGACCCACACCCCCACAGCAAGTCCTCCGCTGCCAGATAAGCCAAGGAGGTCCATCTCCTTCCTGGAGGCCCGTCCCGGGGTTTCCCAGTAGACTCACCTCATGATGAAGTGGTGCCCATCCACATCCGGCCCGTAGCCAGAACCCCGAAGGTTGCCTGAGTTCCCCACCACTGCACAGCGCCGGCACTGCTGGGGATCACGGAAACGGTAGGGGTTCTCGCCCGGTACTATCTGGAACAGCTTCTCCAGCACTTCGTTAGTGTTGTGTGACTTGAACTGGGGCTGCAGCATCTGTGGAGGAGCAGGGAGAAGATGGTGTAGGGGGAGGGGAAGGGAAAGGAATACGCAGGGAGGGGTTCCTGTCCCCCTCCCCTCCCCTGCCCATTCCCTAGTGTCCCAGGGACACACAGGACTCCTCATCTGGCTGTCAGGGAGCTGGAATTCTCTCTGACAGCAGGGACCCTCCCCTCTCTCAACCACAGCTAGTCTCTGTACAGACTCCATGCCCTGCTAGTCAGGAGCAGCTCTACTGCAGTGGGGGAGATGCAGGGGTCAGAGGGGCTCTTCCCACATTCTCCTAAGACCTGCCTGCCTATGCCACAAAGCAGAGACTTCCCAGAACCATCATGCATGAAGAGGCGATCCGTTGCCATCCCCTCAGGGCACCTCAGGATCACAAAATGACATCACTTTGAGTGCAGGTACCTTGGAAAGCCCTGCTAGATAACAGGGCCTCCTTCCCAACCAGCCTGCAGGGGGCACCCCTGGGACTCATTCAGAGTCACACCAGCAACATCTAGAACAATATTCTGGGGACTCCTAGAGCCACTCCCAGAGCACTCCGGGAAAGGCAAACACAGACATGCTTTCATGGCCAGAATGGCTGAAATGAAACTGATCCCTTGCACCTGCCACCAACAGTGACCTGCAAAGATCACCAAATGAACCGGCACCCAAAGCCCTGTGGGATCAGGCAGGCAACACACAGGAGTAAGTGTGGCAGGTGGGTTCTGCAGCAAAGAGGAGGCCCTATCAGTAAGGGGCAACTTCGGTCATTTGTTGCCAGTGAGATAGTGAGTACAGAGACCAAAATTTCCGATTTTCAAGAGAATTGAATATATGGATTTCATGTGAAATATCCTGATTCTTAAATGTCTGAAAATATTGAGTGGGTTGGCGTTGGCACAAGGCCACCAGTCAGTAAGGTCAAAGCCAGACCTGTAAAGTGCTCTGCAGTCTGAGTCCTAAGACTAAAGGTTTGTGGCTGAGCAGGAACTGCTCGGGGAACAGAATGTGTGTAGGGGGTAGGGGTGGGCCTGCTTCTTACCTCTTTTCTGAGCATAGGGAAGGCATCTGATATGAGAATACAGGCAGTAGGGAGAGGAAGATTAGCTATGGGAAGAGAATTTCTAAGTTCATGGCAACAGGGGGTCAAGTTGGTGACAGGGAGAAGAGGCCTCTGCTGTTATCTCGGAGGAGGAGCATGTTTAGCGCCTACACAAGCCTCAGTTCTGAGTCCTGTTGATGGGTCTGCCTTCCCAGGGGTCCAATCTGGCCCTGGGTGGCCACGTCTGGGAGCTGTGACAATGGCCAAGCCCTGTGCTCAATCTGAACCTTGATTTTCTCCATAAAATGAGGGTGGGGACTATGAGCAACAGCATGCCCCAGGACCCTAGGCTGTCACTGTGGGCTCCTGGTGATCCCTGTTCTGTAGAACTCTCCATCCTTGGGGACGCTGACAGTTGGGGCCAGCTCTGTGCCTTGTTGTGGAAAGCCCGCTCCTATGAGCTTATCCTCCAGCTTCTCTGAATGTGAGAAAAGGGGGGAGTCATCCTCTTTCCCATCTGCCAGTTGGGGAAACCAGGGAGCACAAGCTACCTCCAGAGACCCCCCCCTGTGGGGAATGCAGGCAGACTGCAGGCCCCTGGGTTACGGACTAATACTACTCCACCCCTGACACATGTGGCAAACAGATGGCGTGGCAGAGCCTGGGGAGTGAGGCCCCAGAGATGACAGGGGTGAGGTGAAGTGAGTTAAAAGCAGAAGAATGGTAATGGGATTCAGAAGACTGAGGCGAGAGGACACCTGCCCCTTTCCTTCACCTCTCTTATGCCCCAAGAGGAGCAGACAAGCCTTTCATAACGGAGCTCAGAAGAAAATCTTTTCCGACAATTGTAAAAACCTAGTGAGTGGCCCTCCTGGTGTTTAAATTTACTAAGAGCCAATGTTTACAAATGAGAATATCCAGCCAAAAAATCTGGGCCACAGGGTCCGAAGATCCAGTAGTGACATGGCTTCCCTGTGCGGCAAACCCTGGGGCCAAACGTGGCTGCCCCCTGGCTGAAGGGTAGGCCTTCTCCCGGCAGCAGTGGTCCCCACTTCTTGCTACCCTCTCCCTCTGATCGCTTTTCTCATCTATGTTGCCTGGCACAGGAGGCATTTGTGGTCTCAGTTTGGCACCTATGGGCACTAGAAAATATGAATTCTCTATGCTTCCAGGCCAAAGCTCACTCTGCCCTTCAGAAGCTGTGATCTAATAGATGGCTCTGATCAAATGGGTCTCACACTCTGTCAGGGCTCTGGGGACCAGGAGACAGCCCCAATCCAAGAGGGACCTCTAAGAACCTTGATTTTCTCCATAAAATGAAGGTGGTGAGCAACAGGATGCCCCTTCAAGGACCCCAGGCTGTCATGGGTTCAAAAAGAGGTATAGACCCTTGGACAGGGGCAGCAAAGGGGAGGCAGGAGGGGATGGGGCTCTCACCATCCACCACCTCTGGACATCTGGGGGCAGGTCCATGTTCTCTCGGGTCCAGACGGGGGAAATGTTGCTGTCGAAATGGCTGTCAAACCAGTCAGAGGCGCCGGAGTCACCCATGCAGCGGCGGCAGGCACAGCTCTTGCCGGCGAGCCCCTCCTTGCTGAGGCGCTGCAGACCGGCATAGCCAGGCACCAGCTTCACCCGGTGGGTGCCGCCCAGGGCCCCCGAGTCCAGGTAGGGCAGGGTGGCCATGCTGTGGTGGGAATAGGTGAAGAGCAGTGACATGATGAACACCAGCAGGAAGGCCACAGAGAGGAACCACACCCGCAGGGAGCACTTCATGGTGCGATGTGCCAGGGGGCTGGACTACCAGCCCGCTGGGCAGGTGGATGTCACCGTGGCCGCTCCTTTCCCAGCTGGCTGACCGGCCAGCCACGGTGTAGCCTGCCTGCTCTGGCTCCTCGTGCAAAGGGCATAAGGGCACGTGCTGTGGAGGGGCCAGCGGTAGGGGTCCCACACCACGGCCTCCTTCAACGTGAGAAGAAAGCACTTTGGCAGGAGTGGCTCCCAGGCCCTGAGTCACTTGGGTCCCTGCTTATGGCTCCACCGGGAATCTCCGTCATTAGCTGGGCCACAGATGCTCTGCTTCTCCTGCCACCCTGGCAAGGGGGAGGTCAGTCCATCTCAGCCTTCTAGTCCCTTGGGGTTGCTGGCTGCCAGCTTTGGAGGCCCCCCTCTTTGGCAGCTTGGAAAGGTCCAGTCTGGAGCAGTCGGGGTCCTTGTGGCTCATGAGCAGATGCTGAGGCAGCCCCTCGTCCCTGCGGGGGGGGGGGGGGAAGCCCTCAAACCCCAATCACAACAGAGAGCACAAGGGCTTTAAGCTGCCTGGATTCCATGCAAGAGCAGTCCCCACATTGTTTGGTCCTCCTGGTACCACCCCTCTGCCAGGGGAAGGGAACCAGGCCCCAACCCTGAGAGAAAAAACCTTGGCAGCTCCGTGGGTTTCAGAAAACTCTGTTGCCAAAATCAAGATCCTCTTCAAGTTCTCCCCTTCGCTGCCACCTGAGGTGCCACTCCCTTCACTTGACTGTCAAGGCCCAAAGGCAGTTGGGGTAGAGGGCTACAGAGCTCCTGCTGCAGGCTCCTTTGGGTTTCTGCGCACAGCTGCTACTCAGCGGGCGCTGCTTCTCCCACCATCTGGGTCAGCCGAGCGTGTGGCAAGCTCCCCACCAGGGTCCAGGCCTCCTGCCTGGTGCTGCTGGGTTGGGCTGAAAAGCGGCTCTGCCCATCCCCATACCCCTGAGGCCGGCAGTCGTGCCGTTAGCTGGCGCTGGCAGTAATCCCCTGGCAGGTTCCTCTCACTCGTCAGGCGCCGGGCTGCCGCAGCCTGACCCTGAAATTGCAGACAAGAACAATAATGTGCAGGTAAATTACATAGGTACCAGGTTGTCCCCAAGCCCTGCCTCCAAGTCCCGGAGGGGGCAGAGTTAGAGAGAAAGAAGGGTGGATGAAAGAAAGGGCTCTCCCTCTAACCACCCACAGGCAGCAGCGCTTGCCTACCTCCCCTGGCCGCTGGGTCTCCAAGGACGGATTAGCCCACCAGTCTCACTTATTAGCCAAAGGTAAACAAAGACAGAGAGCGATTTCCCCAGAGTCACACAGCAAGTCACTGCCAAAACCAGGTTGAAAAAGTTCGTAGTCCAGGAACTATGTGAGGTTAATTTCAAATGAAACTCAAGAAACAATGTCCCAGAAAAGATTCCAGGGCGCTGTGAAAGAGCTCCCAGCTTAGTGTGCTCATACCCTCTGACCCCTGAGAAGCCCCTCCCACGGAGACCAGAGTGGGTGGGCTGGGTCTTGGCCCCAGGATTTGCCCTCTTCTCTTATGGGTGGATTATAGATGAGGCATTCCTGGGTTAGCTTGGTGAACCATTAACAAGATCCTTCCAGTTCTTGCATCAGGGCGAGAGCCTGAGGGTGTCAAGATGCAGGTGTTTGGGGCTCAGGCCCACCCCCTCTGGGCCACTGCCTTCTTCTGCAGGTTATGCCAGAGTCCAGGAAGTGCTGACAGCCTGAGGCCCTATGCTCCCTGCTGGCAAGAGCAGGGAGAAGAGACCACACCACTGTCAGGGCAGTTTGGAGCTTGGCCCTAAGGAAAGGAGTCTGAACTCATGCCAGCACAAGGGAGTAGGGACCAGGGTCCAGGACAAGGCTCAGGGGGAGCCTCTGGGTCTGGTCCCACACAGTGAGGATCTCTCAATCCTGGCTGTCTGCCCTTCCCCACCATTTCCTCTCTCAAACCTGCTGACCTAGCCCTGGGTCCCACAGCCCCTTGCCAGAAGCTCCAGCCCTTCCAGGGTCCTCTGGCCACTGCCAGCAGCTACAGAGCTGGCCTCCAGGGCTCTGTGTTCAAGAACCTCAGCTACGGCCTCCACTCGTGCCAGCTTGACTTTTTGGAGGCAAGTCAAACCACAAAGCCATCAGTGAGAGGAACTAACACGTTCCAATGGCAGGACATTACTCTGGGTAGGAAAACAAAGCTTGACAGCTGTTCTAGTCACTCATGTTAAGCCCATGTGTGCCCTTGGATGGGGAGTGTGCACTCTTCAGCAGCAGCACCCACCTCTGGCCAGTCTTTCTGGGCCACCTGGTTGGTGGGGTTCACTTATTCAATCAAGAGACGTTTAACAGGTCAGTGCTGGGAGATGGGGGGAGACACTGGGACAGGGCACCCCTACCCTGCCCTAGTGGTGAGGACAAAGGCATGGGCCATCACAGAGTGCTAGAACAGGGAGTTACAGGGCCCATGAGAGGGAACAAGAGCATAAAGGGCTTTAGGAGAAACACATCTGACCTGCTAATACCAGGAAGTGGGCCAGTGAGGCAGAGGAGGATGTGGAAAGGAAGGCTTGAGGAGCCAGTCACAGAGGCCTAGAAGGGATGAGGATTTATGATCTGACAAGAGTGTTTGGAGGGGAGAAGGGGCATGACCTTATTTATATTTTAAAATGAGCTCTTGGAGAGCCTCCCTGGTGGCACAGAGGTTAAAGTCTCAGCACTATCAAGCTATTGCCAGTCACTGCAGCATGAGTTTGATTCCCGGCCGGGTAGCTGACCCACATGGCACAGCAAACTTCTCCTGTCTCACCCGCTGCTCCCCTCAGCAGTGTATTTCGTCAGTATGCCTGTTCTGTTCTCCACTCTGTCTCTGTTGAATCCTCTCACCCTCCCACACCTCTGGCCTGTACTCCGGTTCTTGTATAAATAAATAAATCTTAAAAAAAAAACAAAAAACAACCAGATACCACTTCCTGCCCACTTGGCTGACTGTAATCAAACCAGTGTGTATGAGGACTTGGAGCAATTGTAACCCTCACACGCTGCTGGTGGGAATGTGAAATGGTGCAGCCATTTGGAAAACAGGCTGGCAGTTCCTCAGAAGGTTATACACAGAGTTACCACATGACTCGGCAATTCTCCTCCTAGGTATATGCCCAAGAGAAATGAAAACTTTTGTCCACACAAAAACATGTGCACAAATGATTACAGCAGCAGCATTTATATTAGCTCCAAAGTGGAAACAACCCAAAAGTTCCATGAACTGATGAATAAATAAACAAAATGTGGTCTGTCCTATCATGGAATCTTCTTATTTGGTCATGTAAACAACGAAGCACTGACACGTGCTGCCACATGGGTCAACCTTGAAAACTCTGTGCTGAGCGGGAGAAGCCAGTCACAGAAGCCCACATATGATGCCGCTGGTAAGAACTGTGCAGAACAGGCAAATCCATAAAGTAGGGAAGTGGCTGCCTAGGGCTGGGGTTTTGGGGAAATGGGGAGTGACTACTCATGAGTATGGTGTTTCCTTCTGGGGTGATGAAATGCTCTGCAATTGTTTGTGGTGGCAGTTGCATAATATTGAAATAGAATAAACACCAATGAATTGCACACTTGAAAATGGGTGAACCATACAGTATGTAATTTATATCTCAAAAAAGGTGTTACCCCCCCCCCAAAAAAAAAAAAGGGAATGGGAGAAAGTAGAATGGTGGGGGATCTTTTTTTTTAAAAGATTTATTTATTTATGCATATAAGGACTGGGGTACAGGCCAGAGGTGTGGGGGATGAGAGGATTCACCAGAGACAGAGTGGGGAACAGAACAGGCAGACTGACTGAAATACACTGCTGAGGGGAGTAGCAGGCAAGACAGGAGAGGTCTGCTGCACCATGTGGGTAGCTCCCTGGCTGGCCCGAACTTGTGCTGCAGAGGCTGCAGACAGCTTCACAGTGCTGTGCTTAACCCCTTGCACCACTAGGGAGGCCCAAGTGGGGGATCTTATGGGATGCTTAAGAGGAGATAATTAAAAAACAAAGTCCCTGAGTAGCAAGAACAGAAGGGAAGCATGCCCATGTGGAAAGGGCATCTGTTTGTAGGACAATGAGAGTCTCTTTGTGGTTGGGCTGCAATTTAAAGGGGTGTGAAACAGTTCTCTAAGAGGAGAGGGACTAAGGAGGAAAGTTTAAGAGGTAGCAAGGCAATGCTATGGTGTTCTGGGTGGTTTGTGGTTACATTTTAGCAAGTTTGGTGAGACTATTTTACAGTAAATATCCCCTGAATGGTTGGCTGAGCTAGAGATGTTGAGAGAGAACACAGGCCCTGCAGCCAGAATCCAGAAGGCCTGGGGCAACAAGGCCTTAAAGAGCAGGTGCTCTCCCTCCCCTAGGGCCTTCCACCAATCTGGGGATGCATGCCTGAGTCCACAAAGGAACCCCCCAAGCTAAAGGAGGCCCTGGCCAGCTTACAGGTAGAGGAAAGGACAGGCAGCAGGCACATGGGATTGAGCAGCAAAG
The DNA here is from genome assembly GCF_964194135.1 of Talpa europaea. NCBI lineage: Eukaryota > Metazoa > Chordata > Mammalia > Eulipotyphla > Talpidae > Talpa > Talpa europaea. The sequence continues at coordinate 11,560,655 of NC_140084.1, read as the reverse complement.
GCAGCAGCAAAAGGAGAACAGCAGGGTGTGGGTGTGGAGGTTAGGGCGGTTTAGAGTCATCTCCGGTCAGTTCCCAGGAGACAAGCCATCAAATTAACCTAATGAAGCAGGATAGCAGTCTCAGAACAGCGCAGCTGAACACAACCTTCTTGGCAGGCAGAGAAAAGAAATGTCAAAATAAGGCTCAGAGGATGGGGGAGGGGGGTTGCTTGATTCTAGAAGGGATGGGGAGAAGGAAAATCCCCTGCAAGATACTGAGAAAGCATCCTCTTTCCACCTACTGCTATGTAGCCAGAGGACATGTTCAGAGCCTCAATGTAAATGCATCAGACCGTAGGTTATTACTCATGCTGCGAGATGCTTTAGGAATTTCTGAGCATTTGGGGGCATAGCCTCATGTTTGGTATTCACAGAAGTCCCCAGATCAGCTGAATCAGGTCAGTCAGGCGGTAAGAGCTATAACAACTCTCCAGGTCTGGTGGCCCCAAATTCAGTGCTCAATCCACAGTGCCCTGCCTCCTGAGAGTGGCAGCAGTTGATCCTGGTAGAAGGTACTTTGGGAGGTCGGTCAGTCTCTTGGCGAGCAGAGCTGACAGCCCCTTCCTTACCCCTGCCTCAGCCCCAGTGAGGCATGTCCTTGACGTGTCTGGTTGCTTCACCTTGGCATGCCTGCCTACGTGAAGTCATAGCATTGCAACATCCTGGCACCAGCCTCGGCCACAGACCCTCAGAGCTGTCCCAGTGACTCAGCCCTTCTCACTCCCACACACAGCCCCTTGGGCAGCCTCTGCCTTCTGAGGTGACTTTAGTCTGAGATCTCTGTTCCGGTACTTCTGATGCCGCCCATAGTCAGCAGCCATGAAATCAGAAAGAACTCACCCATCTCCAAGTCTCTGACTGTCATTCTGGCCAATTTTCAGAGAAAGCTATGGAGAAATTAACTATCAGTCTTCACCTCGAGAGGATGGATCATTGTTGCACCCTAAGAAATAGCCTCTAAGGGAGGAATGCCAGGCTTGGAGGTGTGGAAAGAAGTGGAGTGAGGAAGAGTTGGGGTGTAGGGTCCTTTCAATCAACTACTGCCCTGCCCCAGCCCAGCTGAGCTCCACATCTGCCCCTCAAGGTGTCCTAGGGTGGTTTGCCTTGGGAGGTGGGAAAGTTCATGAATTTTCCATACACATCTATTGTAGATCAGGAAGCAAAGGCTAGGAAAACAACGATGTTATCTCAGTAATCTGGGTAGATAAGGCTGGAGAAGAACCGCTGGGGAGGGAGAGGGCAGGATGGAGAAGGAACAGGATGTGTTTTATGAACCTCCATCTGTGTGAGGCCACAGTGGACCCTGTGAAGTCTCATGTCCTGCTGGCCAGAGGTCTGCATGCTCCAGACCACTTACTTGCTTTTCATCCACTCTGACAGTTTTTTCTTTAATATATTATACTTATGTATCTGGATTTATTTACTATCTTTTTCATTTTCTTTCTACAGTACTTTTTTCTCTTCCTGACTTTTTTTTTTTTTTAAGATTTATTTATTTATACAAGCACTGAGTACAGTCAGAAGCGCGGGAGGGTGAGAGAATTCACCAGAGCCAGAGGGGAGAGCAGAGCAGGCAGAGTGACGAAATACACTGCTGAGGGGAGCAGCGGGCGGCAGGAGAGGTCTGCGCGCCATGTGGGACCCTCGCCCAGTGGCCTGGGATCGAACTAGCGCTGCAGAGGCTGCGGGCAGCTTCGCAACCCAGCGTTCAACTGCTGCGCCACCAGGGAGGCCCTTTCTTCCTGACTTCTGTTGGATTAACACCCCAAACCCATTCCCATTATGTTTCCTCCCCCAGCTTGTAAATGATAGCCCTCCTCTTTAGTGACTATCTTAATTGTCAGCATATATGCATTTTTCTAAGATGTTTACAGCTTTTCAGCAGTGCTATTCTTTTGAACAAGGCAGAAACTTGGCATGATTTAGCAATGGAATTCCCTATTTTATTCCATGTCAGTCCTTCCTGATACTGTAGTCAACGATTTTATGTTCCTTATTTTTAAAACTAAAAAACCAGACACTGGGGCCTCCCTGGTGGTGTAGGGGTTAAGTCTCAGTGCTATTGTCAGGGGGAACAGGATGTCCTAAAGCTAATTCCATACAGGCTTTGTGGACTCCACCCCCACCCCAGGCCAAAGCCAAAGACACTGGAAACTCCAAATCCCATCACCACCAAAGGGAAGGTAGCTGGGACCTGAGGGTGGGGTTAAGCAGCCAGGTGGATATAAAAGGCAGACACGTGGGCTTTGGGGGATCCCCATTTTGGCTCTCGGCCAGCTCACAGCTCGCAGTGTCCAGCCAGCTCTGAGAGTGACTTTGGGTGACTTTGGGTTTCCAGGTCATCGGATCGGGTAGGACGCATTAAAGACTTTATTTCCCTATTTTCTCCCTGAGTTGTACATTTTCCTTATTTCCTTTTCCCTTGTAAATAAACCTTTTATTAACCTTTGTGTGTGTCTGTAGTGGAGTATTCATAAGTCCCTTTTAAGCGCGCGGGTGAGGACCCACAGCCAGGAACCCCTTCAATATCGGGGCTGCTCTATAACATTATCACTGCTATCATCTCTGAGACCTGAGTTTGATCCCCAGCCAGGGACTAACCCATATGGCGCAGCAGGCCTCTCTTGTCTCACCCGCTAATCCCCTCAGTAGTGTATTTCTGCAGATCCTCCTGCTCTGCTCCCTACTCTGTCTCTGGTGAATCCTCTTACCCCTTGCACCTCTGGCCTACACCCCAGTTCTTCTTCTTCTTCTTTTTTAAAAAAGATTTACTTATTTATGCATACAAGAACTGGGGTACAGGTTAGAGGCGTGGGGGGTGGGAGGATCCACCAGAGACAGAGTGAGGAACAGAACAGGCAGACTGACTGAAATACACTGCTGAGTGGAGCAGTAGGCAAGACCGGAGAGTCTACTGCACCATGTGGGTAGTTCCCTGGCTGGGGATCAAACTTGTGCTGCAGTGGCTGCGGATCGCTTCATAGGTTGCCTCTTAACCACTTGCACCAACAGGGAAGCCCATACACCCCAGTTCTTCTATACATAAATAAATCTTCAAAAAAATAAAAACATAAAAACTCAGACACTAGATTTTTCATTTGTGTGTTTTGCCATCTGTGGCAGATGCTGTTGGTTGCCTAACAGCAGCCACTTGTCCTTCTTTCTTGCCAACAGAATCCTGATCTTATTCAGGCAGCAAAGGGTTTAGTTCCAGGAGATGAGAAAATGGCTTCCTTTTACCAAGCACTGGTCTCTGATGGACCTGTTGGGCCCAATGAGACATAAGGAGATCATGGCTAGGGCTTTCTTGGAAAAAAACAGCACATTAGAAAGCATCCTTTCTCTTAGTCTCTCTGTGTCTTGTTGCTCGGGATGCTACTGGGTGAGGATATGATGTCTGGAACTGCAGCAGCTATATCACAATCACGAGGCGACATCTCACTCCCTCCACATGGCAGAGCAGGAAGATAGGATGATCTAGGCTACCTTTCAATCCTGAACTACTGCCCCAACCCTGAAACTCCATTTTTCTCATTATAAGTTAACTATTTTTTATAGTTGAAGTCACTGTGGGTTATCCTGTCCCATGTAGCAAAAATCATCCTGATATATTATCCATAGTTCTTTAAATCTTCCAACATAATGTGCTAATTTCCATGCTCATGTTGGTGTTAACAACCTGTTCCTTCCCTGGTGTATTTTCCTTCTTACTAAAGTATGTCTTTAGTAGTTCTTTAGCGAAGGTCTGTAAGTAACAAAGTTGTCTTAGTACATCCAGAAATATCTTTACTTTATTTCATTTTTTAAAAATGATTTATGCATACAAGAGCTGGGGTGCAGGCCAGAGGTGCACGGGATGAGAAGATTCACCAGAGACAAAGTAGGGAACAGAACAGGCAGACTGACTGAAAGACACTGTTGAGGGCAACAGTGGGCGAGTCAGGAGAGGTCTGCTGCGCCATGTGGGTTTCTCCCTGGCCGGCTGGGATCGAACTCGTGCTGCCGAGGCTGCGGATTGATTTACAGTGTGGTGTTTAACCCCTTGCACCACCAGGGAGTTCTACTTAATTTCATTCTTGAATGATAGCTGGATATCAAACTTTAGCTTCCCTTTCCCTTGACATCTAATGTTGATGAGATTTTTTTTTTTAAGATTTATTTATTCAGAACCGGGGTACAGACCAGATGCACGTGAGGGTAGAGCCTTCACCAGAGACAGAGTGCGGAACAGAACAGGCAGACTGACTGAAATACACTGCTGAAGGGAGCAGCGGGTGAGACAGGAGAGGTCTGCTATGCCATGTGGGATTCTCGCCGGCCGGCCGGCCGGGATCGAACCCGTGCTACAGAGGCTGCAGATTGCTTCATAGTGCGGTGCTTAATCCCTTGCGCCACCAGGGGAGGACCGAATTTTTTTTTATTCCTTTGAATTTTGCCTTTTCCCCCTCTGGTAGATTTTAATATTTTTTCCTTATTCTTGTCCCCAGTTGTACTGTAGTATGTTTAGGTAACTATCTGTTTGGCTTTTATGCTGTTCCTTCAATTCTGGAATCCTCAGCCACTGTATCTTCAAATATTATTTATTTGCCATTTTTTGAACTGATATCTGTAATTCCTTCTAGACACGTGCTAACCCCTGTCAATCTGTTCTCCTTGTCAGTGCTGCATTTTAGATGAATTCCTCAGTACAAGCTCACAACTGTGTCCAGGATAGAGTTAACTAGTTTCAAATTCTAATGACACTATTTTTCACTGCTAAACTTTTTAATACCTTTTTTATATTCACATATAAAAGAATATTAACATATTCTTGTTTTTCTTTTCTAACTTCCCTTTCTTTTCCTAATGGATTTCATGGTATCTTATCTCTTTGAAGGTCCTTATCTATTTATATTAAAGACACATTCTCATTACTTTGTCATTTTGATCTCCTATGGGGTAAATTTTTCTTCAATTATATTTTATTTTTTTAAAAGATTTATTTATTTTATTTATACAAGCACTGGGTACAGTCAGAAGCACTGGAGGGTGAGACAATTCACCAGAGCCAGAGCGGGGAACAGAACAGGCAGACTGATGAAATACACTGCTGAGGGGAGCAGCAGGTGTGGCAGGAGAGGTCTGTCGCGCCTTGTGGGACCCTCACCGGCGGCCAGGGATTGAACCGGCGCTGCAAAGGCTGCGGGCAGCCTTGCAGCCCAGTGCTCAACCGCTGCGCCACCGGGGGAGGCCCCATTTTATTTTTTTCATTAGTTTTCTTCATGTGTTTCTCAACTTTAGTGTAGCCATCCATCTAACCTCCTACAAGTTACTCTTTCCTTCTTATCTAGAGGTTTTCACCTTTGCCTTCCCAGGCCCTCTGGGTCTCTTAGTCTAGAATCAAAACTTACAGTCACAGCTCAGCTTAGGGCCAAGCTGTGAGATTCTGTCTCCCTAGCAAGCATCTTTACAGGAAGCCACAGTTGGTATCGTTTGTTTTTTTACTGGATCACCAGTTTATCATAAAAGGATATGATATGACTCAGCAATCGCCTGTTCTGCTCCCCACTCTGTCTCTGGGGAATCCTCTCACCTACCCCACACCTCTGGCCTGAGGTATTTATGCTCTTGTATGTATAAATAAATAAATCTTAAAAAAAAAAAAAAAAAGGATATGACTCAGTAATAGCCAGATGTAGGGCAAGGTGTGTGGGAAGGTTGTGGAGCGTCTGTGCCCTCTCCAGGCACCATTCAACTCAAATCTCCACATGTTCTCCAATCCGGAAGGTCTGGTAGCAATTTTTTTCCAGCTTATGCTCCAAGCCCCAGGGTTCAAGCTCTAACTTGAAGCTTTACGTGGAGCACTTTATAGCTCTGTTACCCCAGATTTCCAGTTGTTTCTGCCTGCTTCCAGATTCAGAGACTAATTCACCTGCAGTTTCATCCTTGCTCTGCTCTTTGTGCTCTGGTTCCATTTCTCATCACAAGGATGTTTATGGTTTTGTGTGTACAGGGAAAGAGGGGGAGTATATAACAGTGTTTTTAGGATTTTATCTTTTTATGTATTACTGATATGTGTTTAGAGTATAAATTCACAGCACCATCTTGACAGGATGAGTTGGATTAAACTATCTGTACCAGGGAGCTGGGGATTCCTGCCAATACCAGTCTCCTGGGAAGGCATATCAAACCATCTCTAACGAGATTCACAGAACTCCAGCCAGCACAATGAAGGAGACAGACTAAGATAGCCTGGGGGAAGCTGTTTAAAAGTCCCAATTAAAATGGCTCTCCCCTCCCCCTTTCATTACAGCCCACAGTGCAGGGGGGCCGCGGTGGGCACACATACTCCCAGGGTCTTTCAGATATTGTCCAGTTGGCCCTTTACTGAAAAGGCGACTCCAGCCTTAGCGCATCTTCACTTGACCATTTCAGACCTGGCCAGGGAATAATGCATATTAGCCATCTGGACACCCTTGGGGAAAGTCCTCTCTTTAAGTCCCCAGTTGGCCTGCAGCAGACCCATCCTGGGGTTTCAACTACATCAGAAGAGCAGCAGATTTGGGAGCCAAACTCTAGTCAGGCAGTCACCAGGCAGCAAGTCACTTTTTTCTCCAGCCAAGATTCTTAAACAATCAGAAGGCAAACCTATCTCCACCCTTTTCCTCTCTGATTATCTCCTTGTGTGTTCCTGCTGGCCACAACTTTGACTTCAAGCCACTTCAGTCTACTCTTTGGACTCAGAGCCCTCCTTGTTTCTTGCTGCGAATGCATCTGAAGGTTCTTCTCTCTAGTCAGAGCTGGAGGAGTGGGGGCAGAATATAATTATCTTTATTATGATTATTTGCTTTGCTTCCATGTCTCTCTATTATGCACTACCCTCTTCCAAATCCAAGAGCCTGCCCTCCTACCCTGCGTCTAGACCTAAATTCTCAGTGGCCTCTCTAGCATGCCTTTTCATACCTGACAAACTCATCACCTTCCTGTGCTGAAAAGCATCCAACACCGGGCGCTCTTATTCATGGGCTCATGGTCAGGCTCCCTAACACAGAATAATCAGCGATCCCCAAACCAGGCTCCCCTCCTACGCCTCATCTCTCATCATACCCTAGCCTCTAGGAGTCATAAGTCAATTTGGATCACAAGTCAAGTCCGGCCCAGATTTATTAAGATCCTACACAGAACCGAAAAAGACATCACGTACATATACATCTCCTTCACTTAAAACATAAACTCTAAGAGTACAGAGACCATGTTTAATTCATCCCCCTGTACCACGCAGGGTGTGGCACTGGCCTGTAGCAGTAACATACTAAGCATCTAAAACCATTTGTCCAACTGAGTCTGCTCTCTATAACCCCAGGGTTATAAGCATCAGAAGATAGAATAATAATGAAAGAATGCTTTGAAACCCTTTTTATAAATCATTATGTAAGTATGCAGATGGGAATGATAATTATACTCTGCCCCACTCCTCCAGCTCTGACATCCTAGCAGTGAAAGCTTTCTCTAACTTCTCATGGACCACCACGAAACATGAGGCTTCGGGCCCAAATCAGATCTCGCAAATTCGAGACAATGGGAGAGGTGTGTGTGCCAGAGCAGGAGAAGCAGCCTGGGCCACGAGAGCAGCCCGAGCACACAGCTCTGTGTGTCTGTTAGCAGAATACACGGGGGCGGCTATGGGGAACTGTCTGGTCACTCAGCCCCCAGGTGCCACAGGCGACTAGCTGCTGCCTCCCTAGCGAGCCTTGTCACCCCTCACATCTGTTTGCCCCAGCTCAAAGCTTCTCTCCAGCAGAGCCTCCAAGAATGCAGAAAGTGCCTAGGAAAACCTGGATTCACATTTTGGCTGTGCCACATTTTGGCTATTAACCAGTAACCTCTCTGAGGAGGACCCTTCTCTATGAAATAGGATTATAACTTCTCGGTGGTTTCAGTAGGGGCGAGGTGCATTAAGTTCCTAGCTCAGGGACTGTGATCTGGGCTGGGCAGGTTGAGGGTCACAATTCTGCTAGCCCCAGCCTGGTAACTCTTGGATGTCCTGATCCTGGGTGGGCATCAAGAGCATAACTCCCCACTGCACAGCCCTGGCTCAGGGTTCTCAGCACCTGCAGCTCAATCCAGCCTAGGCCAGCACTGCCAGGGGCTGACTCCAGAGCTTCCCTGGCTCTGGGCTAAGCACAGACATTGCTCCTTGGCCTGCCAGCAGTGGCAGCATTTCCAGGGAGGTGGGGAAGACAGCGTAGACCTGAGGTCAGAGAATCAGCTCTTCCCTGGCTGACCCTTACCCAGGATACAGAGAGGAGTGCTGTGTCCATCTTGTGGCAGAGCTGGGGGTCATGGAACTGTCACCTCTCTCCCAACTGCTACTTCATCAGATGACACAGAACAGAGGCCTCCCCTGAGCTGGTTCTAGGTGCTACCCAAGGCCTGTGACTAGGCTGCTCTCTAGTCACGGATCAGCAGCCAGTTTCTAGAAAATAAAGTTCTAGTTAATGAGAGGTTTGTTCACTGCGCTAAAAGCCTTAGACAGCAAGAGAGGCAGAAAGGAGGTCATAGAACCTCAAGGTAGGAGACTGAGAAATCTGTTTCTTTGGGGACTTTGGGAGGAAGCAAGGTGTAGGGCAGGGTGACCCAGAGCAAGCCAGAGAAGAGTCTGGCGAGATGGGGGTTTAGACTTTATCTCCCATCTCTGCCTCCCAGGGTCAGGGGACTAGGGTGCTGTATAGTCTGCTTTGACTGCCTTTAAAGATAAGGTTCAAAGTGCTGGGTGGCTTGGGTATCATCACCATTGTGATTCAGAAATCAGTCTCAGCACAGACACAAAATGAAGAGCCCAAGAGAAGCTGTACTTGTCTGATGTCTGGGGTCTTTGACTCTTGAGAGAAAAGCACCCGTTCAACAAATACTTACTGATCAGCATCAGGGAGTGGCAGCCCTAGTCCTTGTTCCTCATCAGGCTGCCTCCCTGAGCCCTTAGCAAAGTCCTTCTCTCTGCAGCCTTGTGGCTCCTGTTCTGTCAAGGAGCCAAGCAATGGGTCTTTTCTATTTGGAGGACTCGACTCTCCCAGCCTGCCATCCTGCGCCCCCTCCCCCGCCCCTCACCCCTGCCCTTCCAGGGGTGTCCCAAGGGGCGGCTGACTTCAGAGACAAGCATGTCAGGTTGCAACTGTAGGCCTCCCCCTCTAAAGAGGTGGGCCACAGCTGATCCCAGAGGCCTTTGGAGGCACATAGCAGAGTACCACTCACCAGGCAGAGCACTGGTAGAGGGCAGAGCTAAGGGCTTCAAGAAGGAAGAGGTGGGCCTCCCTGGTGGCGCAGCGGTTGAGTGCGGGGCTGCGAAGCTGCCCGCAGCCTCTGCAGCATCAGTTTGATCCCCGGCCACCAGCGAGGGTCCCACATGGCGCGCAGACCTCTCCTGACGCACCTACTGCTCCCCTCAGCAGTGTACTTTGGTCCCTCTGCCTGCTCTGCTCCCTGCTTTGGCTCTGGTGAATTCTCTCACCCTCCCGCGCTTCTGACTGTACCCAGTGCTTAAATAATTAAATAAACAAACAAACAAATAAATAAATCTTTTTTTAAAAAAAAGAAGGATGAGGTGAGTCTCAACATATCGTTCCCCTTGGGGAAAAGGATTGTGTGTTTCCTGGTACACTTAAGCTACCAAAGGAGACCCTCCAGTACTCTCACAATCATGGGTCAGTTCACTCCTTCTCATCCCTGGCTTTCCCACACACTCTACAGCACCCAGGGAAAACCAGGCTAGACCTAGGAGAAGGTTTAGAAGAGCGTCTCCTGTCCACCATCACCGTCACAGAGAGAAGGGTGAAATGGAAGAAGTGGCTTCTCCAGTGAAGCTTCAACCCTCTCCTCCCCAACCCACATGCCCACGTGGCAGGGGATCAGTCAGTACAACATGGTCCCCACACCCAGAGAGCTGCCTGAGACAATCCTGAGCAGATGCATGCAGAATGAAGGAGCTGTGACTCACAGGGATTCCCCCGCCCCCTCACTCCCAGCCAGCCCTCTTCCTCCCAACCTTGGGGGAAAAGCAACAACAAAATCCTCAAATTTGACCTCTTTTGCCCTAGCCTTAAGGAAAGGAAATGAACTGGCACTTCTGCTTTCCACCCCTGCCCTCGCTAGCCCCTTCCCAAGCTGGGTTCGGATTGGGTACTCCCTGCCCCTCACCCATAAGCACCCAATGCTTGACTGCCCCAAAGAAGGCTCAGAAGGAGAGTCTTGGATCCCAGCAAGTGGGATAGAGAAGTGCTAAGCCAGGGTACTCATACAAGTCCTGCCAGTGCACACCTAGAGAAGGGAGAAGCTAAGCTTCTAGAAGTCTACAAGCCACTTTCTCTGTAACTCAGAACTCCAATCAGGAACATGCAAGAAAGCAGGAAGCAGGGTGACGCATCGTGTCACTGGCAAGGGTGTTGCAGAACTGGGGTTTGTGTGGTCATCGCATCTAAATGACCCAAGAGGACCCAGACCCTCAGCAAATCCAGGGCAGATGCCAGATCTTCCTGGTGGCATGCTGGGATGGGCTTGGCCCAAAGCTTTGACATGACAGACATAAGCTACAGCCTGAGGATGCTGATGGAACTTCTAGGACAGGAGGATCCAAAAGCGAGGTTTCAGGAGTACAGCAGCCCTGCCTCCCCAGGGCTGGCACCACACTTGAAGGTGCAGGTGAGAACAAGGCTCTTTGGCATCAGCCATAGAAGCCGTATCTCTTCTACTGGGCTGGGCTGACCTCTGGCTATAACCTTTCAGTCCTCAAGGTCTAGACAAGCTACCCAGGTAGAATGTCTACCAGAGTCTCGGATCAGGCAATGTCATGCAGGTGATGGCCAAGCTTTCAGGTGGATACAGGCACGTTTCTCTAAAGCACTCCATCCTTATCAGGGTTGGGACAATGGGCTGTAACTGACAACTTCCCTTTTTGTATTCATCTTGCCACCACTTTCCTTATGAGGTGATGGTTCTTTTAATTTTTTTTTTTTAAGATTTCTTTATTTATTTATACAAGCACTGAGTACAGTCAGAAGCACAGGAGGGTAAGAGAATTCACCAGAGCCAGAGCGGGGAACAGAACAGGCAGACTGATGAAATACACTGCTGAGGGGAGCAGCGGGCGCGGCAGGAGAGGTCTGCGGGCCATGTGGGACACTCGCCGGTGGCCGGGGATCAAACCTGTGCTGAGGCTGCGGGCAGCCTTGAAGCCCAGCGCTCAACCACTGCGCCACCAGGGGAGGCCCGGTTCTTTTCATTTTTAATGGTTTGTGTGAACATTGGCTTGAAATGGGACCATTGTGCCTGATGGCAGGTGGCAGTCTGGAGCAGGGAGACCTGTCTGGCTCTGGCACAGCTAACCTGCTAGGTAGGACACAGAGGCAGTGCCGCAGGCTAGAAACAGCACTGTGGCCAGATGCTTATCTACTTCCTCCATCAAAGCTAGAAACTTCAAAGTGTGCTATATTTTAAAACCAGAACAATTTTTTCCCCAACCCACCCAAAAACTTCCATTAACAAAGCCAACTTCTTATCAGTTTCTATTCTTGTGGCCTAGTGGGAGGAAGGAATAGGTTGGGGAGACTTATACAGCTTCTGCCAAGATCAGATGGCGGAGAAGCACCAGACCGTCTGCAGCAGCTTGTAGGCTAAACCCGGGCCTGTGTCAAGACATGGGTCCTATAACAGGATACTCTGAAAAAGACATAGTTATGGAGTTGCCAATCCCCTGAGGATCCCGAGACACAAGGTCTCACTGATGTGGGCATAGAGGGGGCTGGGACAGACACTCAGCCAGGAGGTGGTCCAGCTGTCTTGGAGAGGATTTGCAATGATGTGAGTGCTGGGGGGTGCTTAGGGAGACAGGATGGGGACAGGAGTTCAGAGGCTCTGGCAAAAGGGCATGCAGAGTCTGCTGGCCCTAGGGGTGGGTAACTCCAGGCTTAGACAGAGTAATTCAACACCCCTGGAAATGAACCAGTAGTCTGTGCTGAGAGCCAGACCATTTGAATTCTTCATACACCCTATCTTTAGCTTTCTTTTGTTCCCCTTTTATATTTAGTGTCATTTGGAAAGGCAAACCTGTGGCAACTGCGCTAATGGGAACTCAAAGGTGTCTGTGTCCATGCTTGCACAGGATACTAACAGGGAGCACTAGCTAGCTCCCTTGGGAGTGGAGGTAGAGGAGTGCTGTGAAAGGGCGAAGAGCCCACTCAGGCCCCTTGCTTTCGTTACTGTGTCCTCTGGACGTAGGAGACCTTGGAAGGTTTCCCGAGACCTTGGAAGTTCCACTTTCAGGCCCAATGCCTGTGCCCAGCCTGCTATCTGGTGACATCCAGCATCAACTCTGCCAGTGGCTTTGAGAAACACCCCTGCTGGCCCCTCTGTCACCAACATCCGGTACCAGGCGGTAGAGAGCAGGTGGCTGGGGCATCAGAGAGCCCAGCTCCCCATCTGGGCCAAACCCAACATGCACAGCTCCCATTTCTCCTATGCTCTGGCTGAGCAATCTTCCCCATCCCTGACAAGCTGAAAATATGCTGGTACTGCCTCAGGCAGGGCCCCTGGAGGAAAGAATATCCCCGAGGTTGCTAGGTGATCCTCTTCACCACCTCTGGAAGCACATTATCAGCCACTGTGAGTCGGTGCAAAGAGAGCCTTCCCTGGTTCTGCCTTTGACCCTCCCCCAGGAGAGGAGAGCAAGGAGCCCTGGGTGGTCTCAACCTCCAGGGGTGATTCATCCCTCTGGTTCCCACCTAAGTTAGAAACTCCCTATATCATATAGCCTCCCTGGTGGCACAAGGGGTTAAAGTCTCAGCACTATGAAGCTATGGCAGCATGAGTTTGATCTCCAGCCAGGAAGCTAACCCACATGGCACAGCAAATCTCTCCTGACTCACCCACTGCTCCCCTCAGCAGTGTCGTTCAGTCAGTCTGCCTGTTCTGTTCCCCACTCTGTCTCTGGTGAATCCTCTCACACCCCCGCACCTCTGGCCTGTATCCCAGTTCTTGTATGCATAAATAAATATTTTTTTTTAAAAAAGACATGTATCATGAATTGCACCACTATTGTCAACTTTGTGGGGACATGGAGAGAGGAAAACACAGGCCATGGGCCATGACAAGGGTAGTCAAGGGGTTGTGTCTGTTGTCTAGCTTTCTTATGTGTGTGGAGGCAAACTGTGATTGCCATGACACATGGCAGTGGGCGTTTGGGACTGGGGCTGTGAAGAGGTGGGATCTGCTTTCAACTCCCTGGCCCTCCCCATGTCAGACTTGAGTATCTGCACCCCAACATATGCCTATGAGTTATATTTTCCAGTGCTGAGACCTTCAATTCCAGGACCAGTTCTGCTATTTGACAGTCCTGTATCTTTGGTGAATCCTACCCCAGGTTGACCTCTGTAACAGGAGTAGGGTAGTTGTTGCTGTGCAGATCCCACAGAGTCCCTGTCAAGATTAGTTAAGCAATTACTGAAGCTGCAAAGCACTACACACCCCAGGTATCATCTCTGAGTTCCAGCTTCCCAAGGGAGGGAGGCAGGGAAGAGAGGACATGCTATGGCAAAGTCTAAGGGAACAGGAGGTCTGACCATTCTGGGTGATGCTTATAACATGGCACCAGACAGAAACAGGCAGACCCGAGCCTCTGGGATTAGCATGCAGGGCAGACAGAGCACGCTGGTCAATCTGGGCTGGGAGACAGTTGAGGAGAGAGGTGCCTGTCAGCAGCCTCTGAAGGACAGGAGGAAAGATGCCTGAGATAGTCAGCATGAAAGAGGAATTTAGTCCCAAACTCAAAATAGCCCCGCGTTACTCCCAAAGCACCCTGAGGCTGCTGAGAACTATCCCCAAGCCCCTAGAACCACCTGCATTCTGTTGATCTATACTCCACTCTCTCAAATAGCCCAAAGTTCCTCACACACACTGCCCTTCCTTTCTGGGCCAGAGCCTTGGGGTAACAGCCCACCCAAAGCAAGAAGCCTGGGCAAGACTAAACCGGAGTTTCCCATTGCTAAGTTGGAGGAGCCGCAAACTCTTTCAGTAATACCTCGTTCCTGTCTCTGTGAAACTAGGTCAAATATCTTTACCCTCACAAATTGGAGGTGATGGGAACTGAGGTCAAAATAGTGCTATTTGTCTTTCAGTATCTGAAACTGGTGCCACTGCCCTGGGCATTCTCTTCCAAAGACAGGGGGCACAACCCTCCGCAGCAGGAAATACCCCAATACAATCTAGAAAGCACAACAGCCCTAGAACTCCACTCTTATCCAGGTCCCAGGAGACACATGGGGGAGGGTGAGCATTCAGGAAGCCAAGATGACAGGGAAGCTGCGCCAGCCAGAGTGAAGCCAGCCTCCTCATGGATGGAGACACACTTGAAGTCACAGTGAGTATCCCCCCATCTCAATGAGACTCCTGCATCACACGGATGGCCCTGAGCCACCATGAAGGGGGGGGGTGTCCTACCTCCGTCAGTCCTTGTGGATGGAGAGTGGGGTACGGGGCTCTTCCCTAAAAGATGTTATTGCATAATGGAAAGAGCTTGCAGGTTACAATTTGGATTCTGATCTTAGTTCTACTATCTACTGGTTTGAGGATATGGGGCAAATATCTCAATCTCCACTTCCTGACCTGTAAACAGAATGACTCAAGGATCCTAAATCCCAGTCTATATTCTAGCATTCAGGTTTTTTTTTTTTTAAGATTTATTTTTATTTATACAAGAACTGGGGTACAGATCAGAGGTGCAGGAGGGTGAGAGAATTCACCAGAGACAGAGCGGGGGCAGAGTAGGCAGACAGACCAAAGACACTGCTGAGGGGAGCAGCGGGCAAGGCAGGAGAGGGCTGCCAGGCCATGTGGGTTTCTCCCTGGCCGGCCGGGAATCAAACCGACGCTGCAGAGGCTGCAGATAGCTTCACAGCACGGCACTCAACCCACTGAACCACCAGGGAGGCCCACTGTTTTTTTTTTAAAGCTTTCATTTATTTATTTTTGCTTAGAAGAACTGGGGTGTAGGCCAGAGATGGGGGTGCATCTGAGAGGATTCACCAGAGACAGAGTGGGGAACGGAACAGGCAGATCTACTGAAATACACTGCTGAGGGGGGCAACAGGGGAGGCAGGAGAGTTCTGCTGTGCCATGTGGGTCAGTTCGCTGGCCGGAGATCAAACTCAGGCTGGTGAGCATTGTGGTGGTAGCGCTGAGACTTAACCCCCAGGCCACCAGGGAAGTCCCTCGAACATTCAGTTTTTAACAAGGTAAGTTAATAAGTGGCAATAATCCCTGATTAGTTGATCTACAGCAGTGCTTCTGACAAGTACAACAGGTGGCAGAGTGACAGCAAGGTCTCTGTGAGTCCCAATGCATATGGAGTGCTGCCGGCCGTCCCAATACCTGATACTTTAGAGTGGACAACAACCCTATTTTCCTTTAGGGAAACATCACTCCCCTGATTTCATGGTATCAATCAGGGTACCAAATGCACCCAGCCATGGTACATGGTCCAGGGCTGGTGTGGGTCTCAATTCTGAGTGAGCCGGGACTCCTATGGGAATCCTGAGATGGGAGGTGGGGAGGACAGTGCCCTGCACCACTGGCAGGTACCTCTGCCAGGTGGGGACTGAGAGTGACGGCACCACAGAGAAGGGCAGGGTGGGATGGTGTCATTTGGGCCCCTCATCTTCCCTGCATGTGGGCGGCCATACTTACGTAGGAGGCAAGACTCCCTCTTATTAGAGGGCACTCTGGGTTGGAGTTTTTGCCTTGGTAATTGAAGATGTCCTACTGATACAGCTTGCAAACATGCACAACCCCTTTCCATTTCATCTCAAAGATTCTTAAAAGATGCTTACCGTGTTGCTGGCCTTCTGACGCAGACAGCTGTCTCTGAGCCTAGAACCCTGTCCTTGATAGGTTAACCCAGCCCAGAGGCGCACGAGCGCACATGAACAGAAGTGTTCTGGGTTTCCCAGCAGTGGCTCAGTTCTAGCCAAGACTCAAGCCCTTCTCCATCCAGGGACACTGCCCAGATGTATAGGTAGGGAGGAGGCTCTGAGGAACACTGCCCACAGTCAGACCCCCCAACTGCAGGCAAGACTTGACAGGGGAAGATGCTGTGCCTTTGGCTGCCTGGCCAGGCCCTGAACCAGCTGAATTGCCGGGGAAATAAAGATGGCCCTGGACATGGAACACAGTAGGTTTCATTCCTCATCTGAAAATGGGTCTTGGTGGGAACTCCTTCCAAATCTGTTTATCACCTTGTTAAAAGTCCTGTTGTCAGACTTGTCCCTGAACTCCAGGCCCATGCATCCTACTCACTTCTGGATGCCACCCTTTAGGTGATATATCTGCTAGGTACCCAAAAAGTACCTCAAATACCTCAAACTCAACCTGTCCCCACCCAAATTCATGCATGCTCTGTGCCTCCCAAACCTGGTTCTCCTTCTGTATTTCCAGTTGCTGGGCAAGAACACCTTCCCTCAGACCTGAAACCCGAAATCATCTCTGCTCCTCCTCCCTTCTAGCACCCTCAGGCACCAACGACAAAGTCCCCCTTCCTGTTATCACACAAATGGTTCATCTTTCAACTTCTCTCTGGGTCAACCACCATCACTCTATGTGAGTGAATTTAATACCCTAACTGTTAAAGTCCCAGATCTGCTAAAGAGACCCCTGCACCTCATTCTCCACAGGGAGGCCAAGGTGATCTTACAAATGCAAGCATCATCAGCTTCCCAGTTCAGACTCCTCCCAGCAAAACAGCTGGATGTCCAATGCTCTGGGGCAAAGGTGGGACTCCTCCAAAAGTTCACATGGCTCAGGTCTGGCTGACTGAGGGGCAGGGAAACCCTGAGGCAGAACAGGCAGATCCAGAGTCATGGCTCAGCCCTGAGCCCTGGCTCCACCCAGGGGTGGTTTCCCACCACAATGTCAGGCCCAGAACCGGCTCAGTCTTGCCAGCACCAACCCCCTCCCCACTAGAGCAGACCTCATCTGATCACAAAAGGAAAGGAAGCTGGTGACCAGGCAGGGGAAACCCAGCTGGGCTGACGCCAGGGACTGTGTATTTTAGGAAGGAGAGAAGATAGAGCAAGAGCAGTACCATAATAGACTGCCAGTATCTGTGGGGCCGGCTGAGAGAAGGCAGCTGTCTGGAGTATAGAACTCAAGGAGTCTATCTCTTCCCTCTTATCAGACTGACCCTTGGCAGCCCTGCAGGCTGTGGAGAACAAACAGTCTTTAACAAGCCCTCCCACACTTCCTGCAAGCACAGTCCTGGGTGAGCAGCCCAGACCCCAGCACCAGGAAGCCTGCGCCTTCCTCTCTGTTAGGGTGGTTTCTGGGCCGTCTGTCGCCAGACCCTCCATCCTGCCCCTCCTTCTTGGGCAATGATCCAAGAAACCTTATGTTCTGCCCAAACTGGCCTCTTCAGATCCCCAGATGGCCCCTGCCCTCTCAGTATAGGCCTCTCCCGTACACCACTTCCTGCGTCTCTACTATGAACCCCCGCCTGCCCCCTGCCAGACACGTTCTCAACCCCCAGCAGGCGGGCCCCAAGTCTGTGCTGCCGGCCTGATCCTTCCACGATCAGCCTGTGAGCCCTACTCCCACCCTGGTTTTGGGGAGAAATCTGGCTAGAACAGAACCCAGGACAAATGGAGGCTGGGGGATTGAAAACAAAGAAACGGAAACCTTATAAACATTCATCCCAGGGCCTAACTGGTGACCAGAGTAGCAAGGGAATAAAGACCAGATGGATGTTTCTGCCTGAAGCCAGAAGAGGGCCAGAGCAAGCATTGGGAAGTGGGATGAAGACAAGGAGAGGCCTGGCAAGAGCTCCATGGGCTGCAGGAACCCAAGTTCTCCAGAGACCTGGCAGAGCACACTAGCTCCTTGGAGTGCATCCAAGCAGGTTAGGAGAAAGGTCAAGACAAAACCCTTGGGCCTCTCTGGTGGCACAAGGGGTTAAGCATAGCACTGTGATGCTGTCTGCAGCCTCTGCAGCATGAGTTCAATCCCCAGCTAGCCAGGGAGCTACCCACATGGTGCAGCAGACCTCTCCTGACTTGCCTGCTGCTCCCCTCAGCAGTGTATTTCAGTCAGTCTGCCTGTTCTGTTTCCCATTCTGTCTCTGGTGAATCCTCTCACCCCCTGCATCTCTGGCCTTTACCCCAGCTCTTGCATGCATACATGAATAAATCTTTGAAAAAAAAGATGAAACTCTCAAAACCTCTCATCCAGATTGAAAGGGGTAAAGCATCTTCTGTGTTGACCACAGGAAACATCACTTGACATCTGAATTCACATTCACCCTAGAAGATTGTCCATTGCTATTTAAAGATCAAGTGTACACTGCTTCTCAGGCACTGAGGAAATTCCTTCATCAAACAGCTGCCACCTTGGCAGTGGGCTGAACCTCCATGACATAAACCACGTACCCTGCTCCCCTTTTCATAGCATCTTCCTATTTAATGGGGAACAATGCTGGCACTCCTCTATTGGAAGAGCTGAATGGGTCTCCCAGCCCCTCTCTCCCTGGCTTGGGAGGTCCTTCCTGAGCTATGCTGGAACAACCAGACATCAGACAGACATGGTTTAGGGAAATACCAAGCCCTATGGCACAGGACGGAACAGAGAAGGCTGATGCCTGGGAACTCCCTGATGGCCCTGCAATCTGGGACTCTGAAAGCTCCCTAGGGAGCCCAGAAACCTCTCCCCACCCTGGTCTGTCCCCCAGCCCCATCCCATCTGTTGCCCTTGCACAAGCAGAGGACTCAGCACAGGCACAGAGACTTTCATTTCCTCCTGATGCCAGTTCACCATCGTATTAAATGCCCAGTACCTTGTGTTTAACTGACCTTGGGTAGGAGTGAGGGTTAGGGGAGCTCCACCTTGGGGGCAGAGGTGATTCATAGTTTTACTTAATGTCCTTTTCAAGCCCAAAGAAACCCTACAAGAAAGAAAGGGGAAGTGGGCATGGAGGAGGAAGTAGGGTGACAGGAAGGGGAGGAATTCCCCACCCCAGCCCTGCAACTCCCACCTCTGTGTCTCTTCCTATACTCTACCTCTCCTCTGCCCCTCCTCACTACCCACCTCAAACCTCCAAATTCCCTGTAGCCACACAAATAAGTAACTTGTTGATTTTTCCTCACCAGAGCAGCTCCCTCTAGGCCAATTAGCTGTTTGCACTTGTTGCTGACTTTCTTCCTCAGCAGGCTGTAGACTTGCTCTGGCAGGGAGGCTGGTGCCTGCCCACAGGGCTGGGACTTGACAGCTGAAGGATTCTGGAGGGAAAGGGCAGGGCAGGATGAGGACTGTTCTTTGGCATTTCTGGGTTAGGTCTCAACCCATCAAGGTCCCCTGTGCTCTCTTGAGTCATGCAATGCTGCCCTTTGGGAACAAGAGGGATCCCTTTACTAGGATGGTCTTAGGCCCTGACCATACAGAAGTGGGGTTCCTTTCTGTGTCCCTCAGGTAGGTTTCCCCCTGATCCTCCAGAGGAAGAAAAGGAGCAAACTGGGGAAAGGATGCGCAAAGGCAAAGGTCATTATCCAGGAAGAGATGGAGACCACATGCTGCTGGATCCCCTACCACCTCAGAAACCACAGTGATATCAGTAAATAGCTTGCCCTCTCTGGGCTTCCTCATTTGCAAGGGCATTACAGCCCCCTGAGGGTCACAGCTGGGTTAAGGGCATATTTCAACATCCAATACCAGAACTATTTGTTTCATTTTAATATAACTATTATACAAATACAAATCTAGCATTGATATCAAAATACAGAAAAATTACGTTTTTCTCCTTGATTCCCCTTGTCCCTGGTTCACTTTACTGTACATGGTGGAATGCCCCGCATCCAGACATGGGAAAATAGCACATGTATTTGAATGCCAACAGCTGGAACTGAAGGGAATTATCCTCTTCACACCAGGGAGGTGATAATCTCCCTGAAAATCTGTGAGGGTAAAGTACCCTTCAGCACAGGTCCTCCTGCCCAGCCCTCCTCCCCCCGGGGGCCCTGTTCCTTCCCTCCCATTTCTATGGAGGAAACTCCAATTCTCGGGTAGAAAGCTGGGGCAGCCCAAACCCCAGCCTGTGCCCGGGTGCCTGCAATGGCAACACGAAAGCTCAATTGACAATATGTTGTAATTACAATAATGATTTATAAACAGGCACTGAGAAGTACTCTAGAATGACTGGTCAGGGACACACACAGGCATCCCTGGTGACCAACAGCATAACTGGAGGAAAAGTCTGTTCGCCAGATAGTGGGCAAAGGTCAGACCCTCTCCCTGCAAAATGTCACCGGGAGATGATTGCCCTGATTGTCAGCAGGGACTTATTGCCAACAGGCATTTTGAGCAGAAAGGGTGGAACACCTAGGACTCCAGAAACTGGGCCAGGCCCTTTAGTTGTAAGAGCTCAGGTACAGAGAGAACATGGCTTTGGGGAAATTGGGGCACAGAAACCGAGAAGGGGAAGGAAGAAGTCCTCCCAGGCTGAAGTGTAGACAGCAGAGATGCAGGTCTGTGGGCAGAGACCATAAAGCCACAGCTGCCTTCAGGGTGTGCAGGGCCCCTGGGCTTTTATAGCCCCATCCCCACAGGTCTGAGGCCCCAAACGTCAGGCAGTATGGAGTCAGGCGTAACGAGCTCATCAGGATTCCAGGCACGCTGTCAGCTTCAAGTGCACAGGAACACATCACCTCCTGCAAGCACTCCCTCCTCCTCCATCACCCAGACACTGAAATGTCAAACTCCAATCAAGTGTATGTTCCAGAAGATGAAATCAACTTTCACAATCTCGCTAGAATCGGTACCTTCCTTTCCATCTCTACTGCCAAGTCCCAGCCTTCATTATGTCGCACCTGGACCCTATCTAGCTTTCTGTGATCTGCCTCCTTTCCTGTCCCCTTAAGCTCCAGCCAGACTCTTCTGCCAGTGTGTGTGCGCTTGGAAACTCCCCTTGCCACCTGACAGTTCAAGTCCACGTTCAGCACCTTTCTAGTCAGATCTCTTAGTGTCCACTTCTTCTGGAGACTTTAGCCCTCAGACAGTCTCATGGAACTGCCTCCTGCACCCTGAGTCTTTTCCTGGCCAAAGGAGGGAGAAGGTTCCAGGCTGGGCCAACCAGACATCTCCCCCTGGGATGTGTATCCCAAGTTGTGGTGACAAAATTGCCGAGCTCAGTTAGAGCAGACTTATCCTGGTAACAGTGGTACCCTGAAGAGGCCTGCCACACTCACACCAAGACCCTGGAGGGGAGATGAGTCCTGAGTCATCTCTCTGACTGTGGGAATTTTTATAGTCTTCCAAGGAAGTCCTTTCCTGCCAAAGTGGGCCTAGTTGTTGTTTTGAACCAAAGAGAATCTCATAATTTTCTGAAATACATCTCCCAGGCTCCAGCCAAAAGGGAAAACTCCTTAAATGTGCCACGATGGCCTCTCTCTGCACTGGTAGGCCTGCACACTTTCCCATCCACAGGTACAGCCAGAACTCCACCTGTCCCTTCAGACCCCATCCCAAAGGCCCCCTCTGACCTCTCTATGGGGGTGACATTTTTTTTTTTTTTTTTTTTTTTTTTTTTTTTTTTATACATGCACTGGGTGCAGTCAGAAGCGCGGGAGGGTGAGAGAATTCACCAGAGCCAGAGCGAGGAGCAGAGCAGGCAGAAGGACAGAAGTACACTGCTGAGGGGAGCAGCGGGCGGCAGGAGTGGTCTGCAAGCCATGTGGGACCCTCCTCTGGTGGCCGGGGAGGAGCCGGGGATCGAACCGGCGCCGCAGAGGCCGCGGGCAGCTTTGCAACCCAGCGCTCAACCGCTGCGCCACCGGGGAGGCCCGGGGGTGACATTTTTTTGTTTACATTTTATTTTTTTTAAAGATTTATTTATTTTTATACAAGAACTGGGGTACAGGCCAGATGCGCGGGAGGGCGAGAGGATTTACCAGAGACAGAGGAGGGGAACAGAACAGGCAGACTGACGAAATACACTGCTGAGGGGAGCAGCAGGTGAGGCAGGAGAGGTCTGCCGCACCATGTAGGACCCTCGCCCGCCGGCCAGGATCGAACCCACAATATAGAGGCTGCGGACAGCTTCACAGTGCAGTGCTCAACTGCCTGCACCACCAGGGAGGCGCTGTTTACATTTCAAAAGGACAGATTTATTAGGAAAAGGAGAAAAAAAGGCACCTGCATAATCACAAGTAGACAGTAGATCTGTTTCTGAAAGGAACAGGATTGTAAAAAGAGACGCCTGCATAGACACAGGCTGGTAGTCCTGGGATGAGAGGCTCTGGAATGACTTCCTCCTCCTTTAAGTTCTCCCAGAGGACAGAGACTTGATCATCATTGTCTCCTCCACGAAACCCTTCATAGTTCCAGAGAACGGGAGCAGACAACCACAAATGACAATTACAGGTTTGCTGGGCAAGATAAGATTGTGAGTGACAAAGAACATAGGGTGTGTCATCAGAAAGAACTGAGCTCCGATCCTAGACCCTCCACTCACCAGCGTCTGAGTTGGGACAAGTCTTATCAGTTCTATAAAGCTCAGTTCTTCATTTATGAGATAGCAACAATGATGCCAACCTTGCAACAATGATGTGAGGAGTCAGCAAGGGAGCAGCGAGAGCATCTAGCCCCATGCCTAGCTTGCAACCTCACTCAGCGAACAGCAGCCATTTCTCCAGCTATTAGTAGCTGTCAGTTTAGCAGATGTACCATTGAAGGGTTGGAATCAGGACTCCTGCTGTATGACTCACAGTACATCTCTCTTTTCCTCAGTAAC
The DNA here is from genome assembly GCF_964194135.1 of Talpa europaea. NCBI lineage: Eukaryota > Metazoa > Chordata > Mammalia > Eulipotyphla > Talpidae > Talpa > Talpa europaea. The sequence continues at coordinate 11,537,824 of NC_140084.1, read as the reverse complement.
ACCAACTGGGTCTCTCTCTGTCTTGTACACCTGCCACTGGACTGAAAAACAACAGGTGGAAAATGCTTTGCAAAGTAAAAGCACAATGTAAGTGGTTGCTCCAGCTTTTCTAGATTGCAGAGATGCCCGGGCATCCTGTCCAGCATGAAGCTATGGCAGGAATTCACCTTGCAGGCCCCCAACCTGTTTGGTCTAGGAGACAGGTACAGAACAGTCAGGGGCCTGGCTCAGTACCTGCGTCCCCATGTCCACACATGGGGATGTGTGGTTCCTGAATGTACTGCTTTTGTTGGCCTTCCTTTATTTATTTATTTATTTTTTTATAATTTTTTTTTTTTAAGATTTATTTATTTATACAAGCACTGGGTACAGTCAGAAGCGCGGGAGGGTGAGAGAATTCACCAGAGCCAGAGCGGGGAGCAGAGCAGAGCAGGCAGAAGGACCGAAGTACACTGCTGAGGGGAGCAGCGGGCGGCAGGAGAGGTCTGCGTGCCATGTGGGACCCTCCTCCGGTGGCAGGGGAGCAGCCGGGGATCGAACCGGCGCTGCAGAGGCCGCGGGCAGCTTCGCAACCCAGCGCTCAACCGCTACGCCACCGGGGAGGTTGTTGGCCTTCCTTTAAATAACGTGGTAGCAGGGGTCCCCTGGGGTGCAAGGGGTTAAGACACAACCTCTGAAGTTATCTGCAGCTACTGCAGCACAAGTTCGATCCCCAGCCAGGGAGCTAAACACATGGTGCAGCAGACCTCTCATGTCTCGCCCACTGCTCCCCTCAGCAGTGTATTTCAGTCAGTCTGCCTGTTCTGCTCCCCATTCTGTCTCTGGTGAATCCTCTCACCCCGACAGCTCTGACCTGTACCCCAGAAATAAATATGCAGAAATAAATATTTAAAATAAATAAATAAATAAATAAATAACCAGGTAGCAGTATCTGCCATGTGATTACAGTAGGACTGGGAACTCAGGTACCACATGTCAACCCTACCATTAATCTCGCCAACTCCGGGCAGCAGGACAGGGAAAAGGTCAAATCAGTGCAGTTGCCAGAACAAGCCTGGGTGGGGCTGCAAGGTGCAATGAAATCTGTTTCTCTTAAGAATTTACATCTGTCTGGGTTACTTTCCCAAGCAAATGTGATGGTCCTAAACCAATACTTTTCAAATATTATATCCCCAAGGAGCGAGGCAAAAATGCAAATTCAAAGTCCCACCCAGATGAACTGAACCAGAAAACCTGGGAGTAGAGCCCAGCAATCTGTGCCTTAAGCAGCAATCCAAGAATTTCCCAGGCATGATCAAGTGTGAAGATTCCCACCCTAAACCTTTAACCAGGAGCCTTTCCACTTAACACAAATTGCTTGTCAGGAGTGAGCCAGGTAGTAAGTAGGACTTCAAAATACCAACACAGTTGAAGAACTTCCTGTCTGATAGGGGCCAAAATCAAGTACACAAGGCAGGTGTAGTAAAGAACAAGGCAGAGTAATCAGTTTCCTGGATCTCTGCTCCTCAGATCTTCTTTTGTCATGACTGGGGGGACAAGAGCACACCCGTTCTGGGACATCCTCCTCCAATCCTGCCATTTCGGACTTCTCAATAGCAGATAGGAACCTCAAGCAGAGGGTGGTCCAGAGGCTTAGCTTGTGGGAGAAACGCTGCCATGAAGCCACACCCAGTGATTCTCTGGGGCTTGGAAATTGGCCCTATCTGGGGTCTGTGCTCCAAAAGTTCCATGGTCTGAGCATGCCACAGCACATCACAACAATGCACTCCCGGGCAGGGTCACTCCCACAGGCCCCTGGCAAGCTTGCACAGGAGTGTGCAGAGGCAGACATAAACACATGCACACAGACAGTTGGCCCCCTGGCCACCCCTCCTCCACTCTCAAGTTACAAGGTTAAAGGCGTCCTTTTCACAGCCAAGGGGGAGGCCTGAGAGAGGAGGTGCTGAAGCACAGAACCATCTGGTTCAGATCAAGATTACTCATTCGGGACCCCAACATACTCCCAGAGTTTCCTGGCTCATGGGTTTCCCTCCCTCCCCTCACTTCCCACCGGGTAACTGGGAACTGGGCTGAAAAGGGACAACCCAGAGAAAAAACTGCTGAAGGAAGACAAGAAAACGAAATACTGATTTAATTACACAGGCAAGTCCGTGCCACCTCTCTGAGCCCTGGTTCCCCCTTCCTTTCAAACCTGAACACCACAACTAAACTTGAGCTTCCGCCTACACGACCTTCCTCCACAAAGAGCTCAGGGCAACTCCCAGGCATCCCTCCCTGAAGAGACAACCCTCTCCAGAAGCAAGATGAGGGTGTGGTCTCTCAGACACCTCTTAGGCCACCTTCTCCATCAAAATAGAAGGGTCCCTCCATCTCAGAGGGACTCTGGAGTCCACCAGGCATAAAAAGAGGAAGAGATGACCGACAAGCTTCTAGGCCACTGTCCCAAAGGCAAGATGGGAGTGTGAATTACTTACTGGCTTAGGCTGACTGCTTCCCAAAGGTCCAGAGCACCCTGAACCCCACCCTAAGCAACTATGGTAGAAGAGGCTTTGGGGGCCTTAGACCACCAGCACCTCACCTCTCTCTCCTCTTTCCCCACTCACTTCCTTTGACTGTTCTTTGGTGCTTTCTGCAGCTGTAAAGTAAGAGGCGACATGGGAGATGGATGCAGCTGGCAAGAGAGAGAACTCCAAAGGCTAACTTAAGCAAACAAGCATGAGTGAATGATGAGATGAGTGCGTCTCTACAGCAGAGAAGGCCAGGAAGGAGGAGGGGGAAATAGAAGTAGTAGAAGCTGAAGGGGAGACTAAGGAGAACTCAGCCCGGCACTGAAGCCAGGGGGTTGGGAAGTTTGACTGGGTCACCAGGGAATGACTGGAGAGAAGAAAGGACCCCTCCATTCCAAGACATGGGCTCAGACAGGCCCCACAGCACTGGGGCATGGCCTGGGCCAAGTTCCTGCCATTGCAATGCGGTGCCTCAGTTTCTCCCAAGTTGAAAGGAAGGAGGTCAAGTTGTTGGGAGACAAATGGGCCATCGCGGGCAGTGCCAGGCACGGAACAGAGGAGAGAGATGCTGTTGGTGCAAAGCCACCTTGGCCAAGAGGCGCGGGGCAGGGGTCTCCAGGTGGAGCAGGAGCCGGGGCCGGCCCGAGCTGGGGTACCCACGAGGTAGTGGACTGCAAGTCAGGCCCGCGGGAGGCAGCCCGTCCAGGGCAGGGGCTGGGGGCTGCCAGCAGGGACTGGCACAGTCGCGCCTGGGGGGCTGGGAGCGGCTGCTTGTGCAAAGGCAGAAGGCGGGCATGGAGACTGAGGCCACAGCGAGAGGACCGCCGCCCCTCAGGGGGGAGCCCGGCGCCCCGACCCCGGGGAAGTTGCCGGGGAGGACCGGGCCGGTCTGGGCCGCTGGGCCGCGCTCAGCGGGGTCTCGGGCCACCGAGGGGCCGGGGGCACCCCACCTCCCGCCCGCCTTCCTCCCGCCCGCGCACCTCAGTCAGCGCCGGGCGCCGCGCGGGCCATGCTCGCCGCTCCTGTGGCCGCCTCCGCCCGTGCGAAGCCGCCGCCAGCGTCCGGTCCCGTTAGCTCCGCCGCACACTGGTCGGCCCGCAGCGGGCCAGTCCCGCCCTCGCCGGCCCTGCCTCCCCGAGCGCCGCGGCTGCCGCCTCAGCCGGCCCCTCCCCCCACCCCGGCCCGGCGAGACGCGAAGGGTGGGGGAAGGGGGCGGCTGCCCCCTCCCCATTCACATCCTCGCGGCGGTCCCCTCCCCCCGCCTCTCCGTGCGCAAGGCATGCTGGGACTTGAAGTCCAGCTGGCCCTGCGCCGCTAGGGGTGCCCCGTCTTTAGGACCACTTCTCCCAGAAGGCAGCGCGCTCGCGCCGGAGGGGTTGTGGGTATTGTAGTTCAGCTAGGGTTCAGGGGGTCCACCGCACAGGCGGGGGTTTGGGAGGATGGGAAATCTCCATTCCCAGAGGGCCGGGCTCCTGGTAGCTTGGACAGTGGCTGTGGGCTCCGCGGACCCAAGTTGAATACCTAGAGCCCCAGGGAGCTGCAAACCAGCTCAGGCTGCCTCTCAGACGGGGAGGTAGCCAGCTGCAGCAGAGCCTGGCTGGAGGGAATCTCCAGCCCGCGAACCGCGCCCTGGGTACCATTCCTGCTCCACGCTTGCACAGAACCATGTCCTGAGGTCAGCTTGGCATCATGCCCGGGCTCTGCGAGCAAACTGGAGCTGCGGTGGGGCAGCTGCGCCCTGGCCTGGAGGAGAAAGAGCACCAGGAGGTGTGTGAGCGTGAGGTTTTCCCCACCTGGAAAAGTGGGGGGGAGGGGGGCGGGCTTCGTGTCTGTGGTGTGACCATGCAGTAAAATATTCTGGGCACCCCCGCCCCTTACCTGGTCCAGCAGGCTGGAGAGTAAAGCCTTCTGTTCAGACTTGAAGTCAGAACAAGCTCCACCCTGTAGCCTATGCAGGAATCTGTTGTCTGTACGTAAACCAACCTTTGTGTCCATACTAACAACCCAGGAGCCAGGTGAAGAGTTTAGCACTGGCACCTAGCATTTGCAACTCCACGGTGGTGCATTCTTTAGAAATCTAAAGAAATGATTAAGCACCAGCCTTTGCCCTCCTCTACACATCAGTGTTCATTTAGGATGAAATAATTTAGGAAATCAAAATATTTAAGTCTCTTTTTAAAAAAGATTTCTTTATTTATACATACAAGAACTGGGGTACGGCCAAAGGTGCAGGGGTTGAGAGGATTCACCAGAGACAGAGTGGGGAACAGAACAGGCAGATTGACTGAAATACACTGCCTGTGAGACAGGAGAGGTCTGCTGAGCCATGTGGGTCAGCTCCCTGGCTGGGGATTCAAATCCTCACTGTGATTATCTAATAAACTCTTTGTCTAACTATCATTGAGACTTACCTTTCTGTCAACAGTGGGTTTCCTAGGGTGCTCACCCACTAGGGCACCTTCTCATTCCAATCTTACTTTTTCTGTTAGATTCCTTAGCACCTTATAGTTTAGGGTGAATTCCACACATGGGGACTATCTTTTCTTGACTTTTCTTAGCATCTTTCCCCAACTTTCCCCAAACCTAGTTCAAATTCTTTATTAAGCTCCAGATTGACCACTAGCTCACCCTCCACCCTTCATCCCCTCTGGTAGAGGGGAACCCTGTAGGTGAGTGATTCTCCAACTTGGGTTTGTAATTGTAGTCTCCTGGAGAGCTTATCTAAATGCAGATGACTGGCTCCTGTCCTCCTATTTTTTGATTGGGACTGAGACTGCATTTCTTGTAAGTTCCCAGGTGATACAAATGCTGCTGATCTGGGGAATCACTTTGAGAACCATGATTGTTAGTGTTTGTCAGCTAGGTTTCTGTCATTGTCCTTCAGGAATAGGCTGGCTGTGGAATAATAACAGCCTCTGAAGAGCCAGACTGTAGAAGGCAGGATCCCAGCCTACTTTAGCACAGGAAGGCTGTTTAATTGTAACAAACACATCAGTTCATTCAGTAAAGGGAAAATAACACATGGGCCATCTGACTGAAAAGTATTCAGATCTTATTCCTTGATGTTCCTTCTAAAGTCGGAAGGTTTTCTGTTGCCAAGGCCTGGGGGGTGAGGTGGGGGAGGTAGGGGGAGGAAGGATGGTTGGGCAGCTTGCAAAGGTGTACTGGGTGCTACCTCCTAGGCACACAGATGTAAACCAGGGTTTGGATCTAAATCCCCAAGGACAGGGTCATCTCCCTAGAAACTGCTGCCTGTCCCTGGATAGTCTATGAACTAAAACAGACAGGGGCAGTGAGAAGTGAAGAGGTGGGTTCCTGATTTGTCAGGTAACTGAGTGACTCTCATACTTACCCAGGGGGAACTGTCCTGCTGTTCTGAGGAGAAACTTGATGACCATCACCCTCAGGTTGTGCCTTTTCCAGTTATAAGGTAACAAGATTTTGTGCTTGACCAGACTCTAGCCAGACACCTCTGAACCCCTTCTCCCGTAGGCCTCGATCTTGGCCTGTCAGAGCTACAATTTCAATGCAAATTCATCTGCCTCTTCCTCTCACATAAAAAAGTGTTAAACACAGTTACACAGTTTCTAACAGCTCAAGGCTACATCCCTAGCATGACCCTAAACCCCTTTGAGATACCTGCATGAGAAAGCTCAAGGCTGCCTAAAGAATTTGCTATTTGTTCTAGCCAGCCCTTGAGTCCCAGGGAAAGGAAACATCCCTCACAGGAAGGAGGTAAAAGAGCCTTTTTGAGTGTACATCCATTTCATAGATCTGGTAGCAGATTGATCAGGGAGAGGAATTAAGATGCCTTTCGTGGGCAGGACGAAGAATTAGTCTCTCTCTCAGCTCCTACAGGAACCCCCATCATCACTATCACTAGCAGCCTAGTAGATGGCTCGACTGGGTTTCTTACTTCCACTTGCTGGTTTTGTTTTGTGGTTCTTTTGACCCATCAAAATTCTACCTGAGTGTTCAAAACCTACCTTGAGATTTCCTCCTTCAGGTTCTCCCAACTACCCCACCACATATGAACCTCACCCCTTGTGGGACACTTGTATTTGCATTGTTCGTTTAAAAGCCTGGCTTTGGCAGTTACTCAGTCAACCAAGGCAGGCACACACTGTTACTGAACACTGCATTTTGGGTTAGCAAGATGAAAAAGGCCCATTTATCTGCAAGAGAGCTGAACTAGTTAGGGGATGTTTGTTGTTCTAAAGGACCTTCCTTATATGACAAGTGTGATACAAAGAGTTGAGGATAAAAAAAAAAAAAAAAGAGTTGAGGATATTTCTTCGGACTCTAGTGTGGGTGGAGGTGGTTATGGCTTTATTTATTTTTTTTTAAAGATTTATTTATTTATGTGTACAAGAACTGGGGTGTAGCCAGAGGTGTGGGAGTTGAGAGGATTCACCAGAGAGGGTAGGGAGCAGAACAAGCAGATCTACTGAAATACACTGATGAGGGGAGCAGTGGGCCAGGCAGGAGAGGTCTGCTGTGCCATGTGGGTTGCTCCCTGGCCAGCTTGGGGATAGAACTCATGCTGCAGTGGCTGGTAATAGCTTGATAGCACTGTCTTTAAACCTCTGCGCCACCATGGAGGCCCTGGTTATAGCTTTAAAGAAACTTTGTGGAGAGAACACTATTCAACCTTCTTGAAGTGTTCCTCACCAACTCTGATTATATTTGTGTTTATGTCTGGGGGTTCAGTTGAAGGTACTCCAACAGAATAAAATAAAATAAATAAAAGCCTGACTTTGCTGATGAACTATCCAGGGCAAGAGTGGCAGTGAAATAGGCAGTTGGATATGACTGATGGCAACTGGAAGCACAAAGCTTTGGAGGCAGACAGCTCCTAAGTAGCAAGGTGCAAAGAGGAGGGACCCCTCCCTCCTTCCCATTTTTGGGGACAGAAACTTAAATTCAGAGCAGTCTGGCACTCCCACACTTAATGGTTTGGTGACCCGGAGCAAATTACATAACTCTTTCATCTATAAAATAATATAAGCCTTTCCTTATAGAGTTGTTATGAAGATTAAATGGAAAAAAATCACTGTGATCTTGGATAGGAAAACTATTAAAAAGAAATCATGTTAATGTATAAATGTAATGTGAGCCCCGTATATATACCAGCAGGTTTTTTTGGAGAGGGAGAGAGGAGTAGTGAAAATCATTTAAAACAGTGATTTGGAAAAAATAACTAGCAAGGCTAGTCAGGAAATATTTGCAAAACTAACAGTAGTAAAGGGCGTTAGCCCTCTCAGATATTAAATGTTATATAGCTACATTGAGGGCCTACCTGGTGGCCTAGGGATTAAGTCTTAGCACTTCCACTGTGAAGGCCCACCAGGAAGGCTTGAGTTCCATCCCAGGCCAGGGGGCTACCCACATTGCTCAACAGACCTCTCCTCTCTCCCACGCTGTTCCCCTCAGCAGGGTATTTCAGTTGATCCACCTATTCTGCTCCCCACTCTGTCTCTGGTGAATCTTCTTACCCCCTACACCTCTGGCTTATACCCAGTTCTATGCAAAAATAAATAAAATCTTTTTTTGAGGGCCTCCCTGGTGGTGCAAGGGGTTAAGCACCACACTATGAAGCAATCCACAGCCTCTGCAGCACAAGTTCGATCCCCGGCTGGCCAGGGAGAAACCCACATGGCACAGCAGACCTCTCCTGTCTCGTCCACTGCTCCCCTCAGCAGTGTCCTTCAGTCAATCTGCCTGTTCTGTTCTCCACTCTGTCTCTGGTGAATCCTCTCACCCCCCACATCTCTGGCCCATACCTCAGCTCTTGTATGCATAAATAAATCTTTAAAAAAAAATCTTTAAAAAAAAAGATACATTAAAACAGTGAGATAAGTTACTAGAATATGCCTGAAAACTTAGAAATAAATACACCTGGAAAGTTGGCGTATGGTGAATATAAATAAGTGTGTGTGTGTGTGTGTGTGTGTGGTGGGGGGGTGGGGAAGATGAATTATCCTATAAATGGTGCAGAGACCATTGGAGAACCATCTGCTAAAAAACTACGTCAACTTGGTAATCAGTATCACAAAAATGAAGAGAGCTAGTTTCATATGAAGATAAACAGGTAATTGATACTTCATCAAAGTATGATACTCTAACAGGAGTGTTGGAAAGAATATCACCCCATCTGACCACTACTGATATATAGAAAATACAGGGATCAGAGGATTGTGTTATTCAAAACCATGGGGATGCATCCAGCAAAATTCAGGGAGAACGTCTAAAGGACAGATGACCCAGTTTCAATGAATGCATTGCAAAGACATGTGTCTGAAAGACATGCAGGAGACTCTGTAAACTGTATCAGCCATACCAACTACCATGAGTGAATTTCAATGGAACCCTATTCAGACAAACTGAAGGCAAAATTGTATGAGAATAGGGGCATTTTAACACTGACTATTGTATATTAAGTAATTATTATTGGTATTGTGTGCCAAGGATGTTGTGGTTAGGTTTTAAGTCATTATACTAAAATTGTATTTGTGGAAATGATAAGATGTCTGGGGTTTGCTGCAAATGAATCCAAGTTTGAGATGGAAGAAACACAAAAATGCTAGCTATACTTGCCAGTGAGGAAAGTGAGGGTGATGGTTACTTGAGGTTCATGCTGACATTTTTCTACTCTTGCATATATTTAAAGTTTATTCTTTAAATTTTTTTATTTTTAAAGATTTATTTATTTATACAAGAACCAGGGTATAGGCCAGACGCACGGGAGGGTGAGAGGATTCACCAGAGACAGAGTTGGGAACAGAACAGGCAGACTGATGAAACACACTGCTGAGGGGAGCAGCAGGTGAGACATGAGAGGTCTGCTTCGCCGTGTGGGTCCCTCCCCAGCCAGCCGGGATTGAACTCATGTCCACAGCAGAGGCTGTGGACAGCTTCACAATGTGGTGCTCAACCACCTGCGCCAGGGAGGCCCTAAAGTTTATTTTTTAAAGATTTATTTATTTATGCATACAAGAACTGGGGTACAGGCCAGAGGTGATGTGGGGGGGCAGTGAGAGGATTCACTAGAGATAGAGCGGGGAACAGAACAGGCAGACTGACTAAAATACCCTGCTGAAGGGAGCAGCAGGCGAGACAGGAGAGGTCTGCTGCCCCATGTGGTTTGCTCCCTGGCTGGGGCTGGCAATCGTGCTGCAGTGGCCGCTGATAGCATCATGGTGCTCTCTTTCCCCCTTGTGCCACAGGGAGGTCCATCTTGACCATTTTTAAGTGTGCAGGGCAGCAACATTAAGTCTATTCACATTGTGGGGCTACCATCACCACTACACCTCCACAGAACTTTTCTTATCTTGCAAAACTGAAATTCTGTCCATGTTAAACACTAACTCCCCATTCTTAGGAACCCCAACCTGGCCCAGCAACCTCCACTGTGCTTTCTGCCTTTATAGACTCTGTTACTAAACCATATAAATATGAGGACAGTATTTGCCCTTTTTGCCTCCGGCTTATTTCACTTAGCATAATGTCCTTGTGTCCATCTATGTGGTAGCATGTGTCAGGATTTCCTTCCTTTGTTAGGCGGAATAATATTCCATTGTGTGCACATACCCTGCTGCATCCATTCATTAGCCCATGAACTCTTGGCTTGCTTCCCTCCTTTGGCTATTGTGAGTAATGGTGCTATAAACATGGGTGTACAACAAATATGTCACCACTTTCTATACTTTCAGGTATAAGCCCAGAAATGGAATTGCTGGGTCATATGGGAACTCTAGTTTTAATTTTTTGAGGACCAACCCTCCTGTTTCCTGTAGCAGCTGTACCATTTTTCCTTTTTTTTTTTTTTTAAAGATTTATTTATGCATACAAGAACTGGGGTATAGGCCAGAGGTGCGGGGTGGGGGTGTGTGTGAGAGGATTCACCAGAGACAGAGCGGGGAGCAGGACAGGCAGATGTACTGAAATACACTACTGAGGGGAGCAGCGGGCAAGATAGGAGAGGTCTGCTGTGCCATGGGGTTAGCTCCCTGGCCTCCAGCAGGGGCTGGGGATCCAGATTGAACTCAAGCTAGGGATAGATTGATAGCACTATGTCTTTAACCCTTGAGCCAACAGGGAGGCCCCTTTTCATTCCCACCAAATAGGGCACAAAGGTTCCAATTTCTCCACACCTTCTCCAACACTTCTTTTCTCACAGCTTCACTCTTCATAAAAGAAATACAAATTAAGGGTCTCCCTGATGGTGCAAGGGGTTAAGACACAACCTATGAAGCTGTCCGCAGCCTCTGCAGCATGAGTTTGATCCCCCCGGCTGGCCAGGGAGAAACCCACATGGCGCAGCAGACCTCTCCTGACTTGCCCACTGCTCCCCTCATCAGTGTACTTTGGTCAGTCTGCCTGTTCTGTTCCCCACTCTGTCTCTGGTGAATCCTCTCACCCCCCACACCTCTGGCCTATTCCCCAGCTCTTGTATGCATAAATAAATAAATCTTTAAAAAATAGAAAGAAAAATGATATCTCAATTTTGTTTTAATTTGTATTTATTTTTAAAGATTTATTTATTTATGCATACAAGAGCTGGGGTATATGCCAGAGTTGTGGGGAGTGAGAAGATTCACCAGACACAGAGTAAGGAACAGAACAGGCAGATTGACTGAAATACACTGCTGAGGGGAGCAGCGGGCGAGGCAGGAGAGGTCTGCTGTGCCATTTGGGCATCTCCCTGGCCGGCCGGGAATCGAACCTGCGCTGCACAGGCTGTGGCCAGCTTCACAGAGCTGCGCTCAACTGCCTGCGCCACCAGGGGAGGCCCTAGATTTTATTAATTTTTGTGTAGAAGAACTGGGGTGCAGACCAACAGTATGGGGAGGTAAGAGGATGCACCAGAGACAGAGCGGGGAGCAGAACAGGCAGATCTACGGAAATACACTGCTGAGGGGAGCAGCAGGTGAGACAGGAGAGGTCTGCTGCACCATGTGCAGGCCCATGGAGGCGACAGCACCTAGAGTTAACTCCTAGGTCACCAGGGAGGTCCACAATTTTACTTGTAAGAAAGTATCCTTACAAGGATACTTTATTTCGGGGCCTCCTTAGTGGTGCAGATGGTTGAGCTCAGTCTGTGAAGCTGTCTGCAGCCTCTGCAGTGCTGGTTCAATCCCCACCGGCTGTGGAGATACCCACATGGTGGGGCAGACCTCTCCTGTCTTACTTGCTGCTCCCCTCAGCAGTGTTACCTTGGTTCTTGTATAAACAAAAAAATCTTAAAAAAAAAAAAGTATCCTATTTGCACAAATTCAAAAGTTACATATAGAGATGGATACTTGTTACCGCACTGTAAAGCAAAGATTAAAAATGAGTTAGGGGCCTCCCTGGTGGTGCAAGGGGTTATGTCTCCGCGCTATCAAGCTAGCACCTGTCACTGCAGCATGAGTTTGATCCCTGGCTTGGGAGATGACCCACGTGGCCCAGCAGACCTCTCCTGTCTTGCCTGCTGCTCCCCTCAGCAGTGTATTTCAGTGGATTTGCCTGTTCTGTTCTCCACTCTCTCTGGTCAATCCTCTCTCCCCACCTCCCACCTCCATACCTCTGGCTTATACCCCAGTTCTTGTTTGCATAGATATTTTTTAAAAATCAAGCTTTTTAAATGATGCTTTCAATGCTCTCCATGGGGACCATTGTTTTGGTAGATAAACTGAGGCCCAGGTCAAAGAAGCAGCTTCTCAAAAACCATACAAAAGGGCAGAAGAAAGGTGCTGATTACAGCAGATTAAATCCTCCCAACTGTGCCCTATCCCCCCAGGGTCTCTCATTTCTAGGGACCCACTTCCCACCAATATTTCAGGTACTGCATTAGCTCCTCTCCAAGGTGATGTTAACATCTTTCTTATTTTCTTCACCTAGTTTCCATCTCTTCAAAAGTCCTCCTGTAGGAAACATGGTTATGCCTCTGAGGGGGACCCCATTATGGGGATGGCACCCTTATTCTCCAGCTGATGTAAATAGTGGCTGCTAATGGCTCACATTTTCACCCTTCTCCAGAAAACTGTCCTTAGTCCATGTGAGCTGCTTTACCCAGAGATGCTTGGAAATTCTGCTTTTTTTTTTTCTTTAAGATATATTTATTTATGCATACAAGAGCTGGGTTGCAGGCCAGAGATGTGAGGGGTGAGAGGGTTCACCAAAGATAGAGTAGGGAGCAGAACAGACAGATGTACTAAAATACACTGCTGAGGGGAGCAGTGGGTGAGTCAGGAGAGGTCTGCTGCGCCAGTGGGTAGCTCCCTGGCAGGGATGAAACTGGTGCTGCAGAGGCTTCAGATAGCTTCACAGTGCTGTGTCTTAACCCTTGCACTACTAGGGAGGCCCAGAAGTTCTGCTTTTTCCTCCCCATGGCCCTGAGCCCACAGATGACTAATGTGGGTACAAAACCCAGTTCTCTTCTGAGAGGGATAACCTTGTTATTACATCTTATCCTCCAGAGCTCCCTGCAGGATCAGACTTAGCTGAATCCACAAGCTTGGCTGCTTCCCCTGCCCTGCTTCACTCACCACCCTAATAAGTCATTTGCCCAAGAATCCCTGTCTCAGACTCTACATCTATGGAGCCCAGCCTAAGTGGGTGGTCTTGGCTCCCAGAGGGATTTCTGGCTATGGGAAGCAGCCACACATTTCATGCAGAGTCCTGAAGGTTGCACTGCCTCTAAGAAATCTTCCAGAACTGGGATCTCACATTCTGGCAATGTTTGTTTGTTTAATAAGGAAGTTGGCTAGCTACTCCGTGCCAGATACAATGCTAAACCATTTATGTACATTAGCTATTGAATCCTCCTGTCAGCCTGATTAGGTAAATACTATTATATTCTTGGAGATGAAGAAACAGGCTCCAAGGGGTCAAGTGGCTTATGTACACAGTAAAGGAACTGGGGAGGATTTGTCTGTTTTCAAGCCCTTGTATTTAACTACTAGACTACTCTATATTATAACATCAGAACTTTTTTTTTTCTTCTTGGTTCTGTCTATCTAGGACACTGGGCCATGTACACAGCACAGACCTATGCATTTCTGTTTCTGTTGCTGACAGATTGCACCAAGGGCTTCACTTTATTTTAAATAACAAACAAAAAAACTTTCCTAAATGAAAAATAAAGGAAAAATAAATTAATTTAAAAAACTTGCTAGAATATGTCTGCTCTAGAAGGTGGGGGAAGCCCTTTCCTTTGAGTCCTTGGGCTCTGCCCTTGAGCAACACTGCCCTTGAGCCTTGCCAAAGCTGCAGCAGCAGGCATTCCTGTCTCTCACTCCACTGCAAAGTGGGGATCTGCATGGCTGAGAACAGCAACAGTGGGAGGCAGCTCATCTGGAAGGCCTCCTGGGTTCACAGAAATGGGGGTAGGAGGATGAGACCTGAGCTAAGGGAAGAGGTGGGGAATGACTCCAGTGGGAGAAGATGGAGGGAAGGAGAGAGATTTTGGGGTGGCGGCAGGATAATGGGAGCTGAGCAAGGAACATTTCATCAATCATTCAATAAATTATTATTTTTTAAAGATTTATTTATGCATACAAGAACTGGGGTACATACGGCCAGAGGTGGTGGGGGTTGAGAGAATTCATCAGAGACAGAGTAGGGAACAGAACAGGCAGATCTAATGAAGTACACTGCTGAAGGGCGTAATGGGCTAGTTAGGAAAGGTCTGCTGCGCCATATGGGTAGCTCTCTGGCTGACCAGGGATTGAACTCGTGCTACAGAGGCTGCGGACAGCTTCTAAGGTTGCGTCTTAACTACCACCGGGGGCCCCTTTTCCATAAATTATTTTAACCACTAGTCTAGTGACAGTGCGGATACAGCTGTCAACAAATCAAAGATCCTGGCTTCATAGGGCAACACTAAACAAAAATAATCATAATGAAGGTTAATATTTTTGAGATGGAGTCAAGCATTTATTTTAACCTCATGACAGCAGTCATTTAATACTATTAACATATTGCACATATGGAGACAAGAGACATAGTAGCCAGGTGATTACACAGAGTTGCAACAGGGTTCACCATCTCCTTTGAACCTGATGACTAGGCCTTTCAGGCTCCCTATTAACGAAGTAGATTTGGGTACATTCTTACAAGAAAAAATCAAACAATGCAGATAAAATACAATTTTTCCTTGTCTAGCCCCATCCCAGGTGGTCTCTGCCCCATGGTGTGCTCCCTTCCAGTTCTGGTCTTGCCCACAAGCATCATTTTGACACTGTGGTTTCCCATAGTGTTCTAGAACTTGCCTTTTCCCCCTAACAAAATGGCATGAACATTTCTGCCTATTGTACATGCAGATCTATCCCGCATAATATTCCACCGCATTAGTTAATTTTCCCAGTACCCTAGAGACACAATATATTTCCAATTTCCCGGTATTATAAACAGTGCTTCCATTCACAACTTTCCCTAAGGCTCTGCAGATCCTCCTCCCAATGCAGAACAGGAAAGTTTCTTTCAGAAGGACCCACGTGATGAAACCAGCGGGAAGCACTGCCAAATGCTAAACCCAAGGTAGCCACTTAAGTTCGGAAAATATTTGTAATTTTCCCCTTCCTTCGTATGGATGTATTTTCTCCGAGAACAGCAGCAACCACAACCCCGGGTCAGGGGGTTAAAAACAAACAAACCCCCCACACACACACACATAACCCAAGACCTGGAACCCCGAGTCCTAGAAAACAAGGCGGTGTCTTTAAGACGTGTTAATTCTGGGAGTTGTAGTTCGAGTAGCAGCTGTAGTTTCTCCAGCGGAGCCGCCTTCGCGCGTCACCTCCCTTGGTAATCTAAAGGTTCCTTCCTCCTTAGAAAAGCGCCGTTCTGTGTACATCCGCTTGAAGGGGATATAGCCCGGACCCACTCTTTTGAGGGGACGCCTCTGAGGCGGGCGCAGGGGTAAAACTACATTTCCCAGGGTGCACTGTGAGGGCACGCGCTACCTGGTTAAAGAGCCCGCTGCGACCGGCGCCGGGCGGAGGCAGGTACGTGGGTGCGCGCGAGTCCCCGCAACGCACACCTGGTTCCGCAGCTAATCTTTCCCGCCCACCCTCGGAGACTGGAAGAAGGGGGCCAGGCCTCTCGCCTGGTTCCCGATGGGGAAGGGTCTCCGGGAGCTGTGCCGGGTCTCGCATCCCGAGCTCTGGGACCTGGCAGGTGCTGCGGGGACCTGGGGACGCCGGGCACTGGGAGGACGCCGGGCACCTGTCCTCTCCCGCCTTGGGCAGGATATGACTGAGGACATTAGGAGTGTTTTTACTTGGCCTCAGTAGATGAAGTGCCACTGGAAATATGTATTCTTTTCTAAGATTTCTAAACAAATGTCGAGTATGGCAGAGATGAGGACTTCTGCAGGGTGGTTAAGAACATGAACTTTGGAGTGGGACACACCTGGCCTGTCTGTACTATCTGTGTATGACTTTGGTCAGGCTATTTCACGTCTTTAAGTTACTGTTTCCTTACCTGCATGGGTGTGATAAGATCCAACTCATAGGGCTGTGGAGTGAGTCATATGAGCTGATCCTGCAAGGCCTTTGGCTTGGTGCCTGAAAAAAGCACTTCCTAAGTGTTAACTACCACTATCATTCCACCTTTTGTCTTCTCAAAATACCTTGGACTGATCTGGCAAGGCCTGCTCCTCAGCCTTGCTTGATTTCCCCCAAGCTTTCCCTGATTTTTTCTGCAGAGGTATCTTTGACCCAGAAGATAGAACAGTCTATACTCCCATCTGCTACAGGACCCCCCGCCCCCCCCAACTTTTTTTTTTAAGGATTCATTTATTTACACATATAAGAGCTGGGGTATGGGCCAGAGGTGCCTGAATCCAGAGGTCTCTGGATTCACCAGAGACAGAGTGGGGAGCAAAACAGGCAGATCTACTGAAGTACACTGCTGAGGGGAGCAGCGGGCAAGACAGGAGACGTTTGCTGCGCCATGTGGGTCACCTCCCTGGCCAGGGATCAAACTCATGCTGCAGTGGCTGCAGTCCTGACTGTTCTGCTCCAGTCTCTAGTAGGGCACATCCAGGCAGGGCTGCCCATTTCCCTCTGGCCATGCCCAATTCTCCCAGCCACTATGCTGAGATCAAGACTGGGCTCAGATCTCCTAGATGTTGAATTCTACTTGGGGTATTTCTTCCTTGGTCCCTTTTAGCACCTTTGCCTGGGACCAAACCTCATTTTCATCATCACTTGAATAAGAATCAGGGAGACCACTGGTGGCGCAGGCGGATGAGCACCGCACTGTGAAATTGTCTGCAGCCTCTGCAGTGTGGGTTCGATCCTGGCGGGCGAAAATCCCACATGGCACAGCAGACCTCTCCTGTCTCACCCGCTGCTCCCCTCAGCAGTGTATTTCGTCCGTCTTCCTGTTCTGTTGCCCGCTCTGTCTCTGGTAAATCTTCTCACCCTCCCACACTCTGGCCTGTACCCCAGTTCTTGTATGAAAATAAATAAATCTTTAAAAAAAAAAAAAAAAGAATCAGGGAGACCAGACTGGCTTCCTGGCATGGTTGCAGATCTGCTAGTCTCTGTAAAGTGGAGATAATAACACTTACCCTACAAGGGTATGGAAAGGATGAAAAATCATAGTGTCTTAACTATGGACTAAAGTGGGTGAGCTCAGGTCTTGTGATCACTAACATCCTCATTTTGTTGTCATTTGTATATGTTCAGGCTTTTAAGAATTATAATAGCTAATATATACTGAGCACTTTACATGTTTACTCCTTTTGTTCTCTCTCCAATCCTGCAAAGTAGGTTCAGTGTAGTGGTATAGAGAATGGACTCTGGAAAAGTGTCTGGGGTTAAATTTGACTCTGCCACTTGACAGCTGGGTGACCTTGGGCAAGTTACTTCATCTCTCTGTGTCTTTTTCTTTCAAGATAGAAATAGTACTTCCAGGCCTCCCTGGTGGCGCAGGGGTAAAACAGAGCTATCAAGCTACTTCTAGTCACTACAGCATGAATTTGATTCAGTCCCTGGCTGGCCAAGGAGCTACCTACATGGTGCAGCAGACCTCTCCTATCTCCCCCACTGCTCCCCTCAGCAGTGTATTTCAATACATTTGCCTGTTCTGTTCCCCGCTCTGTCTCTGGTGAATTCTCTTACCCCCCGTACCTCTGGCCTACACCCCAGTTCTTGTATGCATAAATAAATAAATCTTTAAAAAATTATTAAAAAAAAAAAAAGAAATAGTACTTCACAAACATTAACTAGGATGTTCTCACAATGATTTTTCCCTTGAAGGTGTCAAGAGGGGAATGATATTATACTCCCCATGTTGGTTCAGATCCTTGGAGAAGCAGATACTGTGATGGGATTATATTTACAAGACATTTATTGGGAGAGATAAAGAGAGAGCTGAAGGAGGCAGGGGTGTCAGTTTGCCCTCCAGGTCTGCTCCCTGTTAAGGAACACTGGGTGGAAGTAAGGAAGGATGGGTAGGCAGGGTCTCAAGCTGCAGTGCACTTTTATTTTTTAGTAGAAGCAAAAAGTAGAGTTTATTTAGAGACAATAAAATTTTGAACACCCAGGAAGAAGTCCTGGGGGCTGTGTAGAGTCCTTTGGAAGAGCAAGTGTGAAGGAGGACGGCCTCCAGTCTTCCAGCAGGGTTCAGGAACTGCTCGCTCCCCCACTTGCTGGGGTGCACTGCGCAGGTGCCTGCAGTGCACTTCTTAGACTGTTTCTGTCAGGTCTCTGGGGAAACCTGGAGCCAAGGCTGCCTTTTCAGAGCATTCTCCTATTGCAGGAATGGCCTCTCTTCTTGTCCCTGTTGCGCTGACTCATTGGTTGGGAGCAGTGGGCTGGACGTTTGACCTCCATGTGAACAAGCTGGGGCATCTGTCAGTTACACTCCCTGCTGCACGGGGCTTAAGAGAGTGTAGAGTGGTGCAGATCACACAATGAGTTTGTGGCGAGCCAGGAATCCTTCGCCACCCCCTTTCCTGAGAAGGTTATCTGGGCAGCCTGGAGAATGCCTTTGCCCTCAGGTGCCTGACCAAAATTGCCAGCTCAAATTTCCCCTCTGGATTTCCCTCCTGGACTGAGCAGGGAATAGAGCAATTTCTGTTAGCGGTGGAGCTTTTCCTGGAAGCCTCATGGGAGTGTGAGCATTGCTAAGTGGAGCTGTCTGTCATTTTTAACCATGGGCTTGGTGGCAGCAGAATCTGGCATAAGAAGGAACTCTTGCTGAGGTTCAGATTTCCTGCTCTGGCTAGGGAGTGTGCTACCTGCTGGACATACACCTCTAAAACAGCATGCAGCTGACTTCTACCATGCCTCCCCATCCATAACTTTGGGTATTAGAAAGAAGTAGGGGAGGGGAGCTGCTGTTGGGACAGCAGCTGGAGCCCTGCCAGAGGCAGATGTCGGGGAACTCCTGGGGACCCGTTTGTAGTTGGTCTTGGTTAGGCCAGGGACTCAGGTCAGATCTGTTTTCCATCTGGTAGGAGAGCTGTGTTGGAGAGAACAGGAGGGGGTTAACACCATAGGTTTGGCCTCCCCTCCCTCTCACTTGCTCAGGGTGTCCTGGAAGAAGATGGCTGACAGGTGGGGTTGCAGTCTCTGGGAGAGATCCTCTCCGATGTCCCTGTAGTGGGTGCTGTTGGAGCCCTGCCCAGATCCCCTTGAATAGGCTGGTAGGGCCCTCCCACAGCTGCCTCATTCTCCATGGAATTACCCTCAGCCTCAGGAGCCTGGGAGGTTGGAACCAACCTCCCTCTCTCCCTCGCCCCAGCTTACTACCAGTAGCTAGATGATGAGGTATGGGCAGCCTCTTGCTTTAAGGTGGGACCTTTTGTTCGCCCCACCCTATGCTTTTCACTTCCCCTCCTGAGGAAATCACATGGCCCAGATGGAGAAAGTCAAAGATGCGCTTATCACAAGACCCAACCATCCCACCCCTGGGTATCCACCTGGAGAAATGAAGTTTCATGTTCACACCAAACCTGCACACAGATGTTTATAGCAGTTCTATGCACAGTTGCCAAAACCTGGAAACAGCATAAATGTCCTCCAGTGGGTGGGTGGAGCCCCATGCAATGCTGAAGGATGCAGCCAACTTGGATGCATCTGGGAGGCACTATTGGGCAGGGAGAGGAGGCAGCTCAGAAAGTTACACCCCAGCTCTCACTGTGGAAACCAATCAGTGCTTTTCAGGAGTGAGGGACAGAGGAGGGGGGAACCGTAAGGAATTATATTAGGGAGTCGTTTTGGATGCAGGTAGTGATGGGGCCCGTAAGAATTCATACATGTGTTAAAATTCACAGAACACCAAACAGAAGCATTTTTAAGGTATGATAATATTTTAAAAAGGTTCTTACATACACACATCTCAGCCTCAGGAAGCCCCTCAGCTTTGGGCAGAATGGAGCAGCCAAAAGGGGTTCAATGGACAGTTATCATCCTAACATGCCAGTACAAGGACTGCGTCCAGGTCTTCCAGAGAGGTAGGTGCTGTTCCCTTCCTCTCTGCCCATGACATAGGAATCCCACCTTCTCCCTCGCTACCCCACATAGCCCTAGGGGCCAGGGTTACCTGGGCTCAAATCCAGTTTTTGCCACATCCTAGTCATGTGACCTCAGCCACATCATGTGACTTCTCTGAGACTCAGTTTTCTCATCTGTAAAATGGTAGTAACTGTACTTACCTCATAAGGTTGGGTGAAGATCTTCTGAGTTCCTACTTGAGAAACTGCTCAGTCAAAGAAGATAAAATATTGGGCCTCTCTGGTGGCACAAGGGGTTGAGCGCAGTGCTGTGAAGCTGTTTGCAGCCTCTGCAGTGTGAATTTGATCCCTGGCCAAGGAGCTGACCCATGGCGCAGCAGACCTCTCCTGTCTTGCCCGCTGCTCCCCTCAGCAGTGTACTTTGGTCTATCTGCTTGTTCTGTTCCCTACTCTGTCTCTGGTGAATCCCCTTACCTCCCACACCTCTGGCCTGTACCACAGTTCTTGTATGCATAAATAAATTAGTCTTTAAAAAATCATTAAAAAAAAAAGAAGATAAAATATTGACAGTAGGTTTGCTCCAGGTGCTTTGGACCAGGGTGGGGAGGCAGGGAGACAGGTCCCAGCCTGTGTTCTGACCATAGAGCTGGAATTGAGGCAGAAGCGGGAGCAGATCCCTGCCGGGACAGTGCTGCTGGCCGTGGAGGACCCTGAGACACGTGTGGGCAGCGGAGGAGCTACTCTCAATGCCCTGCTGGTAGCTGCAGAACACCTGAGTGCACGGGCAGGCTTCACAGTGAGTGCTTGGGAAGGGCCACCCTCGGCGGGCGCATATCCTCATCCTGTCAAGGCCGGGATTATAACGGCAGTGTCAGTCATAGACCCCCAGCTCTTCTGGTTCCACTGCCTTGACCAGTGCATCACTTGGCCTCAGTTTCTATATCTGTAGATTGTGCAGACTCATCCAATGAGGGCAGAAGGCAGGACCAGCCTTTGTAGCAGTTTTGGAAAGTTGGAGTCAGTATTTCAGAATTAGGCTTTCTGGCTTCTCTTGAAAAATGCCAAGATCTTGCTACCCTTACTCTTTCTCCCATGCGGCAACTGTTTGTTGGAGCTGAGATGTGACTTGGGGCAGGGCATGGGAGTCGGTGTCTCCAACAGACCTATGCCTGAGTAGGCAGTGAGGGTGTTCACAAGCATGGAAGCTCTCTGATGATGGAGGTGGCACTGGCAGAGAAGGACCACAGTGTGGCTGCCATGGAGATGACTTACCAGGGGAGCCAGTCAACTCCTTATTCTTGCCTACATCCTCCCCTAAAACCAGAGGCTAGCAGGGAGGCTCAGGTGAAGGGCCGCTGGGCTCTGTTATGGAAGAAAGGCCAGGGCTGACTCCTGCCTGCCTATAGCCATTGGTTTTGACTTTATGTCTTTCTCTTTGGTTACCTGAGTGGATTTGTGTTGGGCACCCTCCTTACCCCAGGGACAGGAAGGTAGCTCCTTGGGTGCCATCTGCCCAGGTCTCTGTTAACAGGGTCTCCTACTCTTGACAGGTGGTCACATCTGATGTCCTGCATTCGGCCTGGATTCTCATCCTGCACATGGTAAGTAGAATGTGGAATGTGGAGCATGTGTCATATAGAAGGCTGGAACCATCGATCCTCGGGTGGGAGCAGACATCAGGGGTCTCCTGCCTTTGTGTATGTGCAAGGTGTTCATTGTGCAAATACGTAACAGTCAAATGGGAATTGAGCCAAATGTCCAAAAATGGAGAACTGGCTAAATATACACAGCATATCCTCCTGGTGGAATATTAGACAATGATTCAAAAGCTCATCTAGGGCCTCCCCGGTGGCGCAGCGGTTGAGCACTGGGTTGCAAAGCTGCCTGAAGCCTCCGCGGCGCCGGTTCGATCCCCGGCTGCTCCCCTGCCACCGGAGGAGGGTCCCGCATGGCGCGCAGACCTCTCCTGCCACCCGCTGCTCCCCTCAGCAGTGTACTTTGGTCCTTCTGCCTGCTCTGCTCCCCGCTCTGGCTCTGGTGAATTCTCTCACCCTCCCGCGCTTCTGACTGTACCCAGTGCCTGTATAAATAAATAAATAAATCTTTAAAAAAAAAAAAAAAAGCTCATCTAACTCTGCATCGACCTGGAGAGTGGCCTTGGGCAAGTCATTGGACCCTTTCTAGGCCTCCGTTTCCTCATCTGTAAAATGAGGATGCAACAGTTCTCACTTGGGGCAGATGTGCTGAGATGATCCCTATGGGTTCTTAAAACTGCCTGCCTGACTTGAACAGCCATTGATTGTATTTGTATTGTTTAGTGAACAAAGCCAGACATACAATTGTATCGAATGACCTCAGTTTTTTATTTATTTTTTATTTTTATTATTTTAAAAAAAATTTTTTTTTTTAATAGAGACATGCTTTATTTATTTATTTGTTTGTTTGTTTTGTTTATACACGCACTGGGTACAGTCAGAAGCACGGGAGGGTGAGAGAATTCACCAGAGCCAGAGCGGGGAGCAGAGCAGGCAGAAGGACCGAAGTACACTGCTGAGGGGAGCAGCGGGCGGCAGGAGAGGTCTGCGTGCCATGTGGGTCCCTCCTCCGGTGGCCGGGGAGCAGCCGGGGATCGAACTGGCGCCACAGAGGCCATGGGCAGCTTCGCAACCCAGCGCTCAACCACTGCGCCACCGGGGAGGCCCCTATTTTTATTATTTTTTTTAAAGATCTATTTATACAAGCACTGGGTACAGACAGAGGTGTGGGAGGGTGAGAGAATTCACCAGAGCCAGAGCGGAGAGCAGAACAGGCAGACTGACAAAGTACACTGCTGAGGCGAGCAGCGGGCAGCAGGAGAGGTCTGCACGCCATGTGGGACCTCCACCCGGGGGCCGGGGATCAAACCGGTGCTGCAGAGGCTGCAGGCAGCCTCGCAACCCAGTGCTCAAACAGCTGTGCCACCGGGGAGGCCCTGACCTCAGTTTTTTAATTGGAATTTTGATCAAGATAATTGTAGGGGTCTCCCTGATGGTGCAGGGGTTAAAGTTTCAGCACTATCAAACTATCACCAGCTACTGAGGCATGAGTTCAATCCTCAGCCAGGGAACTAACCCATATGGCGCAGCAGACCTCTCCTGTCTTGCCTGCTGCGCCCCTCAGCATGTATCTCAGTAGATCTGCCTGTTCCACTCTGGTGAACTTCTCATCCCCCACATCAGTGGCCTACGCCCCAGTTCTTGCATGCATAAATAAAAATGAATTTTTATTTTTATTTTTTTACTTTATTTATTTTATTTATTATTATTATTTTTTTATATAGAGGCATGTTTTCTTTCTTTCTTTCTTTATTTGTTTGTTTTTGTTTATACAAGCACTGGGTACAGTCAGAAGCGCGGGAGGGTGAGAGAATTCACCAGAGCCAGAGCGGGGAGCAGAGCAGGCAGAAGGACCAAAGTGCACTGGTGAGGGGAGCAGCGGGCGGCAGGAGAGGTCTGCGCGCCATGTGGGACCCTCCTCCGGTGGCCGGGGAGCAGCCGGGGATCAAACCGGCGCCGCAGAGGCCGCGGGCAGCTTCGCAACCCAGCGCTCAACCGCTGCGCCATCGGGGAGGCCCTATTTTTTAATTTTTTTTAAATAGAGGCATGCTTTTATTTATTTGTTTGTTTGTTTGTTTGTTTGGTTGGTTGGTTGGTTATACAAGCACTGGGTACAGTCAGAAGCGCGGGAGGGTGAGAGAATTCACCAGCGCCAGAGCGGGGAGCAGAGCAGGCAGAAGGACCGAAGTACACTGCTGAGGGGAGTAGCGGGCGGCAGGAGAGGTCTGCGCGCCATGTGGGACCCTCCTCCGGTGGCCTGGGAGCTGCTGGGGATCGAACCAGCGATGCAGAGGCCACGGGCAGCTTCGCAACCCAGCGCTCAACCGCTGCGCCACCGGGGAGGCCCAAAAAAAAAAGAATTTTTAAAAAAAAGATAATTGTAGACCATAGGCAATGAGGGTGTTCACAAATAATATAGAGAGAAGCCTTTGTAAACTTTACCAAGAGTCCCTCAGTGGTTGTATTTTGCAAAACTGTAGTATAATCTCAGCTAGGGTGTTGACACTGATCTTGTTCCCAGACTTAGCTCCCACTTTTACTTACACTCATGTGTGAAATCTGTTGTCTCCACCTTTTCAACTTTTTTTTTTTTTTTTTTTTTTTTGGTGGGACCCTTGCCGGTGGCCAGGGATCAAATGGCGCTGCAGAGGATGTGGGCAGCTTTGCAACCCAGCGCTCAACTGCTGCGCCACCAGGGGAGGCCCTCAACATTTTGTTTTTTGTAAAAAATTTTTTTTTGGAA
Source organism: Talpa europaea (assembly GCF_964194135.1). Lineage (NCBI taxonomy): Eukaryota > Metazoa > Chordata > Mammalia > Eulipotyphla > Talpidae > Talpa > Talpa europaea. Next base: position 11,513,527 of record NC_140084.1, on the reverse strand, counting down.
AGGATTTATAAATAAAAGTCTGAAAGGATATACCTCAAAATGAAGGCAAAGATTAATATGCTTGAGGGGTTATTTTTCTTTTGCATATCCATATCTTCTGATTTTTTTGAAGATTTATTTATTTATGCATACAAGAATTGGGATGTAGGCCAGAGATGTGGGAGGTGAGAGGACCCACCTGAAAGAGTGGGGAGCAAAACAGGCGGATCTATTGAAATACACTGCTGAGGGGAGCAGCGAGGCAAAACAGGGGAGGTCTGCTGTGCCATGTGGGCCACCTCCCTGGCTGGGGATTGAACTTATGCTGCAGCAGCTGGTGATGACTTCACAGTCCTGAGAGTTAACCCCTTGTGCCACCAGGGAGGCCCGAGAAAATATTTTTTAAACAACCTTTCTCCTATGGCCTTCTGCCCTTGCACAGCAGATGGGGTGTCCCCAGGCTCCCTACCTCAAGAGCTCCTTCCACTGCCTCCCCTCCTGCCCTAGGGCCGAGACTTTCCCTTCGATGACTGTGGCCGGGCCTTTGCCTGCCTCCCTGTGGAGAACCCCCAGGCCCCAGTGGAGGCTGTGGTCTGTAACCTGGACTGCTTGCTGGACATCATGAGCCATCGGGTAAGGTGGGCAGCAGCTTTAGAGCCTTGTGCCAGCAAGAACAACAGCTTTCCCACAGACCACCTGCTCTAGTCTGTGCTGGCCTAGGCGGAGACACCGGATTAATGACTTGAAGGGTACCTAGGGATAGTTAGAGCTTTAAGAAGTTGGTCTTGGGGGAGGTGTGGCCCCAGGATGTGGTGGAGAGGGTTGGCGTGGGGGCCTGGGTCTGGGGAGTCTGCTGAAACAAGATGGCTGCTAGAGCACACGAAACAAGCCGAGACAGGGCTGCGTGGCAGCAGAGGAAAGCCTGGGCCAGCAGCTGCATTCTCTCTCCCCTGCAGCTGGGCCCAGGCTCCCCACCAGGTGTGTGGGTCTGTAGCACCGACATGCTGCTGTCTGTCCCTCCAAACCCAGGTGAGACTGAGACCGCCTTTCCTAGTCACATCCAGAGACAGCCACTCCCTTTGCTTGCCCACCTCGTCTCTGGGCCTCGCATGCTGCCCCATTCAGAAGAGAAGCTGTAGAGTATGGAGAATGAAGCCCAGACCCAGAGGCAGGGTGTCCCCTGCTGGCCCTCAGTCTGCCTATCTACAGAATGGGGAGACCCAGGCCTGTGCCTGCTTTCTGTCCTTCAAGGCTCTGTGGAAGAACTTTGGAAGGGGAGTTATTCTCCCAAGGGAATGTCCCTTTAGCTTTGGAAACCTCCCAGGACCTTCTAGAAGTGTCTGGATGCCCCAGCCCTGCCTGACCTCTTGCCTCCTCCTGGCCAGGTTGGGGCCCCAGGGAAAGGAACTAACTGCCCCACCCACAGGAATCAGCTGGGATGGCTTCCGGGGAGCCAGAGTGATTGCCCTTCCAGGGAGCACAGCCTATGCCCGGAACCATGGTGTCTATCTCACTGACTCCCAGGTAGTGCCCCTGGGGCTGGGCTGGATTGGCTCCTAGTCCTGGTGCTCTGGGTGGCCTCTTACCCTGAATTTCCTGGCATGGTCTGGATCTGAGGAGTTTCCCCTGCGGCAACAGCTCTTGTGTTCATTTGGTCTTTTGTCAAACATGAATGCAACCTGCCTCTGTGCCAGGTTCTGTGCGTGGGCTGTGAAGACATGCAACGTCTGCCCTCTGCTGGCAAGGGGTGGGACTCTTGTGCTGGACGCTACTCCCTGTCAGCCAGTGGGAGAGCACCCTGTTCCGTCCTCCTTCCTGGTCTTCGTGCTCCCTTCCCTGACCCTGTTTTCTGCTCCCCCACAGGGCTTCGTTTTGGACATTTACTACCAGGCCACTGAAGCAGAGATACAACGGTGCACTCAGCCTGATGGGCAGGTGCCACTGGTATGGCTGCCAGTCCCAGATTGGGGGATTTTGGGAGCCTACTGGGGTGGGAGGGAGGGCTTGCCTTCCCACTCAGGGGCAGAGACCTGTTCCTTCTAGAAGATTCTAGGACAGACTAGCACCAGAATCTGGTGGAATCTGAGGAAGATCTGGAACTGGCATTCAGGGAAACAGGTGTAGCTAGAATCTGAGAAAGTCTTGGAGTTCAGTGTCTCATCCCGAAATAGAAAGGCCAGAACTGGACTGAGTTTGGGAGTTCAGTTTGGAACCTGACACTGGGGATCCTTCTAGAATGAAGGACACGATTTGATATGGCAGGCAAGAGTCTGAAACTACACCATGGGAAAGATGGAGAACTGGGTTTGAGAGGAGGCCCAGAAGGTGCCTGCTGAGGGGTTCCTTTTGCTGGCAGCTGCCCCAGGTCTGGTGCTGGAGTGGCCAGAAAAATGAAGGACCCTGCCTGGCATGGCAGCTGGCCTTGTTGGACTCACTTACACGTCCCTTCCCTAACTCATATTCAAGACTGGCTCCCCACCTGACCCTTGTGTGGCCCCCTCCAGGTCTCTGGGGTTGCTTTTTTCTCTGTGGAGACAGCTGAGCACCTCCTGGCCACCCACGTGAGCCCACCCCTGGACGCCTGCACTTACATGGGCTTGGATTCCGGAGCCCGACCTGTCCAGGTGACTGGGTCTGGGGGATTAATGGGGGAGGCTGACCTGGGCTGTGTGACCTCAGGCCAATCTCTTTCTTTCTCTGGGTCAGCATCTCTGGAGATGGATGGGAATGCCCCATTTCTGCCTAGGAATCCCCAAGTAGCTGTGCTTTCTACCCCTGCCAGGTATCTCTGTTTTTCGACATCCTGCTCTGCATGGCTCGGAATGTGAGCAGGCAGGACTTCCTGGTGGGGAGGCCCCCTGAGATGGAGCAAAGGGATGCGGACATGGAGGGGTATCTGCAGAGAGCCCGGGCTGAGCTGTGGAGGGAGCTTCGTGATCAGCCCCTCACCATGGGTGGGTACTGCCTCTGGGCTCTCCTACTCTCTGGGTTGGGGAGAACATGAGATGAGGACCCCCAGGGTGAGCCTGGAACAGGACTCCTGGACAATCAGCCTAGTGCAGGACTAGTCTATCACCCTCTCCCAATCCAGGGCCCCCAGCACTAAGGTATCTCTCGTCCCGTCTTCCTTTGTATCCATCTGGCCACCTGTTCCTGCCTTTTCACTTTCTAGCTGTGTGGCTTTAGGCAGGTTCCTGAGTCTCTCTGGATCTCAGCTTCTCTTTTGGCACAGTGAGCTCTTTACCAGGCCTGTCCTCCCAGGACCTGCTGAGGACACTCGTCTGCTGACAGGTGATTGTACCTGGTGTCTGAGTGGCAGCAGGCACGAAGTTGGAAGTCAATACTTGTATCTTTCAGCATATGTCCCCGGTGGCAGCTACAGCTACATGACCAACTCGGCTAGTGAGTTTCTGCGCAACCTTACATTCCCGGAGGCTCCCAAGGCCCAGGTGGTGCACTCTCAGGTGGAGGTAAGACCTGCCGGGTGCCTGAGGACAGGTGGAATGAGGGAACTAGAGAAGGGAAGGAACTGGCCATACTTGGGACAGATTCCTAGTGAGTGTCGGGGTTATCTCTCTCACACACATGCTCCCTGGAAGCCCAGAGAGGTCGAGTAACTTGCCTAAGGTCACAGAGCTAATAGTGGTCACATCAAGCTTCTACATCCAGGTCTGCCTGAATGAGAAGCTAGAGAAGACTCCCCCCACCCTTTGGGGTCCGCTGGGGAGATGGGCACATTTGAGATGATGGGCGTGGCTTGGTGCCATGGTGTGGAGGAAGGAGGCAGATAGAATTCAGAGGTGACCATCAGGGTGAAGGAAGGAAGGGGCTGGACAGGTAGGAAAGGATTTTTGGGGGTAGCTGTCCTCTGGTGGGAGTGCCACTATTGCGTTGAGATTTGCTCTGGAGGAGAATGCAGGGAGTGCGTGCCCCAGGGGAGCAGCATGAACAAGCAGCATGGAGTTGGCCTGAGGCTGGGGCCAGGATGGGAGCAGATCGGGATTTGGGAGGGAGTGGCAGGAATGCTAGTTGGGGCCTTGGCTGTGCTGGAAGATAGGGGCAGCCCCTGGCCTTGACCCTCAAAACGCTTTCTCTCTCTGGCTTCACAGAGGCTGCAGCTCTTGGGGGCTGGGAGCTCTGTGGTCAGCTGTCTGCTGGAGGGTCCTGTCCACCTGGGTCCTGGGAGCGTCCTGCAGCACTGCCACCTGAGGGTGAGGCCCAAGGCCTGGGCACAGGGAGGGCAGGGGCTGTAGGGGAAGACCTGAGAGTGTTGTGGGATGCCTGGGCCTCTGCTGCCCACTCAGGATGGCTGCCCTCTCCACCACCAGGGCCCCATTCACATCGGTGCTGGCTGCCTGGTGAGTGGCCTAGACAAGGCCCAGTCGGAGGTGCTGCGTGGCTTGGAGCTGCAGGACCTCATCCTTCAGGGACACCATGTGCGGTTGCATGACACCCTCAGCTGTGTCTTTACCCTCGTTGGCCGTCTGGATAGCTGGGAAGTAGGTGCCCTCCTATCTCCCTCACCCCTATTTTCAGGGCTCCCAGCCCACCTCCCTTGAAGGATAGGTTATGAGGCCCTTACCTCCCTTTCATCTGCTGTGAAGCCCGCTGGGTGGGGATTTTCTTTCTTTCTTTCTTTTTTTAATTTTGTGTAGAAGAGCTGGGGTGCAGGCCAGAGGTGCGGGAGGGTGAGAGGATTCACCAGCAACAGAGTGGAGAGCAGAACAGAGAGATGGACCGAAAGCACTGCTGAGGGGAGCAGCGGGCGAGACAGGAGAGGTCTCCTGGGCCATGTGGGTAGCACCTTGCCTGGCCAGGGATCAAACTCAAGCCATAGTGGGGATAGTGCTGAGATGTAACTGGGTGGGGATTTTTTTTTTTTTTAAAGATTTATTTTTATTTATTTATACAAGCACTGGGTACAGTCAGAAGCGCGGGAGGGTGAGAGAATTCACCAGAGCCAGAGCGGGGAGCAGAGCAGGCAGAAGGACCGAAGTACACTGCTGAGGGGAGCAGTGGGCGGCAGGAGAGGTCTGCGCGCCATGTGGGACCCTCCTCTGGTGACCGGGAGCAGCCAGGGAGCAGCTGGGGATCGCACTGGCGCTGCAGAAGCTGCTGGCAGTTTCACAACCCAGCGCTCAACTGCTGCGCCACTGGGGAGGCCATGGGTGGGGATTTTCATCCTCATTTCACAGGCCAGTGACTGAGGTTCAGAGAGGGAGGTGACCTGCCTTGGGCTGTAGAGCCAGTTATGTTGAATCGGGACTAAAACATGATTCTGCCCCAAGTTCTAGGCACCTGGAAAGGGGCTTTGAAGACTCCAGGCCTTGACAGAGTGTCTCAGAACGTGCTCGAGTATGTGCCCTATCTTCTCTCGTGCACGTCCTGGCCCTCTGGCTTAGTGTCCCCCTTCCGATCCCCCCTCCAGCCCTGAATGCTTCTCCTTTTCCCCTAGAGACAGGGAGAAGGCACGTATCTCAACATGTCCTGGAGTGAATTTTTCCAGAAGACAGGCATTCGGTAAGGCTGATGGCCCTGATGGGCGTCTGTGGGCCTAGACAACTGGGTCTGTGTGGCCACTTCTAGATTCATTCTGCCTCTGCCCCAGAGCAATACCTGCCCTGCCACCTCCAGACCCCAGGACCTGGGGTAGTTTTGGGGAGCCCGACTGACCCTCCCCAGCACCTCCATAGTGGGCAGGGAAACAAAGTGGGGCCTCCCTCCCTGAATTGCCTGCCCGTACTGTCCCCAGAGGAGTTTGTCCCGGTCCCCCTTTATTAGCCAGTTGACAAGCAGCCAGATGTGGTGACTGGGCATGTTTCCCTCCCTCATGTGCCTTCTCCCCACATCAGAGACTGGGACCTGTGGGACCCAGACACGCCTCCCGCAGAGCGCTGCCTTCTCAATGCCCACCTCTTTCCCGTGCTTCACCCCTTGAGGGCCCTTGGGCCCCGGGACATGCTGTGGATGCTGGACCCCCAGGAGGATCGGGGTGAGGCCCTGCGGGCCTGGCGAGCCTCCTGGCGACTGTCTTGGGAGCAGCTACAGCCCTTCCTGGACCGGGCTGCCACCCTGGCCTCCCGCCAGGACCTCTTCTTTCGTCAGGCCCTGCATAAGGCTCAGCAAGTGCTGGAGACCCGGCAGGACCTCAGCCTGCGCCCACTGATCAGGGCCGCTGTCCGAGAGGGCTATCCTGGGCCCCTGCTGGCCACGCTGGACCAGGGTGAGTGTGCTGGGCCGGGGTCTAGGCCGCCAGACCAGTGCCACTGTGTCCTCTGCCTCCCACTTCATCAACCTGAGCATACTAGGAGCCGCGAGACTGTGAAGCAGGGGAGAGAGAGAGCAGTTTACTTTCAGGTTTCTGGGAAGTTTCATCCTGTCAGGGGCAAGGCTGAGGTCTGGGGCTGAACCTTTGTGTCCTATGAGCATCAGAAAAACCCACATTTTCTGAAGTGGGGGCCAGGATGTGGGTGGAGAGCTCCAGCAGAGCCCAGAGGGATGTGGCGGCTCTGCCTGAGGGCCTGGGAGAGTGGATGGGGGCTCAATCTTCACTTCATAGGCAGCACCCTATTAACAGTGCCAGTGACTGTGGGAAATGACCCCCATGTAAGCCATACCCCTGATGGTGTGGCTTTGATGGTGGGACTGGAACTTGAACCCAAGTGGTCTGACTCCTGAGCCTGATTTGACCACTCTGGGTGTCCTGATGGGGTGATGAAGTGCACCTCTGTTGGGCTGGCAGGGGGAGAACTTTGCTGGGGAGAATGGGTGTGCATTCATAGGCAGGGATACATACTGGGTGAAAGAAAAGAGATATGAGGGATCTGGAGTGTTAGGGGACAGTCTCTGGGGACAAAGGTGGTTGAGGGTAGGGCCCGCTCCCCACCCACCTGACACTTGGGCCTCAGTTGCAGCTGAAAACCCTGATGTGGCAGCTCGGGCACTGGCCTGTGTGGCAGATGTACTGGGCTGCATGGCAGAGGGCCGTGGAGGCTTACGGAGCGGGCCGGCTGCCAACCCTGGGTGGCTACAGCCCTTCTCCTACCTGGAGTTTGGGGACCTGGCGGCTGGCGTGAAGGCGCTGGCACGGGAGAGAGACAAGTGGCTGAGCAGGTGGGTGCTACTGGAATTCAGAAGCCCGGAGAGGCCCAGGGAGAGGCGGGGTGCCCTCGGGTCACCCAGGCAGTCAGGTTCTCAAACCTAGGCCATCTACCCCTACTTTGGGGCTCCATGCTACCATCTGTCACTCTCCTCCTTTCAGGCCAGCTTTGCTGGTTCGAGCTGCCCGCCACTACGAGGGGGCTGTGCAGATCCTGATCCGTCAAGCTGTGATGTCAGCCCAGTGCTTTGTCTCCACGGAGCCTGTAGAGCTGCCAGCACTGGGGCAGTGGGTGGTGGCTGAGTGCCCAGCCCGTGTGGACTTCTCTGGTGAGTCCCTTGTGAGGGGTGGGAGGGGAAGGATAGCCACTCTAGACCTGGCTGGCAGCCCTGTGACCAGCTTGATTCCGTCTAACTGTTGCAGGGGGCTGGAGCGACACACCACCCCTGGCCTATGAGCTTGGTGGGGCAGTGTTGGGCCTGGCCGTGCAGGTGGATGGCCGCAGACCCATCGGAGCTAGGGCGCGCCGCATACCAGAACCCGAGCTGTGGCTGGCGGTGGGACCTGGGCAGGACAAGATGGCCTTGAAAATCACGTGCCGGAGCCTGGATGACCTGCGGGATTACTGTCAGCCCCATGCTCCAGGTCAGGGTGTTGACATCTGTGGGGAGATGGCATACATAGCCAGCTGGGGGTGGGGCTGAACCCTGGAGGCCCTGCAGACCACCGGGGCTGGCCTGAGGACCAGTCTGGTGGAAGAGCCCTAAAGTCACCCTGCTTGGGGTGTAGGAGGTAGAGACAGCCATTTTCCTGTGTTGAGGGCCCAGGAATGGCTTGGGGATGGGGCCTGCATGGCTGCTGGACTTTTGTCCACCAAATGAGTCCAACACTGGGCTGGGCAAAAGTGGAGGTCGGGGGTGGAGGGGTGTCTGCTTCAGCTCTTGGAGACCAAATTCCTTGTGGTCCCTCTGCAGGGGCCCTGCTGAAGGCAGCCTTCATCTGTGCGGGGATCGTGAGTGTCGACTCCAAGCTCTCCCTGAGTGAGCAGCTGATGCGCACTTTCAGGGGTGGCTTCGAGCTGCACACCTGGTCTGAGCTGCCCCATGGCTCTGGCCTCGGTGAGTTGGTCCTGTCCCCTTGCTGCCCACCAGATCCATCCCAACCCTCTAGTCACTTCGGATCTCCTCCCTGGGGCTCTGCCCACAAGGAGTGGGTGGGGCAGGACTGAATCTGGCAGAGCTGTTTCATGCCCTGGTGCCCTCTTCCACACCCTGCAGGCACCAGCAGCATCCTGGCAGGAGCTGCCCTGGCAGCCCTGCAGCGGGCTGCGGGCCGGGTAGTGGGCACGGAGGCCCTGATCCATGCTGTGCTGCACCTGGAGCAGGTGCTCACCACAGGTAGGGGACTGCCCTGGAGTGGGAGGGAGGGCACTTACTCAAGGGGCTCCCGTGCTGCTCCTCCAAATGCTTACAGAATCCTTGTCACTCTACTCCTCCCTCCCATGGGTTTTGGCTTGACATGTTTCTGTTTCAAAGGAGCTGATGTTTAGAAAGCAACTACTAAGTGCTGCCCCCTTCTTTTGTGTGAGCTACCTAGTTAACCAGGTGCTGTTCCTCAGGACTGACCCCCACCCAGGGTGTCCCTCAGGGTTGGGCGGGGCAGAGCTAGTTTGGAGAAGGGGACAGGAGCAGGGAACCTTGGCTCTTCTGGCCACCTGGCCCTTTCCTTGGTCATTTGTTCCCCCCACCCTCACGGCCGCATGCGGGGGCAGTGAGGGCCCAGCACATGTGACTATGACACTGTTGGAGCTGTCCTCTCCAGGATCCCAGGCATGTGGGCAGCCTGATGTTTGGCCCCAGATCCCAGGGTGCCCTGCCCACTTTGGGATGCCAGGCCTCATCTGCAGCAAGACTCTGGGAAGGCAAGTGCCTGACTATGGCATCTTCCTGGTCACTCCGTAGCCTGCACCTTCCTGAGTATGGAGTCACATCCCATGATAGGTAGTCATTAGTAAAGGGGGCAGACAAGGGGAACGTCTCTCCTTTTGAGTGTCTTGACAACTGTCTTTGGAGTACTGAGTCTGGGCTGGGAGAGAGGTTGGGCTGTATAGGCTCCAACAGTAACAGGGCTGTGGGTTTGCAGGAGGTGGCTGGCAGGATCAAGTGGGTGGCCTGAGGCCTGGCATCAAGGTGGGGCACTCCCGGGCTCAGCTGCCACTGAAGGTGGAGGTAGAAGACATCGCTGTGCCTGAGGGCTTCCTCCAGACGCTCAATGACCACCTGCTCCTGGTGTACACTGGCAAGACCCGCCTGGCACGGAATCTGCTGCAGGTGGGCTCTGCCCAGGAGGGGCAGGAAGGAAGGTAGATGGCTCAGCTGGACCCATCTCATTGCATCCCTCTTGCAGGATGTGCTGAGGAACTGGTATGCCCGACTGCCTGCTGTTGTGCAGAATGCCCACAGCCTGGTGCGGCACACAGATGAATGTGCTGAGGCCTTTCGCCAAGGTGAGGTGCTTGTCCCATAGAGGTCAGGGCACCTGAGTGAAGCCTAGTGTCTGTCCTCCCCAGGGTGTCCCACTCAGGTGGGAGCCATCTCTCAGGACAACACATGCATCCTCTTGCCTGACCTACAGGAAGCAGATGGGAGAGGAGCCTTGGCCACATAGCTAGGCGTTGGGGAGTCAGAGCTGTGGCCACACTTCATTGAACAGAGCTGGGAACTGTGCCAGCTATGCTATGTACATCAGTATACAACCTCAAACAACCCCATGAGGTGGGCACTACCACCCGCTTTCCAGCCAGCATCACACCCAGGTTTACATGACTCAAGTTGTGCCCCTGGCACTATGTCAGCCTGTAAGTGGGCAGCGAGTGAATATCCTGGCTCAGGGACATCCCTTCCCTCTTTGCTTACCCCAGGAAACCTACCTCTACTGGGCCAGTGCCTGACCTTGTACTGGGAACAGAAGAAACTCATGGCCCCAGGCTCTGAGCCCTTGGCTGTGCGGCGTATCATGGATGCCCTGGCCCCTCACGTGCACGGCCAGAGCCTGGCAGGGGCAGGCGGCGGGGGCTTTCTCTATCTGTTGACCAAGGAGCCACGGCAAAAGGAGGCTCTGCAGGCTGTGCTGGCCAAGACTCAGGTACCTGAAAGTGATGGGGTCTGGTAATAGGTGTGGGGAGGCAGGAGCCTTCACTGTGGCCCACAGCTGACCAGGGGCTCTAGCTGCAAATCCCCTGGCCCTGCAGCCCAGTGCCCCCTCTCCATACCTTCTGTCCTTCGGTCCTAGGGCCTTGGGAACTACAGCATCCATCTGGTGGAAGTGGACACTCAGGGACTGAGCCTGCAGCTGCTGGGGAGTGAGACCTCAACCTGATGCCCGTTTAAGAGGCATGTCTCTTTGCTGCAAGAGGAGAAAACCCAGAGTGACAGTTGCACCTTTTCTTTTCCCCATGGGAACTTTCAGCCTCCTACTCCCTGCCCACTTCTGTGAATATGCTCCCCAAGGAAGATGACCTGAGTTTGGGCCCAGAGCTTTCTGGAGCTCGGCGACACAGAGACAGTGCTTGGAAATAGAAGCATGACCTCCTGGTTGACAGTGGTCTAGGCTTGGCCTCTGCTTCATCTGGACACAGGAAGTCTCAGGCTGTGTCCCATGCAGCCCATGGCCCAGCTTGCTCCTTGGCCTCTTACACTCCATGAGGCCCTGGATAAAAGGAGTGCCAACCAGCTTTAGCAGATGGCAGGGGTCCCTTCGTAAGGCTGACCCTGAAGAGTCCCGAGGCATTTCCTATGGCCTTCCTTTGAGGTCAGTGTGGAGACTTCATGCTCTACACTCCCTCCCAGGCTGACTTGGGGGAGAGGAGCAGCATGGGGGGGGGGGGTTCATATCCACGTCGGAGGCAGTGAGCCAGTAAGTTCCTGCAGCAGCTTGCTGCCAACCCGGTCTTAACCAGCAACACGACAGACTGTGCCCAGTGACCCAGTACCTGAGGACAGTGGCTTCTCAGGACTGTAGCCTTCTTTGAATAAACCACTCTGCTCTTTAAGTTTGTCTGTATATTATATAAAGCTCTTTTTTTGTTTTTGCCAAGAGCACTTCCCATTTACCCTGGCATTGTAGGAAACTGCCTCTGGGATGAGCCAGCTTCTGGTGCTGAGGGTCCAAGAAGAGGGGTGAGGGTGCAGGACTGGATGAGGTACTGACTCTCATGTGGGCGGTAGCCTGTGCCTCCCTGGTGTGGGAGACGGCGCAGGCTGTGGCTTCTGCCGTCACATTTTGGTGCAACTGGTCCCTGTCTAGCCCTGGAGCACCCAGCCTTCCCTGGGAATGTCATGCTGGCTTGTCTCTAAGGAGTGTCTTTATTTAGGGGGATGACAAATACCACATCCTCTCTTTGGAGTTAAACTTAACTCCCTAGTTCCCAGATGCACCTGTTTTTCTAGGCTGGCAGGGAGCTGCCTGTTTGCTGCAGTGTCCAAGCACGAGAATGATACCCACACAGGGCCTGCCTTAATTTTCCACCTGATCAAGAGCCCAGGGGCATGCTGGCTGAGGCAAAGCTGCCCCCAAAGCACAATCTAGCTAGGTCTGAGGGCAGAGAGTAGAGTGAGTCCAGCAGTGGAGCAGTCTGGGCTGTCTGAGCTCTCCAGTACCAGTCAGCCTTGCTCAGTTTCTCTGCTGAGGCCATGTGAGGGGCCCCAAAGTGTGAGAGGATGGTGGCAGCTACAGGCGCAGCCTCTTGATGTCCTCGCTGCGGAAGTCCATGCGCAAAGCCAGCACCTGGCGTACTTCAGCAGGGGTGAGGCGCCATGTCAATGGGCCAGAGTTGGCACCCCAGTAGTCTAGGATTTCAGTCACCTGTGGGGGAAGAACACAGACAAGTCATCAAGGAGAGGACTCTCCTGAGAGAAAGCCTGGGGCTCTACCAGAGGCAGAGAGGGTTGCCCAGGAAGGAGAGGGTACCATGCAGGGCTGCGCTGAGCTTTTGGTGGAAACATGACTTTTTTCTTTTCTTTTTTCTTTTTTTTGCATAGAAGATCTGGGGTGTAGGCCAGAGGTGCAGGGGGTAAGAGGATTCACTAGAGACAGGATGGGGAGCAGAACAGAACTGCTAAAACACTGATAAGGGGAGCAGTGGGTGAGACAGGAGAGGTCTGCTGCACCATATGTGGGTTAGCTCCCTGACCTGGGATTGAACTCAGGCTGTAGTGGTGATAGCGCTGACACTTACCCCTTAAGCCACCAGGCCACCAGGAGGCCCTGGAAACATGATTTTGAGGGAGTGAAGGAATCCAAATTTTGCCAGGGAACCCCACGTACCCGCTCCAGATTAAGGATTGTGGCCATCTGGGAGAGCCGGGCAAACTTGTCTCGGATGGTCCAGGTGGTAACCGTAGTAAGGTAGGCGATAAGTGACCTCAGCTCCTTGTCAAACTGCAGACCGCCCAGCTGCATGGCAAAACAAGCCCGGAGTTCAATGCCTAGCCTTTGGCCAAGCAGAAACAGCCCCACTTCCCCTCAGTGCTGGGCTGCAAGGCCAACTGGGCCTCACGTGTACTTCAGTAGGCTTCACAGCCTCAGAAGCCAGGGCAGGACTGGGCCCACACAGGCAGGGCCTGGGGTGCAGGATTTGTCTTCCTCAGACCTGTGCTCCCTTGACCTTACCCGGTTGAAGGTGGATTTCAACACCACTTTTTCCAGCTCGACTGCAACAAGGCTGGTCATGAGGCCGGTCAGGCTGTCGTAGATGACTGGGGACAGGCCAGCCTGCACACAGAGGCCAGACATCAGCGGAAGTCCCACCTAATCCCTCTGCTTCCACAGGAGTCTTTGGGGTACGGAGAGTTACACGAGGCCACTGAGACTATTTCTATAGCCCAGTGCTTGGAAGGGTTTTCGGGGTTCCCAGCAGGCGTGTGCTGAGAAGTAGCAGGCCGCTGGTTTGGGTAGAGGTAGGAGTTCTACAAGCTGGTCCCTAGAGCCCCTGCTTACCTTGAACTCTGCCATTTGCTGCTCCAGGTTAAGGATGAACTGCTGTACCCAAGGGTCGTTGGCCTCATAGTCGTTGAATTCTTCCTATTGTCAGAGAGGAGGGGGTCACCGGGGGCCTCCTCAGGTGGTACCATTTCCCCTGGCCCCCTTCCACTCCTTTAAGACAGGAGGGAAGAGATATTTCCTCTCCTGAAGCTTCTGACTCATCCAGCTTATAGCAGCTGGATGCCCAGGCTGGCAGGACCTGCTACATCACATTTCTGACCAGCAAAGGCCCTCACTGTAGCCACGGCCAGGATATGGTGGAGCTCCTGGCATTTCACTCCCTCTTGTGTCTCATGTTTTCTAGAAGTGAAATCAAGCTAGGGGAAAAAAAGCTTTGAAGCCTATGAAAGGGGGGCAAAGAGAGCCTCAAAGAAAGAGGATGTGTCAGGTCACATCTCTCTCAGGCCCCTCTGTAGTGCAAACTGTTTCCTGGGAGGAACCCAGTCTCTGAGGGCAAGGGCAGCGGGCCTGAGAAGCATACAGGGTCTAGTTTGTTCAGACAGCCCACTGCCCTGCAGCTGATAGCTGGGGAGGAGGGGTGATTCCGGTCAGCTCACCTCCTCGATGTTGTGGGAGACGGAGAGAAAGGTGTTGATCCAAGGCTGCACCTGTGGCTTGATGGCTGTGCTGTTCAGCTCTGTCAGCCCTTCCTGCAGGACAAGGCAGAGTGGCATCAGACGCAGCAAGCACCCCCTCCCCCTGCTCATCCATCCCTGACCACCAGGGCATTCTTCCAGCTCTGATGCTTTTCTGCAGGCCCTGTCTGAAGTATAACAGGGACAACCCTAATAAAAAGGCCAGGCAACTTGTTCCTTTGCAGATGTGCTGATTCTGGTCCAGACCAGAGACAGGGCTCTGAGGTTGGCTGGTAAACTCATAAGATTTGTGAGTGCCTGGCAGAGGCACACCTGAGGCTAAGGTCAAGCAGCAGGTTTGGGTCACCATGTGGTTCTGTTTCCTCAAAGCACCTTTCTGAGGGCTCTGGCTCCATGCAGGCCAAGTGGAGGTTCTAGAGGACCAGAATGCTAGCTTGTTTATGTAATGGCCACATGGCTGAGATTCTGGTCTCAAAGGACTCAAATAACTTTAGGGTCATGTGTGCTTATCCCTTGCCCCTCTTCCTGTTTTCTTGTGCACATGGTGCCCATAATAAGCCAGAAACATCTCCTTGGGCACAGGCAGGCCTCAGTCAGCAGTTAAACCTGGAGCTTACCTGCAAGAGGTCTCGGAATTTGCTGGACACGGCAGCCAAATCAGAAAGGCAGCTGTCAAACTTGGCTTGGGCCTGCTCCCCTCCAATGCCCTGGTTGAATAGCTTGGTGCAGTCACTCTAGGAAGAACACCAAGCTTTTAGGCTTCTCTAGGCCTGGATCAAGGGAGCATATGGGGGGAGACGGGTAGTAGAGGATGACAATATGCAACCAGTCATTTTTTTCTTCTGGAAAATGATTTCTCTGGGAGCAGCTATGACTCATCCTAGGCAAGAAGCCCTAGATGGGATTCAGAAAACCGGCATTCTATCCTGACAGCCATTCTATCCTGACTTGACTCCCACCTTTGTAATATGGGGGTACTGGTATCAGGGAATGTGAATAAGAAGAAACACATACCAAATTTTTTTTTCTTCTCTTTAACAGGTGTTCTTAGGTTGAAGTCGTGGCTCAGCCATGTATCAGATGAGTGACCTTTCTCTAGTGACTTAAAGGTTCTGAGCTTCAATCTGAGTATAAAATGGGAACCCAAATTCCCATGGCGTTTATGAGGTGGATGAGACAACACACACAGTGCTTAGCCCAGGGCCTGGTGCACAGGAGGCAGGAAGGAGATGTAGCTACTGCTGTTAATAGTTTCTGCTTAAATATTCTGCTCTGGCTGCCTAAGGGAGATTGTCTGGATTCTAGCTAGAATTTAAGTGCTTACTTGTGTGCCAGGCCTTGCTCTAAGCCTTTTTTATTTGTTAAAGTACCTATCTTATGAGGTAGGTACTACAATTATCTCTATTGTACAGACAGGAAATTGAGGTACAGAGAAGTTAGTGACTTGGCTAAAGTCACACAGCAATACATTGTGGAGCTAGGATTCAAGCTGAGAATTGGCTCCAGAGCAGCTGTTCCTATTTGTCACACGACAGCCCAGGTGGTGAGAATGCCATAGGGTCGCTGATAGAAGCTCACCAGGGTTGGGGTTGCCAGGAGCTGCCCACATTTCTTGCAGCCTCCTTAGAGTTTGTACTGCTTTGGCTACTGCAGTGATCTGGCAGCAGAGGCCCTCAGCCCTATGGCTGCTCCAGCACTTACTACCTTTAAGCAGCCTTTCATCTCTGCTGTACAACAGACATCAAGCCACCTCTCTCAAAGGGCTGCAAATGGGGTGAACAAAGAGATGAGAAATGTACATCTAAGGAGGGGTGGGATTTATGGGACTTGGCTTTTGTTTATTTCTCTTTAGCTCTTTGCTATCCTTGTTTTCTTTCACTTGGCCAATTCTAGCAGCTCAGTTTTGAATTTCTAACATTTCCCAAAGTTTTAATTCAAAACACAACATATTAATGTTAAGGATGAAGTCAAGAAAAGAATCTAAGGTGCCAAGGTTTAAACACAATGATGCCAGCCACTTTGTTGAATATACACGACATGTCGGACATTATGCTATTTGCCTTTGGGAGTATCACTCATTCCATTTTAAGCCCTTCGTGGGGTAAATTCCAGTTAACAGTGAACTCCTTCAGGGAACCCATCACCCGCTTGGTCCTCTTCCCTGTGTGCTGGCCCCAGCCCCCTCAGCCTGCTCAGCCTGCAGCCAGCACTGGCACCAGCCTGGGCACTGAGCCGTGTGCCACTGCAGTCAAGTCTCCTCCTCAGTCAGAGGCTGCAGGAGAGACAGGACCCTGCCCTACCCCCACTCCCAGAGGCAGAATTTAGGGGTAGGGTCCTTCATTTCCTAATAGTTAACAAAGTGGTTGCTCCATGCTATTATTTTAACTATTGATTCAATAGTTGATTAACACTGCCTGCCTTCCATCGACTAAGTGCTTTATGCTATCTTGTTCAGTTCTCACAAACACCCTTTGGGACATAGATTGTTCTCCCTGTATTACAAGTGAGGAAACTGAGGCTCATGAGGTTATAGAGAACTTGCCTCACTAGTCAGTGGCCAAGTGGAGATTTGAACTCAGGGATATCTGACTGATAAGGTAATTCCCACTATTCTATGTGGAACTGGCTTCATAGTGTTTGGTGACCCCTATCTCACTTCAACTAATAAACGTCATCAAGGGTATTATCATTTTTATAAAGTGCTTTTAACACTTTCTTTTTACTGGGCCACCCAAGAAGCCTAAAGTAGAGCAGTCTGGAGGGCTTCTTCCTCGATGAGAGAAGTGAAGCTCAGAGAGTTAAGGGAATTGTCTAAGGTCATGTGCCAAGAATGTGCGGGAGGATCTCATTTGAATTCTGATCTTCCTGCATGTGGCTCAGATCTCTTCTCACTGGTTTAGAAATGCTTTGTGACCATGACAATCATGAGTGAATCCCTCAAATGCTCTGAAGAAGAGCTGGCTCAATGCCAGGGAGTGCCACCACCCCCTGCCAGGATCAGTGTACAGGACTCTCTCTCAAAGTATGGTCTGAAAGCTGACAGGCAATTTCCCCTGTACCTCCAGCGTCTTCTTCAGAGTGGAGATGTTTTCACTGCAGACTTCCACATTGTTCAGAGTCACCTGTGAAATGAGGATAGGACATGTGACTCCCTGCTGCTGCTGCTGTTAGCTACTTCTGAGGCTCAGAGGAGAGCTAAGGAACACCCATAGCACTGCCCTCAGGCAGGTTGCTCAGGCCTCCAATTAGGTAGAATGGTGAACCAGACCTGCCCTTTCTCCTGATTGGACACCAAGGCAGTAAAATCATCCAACCACAGAGTAGTGAGGCAAGACTGGCAGGTCTTTTGCTGTTTGTTTTAGGCCACAGGAAATCCTGAGGATCCAAATCTCCAAATCCAGATTAGTGATACTGACGTAAAGGAATTGATTCCTGAGAGCCTGCCACCTCTGAGGTGTTTTCTCATCTACTATCTCCCTGGCTCTGCCTGATACACTCTGCAAAACAAGTAATATCAAGTCAGCCAATAGGCGGGAACAAGACTCCTCATTAGGTGAATTGATTCACCAATATCAGTCAACCATTAACTCAGCAAATATTTACTGAGCATCCACTGAGCCAGGCATTGTTGTAGGCACTGGGGAGGAAGCAATTAGAAATCAAAATCAGACTTCTCAGAGAGCTTACATTCCAGAAAGGAAGTCAGATAATAAATAGATATATAATGTCAGATAGTGATAAAAACCATGAGAAAAATTAAGTGGGGGGAAATAATTCTAGAAACAGGCCACAGAGCTAGAGCCAGGTTTAGAAGTCAGATCTCTTCACTCCTTCTTCCATAACTCAATTACCTTTTAAACCCTTGCAGAAATACCAATCATAAAAAAGCAGCATGTGACCAAAGTGGCAGGGCACAAACTGCTATGGCCATTTAGAGGAAAGAAAATGTTTTGATCTGAGGCACTTGAGAAAAGCTGTATGGCAGGGTTGGTAACTGAGGTTGATTAAATGGCTGGAACACATGACAATAAGAATAGCATATTGCATATCTGAAAGTTTCTAAGAGAGTGGATTTTAAAAGTTCTCATCATAAGGATTTGTATCTATGTATGGCAATGGATGTTAACTAGATTTGAGATGATTTCATCATGTATGCAAATATGAATGGTTATATGGTACACCTGAAGTGAACATGTTGTGTTCGTTATACGTTAAACAAAATAAAACAAAAGCTGGAAGAGAATTCTGACAGTCATGAAGGTGAGTACAGTTCTCGTCCCCTGGAGAAAGGGGTGGCAGTGAGGTGAATTCCACACGAGCAGGTGGTTTGGGAATAGCTAATATAGAATATGTGTAGCGGAATTAAGAGTGCTGAAGAGCATCACACTCCCTTTGAACTGGTATGTTGAGAGGATGGCCAGGGAAGCAGGGGTGAGGTAAACAGGCGCCAGAGAGTCAAGAGATGAGTCAGGAGTATCAGAATACCAGGGTAAAGGAAGAGTCCCAGGGAATGAGATTAGGATGTTCCTCTTTTCTTCCTAAGAGTGTTGCCCTCAGAAGTTTCCTGTATTCAATACAGAAAGAACAAGGCCACTTCCACTGTGGATGGATGACCTGCCACACAGCTTGCTACCATCACAAGCTTCCAGAGAAGTAACTGCAGTCACGACGAAGAAGATGACCAAATTTCCAAGGCTTTAAAGGGCACCAAGAGAAATCTGTCATGAGGGGAAAATGGATTTGGGTTCAAGTGGCATTGATTTCAAAGTTTCTGTGTACTGACAGTTCTTGAAAGCCTGGATTCACTGTGCTTATCCCCAGCTCATGGTGAATGACATGTCAGCATGGCTGGGGAATTCTCCTGACAGCCAAAGAAATCAAGGTGACATAAGAAACATGAGCTGCAGTGGGTGTGATGACACGTTAAGTACCTGTCACCAAGCACTCAGCGTCCTTTCTTGGTCTGCATGGGAGCAGGGAATGGGTGAATGAATGCACAGTGGCCGGCCTAATGGGAACTCATGTAGCCAAGTGGTGGAAAACAGACCAGACAGGCAGGATGGGGCAGATTCAAGGGGCCATCAACAGATGACCAGGCACTTGCTTTCCTTGAGTGGCAGGGAGCAAGGAGTCAATGAAGCTTTCTGAGCAGATTAGTGAAAGAATGAAGGCAACTTATGAAAGAGAATTGTAAATGAAATGAAAAACTCAAGTCAGCGCCTACGATCCTGTGAAGTTGGTTGCCAGACATTTTGGCAAAGATCTTCAAAGCTACCATATTTAGAGGTGATAATTTCTTGTGGGTTCTCCTGCAGGGACAGGGTAGAGAGTAGAATGTTTAGACTCCTGACTCTGAAAGTAGCAGCTCTTAAGTCTTTGGGGTCTTTATGAATCTGGTAACAGGGAAGGACCCTGCTTCCAGAAAAAAACCACATACACATTTTTGGATCCAATCTCAGGGTGTTCAGAGACATCATTAGTGGACTACTGATTAAGAATTCGTCTACTGGATGCTTCTTTACTTTAGCCTCTGAATCGCAGGAGCCAAGACTACTGAGTCCGGCCAAGGTGGGGCTGGAGTAGAATGATAGTGCTGTTCCCACTCACGCTCTGGTGGCATGTGCCACAGAGGTCTGGTCATGAGCTCAGGACTCACTTATTCTTTTTGACTCATTACAAACTGGCTGTTACCTTGTATAAATTCTTTGTTCTTCCATGCTTCTCCTTCCCCAGTTGTCACACATCTGGTCAGACTCACTGCTTCAGCTTACATGGTTACTCTATGTAGCTAAGGGTTTTAATAAGCAAGCTTTCTCAGGAAACTGAAAGCCTAAGTGTGCTATAGAAGCGGCCCTGGTAGATCCTCGCTGGGGACTGGCTTCAGAGAAGCAGCTGGAGGCCTGGCACAGATGCAAAGAGCCAAGCTCGACACTCAGTGCAGTCCCTGAACAGCTGGGCATTGCTCATGGTACCCAGTCTGCCAGGCAGGGAACAGTGTATGTTCTGCTTTGGGCTGCTCAGGACAGGTCCCTGGGTAAGAAAGTTTCACAACCTTAAAGGCAGAGTGCGGCTTCCATATAGAAACTGGAGGAAAAGCCTCCAGTTGAAGGCTGATTATACCGTGGCTTAGAGGTCATAGTTTAACATTGAGATAAACCCACCCAGTTTCCAACCAGTAGTTGTGGCTACCTACCAGGAAGGACAGCTTGGCCTCATCAGTGCTCTCGATGCCTTTCGTGTCAAATTTGCCCTGCTGGAGGCTGCTGTGCATGATGTTCACCGCACTTGTCACTCCACGCTGGATATCCTGCAAGGTGGTGGCTGGGAAGCCCATCCGCAGCTTGTTACACAGGACGTCCCTGGGGGCAGAAAAGCAACTCAACTTGGCCTCCAGGACCAGGGACCCACTACACCGATCCAGCAGCAGGAGTTGCTGTTTTGGGGGATACCACTTCTTGAGATCTGAGGAGCTAGGGTAAGAGAGTGAGCAACCCCCCCTGCCCAGCCTCCCCCACAAGGGCACAGATGTGACAAGAACACAAAGAGGAGACTAGCTAATTCTTTACTTCCTCTGAGGCTTTCAGTTATCACTACTGAGTCCCACAAAATCAAGAGGAGGTGACACAGTTTGAAAAATAGTTCAGTGTAAGAGTTGAGGGAACACAGATTTGGTCCCTAAGATTTCTGGCTCCTTTTGAGCTACCTGCAACCAAGGATGTTGTGAATAGAAATGTATATTTGTATGGAACTGAACGAGAATCATAAGGGAAAAAAACAAGAAGAAAATGGGTCTCAGGAATCTGTCACAGCTAGGACCTATCTGCCTTTTTGAAAAGAGAAAGAGAAGCAATATACCTGAAGTCAGATTCCAACTCTGTGGTGGCAAGGTTGATCATGGCACAGAGACAGTCGATGCTGGAGCTGGACAGAGCCCGCCCAATGCACTTCTTAACAATGTAGAAGACATCATCCACCATGCTTGAGGTCAACTGGCCCTTCTCACAGGTGTCCAGAGCCACAGCCTACCGAACAGGCAAAGCACCCAGTGAGGGCCCTGGTTTTGTATATTTCTATTCTAGATAGTTCTGCAATGAGCCCTGGCTCTGCTCCCTTTTCTATGCCTTGTCCAGGCTTTTCTGATTACACCTTGGTGGGGATCCTTCTTACTGTAACAGCTTATTTCACTATTGATCATCATGTTAGGAAATTAAGTATTTGGGACTTTTGCCTTGGGGACATCCATTACCTGGAATGTAAGGTATCAGAAGGGGCCCTTCAACTTTGGGTTCGTTGCCCACATACTGCTAGAGAGGCATGGAACAAGTAAGCCCACCGATTCTACGAACAGCATTCCCAACATGCCCTGGAGCCACAGAAAGTGGTGCTAGGCAGTCTCACGCAAGCTGGGCAGAGAGGTACAATGCACCCAGGCCATTTCCTTCAGTCTGGTGTCTTGGACGGGAAGCCCCTCCCAAGGGATGTGCCCCCCTTCCTACCTTGTTGACAGTCTCTCTCATAAAGTACTCTTCCATGGTAATGTAGAAGCCAATGAGCTCCTGCATGGTGCAGCTCAGCAGGCAGTTATTGAGGAGCTTGTCTAGACACTTCTGGTGCTCTAGGGGACAGCCAAGAAAGGATACTCACTTTTCCTCCTCAAGGGAAATAGAGCAACTCCTTTCAATCTCTCAGGTTCCTTTTTTAGTCTTTGTTTCAAATCTGTATATAATTTACATGGTTACAATGTAGTACAGATACAGTTCTGCTTTAAAAAATTATTTCAGAAATAATTTAAATTTCTACATTACTTTTCCTTTTTTTAAAGCCTACTGAGTGTGTGTGTGTGTATGTAGATGAACTAGGATGTAGGCCAAAAAAACAGAGGGGGTGTTGAGAAGAGACAAAGTGGGGAGTAGAACAGTCAGACTGACTGAAATATACTGCTGAGGGTAACAGTGGGCAGACAGGAGAGGTCTTCTGTGTCATATGTGGGTTAGCACCCTGGCCTGGGATTGAACTCAGGCCATGGTGGTGATAATGTTGAGACTTAACCCCTAGGCCACCAGGGAGGCTCTAAAGCTTACTTAATTTTTAAGATTTACTTATTTATGCATACAAGAGCTGGGGTACAGGTCAGAGATATGGGGGGGTGAGAGGACCCACCAGAGACAGAGCAGGGAACAGAACAGGCAGACTGACTGAAATACACTGCTGAGGGGAGCAGTGGGCAAGACAGGACAGGGCTGCTTCACCATGGGGGTTGCTCTGTGGCCGGGCAGGGATCGAACTCGTGCTGCAGAGGCTGTGGATTGCTTCATGGTGTGGTGCTGAACAACTTGCGCCACTAGGGAGCTTTTAAAAATAAAAGCTTGCTTATTTTTAATGCTTATGTGATAGCTTATCAGGTAGATAGCCTGTATTTTCTTTTCTTTTTTATAAGTAGGGTTTTTTTTTTTTTAAATTTTTTTTTTTTTTAAGATTTATTTATTTATTTATTTAGACAAGCACTGGGTACAGTCAGAAGCGCGGGAGGGTGAGAGAATTCACCAGAGCCAGAGCGGGGAGCAGAGCAGGCAGAAGGACCAAAGTACACTGCTGAGGGGAGCAGCGGGCGGCAGGAGAGGTCTGCACACCATGTGGGACCCTCCTCTGGTGGCCGGGGAGCAGCCGGGGATCGAACCGGCGCCGCAGAGGCTGCGGGCAGCTTCGCAACCCAGCGCTCAACCGCTGCGCCACCGGGGAGGCCCTCTTTTCTTTTTTATAAATCAAGTTTTTCTTTTTTTTTTCTTTTTTAAAAAGATTTATTTATTTATTTATACAAGCACTGGGTACAGTCAGAAGCATGGGAGGGTGAGAGAATTCACCAGAGCCAGAGCGGGGAGCAGAGCAGGCAGAAGGACCAAAGTACACTGCTGAGGGGAGCAGCGGGCGGCAGGAGAGGTCTGCACGCCATGTAGGACCCTCGCCGATGACCAGGCATCGAACCGGCGCTGCAGAGGCTGTGGGCAGCTTCGCAACCCAGTGCTCAACCACTGCGTCACCGGGAAGGCCTGATAGCCTGTATTTTCTTAAACTATTCTCCTATATTTGGACACCTGGATGACTTCCAAATGTTTTGTCATTATTAGAGAAAATTGGAAGTCCTGATCATTGGACTTCACAGTGAACATTTTTTGTCAATAACTTTCCACTTCATTTCCATTATTGCCTTAGAATTAATTAGTAGATTAATCACTAGATTTAAGTTTCCTGAGTAAAGACTGAAATATGTTAGGTACAGAGCATTTCATTTTCCAAACCAATGCTGTCCAAGAGAATCTTCTGTGATGAAGGAACTGTTTCATACCTGTGTTGTATAAGTTAGCTACTACCGAGCACTTGCAACATGACTAATGTAACTGAGGAGCTGAAATATTTTTTTCAATTTTAATTAAATTTAAAGTCACATGTGGCTGACAGCTTCTGTAGTGGACAGCATAGCTCTGAACACCGACGGTCATTATTAATAGCAACTAGCACCAAACTCCCAATGAGCACACATCCTCTGTCAAACACAATTCCAGGCAACACCCCTGGCTCACATAAATCCTCTCCAATTCTCTCCATGCCAGTATGATGGGCATAAACCATGCAAAGTGTCTGTTTCAAGTTTCCAGTTTAGGGAATCCTGTATGGACTTGCCCAGCAGAACAAAATTGTCTTCTTAAAATCCTATAAGCGGGCCTCCCCTGGTGGCACAGTGGTAGAGCGCTGGGTTGCGAAGCTGCCCACAGCCTCTGCAGCACTGGTTCGATCCCTGCCCACCAGCGAGGGTCCCACATGGCGTGACAGACCTCTCCTGCCACACCCGCTGCTCCCCTCAGCAGTGCATTTCGTCAGTCTGCCCGTTCTGTTCCCTGCTCTGGCTCTGGTGAATTCTCTCACCTTCCCGCGCTTCTGACTGTACCCAGTGCTTGTATAAATAAATAAATAAATCTTTAAAAAAAAAAAAATCCTATAGGCAATGTGTAATGAAAGAGGACTAGGCACACCTTTTTTTCCCCCCAAGTATTGATACCTTCAAAAATTGTAATTGGGGAACTGGATAATTGAGGGAGGGGCGAAAGGATTTCTTGTTAGTCTATACCCTTTTTGTATACTTTGTTTTCACTCTACCATATATTTCAATATTATAACTCAAAAGCATATTGAGGTATATAACATAAAATTCACCCAATGTATTGGGTGTAATTGTATCACTACAATTTAATGATTTTTTTCATGACTTTATAGAGTTTTGCAGCATAGTCACAGTCTAGTTTTAGAGTATTCCTCTCACTCCCAAAAACTCCCTCATGCAGCTATGGATATCTTTTTGTTTTATTTATCTACCTGCCAGGTGCATGTATCACATACGTAAATACCAACCCCTAAGCCATAGCTGTGAGGAAGTACGGTGGGGGAGAAGAGCAGAGGAAAATCATTTAACCATTCCAGGCATTAGCTTTCCTTGTCTGCAGGATGATTAGATGGACAAAGGTCCAGTTGAAGTCTAAAGTCTGGAGAAGTCTAGATTTCTTTCCTCCTGGGATTCCCAGGGGCCCCATAGACCCCTAGAAGCTAAGGAGTTTCAGTTATTTCTTTGCAAGAGATCTGTGGCTTATCTATTACAAAACCGTGTCAATTGTACTCTAGCCCCCTCAGGTCTATGGGAAGAGACTCTTACCTTGCTTTACTTCTTCTGAGGCCATGGCGTCTCCCACTTCAAAGTCACAGCTGATCCTCTTCCTGAGGAAGCGTAAGTACAGCTCGCTACGGGCATTCATCAGGGTAACCTCGGTCAGGATGGGGTCCAGTTCCCTGAGATCCACAGAACAGAAGGAATGAGCCAGAAAATACTGGATTCCCTTAGATACAAGAGTTAGACGGCAGTAACAGTCCCTAACTCCCCCTCCCCACTGGGCACTGACTGGAAAAGGTCAGCTCTGCTGGATGGTCACCCTGGCTCCTTCAGCCCCATTACAATAGAGACAGCTGTCAACCACATTTTTTTTTTTCAAAGATTTATTTATTCATACAAGAACCAGATTACAGACCAGATGTGCAGGAGGGGGAGAGGATTCATCAGAGACAGAGTGGGGAACTGAACAGGCAGGCAGACTGAAATAGACTGCTGAGGGGAGCAGCGGGCGAGACAGTAGAGGTCTGCCTTGCCTTGTGGGTTGCTCCATGGCGGGCAGGGATCGAACCGGCACTGCAGAGGCTGCAGACACCTTCACAGTGCTACACTCAACTGCCTGCGCCACCAGGGAGGCCCTCTTTTTTTTTTTTTTTTTTAAGATTTATTTTTATTTATTTATGCATACAAGAACTGGGGTATAGGCCAAAGGTGCAGGGGGGTAACAGGATTTACCAGAGAGAGAGTGGGGAGCAGAACAGGCAGATCTACTGAAATACACTGCTGAGAGGAGCAGTAGGCAAGACGAGAGGTCTGCTGTGCCATGCGGGTCACCTCCCTGGCTGGGGATGAAATTCACACTGCAGTGGCCAGCAATAGCTTGATAGTGCTGAGACTTAACTCCTGCACCATAAGAGAAGCCCCGTGTGTGTACTATTACTATATCTGACTACTTCACAGAAAATAGACACTACGAAGAAAGGGCGATTGTTTCACTCCCTGTGGTGGATGCCATATCCCCATATCAAAGGACCAGTGTCTGGCCAAGAGTACTCAGTAAAAACTGGCTGACTGAATGAATACATTTTTATGAATGTTTAGGTTTTCTTTTAATAAGTCTATGTAATTTTCACTAGATGAAGTAAAAATTGAAAAATTCTAGGAGAGTAGTAACTTCTGGGGTTTCAAATATGTTGGTAATTCTTTACAAATCACAGAGATGCTTTTGCTTGTATGAGATATTCTTTTAAAAAATAAGTCATAATAAAATATTTTAAAACCACAGACCACATTTTAACAGAATAGACTCTGAATGATATGACTACGAATTCATTTTTTTTTTCTTTTTTTTTTTTAATAGAGGCATGCTTTATTTATTTGTTTGCTGGTTTGTTTGTTTTGTTTATACATGCACTGGGTACAGTCAGAAGCGCGGGAGGGTGAGAGAATTCACCAGAGCCAGAGCGGGGAGCAGAGCAGGCAGAAGGACCGAAGTACACTGCTGAGGGGAGCAGCGGGCGGCAGGAGAGGGCTGCGCGCCATGTGGGACCCTCCTCCGGTGGCCGGGGAGCAGCCGGGGATCGAACCGGCGCCGCAGAGGCCGTGCGCAGTTTCGCAACCCAGCGCTCAACCGCTGCGCCACCGGGGAGGCCCGATATGACTACGAATTCAAACTCCTATGGGGTGAAGA
This sequence comes from Talpa europaea, assembly GCF_964194135.1. Taxonomy (NCBI): domain Eukaryota; kingdom Metazoa; phylum Chordata; class Mammalia; order Eulipotyphla; family Talpidae; genus Talpa; species Talpa europaea. The sequence continues at coordinate 11,487,467 of NC_140084.1, read as the reverse complement.
AAAGAGAAAGGTTATCTCACCGGGGTTCAATTTTTTCTGTTGCAGAATTTCTCATCAAGTTGTTCTGGACATGCCGGAACTGCAAGACACCACAGAAATGAGAATGCTCGCCCCTACCCTCTTTCTCTCTGCCACTTGCTGGTCATGCCAAACTTCCCATACACAGATTGCTTAGGTTTAGTCTGTTTAACAGGCAAGCCAAAGGGTGGCTTTCAGGATGATGAGCCAAATTTGTTTTTGATTTAGGTGCTAATGCTAATGCTCACCTCTAGTACTGTACTTAAAGTGATGCTAATGCTATCTAGACTCGTCTAGCCTCAAGGCCTATAAATATATCTGCTTGGGGCTACTCCCATTTTTAAGTTGTACTTTTTCTGTTGCCATCCAAAAAACAACAGAAAATAGTTCAGAAAAGGCAAATGTTACCTTCAGCACTAGTGGAACTATAGAAAACTTGAGACAAAATACTTCATGCTTACCAGGACCTTAGGAAAAAAAATTCTCATTATCTCACCAGAAGGTACCGTGATAGACAACTGGTTTAAAGCTTCTTGTGATCCTTTCAGGAAGCCCTTTCTATTTCCTCTCAATGTTATACTGAGGTCACCATCATCTTGACAACATCTCAAGTCCAAAGTAAGCTGGTGATGGGCAAGATGCTGGCGAGCCTGCATTTCGCATTTGTTTCTACTATCTTAAAATTTTTTTTCACTCCCTTCCCCCCAATTCACTGGCTGCTTATAAACCACCCAAGCATCCTAAGCTCACCTGCTGGTGGTAGTCCCTCTGCTTGATGAACTTGTCCACCACCTTTTCCACCTGTCTGTCGCATTCCACTTGCAGGTATTTTATCAGGGTATAAAGTCTTCCTGGCCCATAATAGGTCTCTACTATGGGTTGGTGGGTCTCCACAATGCGGGCAATCCCTATAAAGCAGAGAGAGGGTTGGAATTCAAACATTCCAAATAAACTACTTTCTTCCACCTAGGATGAACCCAGGGTCCAATCCACCCTTTCTGGCTGCTTCACTTTCTGAAATGAATTCAAATGTTTCTTATCTGTGCCAGAAGTTGCCAGGCAAATTTGTTTGTTAAATATGCACAGCACTTGGTGTATTAGCAGTGACTTGATAAGCTGATAGATACCAATGTAAATAAATTCTATTAGTACTGTTTCTACAAAAGCAACCATCTTTGCTATCAGCCTCACCCCCTTCCCAGTAACTTATTTTAGGGTTAAATTTACTCAGAGCATGGGTCTTGAGGGTTAAGGAATCTCAAAACACCTGAGAGACTCTGACTAATCTTTGTAAATCAGATACTGAATTAATTGAAAGTTAATTCTCCAATGAATCAAGACACAGTAAACAATAAAATTGGAGGCATCAAGCTAGATGGGAGAAGAAAAGCTAGGATGCAGGTGCTATATAGAAGTGTCTTAAGGCTCCACAGAGTAGAGAAGAGGCTTGCCTTCAAACAGGAGAGTGAGTGTATCTGCAAAGATGACTGCAGCTCTTCGGTCACTCATGTCTGTCCCTAGAACCAACAACAGATTTTCCTCAGCTTTACCGGCCACCTGAAAAAGTAGAAAATCCACATGTATTTCCCAGACCAGAGACCAGTCTGTTTTCCAAAGGGAGCTCCACTGGCTCTCTTTTTCTCATTCTCTGTTGATGTTTCAAAGTGAATGCAGGACTTCTCTGGGCTTCGGGGAGGACAAGGAACTTAAACAAGGACAAGGAAATGAAACAAGCACAAGGAACTTAAAGGAGTGGTGGCTCTTTACCATTCAGAGGTATAAACAATGCTTTCCTTTATTTCCTTTACTTTGAAAATGTGTACTCTTAGGGCCTCCCTGGTGGCGCAAGGGGTTAAAGTCTCAGCACTATGAATCTAATGGCAGCCACTGCTGCATGAGTTCAATCCCCAACCGGCCAGGGAGCTGACCCACATGGTGCAGCAGACCTCTCCTGTCTCACCCGCTGCTCCCCTCAGCAGTGTATTTCAGTAGATCTGCCTGTTCTGCTCCCTACTCTCTCTGGTGGGTTCTCTAGCCCCCCATGCCTCTGGCTTATATCCCAGTTATTGTATGCATTAATAAATAAATCTTGGGGAAAAAAAAAAAAGAACCACCACCCTTTTGCACAAATGCCTAATGGGGTCTGCTATTCTCCATTTCCATCTCTACCGATGGGGGGGAAAGGGTTGAGACTAACAGAGACCTGATTATTTCTCAGGATTTAACCTAAAGGGACTTTACCTGTTTCATCTGTGGTAGCTTATTTTGAGACTTAAGCCTGGTTAACCAGTTAAAACCACTAACAAAGAGCTCCAAATGCTCTTAAAAGCAGCCAGACCCTGGCCAACAGCTTGTCAGAGAATTTGCATTTTAACTTTCCTTACTTTCACTTGGTTTCTTGGAAATAAATATGCATCAGCAGATGTCTAGGCCATGCCAGGCCCACAGCAGATTGGCAACAAATAACTGCTGAATGAATGCATACATCCAGTCCTGCCAGGCTAGATCAAGGGCAGAAAAGTAGAGTCAAATTTGGAGGCAAGATCCTGTTACCCACAGAAACAGGATCCATTCAGTGCCCTAATTTGTATTCAGAGGCTCACACCATTCATACCATTATCCTGCCAAGCAATGAGGAGCCATACCTGCTTGCAAAGGTATTCTGAGAACCTGCTTAATCCCTCCTCATGCAAACCCAGCAGCGGGAAGATCTTGAAGAAGCGCTCGACCTGGGGTAGATTGTCTTCCTCAGTGGCGCTAGCAAACTTCTCTGTTACAATGGCTTTGAGACGTTGCTCAGCTTCTTGCAGCAATTTCAGGTTGGCATCAATCATACTCCCTAAGCAATGGGGAGAAAATGAGAATTAAAGAATGGTACTATCTCAGGCTACGTCTCTGAGTCTGTGCACCAATATTTGTTCAAAATACATGGATTAGGCATTTATTGTGTACAAAATATACTAGCAATATGGATTTAGAAATGAATCAGTCATGAACCTGCCCCAGAAGTTAAAATTAAATGAAAGATAAATATTGTGCTCAAATAACTATATAAAATTCACGGAATCAACAGCATCATAAGAAAGGTGCCCACGAGTCAGATTTCTGGTTGTAGTAATAAGAAAAAGCTTTGTAGTGAAGGTGACAGTCCATCTCTGAAAGATGGGCAGGATTTTGATACCTAAATATGAACACACATTCCAGGGCAATGGGAATAAAATAAGGAAAGGAATGAAAGCAGAAACATGAAAAGATTTGTTGCTGGTGTACAGACAGGACAATAAATATGTGACAGTGAATAGATGCCTGAGTGAATAGCATGAAACAAGGCTAGAAATACAGAGTGTGTTGAGAACACAGAATACCAGGCCAAGAATTTATTTTTAAAAATGTAATGAGGGGCCTCCCTGGTGGCGCAGGCTGTTGAGCGCAGCACTGTGAAGCTGTCCGCAGCCTCTGCAGTGCCGGTTCAATCCCCGCCGGCTGCAGAACAAGCCACATGGTGCAGCAGACCTCTCCTGTCAGCTCCCCTCAGCAGTGTGTTTCAGTCTGCCTGTTCTGTTTCCCACTCTGTCTCTGGTGAATCCTCTCACCCTCCTGCACCATCTGGCCTGTACCCCGGTTCTTGTATGCATAAATAAATATTTTTTAAAAAATATAATGAGCAGGGGCCTCCCCGATGGTGCAGCGGTTGAGCCCTGGGTTGCGAAGCTGCCCACAGCCTTGGCAACGCCGGTTCATTCGCCGGCTACTCCCCGGCCACCCGAGGGGGGTCCCACATGGCGCGCAGACTTCTCCTGCCGCCCGCTGCTCCCCTCAGCAGTGTACTTCGGTCCTTCTGCCTGCTCTGCTCCCCGCCCTGGCTCTGGTGAATTCTCTCGCCCTCCCGTGCTTCTGACTGTACCCAGTGCTTGTATAAATAAATAAAAATAAATCTTTAAAAAAAAATGTAATGAGCAGACAACATGGTCAAATAAAAAGCAGCCACTGGCCAGAGAAAAAATAGATGTAGAATCAGTTTCCTTTTCTGTAAAATAGGAACAATAGTGCCCTGGGATGGTGTGGGACCTAGATCAGATCTAGAACCACACTAGGGAATTTCTTAACTACAGAGGCTTGTAACTAAACTAATTACCACAGTTGGGGATACTGACCTTCTTTTCCTTGTCGGCTGAGCTCAATGACTGACTTGTCCAGACACAAATAGCGATGAATGTGGGCTGCAGCCTGCTCATAATCTTCATTCCTCAGAGCGGTCTGAACTCCATCCATGCAAAACTTCAGATCTAAGATGTCATCAGCTCTCTGAATGGCTTGATATAGGCGGTTCTGCAAAAAGACTTGGTGCTTAGGGCCTCCATGGTGGCCTAGGTGTTAAGTCTCAGCATTATCACTGTCATGGCCTGAGTTTGATCCCCAGCCAGGGAGGGAACCTACATGTGGTGCAGCAGACCTCTCCTGTCTTGCCTGCTGCTTCCCTCAGCAGTGTATTTCAGTAGATCTGCTGTTCTGCTCCCTGCCTGTCTCTGGTGAGTCCTCTCATCCTCCCCAGCCCCGATACCTCTGGCCTACAACCCCTACGCACGCACACACACACACACAAAGACTTACTGCTTAAAAACAATGTCTTCTTCATAAACACATCTCCAGGGCCTTCCTGGTGACACAGGGGTTAAGTCTCAGCACTATGAAGCTATCCACAGCCACTCCAGCACGAGTTTGAATCCTGGCCAGCGAGCTAACCCACATGGCGAAGCAGATCTTTCCTGTCTTGCCTGTTGTTCTCCTCAGCAGTGTATTTCAGTAGATCCATCTGTTCTGCTCCCCACTGTCTCTGGTGAATCCTCTCACCTCCTGCATCTCTGGCCTATACCCCAGCTCTTGTATGCATAAATAAATAAATAAGTCTTTAAAAACAACAACAACAAAAAAAACACCTCTCCAGAAGATAGGGAGATTCAAGGGCTGAATCTGTTTAAGCCTAGGTCCTTTGAATTTTCTCTACTGAACTCAAAAACACTACCACTATACTGCACAAAATTGTTATTGATGATGATGAAGACCACTGATAGATATCACAGTTTTATTTATGTGACCAGAGCATTTCTTTTCATTGAAGTAGGTACAGGGATAAGCTCTTTATTTTTGGCATATGTTGTTAAAATAATTATAGAATCACAGAATGTACTTGACATTTTAGAAGACATTGTTAAAACAAGAAGAAATTAGACGGAAAATATTTTACTTTTAGAATAAACAAGAATGTTTTTTTTTAATATATATATATTTTTTAAAGAGGCATGTATTTTTATTTATTTATTTATTTGTTTGTTTGTTTGTACATGCACTGGGTACAGTCAGAAGCGCAGGAGGGTGAGAGAATTCACCAGAGCCAGAGCGGGGAGCAGAGCAGGCAGAAGGACCGAAGTACACTGCTGAGGGGAGCAGCGGGTGGCAGGAGAGGTCTGCGCACCATGTGGGACCCTCCTCCGGTGGCCGGGGAGCAGCCGGGGATCGAACCGGTGCCGCAGAGGCTGCGGGCAGCTTCGCAACCCAGCGCTCAACCACTGCGCCACTGGGGAGGCCCTAAACAAGAATGTTTTAAAAAACTTTAATATGTGTGGCTATCATGTTCTGTGGTAAATTATTTTTGCAGAATCTAAACAAATAGATTAGGAAGGGTTATTCTATTTCACAGGGCAAATGGAGCCTGGGATTGAATTGTGCAAGAGTCTAAACCTTGTGCTATTCAATAGAGTTGCAACAACCATTTGTGGCTATTGAGCTCTTGAAAAACGGCTGGTCCCAATTAAGATGCGTGTGCTTAAAATACATACTTGGTTTCAAAGAGCTAGTACAAAAATAAAAATGGTTAAATATTTCATTAATGTCTTTGTATAGTAATTACATATTTAAATGTATTTTGGATATAATGGACTAAATAAAACATTATGAAAAGTATTTTCCCTTCAGTTTTATTTTTTAAAAAAAAGGCTACTAGAGAATTGAGTATTATGTGGTTCATATTAGATTTCTTTTTCCTCATTTTATACAGCTTTTAAATTCTTGCCTGACTGCCTTGGCTAGAACCTTCCTTATAATGCTGAAGAGAGGGATCAAGAGCTGAGAACTTTGTTCTGATAATGATCTCAGGGGGAAAGTACCCAGCCTTTCACCAGTAAGTAGGATGTTAGCTGTGGGTTTTTTCTTAGATGGCTTTTACCATGTTGAGGAAGTTAACTTCTTTTTTTCTTTAAAGATTTATTCATTTATGGGCCTCCCCTGGTGGCACAGTGGTTGAGCGCTGGGCTGCAAAGCTGTCCACAGCCTCTGCAGCACTGGTTCAATCCCCGGCTGCCGATGAGGGTCCCACATGGCACAGCAGACCTCTCCTGCTGTGCCCGCTGCTCCCCTCAGCAGTGCATTTCATTAGTCTGCCTGTTCTATTCCCTGCTCTGGCTCTGGTGAATTCTCTCACCCTCCCCCGCTTCTGACTGTACCCCGGTTCTTGTATAAACAAAATAAAAAATTAAAAAAAAAAGATTTATTTATGCATACAAGAGCTGGGGTACAGGTCAGAGATGTGGGGGGTGAGAGGACCCACCAGAGACAGAGTGGGGAACAGAACAGGCAGACTGACCGAAATACACTGCTGAGGGGAGCAGCGGGCGAGACAGGAGAGGTCTGCTGCGCCATGTGGTTTCTCCCTGGCTGGCCGGGGATCGAACCTGCACTGCAGAGGTGTGGATTGCTTCACAGAGCGGTGCTCAACTCCTTGAGCCATCAGGGAGGCCGAGAAAGTTAACTTCTAATCCAAGTTTGATTAGTGAATCATCATAAGAAGTATTGAATTTTGTCAAATAATTTTTTTCCCCAGGGGTGAAAATTTTAAAAATTTATTTTTTTATATCATTTATTTTTGCACAGTAGTTGGTTTCTCTCCTCAGGTGTAGTCCCATAGCTCTCCCACCACCATTTTACCCATGAGCCATCATCATAGTCCTTTGTGCTCTTAAAACTATGGACTTCTCCAAGAATTCGAATGTCATCCTGAGTAGGGGCCATGCTAATGTCTGTATTATTCCAGTTTTAGTACATGTGCTGTTGAAGCGAGCACCATATGCTTTTTTTTAATCTATGATTGTGTGGTTTCGCCCTTCATTCTATTGATACGGTATATTACATTAATTGAATTTTAGATGTTACACAAACCTGTCATCCTTGGATAAATCCTGTTTTCTTGTTGCCAGTCCTTTTTATATGTTGCTGATACTGGTTTGCTGCTTTTGTTGAGGATTTTTATGTCTATATTCAGAAGACCTACTGGTCTAAAGTTTTCTTATGATATCTTTGTCTGGTTTTGTATATTGCATTAGATTTCTATTGGATGGTGCTGCTCTAAACTCTAAAGTGGTAGCTTTTTTTTTTTTAAAGAATTATTTATTTGTTTGTTTATTTATTTATACAAGCACTGGGTACAGTCAGAAGCACAGGAGGGTAAGAGAATTCACCAGAGCCAGAGCAGGGAGCATAGCAGGCAGAAGGACCGAAGTACACTGCTGAGGGGAGCAGCGGGCGGCAGGAGAAGTCTGCGCACCATGTGGGACCCTCCTCCGGTGGCAAGGGAGCAGCAGGGGATTGAACAGCAGCTTTGCAACCTGGCGCTCAACCGCTGCGCCACTGGAGAGGCCCTAAAGTGATAGCTTTTTTAATGCTCTTTAGTTATTCTTTTTTTTTTTTTTAATAGAGGCATGCTTTATTTATTTGTTTGCTGGTTTGTTTGTTTGTTTTGTTTATACATGCACTGGGTACAGTCAGAAGTGCGGTAGGGAGGGTGAGAGAATTCACCAGAGCCAGAGCGGGGAGCAGAGCAGGCAGAAGGACCAAAGTACAGTGCTGAGGGGAGCAGCGGGCGGCAGGAGAGGTCTGCGCGCCATGTGGGACCCTCCTCCGGTGCGCAGTTTCGCAACCCAGCGCTCAACCGCTGCGCCACCGGGGAGGCCCTGCTCTTTATTAATTCAAACATCAAAAGCTCACAAGTTCAATGGGCTTACCTTGGCCAGGTCAAGCTGACGGACTTTGCTAGACACATTCTCGGCTAGATTGCAGGTAAAGGTGATCATTCCAGCTAGCTGCTTTGCATCTCCTTCAATCAACTGCAGGTTGGGACTGGAGACACACATTGTCAACACACATATATCCAAATGTGTAGAAGATAAAAGATGGAAAAATTATCAGTGTGTGTGTGTGTGTATAAAACTGTGTGTGGGGTGTAGGCCAGAGGTGTGGTGGCGGGGGGTGTGTGTGAGAGGATTCACCAGAGACAGATTGGGGGATAGAACAGGTGTATTTACTGAAATACACTGCTAACGGGAGCAGCAGGCAAGACAGGAAAGATCTGCCGTGCCGCATGTGGGTTAGCTTCCAGCTAGGGACTGAACTCAATATCCTTAGAATTAGTCACCAGATTTTCCCAATTGCTAAGTGAGTATAACATGCACTAATCAACCGAAAGGCTGATGAGATCAAAGAATATGTTTTATGACTAGCAAATGCATAAAGTCTGTAAAAACTTCCTCAAACTTGAATGCACCAGAACCATTTGGTATGTCTTTAAAATATAGATTCCTGGGCCCCACCCCCATAGTTTCTGGTTCACTGGGACTCAGGGCCAGCATTTGCAATTCTAATGTGTTTTCAAATGATGTTGATGCTGCTGTTTGAGGGACACTTTAAGAACCATTTTGCTACACCTGTAGGTATTCACTTCATTTCAAACTCTCCTGACATTTTATGATAGTTAGGAAACATAGTTTTCCCAGTTGTCTGTGTTGGAATTCATAATAGCTCTTGTTGAGAGGAACAGACTCACCCCATTCGGTGGAGAGTGACCATTTTATTTTCAATGGTGTTTTGCTGTTCCAAAAGAGCATCCAGCTCTCTTTCCACCACTTTCTGAAACACAGAGAAACATCCTGTCATCAGAATGGTGAGGAAGGCCTTAAGAGATATTTAACCCAATCACTTAGCTGAAGAGTGAGTCCCATTTCAAATATTTTCTTTCCTTCTACCATGCTTCCTTAGAATAATTGTTCTATTATTCTATTCTATTTCTTAGAATTATTGTTCTAACAAACTATAATTTATTTCTGTACTTTTTACTTTACATAATGATTATAATTTTAAGTATGTTTCGTTTCATTTCATCTAGCAGATGAATACCACAAAGTGTATAAACCTTCATGCAATGTCATTAGCATAGAGCCTAACCCAGGAAGGCATTCAAAATATAATGGCTAAACAAATGAAATGTCCTAAGTTAGTTACAAAAAGTCTCTTTATAGTGCAGTTAGTGCCCAGAGGGGATAAATATCATTCCATCTCAGCCAAGTCATTTACTGTATTACCTCAATTAATGTAGCCTTCTTATGTTTCACCTGTAAAGCAGGCTAATACACATCCCATAAGAATGTTCTGTGTCATCAACAAGACAACAAAGTGGTCCGATAGGATCTAGAGGTAAACGTCTCCTTGATAATCATCAAGTACAAATACAGGATTAATATTGTTCTGGTCTAATATCACACAATTTCCTTATCTCCCCTCCAAAAAGTTAAACTCAATGAATGCAAACTCAGGTATGTTAGAGTACCAAATTTTTTTTTTTTAAAGACCCATCTTGCGGGGGGGAAAAAAAAGTATCAGAAACTGCTAGAGTTGGTGCAAGGTAATAATTGAAAATCAAAGTTATCAAATGATCCATCCTCCCCTAGGTTGGAACTGCTGTGTGCGCAACTTTACTTAAAAGTTCGGTTTAAAGAACATCTACCAAACTTTTAGATCAGAGCTTAGATCTCTTTCTTTATACTGGCAAGGACTCAACTGACATTCCAAAATATACTGACAGCATTAGGCAGAAATGTGAAGGAAGCAGAAAGGAGCGGTATGACCTAAACGGAATTAAGGCGAATATACCCCTCGTTTGATTAAAAAGTCTGGGGTACCAGAGATAAAGTGACTTGTCAAAAATTAGACATTTGTGCCTGAGAGGTAAAATCTCAAGCTTAAATCCTCAAATCATTCCCCACAAGGGGAAGTCTTAAAATCCTTCAAGTTTATTTGCAGTTACATCCTGCTTAAATGAGTTAAAAGCGAAATCGTCTCGTAATTTTAAAGCTGCAAACCCAAAGCAAGACAGTCTTTACTGGTCTTCTGAGAACCAAACAAATTGGCCGATACTCAAACTTCAGTCTGGCGGAATAACCTAGAGATCAGATCCTCTGGTAACATGGAAAACAACGTTGAGATTCTCGCCAAGAAAACGGAGACGGCAATCCTCCCTACATATAACCTCCAAGTACACTTGTGCTTCCCGAATAGGTGATTTTGTTTGTTTGTTTCCCTTGGTAAGGAGAGTCCCATACCCCAAATTTCCCAAGATTGACGGCTCCTACGCCCACTGCCCGGATCCTCCAAGAAAAAAAATCTCAGCCCCCCCACCTCCTCGCCGCAGAGCCGTTCGTACACAGCTTCCAGCTCCTGCAGCTCCGTCAGGGAGCGAATGAGCTCAGTGGATATCTCCGAGCAGCGACCTCCTCCCACCCCATCAGGCTGCGGGAGGACCCCTAAGAGCTTCGAAGGGGATTCGAAGTCCGCCATCTTGGTCCCCAATCCGAGCTTCCGGCTCCTTAAGGCCCCCTCCTCGCTGGCGTGTCGGGTAGTGTGGTTGTCCACAGAAGTGCCTGATAAATATTTTTCAAAAGTCTATTTAAAAAACTTATTCATTTTCTATACCCCTGGAAAATACGCTTGTCGTAAACTGTGTTGGGCTACATTTCAATGAGGCATGGACAAAATACAGAAACATTTAAACAATTATACGTACACATTCTTCAGGCGCCGGCAGGGGACCTTTTTCCGCTGCGCGCCAACTGAAAGGTCCCTGCCTTGAGAGCTAATGGCGGGCGCCGGCGAGTTGGCGTTGGCTGTGATTTAGACCTTGAGGAAAGTCAGCATCCGTTGGGTATCGCCACCATCCTCCTCGCTACAGGGTAAAGAAATGGCTTTTCGACTTCCTCGGGTCCAGGGCGGCGCAGAGCAGCCATGTGGGAGGGTGGGCCTAGCCTTTGGTCGGGGTCTCTGTGGTAGTTGAGGCCCGAGAGTTCTGGGGTAGGGACGCGATGAGGAAGGCTTCGGACGCGAAAACGGCTTCCGTCTTTTGGTTCAGAACGAGGTCTGACTCGAAATAAGTCTTTCGGGCATTGTCTTTTTTTTTTTTTTAATTTGGGGCCGCTTGGGACCCGGGGGAAATGTGGGCAGGGGCGGGAGCGACGTTTCTCGCTGAAGAGAGTAGACAACACCGGGAGGGAAGGTGCGGAGGCCGAGCGTGTGCGAACAGGGCACATAACGGAAACAGTCTTGGGAGCCAAGACCCAGTTGTGAATTAGTATTTTGGTGCTTGTGTTAGGGGGAAATGATGTCCCGAGCTAATCCCATACCGGCTTTGTGGACTCCACCCCCACTCCAGACTAAAGCCATCAAGACACTGGGAAAGACAAATCCCATCACCACCAAAGGGAAGGTGGCTGGGACCTGAGGGTGGAGTTAAGCAGCCAGGTTGGGTATAAAAACCAAACACGTGGGCCTTGGGGTGGCTCGCTGTCGCTGACCTCCTGGCTTTAGGCTCCTGGCTGGCAGCCAGCTCTCAGAGTGCCATTTGGGATTCCAGATCGGTGGATCGGGTAGGGCGCAATTAAAACTTTGTCTCCCACTTTTCTCTCTGAGCTGTACATTTCCTCATTTCCCCTTCCCTTGTAAATAAACCTTTTATTAACCTTTCGCGTGTGTCTGCAGTAGAGCATTGATAAGTCCTTTTAAGCGCGCGGGTGAGGACCCACAGTCAGGTACCCCGTTTCCCGTTTTGTATTGGGGCTGCTCTATAACACTTGGGCTGCCTTTTTCCAACTCAGAACCTCAGTTTCACCATTTGCGAACCGGGGGCAGTCTTAGTTATTGCAAAGGCTTTGCGAAGTTTAAGTGCATTGCGGGTCCTTTTGTAACAGGGTGGTCCCCAGGAAAGGGGGAGGTTCGTGCCCCTCTCCCTGCCCTATAACACTTTGACACGTGGAGAAAGAACGAGGCAATCTTAGACTCGTTATCTCAGACAGGAGGTAGAAATGGGAATAACATTTTTTTTTGTTTTAACCAAGTTTTGACGATTAATGGCTCCTGGAATATAGGCCGTGAAGGTCTAGACTGATCTTTTCACAATATAAATTTCTTTATTCAGCAAGACGAAAGGAGAACTGGAATCCGGATTGAACGAGCTTTGTGCAAAATGAATTCCAGGGATCCTAATGGGTGGCCTGTTACAGAGGAAGTGGAAAGTGGATTTGGTGCAGGGCACCAAGGTTACAGATTGAATTCCTAAGATAGCCACCAAGAATGAAAAGTAGTTGGCTGTATGTCTGTGGGGGCTTCAGAAGTTACTTGTGGTTCCCTGTTTTCTGTTTTTTGTTTTTTTTTTTTTAAACTTTGCCTTTACTGTAGTTAATCTGACAATGTGGGTCAGGTTTATAACGATAGGTTTTTCATAATAAATTTCATTGCTGTCGTTTTGAAGTTACGTTTGAAGATGTGTACTCAGTAAGCTGTAAGAGAATATATCAATAATTATGTTTAAGAATCAGTTATATTAATCACTTTTCAGTTGAGAGCAATTACAAATTTTCTTTCCTTACTATTTTCCTCAAGTCTTGGCCCTTCTTTTTCTTTAATATTCAGACCTTTAATATTTTCAGTGTGCTTTAAGAACATATTAAGCAGGAAAATTTATATTTCACAAACATTTCCACATGGAAAAATTGATTTTTTCCTCAGTCACACACACTGCTTTTGCCTAGCTCAGAAAGAGTGATTACTTATGAGAACATTTGGGATTCTCTCACTTAACAAAACCCAACTTATGTTACACAGTGCTTTGATTTTTTTTTTAAGATTAATTTATTTATTTATGCATACAAGAGCTGGGGTACAGGCCAGAGGTGTGTGGGGGTGGTGAGAAGATTCACCAGAGACAGAATGGGGAACAGAACAGGCACATTGACTGAAATATACTGCTGAGGGGAGCAGCAGGCAAGTCAGGAGAGGTCTGCTGCACCATGTGGGTCACCTCCCTGCCTGGGGATGGAACTCAGAGCTCTAGTGACTGCAGATAGCTTTTTAGTGCTGTGCTTATTAAGCCTTTGTGCCAACAGGGCGGCCCCATTTACAATTTTGAGTCCCTCATGAAGAGAGTCCTTTTCTGTTACTCTGCTCCTTTAGGAAGGCCTCCTCCTGAAATGGCACAAATTCTATTTTGTTTTAGTTTGATGATGAGTATTTTTAAATCTCAAATTCTAATTACTCTTTGATTATGGAACTATGTAAGAGATGCAAATGAAAACTAAGTTACCGGTTTTTATCTGCTAGGTTAGCAAAGACCTGGTTGTAGAGAAACAGGGACTTCTAACCCTCCTGGTGATGTAAATGTAAAACAATTTTTTCAAAGACAATTTTAAAGAAAGAAAGTTTCTTTCAAAAAAAAGATAATTTCTATGAAAACAAATCTGAGTCCCTCAATCCAGTAATTGCACTTTTAGAAATTAATATTAGAGCTATATTCGTGCACACATAAATAACCTGAAATAGGCAGAATTTTCTTTGCAGCAATCTTCATATTCGTAGCAAGAGAGTGGGAACAAACTAATTGTTCAATAGGGTATTTACTAAATGAATTCTAATATACTCACTAATGGGCTGCTCTGTGCCACTAAAATAAAAATGAAAAAAACAAACAAAAAAACCCAAAACATTGTTTATTGCTGTCCCCAAGGTAGATAAAATAACTGCGGTAAAATTTGAGTGTATAACATATAGCATCCTTTGGTAAATGGAGGTTAAAAAAAGTCTTAAGTGTGTTGTTGCTTGCATGAATTGTACAGATTCCAACTCCCAGCATTTTCACCATTTATGTTATTTTAGGCAGGTGGCTTCGTATCTTTTTTTTTTTTTAAGATTTATTTATTTATGCATATAAGAAATGGGGTACAGGCCAGAGGTGTGGCAGGGTGAGAGGATTCTTCAGAGACAGAGTGGGGAACTGAACAGGCGGATTGATTGAAGTACACTACTGAGGGGAGCAGTGGGCAAGTCAGGAGAGGTCTGCTGTGCCTTGTGGGTAGCTCCCTGGCCGGCCGGGGATCTAACTCGTGCTGCAGTGGCTGCGGACAGCTTCATAGGTTGCTTCCTAAACCCTTGCGCCATCAGGGAGGCCCCTGGCTTCATTTCTTAAGCTCAATTTCCTTAAAGTGAGTATAACACAATATTTTATAGATTTCTTGTGCAGTTGGAGACAGTATATAGCATACTGCCTTACAGCATATAGAAACACTCTAATTTTTTTTGTTGTTGTTCCTCTAAAGTTGCTTCTATTAATTTTCTGTGCTGTTTTAAGACAGTACCCATACAAAATGTCTTTTTTTTTTTAAAATTTATTTATTTATGCATACAAGAGCCACAGGGGCAGGGGTACAGGCCACAGGGGCAGGGGGGTGAGAAGATTCACCATAGACAGAGTGGGGAACAGAGCAGGCAAATTGACTGAACTATACTGCTGAGGGGAGCAGCGGGAGAGATAGGAGAGGACTGCTGCGCAATGTGGTCACCTCCCTGGCCGGGGATTGAACTCGTGCTGCAGTGGCTGTGGATTGCTTCATAGTGCTGACACTTAACCCCTTGTGCCACCAGGGAGGCACCAGAATGTCTTTTAAAATAACTTTCTTGCAACCATTTAAGCTGACCTTGTTCTTTTCCCCCATGAGGGCTGGTGTACAGTGACTGCAAACAGCAGTTTTCTTAGTGTATGCAGCCTGTTGGCAGCCTTAGGTGCCTTAAGGGACCTTGGAGATAACCTTTCCTGTGGACATTTATGTGGTACTTCATGCTTTCTCCAGTCTTAGACTATAGACATGTATGTAGGGTATAGTTGGAAACCCCTGGGCACAGTGTCCTGGACGGGTCCAGACACTGCCAAATCATGTCAAAGCCACAATTAAAGCCCTGTGCAGGGCCGAGATCATGTTTCCTGGCTACCAGAAGATCCAGGTCTAAGAAGTTAGGTTTTATCAATAAGGTGGCTGAATTTGGAAGACATGGTGGCTGAAAAGGAGCTCATCCTAGTGACTCTGGGGTCAAATAAATCCTTAATCATGATCCTGTGGGCAAATGGCCGGCCTTACATGCATGAGAGACTCAAAGCTGCCCCCTTCTTCCTATCTGGGGGTCAGGGGAGGGGAGATTTCCCTGCTAATATTTTTCCGCTTTTATGTGCTCTTAGCTTTTTTTGAATTGGTGCAACTGAGGCCTGGATTGTGGAGTTGTGAGTAGTTCAGTGTTGCTGTCACCATGTTCCTCTACAACTTAACCTTGCAGCGAGCCACTGGAATCAGCTTTGCCATTCATGGCAACTTCTCTGGTAAGTCTGTAGTTATCTTTCTGAATTTAATATCTTTAATATTGCTAGTTTTATTCAAATCCCTTTTTGAAAATTCAGTGTTATTCTAAAACAATTTACAGGAAAGAAATTTTTTAAGTCATCGCAGAACATTGTACTCTGCGTAATGCTTTATGGTTTCCAAAGCACTTCAGAATGCTTGATTTTATCCGATACCCAGAGGACCTTTGGAAAGTAAGGTGACCTCTTTAGTGGTGGCCTGAGCAAATGATGATGTATTGGCATGGAGAGGGTTGAGGTATCAGCTAGGAAGTGATTTAGGCATTAGATAGTGAACGTTTGTATCAGGGCAGTGGATCTAGAACATGAAGGATTCGAGTTTCTAGCCTAGGTAGCAGGCATTGACAGTTGAGACCAGAGAGGAAGTTTGGGAAAGGAGGAACTTAATTATTTTAAACATTTAGTTTAAAGATAATGACAAATCATCAAGGTGAAATTATGTAGCAGTCAGGGAGAGATGGAGACTGTTGACGTTTATGCATTTGAAGTGTTGGTTTTAGGAAAGTGTTGCAATTAGGAAAGCAAGTCAACTTTTTTAAGGAGTGAATGTTTGTTTTTTTTTTTAATTTTTATTTATTTATTTATACAAGCACTGGGTACAGTCAGAGGCGCAGGAGGGTGAGAGAATTCACCAGAGCCAGAGCGGGGAGCAGAACAGGCAGAGTAACGAAATACACTGCTGAGGGAAGCAGCGGGCGACAGGAGAGGTCTGCATGCCATGTGGGACCCTCAGCTGGTGGCCTGGGATCGAACCATCGCTGCAGAGGCTGCAGGCAGCTTCGCAACCCAGCGCTCAACCACTGCGCCATTGGGGAGGCCTTTTAAGGAGTGAATTTAGAAGTAAAACTTTACATTAGCAGGTCTCTTGCCTGCCTGTGATTATGAGAGTATCTCTTTTTTCCTCCTTTCCTTTTTTTAAAGATTTATTTTTATTTATGCCTACAAGAACTGGAGAGTAGGACAGAGGTTTGGGGGGGTGAGAGGATTCATTAGAGACAGAGTGGGGAGCAGAACAGGCAGATTGACTGAAATACACTGCTGAGGGGTGCAATGGGCGAGACAGGATAGTTCTGCTGTGCCATGTGGATTAGATCCCTGGCCAGGGATGGACTCATGCTGCAGTGACTGGTGATAGCTTGATAGCACTGATACTTTTGACTCCTCAGCAGCAGGGAGGCCCTTTTTCTCCTTTTCTAGTAAACCTGTCTCTTTAAAATGTAGAAACAAATTTTTTTTATGAAAAAAATTTTTAAAATTTTTTTTTTAACGGCTAACATTTTTTTAAGATTTATTTATTTATACAAGCACTGGGTACAGTCAGAAGCGCGGGAGGGTGAGAGAATTCACCAGAGCCGGAGTGGGGAGCAGAGCAGGCAGAAGGACTGAGGTACGCTGCTGAGGGGGGCAGCGGGCGGCAGGAGAGGTCTGTGCGCCATGTGGGACCCTCCTCCAGTGGCTGGGGAGCAGCCGGGGATCGAACCGGCACTGCAGAGGCTGTGGGCAGCTTTGCAACCCAGCACTCAACCGCTGCGCCACCGGGGAGGCCCCCCCCAAAAAAAAAACTCTTGATGACAGCTTAGAGAATTTTTTCAGATACTAAATCAAACTGCATAAAAAGTTAATAAGTTTTTTAGAATAATAGTTTTGAATATGGAGTTGAAAGTACCTTTAGAGATTTTTATTTTTTTAAAGATTAATTTAATTAGGCATACAAGAACTGGTTGTACAGGCCAGAGCTGCGGGGTGAGGGATGTCAGAGGATTCACCAGAGACAGAGTGGGGAGTAGACCAGGGCAGTTGACTGAAATACACTGCTGAGGGGAGTAGCGGGTGAGTCAGGTGAGGTCTGAAGTACCATGTGGGTCACCTCCTTGGCTGGGGATTGAACTAATGCTGCAGTGGCTGTGGATAGCTTCATAGTGCTGATGCTTAACCCCTTGCGCCACCAGGGAGGCCCATTTAGAGATTTTTAATCTTAGGAAACAAAATATATATCAGCTTCTAGTTATAGATAGCTCCTAATTGTACAGATTGATGATCAATCTGAAGGGGAAAAGTTTTTAAGAAAGTTAACTGGGACCATTTTTTATTTGATTCGATATTACTTCCAGCAGATCATTTCAATTCTAGAGAAAGTACTTGTCCAAATAGAGTAAGTTAATATGGTGAGCTTCAGACTTGTTTAGTTATCTTTAGTGGAATTACTGTCCATTCAGATTACTTTTTACGTTAAATCTCACTGTTCATGGATTTTATTTTTTGGCAATCTAGGAACCAAACAACAGGAAATTGTTGTTTCCCGTGGGAAAATCTTGGAGCTGCTTCGCCCTGACCCCAACACTGGCAAAGTGCACACCCTACTAACTGTGGAAGTATTTGGTGTTATCCGGTCGCTCATGGCCTTTAGGTTGACAGGTGGCACTAAAGACTACATTGTGGTTGGCAGTGACTCAGGCCGGATTGTTATCTTGGAATACCAGCCATCTAAGAATATGTTTGAGAAAATTCACCAAGAAACCTTTGGCAAGAGTGGATGCCGCCGCATCGTTCCTGGCCAGTTCTTAGCTGTGGATCCCAAAGGGCGTGCTGTTATGATTAGTGAGTGACTTGCTCTAAGAGTGCACCTTGGATTTTTATGGATGCTTGCTTTAAGATAACAATGCTACGATTTTGGTATTGTGCTAATAAATTACAGCTGGGTAAAGTTTGGATCATATTTGGTTTACTCCATGGTTTAAAGTTGTACCTTTCAAACCACGGAAAAGTCTTAACACACCTTTCTACTTACACTTCAGTTGAAAATGGATATTTTTCCATTTCTTTATTTGTAGCAAAAAGACTACACTTAAATGGTTTCATGTTACTAGATGATGAATATGATTGCTTTCATCAGCCTGAAGTGATGATCCACATTCATGTCTCTTCTCTGACAAATCTCTTGAAGAAACTTCTGTGTATCTGATCAGGCCTCCAGCGGGCAATTTTCTCTGACCAGTCATACAATCACTAGATTTAATTGAAAGAATGAAAGTTGGCAATTTTATGAATTATTGTTTTGTAGTATTCTGCTAAGGCACACTAAAAAGATTTGACGCGTTAGTGTGATATTAAGATTTCTGAAGCTTGAGGGCATGGATGATTTTATTGTCTACATTAATGATAGCAGAATCCTGTTAGTAAACTTTTAAAGTTAATACACTTGTACAGTTAATCTGTTACTGTTAATTTTTAAAGATACTTTTGATGTGAAACTAAATGTTCTGTAAGTCCTTTTGTTCCTTAACTGGAAATGTTACATGTTTTCTCTTACTCAAATGCAGGTGCTATTGAAAAGCAGAAATTGGTGTATATTTTAAATAGAGATGCTGCAGCTAGGCTTACCATTTCATCTCCCTTGGAGGCCCACAAAGCAAACACTTTAGTATATCATGTGGTTGGAGTAGATGTCGGATTTGAAAATCCAATGTTTGCTTGTTTGGAAATGGATTATGAGGTAAGGGGGATCATGCCTGTCTTACTATCTATTTCCCCTCTTTAATTCTCTCCCTTTTCTTCCCTCTTTTTGGGTTTCTTCCTGTCACCTCACTGCTTTCCTAAGATGTTTTCTTCATTGTACTTGTCTTACCCATCCTGTTAACAAATCTTACCTGTATTCAAAAGCCTTCCTGAAATGTTTTGTTCCAAAGCTTATTATGTAATAAGCAATGGTTTGATGGTCTCCCTGTGGAAATGGTATTTATTGGGAAGAGCTCCCTGAAAAGGGAGGTAAATTGATTGGTATTTTTTCACAGGGAGGTACTGAAAGATAGAACATACTGTTTCCCTTGAATGAAAAGGTGTATCCTTGAGTAGAGAAAAAGCTGGTGTCAGAGTTAAGAGACTTGTATTCTGTTTACAGCATTGTTATTATGTCCAGTATAAACTTTGGCAAGCCATTTGGCATCTATAGACCTCTGGTTCCTCATTTCTAAAATGGAGACTCCTAATATCCTTTCCAGCTATAAAAGTTTTGTTTCATAGTAGTGATTAGTTGTTGTGCCATTGTACTTTATAGGAAGCAGACAATGATCCAACAGGGGAAGCGGCGGCTAATACACAGCAGACACTTACTTTCTATGAGTTAGATCTTGGTTTAAATCATGTGGTCCGAAAGTACAGTGAACCTTTGGAGGAACATGGCAACTTCCTTATCACAGGTACTTTTTGGTCAAGACTATTCTATGTTCTTTTGGGTTTTTTTAAATATATATTTATTTATTTATATAAGCACTGGGTACAGTCAGAAGCGCTGGAGGGTGAGAGAATTCACCAGAGCCAGAGCGGGGAGCAGAGCAGGCAGAAGGACCGAAGTACACTGCTGAGGGGAGCAGCGGGCAGCAGGAGAGGTCTGTGCACACCAAATGGGACCCCCCTCCAGTGGCCGGGGAGCAGATGGGGATCGAACCGGTGCCGCAGAGGCTGCGGGCAGCTTCGCAACCCAGTGCTCAACCACTGTGCCACCGGGGAGGCCCTATTCTGTGTTCTTTTGCCTGATTCATCTTATGCCTGAATTTGGAAGGATTTACTTAATTGGGTTTTGAAGGGAATGCTTTTGTAGCAGACTTCAATGTGTTTAAATTCTGGTGAGGTTAGAAATGTAGGGGTGGTTAACTCTTGCCTTCTAATGGGGGCAGGGAAGAAAGGATAAACAGTCAGCTTGGAATGTTGAGACTGTGGTTGTTGTGATATTTTGACTACAGTCAGTCTTTTACTAATTAAGAAAAGCAAAACTTAGGTTATTGGACAGATGAATGGATAAATCCAGTAAGATCAAGCTGTATATACGTGACTTTGAAAACTTAGGTGAAATAGAATATTTCTGGGAAATATTATCAAAACTGATCAAATAAAAATCAAGAATCTGAAGAGCATCAACTGAGGGAATAGTCAAAAATTCTCCCAAAAGATTTAAGGTCCAGAATTTTCAGGGACTATAAGTTTCTCCTAAGACAAGAAAAAGAATAAAAACTACTCTCCTGCTTTACAACCTGAAAATAACTTCGGTACCAAAACTGGGGAAATACAATAACAGGAAAAATTTACAGACTAGTTGCCATTACAAATTTAAAAATCTATAGCAAATCAAGTTCAGTGGTGTCTTGAATGCACCATGGTCAAAGATATGCAAGGTGAGAAAATCAGTTTTCATTATATTAAAAGACTAAAAGGACAACTATGTGGTCATCTAAATTTCAGCAGGCTTGGGGAAGAACTGAAGGAGAATGGTAAAAATGACTTATTTTTGAGCATTAAATCTTAGGAAGAGACTTAGCAAAAAAACCTTTGAATGTAGGTTTTACATCTTATTACTTGCTGCAACATTAGCATAGCTTTTCATTTATGAGGACTTTAAATGAACTTCTATGTGTAAAATCAGTTCTACTGGGTCCTGCAGTGAAAAATTAGATGCGGTTTCTCTCATAATGTAAGATTATGTTCAGTGGGGAATACATAACAAGAGAGGACAGTATGCCAAGTACTTGAGAATGTGGAGGAGGGATTCCTAACCCAGGAAAGATAAAGGGATGTATTAGAAATTTTTTTTTTAATTTACACAAGAACCAGGGTACAGGCCAGATGTGCGGGAGGGTAAGAGGATTCACCAGAGACAGAGCGGAGAATAGAACAGGCAGATTGCTAAGGGGAGCAGCAGGCGCGACAGGAGAGGTCTGCTGCGCCATGTGGGCACCTCGCCGGCCAGCCGGGATCGAACTGGTGCTGCAAAGGCTGTGGACAACTTCACAGTGCGGCGCCCAACCACCTGCACCACCAGGGGAGGACCTAGAAATTATTTTTTAAGTTTATTTATCCTTGCAAGAACTGGGGTACAGGCCAGAGGTGCAGGGAGGAGGTGTCAGAGGATTCCACCTGAGAAAGAGTGGAAAACAGAACAGGCGGATTGATTGAAATACACTGCTGAGGGGAGCAGAGGGCTAGACAGCAGAGGTATGTGCCATTTGGGCTGCTCCCAGGCTGGCTGGGATCAAAAACTCATGCTGCAGAGGCTGTGGACAGCTTCATGGTACTGTGCTTAACCCCTTGCACCACCAGGGGGACCCTTAGAAATTGTTTTCTGGAGAAATGCTTTCCAAGCTAGCACCTGAGGACAAGTAAAGAGTTAGCTAGGAACAGTGAAGGTAGAGGAAGACAAAGGGAACAACATATAGAAAGAACCACGTGCCAGAAAGCTCATTGCCGGTGATTGGATCATTAGAGCTAAAGGGTTGGGATAGAAATAGCGATGGAAAGATTATAAGTACGGAAATAACTTGAAGGTTACTTGCTTATATTTTGACTATAATGGAGTAAAGAATATTAAGAATATGCCAGGAGAACAAGCAAGGAGATTGCATTAAGAACTATTGAAGAAGAAGCACCATTAGGACTGAGATGAGAAGATAAAGGAAGATGTCTGGGTTTGGGATTTGGTTTATTGGTTGATAGTGGTTTTCTGTCAACCGATAGACTCCAGGAAGAATCCAGGAAGGAACTTGAGTTTGTTTTTCAGCACCTTGTTTTTCTAAGGCTGCCTATGGTATGTTCATGTGTCCAGTAGACTGTCAAGATTACAGATCTGAAGCTGAGAACTAAGTCCTTAGATCTAAAACTGTTTCTACATTTTCCGCATTATCAGATTTTTGGACAGAACTGCCATCAACCAATTCTATTCCATCCTTGTCTAGCCTAATAGGAGAATGAAACAGTGTTGAAGGAGGGAAGGAATTGAAAGCTAAACTGTAATTCATGGTTATCAAGTCATTACTATGTTTTATTTTCTCTGGCAGTTCCGGGAGGGTCAGATGGTCCGAGTGGAGTGCTGATTTGCTCTGAAAACTATATCACTTACAAGAACTTTGGTGACCAGCCGGACATCCGCTGTCCAATTCCTAGGAGACGGGTAAGGTTTTTGCTATAAAAGAAAGAATATTTTTGTTAGTGAAGTGAACTAAATTTTTGTAATTGAAAGTGTGATCTTTTTTTTTTTTTTTAAGATTTATTTATTTATTTATTTATTTATACATACATACAAGCACTGGGTACAGTCAGAAGCGCGGGAGGGTGAGAGAATTCACCAGAGCCAGAGCGGGGAGCAGAGCAGGCAGAAGGACCGAAGTACACTGCTGAGGGGAGCAGTGGGCAGCAGGAGAGGTCTGCGCACCATGTGGGACCCTCCTCCGGTGGCTGGGGAGCAGCTGGGGATAGAACCGGCACTGCAGAGGCTGCGGGCAGCTTCGCAACCCAGCGCTCAACCGCTGCGCCACCAGGGAGGCCCGAAAGTGTGATCTTTTTGTCTGATAACAGATTTTTGTTTTCCTTGCAAATTATTATTTAAAGATTTTATTTATTC
Source organism: Talpa europaea (assembly GCF_964194135.1). Classification (NCBI taxonomy): domain Eukaryota; kingdom Metazoa; phylum Chordata; class Mammalia; order Eulipotyphla; family Talpidae; genus Talpa; species Talpa europaea. The sequence goes on along the minus strand of NC_140084.1, from coordinate 11,464,509 downwards.
ATAGAAGAACTGGGGTATAGGCCAGAGGTGCAGGGGTGAGAGGATTTACCAAAGACAGGGTGGGGAGCAGAATAGGCGATCTACTGAAATACATTGCTGAGGGGAGCAATGGGCAATAAAAAGGAGAGGTCTGCTTGCCCCATGTGGGTCAGCTCCTTGGACAGGGATCGAACTCAGGCAGCGGCCATGATTGTATGATAGTGCTGGGACTTAACTCCTAGGCTACTTGGGAGGCCCCCCCTTTGCAAATTTTTAATAAAACTGTTAAAATGCTTTAGTAGAGGCAAAACATTCTTTTTTTTTTTTAAAAAAAAGATTTATTCATACAAGCACTAGGTACAGTCAGAAGTGTGGGAGAGTGAGAGAATTCACCAGAGCCATAGCGGGGAACCGAACAGGCAGAAGGACCGAAGCACACTGCTGAGGGGTGCAGCAGATGGCAGGAGAGGTCTGCGTGCCACGTGGGACCCTCGCCCGGTGGCCGGGGGTCGAACCAGCGCTGCAGGGGCTGCGGGCAGCCTCGCCGCTGCACCACCTGGGAGGCCCCAAAACATTCTTTGAGAAAAGGAATTAAGACCACCTTCCATTTCAGAAACTAATGGGAATTAGTTTGAAACTTTCTAGTTTGTGTGAAAAATAGAGGCATATTTACCGAAGATAAATTGTTTTTCATTTTGTCTTTTCCCTCCATTCCAACAATCAGAAAAATTTAAAATAGTAGAACAGTGAATTTGTGTAAACTTTTCACTTAGATTCAGTTATTAATGTTTTGATACATTTGCCTTTTCTTCCTCAAGATAATTCTATATACTGTTCGGCTAACCCTTTTGAAAATAAGTTGCAGACATAATTACACTTCAAGGAAGTCCCAAGATGTAGCTAAGAGTAAGGACATTTCCCACAATTACCACACTACAACATCATGTTTAAGAAATTTAAATGTTTTGTGCAAAAGTTATCTTACATATAGTCCAATAAATATATAAGTTCATATTCCAATTTTTCTCAGTCTCAAGTCTCCATTTAGAATATTTTCTCTTTGTTTTTGGTTGTTTATGATACTGGTAATTTTTAAATACTTGGTTTAATTTTCTTACAGTCTGTTTCATAATGTTTTTCCTCATGCTTATATCTAGGTTAATTTTTTGTTTTTTAAGATTTATTTATTTGTTTGTTTATGCAAGCACTGGGTGACAGTCAGAAGCGCGGGAGGGTGAGAGAATTCACCAGAGTTAGAGCAGGGAGCAGAGCAGGCAGAAGGACTGAAGTACACTGCTGAGGGGAGCAGCGGGCGGCAGGAGAGGTCTGCGCGCCATGTGGGACCCTGCTCCGGTGGCCGGGGAGCTGCCGGGGATCGAACCGGCACTGCAGAGGCTGCAGGCAGCTTCGCAACCCAGCTCTCAACCGCTGCGCCACCGGGGAGGCCCTAGGTTAATATTTTTGATAAAAATATATGGTGGTGATACTCATTTCACATTACATCACATAGGAGTGTATAATGTTGATATGTCTCATTAGTGATGCTAAATTGGTCCTTAAGGTGGTATCTGCCTGCTCCTCTTGATTATAAAAGGGTGTTTTCTTTTTCATAATTGGTGTATTCTGTTCGCAACATCTTTTCACCCAGTGGTGTATAAGTCACTGCACTGGTGGTTGAGTAAAGGTATTTCATTGCTTTTAATTTTTTTCCTGCCCCCATACCCACGGTATGTTCTTAATATGCGCAGTTTACTGTGGAAATTAAGCACACAGAAAAGTAGAATATAATGAAACTTATGTGTATCCAGCTTTGGCGGTTATCACAAATGATTAATCTTGTTTCATTTTTGCTTCCTCAATTTCTCATCCCTGTTATTTTTTGTTATTTTTGGACTCTGGGCTAAATCTGTTAGACTTAGCTTATCTAACATGGCATCTGAGTAAGATTCCCTCAATTTTTAAAAATCTGGGAAGATATATGGCAAATTAAATTCTTCTTGGTAAAGAATGAGAAGCAATCAGATTTGGTTAACCAGATATTTATTGAGCACCTAACTGCCATGCACTATACGTGTACTTGGCTTTAGGGTGACAAAGAAGTAGAAAACATGTTTTGCCCTTGAAGCACTTACAGAGAAGAGTAAAACATGTTGGAAACATTAAAGTAAATCCAAAATCATAGCCATGGGGTTGCATTTTTAGAATCAAGGAAATTGACATCAGACAAGGCTGATTTTTGACGTTTTGTATCGCATTGTTGTGGACATTGTGAGAGTTCAATTTACAGCCTGAAATGATAATTCTTTAAATTTCAAATCTCTTGACATTTTTGTTTGATAATAGCTTTTACCTTATTGATGTGATCAGTCTGTGTAATAAAATTATAACTATTTTTTTAATTATAGCTATTTAAATTATAACTTTAATTGCACAATTTTTTTTTTAAGAAAAGATTTATTTATACAAGAACTGGGGTACAGGGGGCCTCCCCGGTGGCTCAGTGGTTGAGCACTGGGTTGCGAAACTGCCCGCAGCCTCTACAGCGCCGGTTCGATCCCCAGCTGCTCCCCGGCCACCGGAGGAGGGCCCCACATGGCACGCAGACCTCTCCTGCTGCCCACTGCTCCCCTCAGCAGTGTACTTCGGTCCTTCTGCCTGCTCTGGCTCAGTGAATTCTCTCGCCCTCCCGTGCTTCTGACCGTACCCAGTGTTTGTATAAATAAATAAATCTTTAAAAGAAAAAAAAAAAAGAACTGGGGTACAGGCCAGAGGCATGGGAGGGTGAGAGAATTCACCAGAGACAGAGCCGGGAGCACAACAGGCAGAAGGACCAAAGTACAGTGCTGAGGGGAACAGCGGGCAAGACAGAGGTCTGCTGTGCCATGTGGGTTTCTCCCTGGCTGGCCGGGAGTTAAACCCGTGCTGCAGAGGCTGCGGACAGCTTCACAGCGCTACTCTCAACCTGCTGTGCCACTGGGGAGGCCCCAATTGTACAATTTTTTTTTTAAATTGATAACTATTTAAAAAATTTTTTTGATATCTAAGCTATGTGTTTATACCAGATAGGGCTTTTTTGCTATTGTATTTTACTGCAACTTGGAGGCTGCTCTGGGTAGAAACTTCTATAGAAAAGTTCCAGGTGATGCTAGGTCCTTGGTGACCTGAATGAAAGTGCTAAATTTCAGCAATAAATCCTCATTTATGGTGTTGGTTGTTCTGTATTTGTCTTTGCTAGAATGACTTGGATGATCCTGAAAGAGGAATGATTTTTGTCTGCTCTGCCACCCATAAGACCAAATCAATGTTCTTCTTTTTGGCCCAAACTGAGCAGGGAGATATCTTCAAGATAACTTTGGAGACAGATGAAGATATGGTAAGCAGATGGAGGGGGGAAGAATGAAAATCCTCAATACCACTTGTTAGTCTGGTTTGATCAAACTTCGTACACTATTACTCTAATTTTAATATAATTAAATAGTCTTATTTTAAAAGTTGATATTTGTGTGTAGTCCAAAGTTTACAGGGTGGTTTACGAGCCAGTTCATTATGACGACAGTGACTCTGAGATAAGTGAGTTGGTACTTTACAAGTTAGAAACATGGAAACAGAAAAGGCTTTAAAGTTTTGGACTAGTATATGAATAGATTTTCTCCCTGTGGTTAAGAATGTTTTGGTTTGGTGCATGAGATTGGGTAATGTCACTTACGGTGAATAACAAGGGAAAACATTCCTGTCTCCTGAAGACTGGAAATATATATGATCTGTTAATTTTTTCATCCTAAGGAGGAGCTCTAGGAACAAATGGGCAATTTCTAAGTTAATTGTTTTAAATCAAGATTTGACTCTGGGAAATTTTTGTAAATGTCAGGTCATTAACGTTTTCAACTTTTGTGGCCATACATTTCTGAACAACTCCACCCTGTCATGGTACAAAAAGAGCCATAGCAATATTTAAATAATAAGGTTCAACTGATCTGTGGGCTGTAGTTTGCTGGCCCCTGGTTTAGATACTAAAGTACTAAAAATGCTATTTATTAGTTACTCTGCTTGCATGGTTTTATACTGGGCTCCCTTCCATGGCCTTGTTTCATTTGCCTACATACTAGAATCTTTTTTTCTTTTCACTCCAGGTTACTGAGATCCGGCTCAAGTATTTTGATACTGTACCTGTTGCTGCTGCCATGTGTGTGCTTAAAACAGGTTTCCTTTTTGTAGCATCAGAATTTGGAAACCAGTGAGTAACCCTCTTATTTCTGGTTACTATAAAAGTTGGGAGTAGGGAGATATAGCTTCAGGCAACAGGTTTTCACGAGTGTTAGTTTTTTTAAAACAAAAGTTTTGTCTTTTTCCTTTTATATTCTCTTCTGGTTATGTTCTTCATTTCAGCAACTTAAGTCAATAGCTATAGAAGTGGTACCTCCCAAGCTTTTACTGGACATTTTATCGAATTTATTTATTTATTTTTTAAGATTTATTTATTTTATACAAGAACTAGGGTATAGGTCAGAAGTGTGGGAGGGTGAGAGAATTCACCAGAGCCAGAGCAGGGAGCAGAACAGGCAGACGGAGCGAAGACACTGCCAAGGGGAGCAGCAGTGGGCATGGCAGGAGAGGTCTCTGCTCCATGTGGGTGGGACCCTTGCCGGCGACCAGGGATCAAACCAGCACTGCAGAGGCTGGGGGCAGTTTTGCAGTCCAGCGCGCAACTGCTGCGCCACTGGGGAGGCCTTGTAAATATTTTTTAAGTGTTCAATTAAGTGGCATTAATTGCATTTACAATGTTATATAGCCATTACTGTTGTCATTCCAAATATTTTTAGCATTCCACACCAAAGCTCTCCACCCATTAAGTACCCCCCCACCTCTCCCTCTTGGGGTTCCTGGTGTTGCTGTCTGACTCATTGCACGTACCATGATGTTTTCAGGATTTATATGTAACATGTATCAGTACTTCATTTCTTTTTAATTCCTGAATAATAATTCACTGTATGTATATATGCTACATAGGATGCTTGTCAGGTGAAATGGGTTTGAGTTTGTGAGAAATTGTCTATTGTAGCAGAAATCTGAAAGATTTAAGAGTGCTGGTTTGGGACTTCAGAGACATGCTGTATTTGCCACCTCATTCCTATAACAACCTGTTATCAGTCAAACATCTAATTGAGCATTTGTTCCAAGCACTGTTTTAATAAGCACTTTACAAGTATTTGTGTATAACATTCCCTATGTGACACTGCCATTATTCTATTTACAGTTTTGAGAACTGGGTTGTTTGGAATTTAATTTGATCACCTAACGCACTCTTGACAACTTGGTTCCAAAGTCTCTGCTATTAAGCACAACACTGTAGTTTCAGAAACTTTTAATAAGGTTAAGTCAAAGCAACCTTTCCTATGATGGAGATAGGGGTTCTACCATCAGTTTGATTCTGGCAGTTAGTAGACACCAAAGGCATGGTGTCTACTAACTTACGTGGTATTTATTATCTGTATGTGGACAGATTGTCTGAATAAGGAGTTCGTGTCAGTTAACTTTTTACATGTTTATCCTAAAATGTTTTTATAAATCATTCGAGAATGCTAGCCATATTTGCTTTTTCATAATTTTGTATAAATCTGCTATGTTCAAAAGAGTTAAATGCAGGGATCTGACACTCTACACTTCACGTATTTCAGACTCTGATACAGATTTTTTTTTTAAAGTTTAAGCTCCCTGGCAGGGGATAGAAGTCGTGCTGCAGTGGCTGCGGATAGTTTCATTGGTTGCATTTTAACCTCTTGCGCCACCGGGGCGGCCCTGATGTAGTCATTTTATTTATTTTTTAAAGATTTATTTATTTATGCATACAAGAGCTGGGGTACAGGTCAGAGATGCGGGGGGTGAGAGAATCCACCAGAGACAGAGTGGGGAACAGAACAGGCAGACTGAGTGAAATACATTGCTGAGGTAGTGTACTTTGGTCCTTCTGCCTGCTCTGCTCCCCGCTCTGGCTCTGGTGAATTCTCTCACCCTCCCGCACTTCTGACTGTACCCAGTGCATGTATAAACAACAAATAAAAAAAAAAAAAAAAAGATGCCTCTATTAAAAAATAAAATTTAAAAAAAAAAAAAAGAAATACATTGCTGAGGGGAGCAGCGGACGAGACAGGAGAGGTCTGCTTTGCCATGTGGGTTTCTCTCTGGCTGGCCGGGGATTGAGCTCGTGCTACAGAAACTGCAGACTGCCTCACAGTGCGGTGCTTAACCCCTTGCACCACCAGGGAGGCCCTGATATAGTCATTTTAAAAAGCTACACTGCTACACCAGAGACTGTTCAAAGTGCTGTTGACTTAAGGATAAACACAACCAGCACGTTGGTGTTTAATTGAACTGCCTTTAAAAGATCTCAGTGCACACTCAGTTAAGGATGGTATATTGCAGAATATCTGTTGTTACATTCCTTTCCCTGTTTTTTTTCTTGGTTTGCCTTTGATTCAGTTCACAAAGTGTTATTAGCCCAAGGACAAAGGGAAGAGCAAGATGATTTTGTTACATATTATCTCTGGATAATTTTTTATTTTGTTCCAGAATAATACTGTAATATCTGCATACCAGTTCTTTGTTTTTTTTTTTTTTTGTCATCACCAGAGTTCATGGTTCTTTTGTTAGATTTGATCTAGTTATAGGTTGAAATAGGAAATAGTTACAGATTATCTTTGGATTTCATTTATCCATATTTCAGTTCATATGACAAACACTGTTGCTTAGGTGCCATGTACTGTCGTAAGTCATTATGTTCTGGAAGGTACTGGTTTATATATGCGGCAAGTGAGCCACAGATGGATTAAGTAGTAAGCCTAAGGTTATGTGACTAGCTAAGTGGCAGAGCTGGGATCCAAACCTAGGCACTCTATTGGCGTCCCAGTACCTTCTTACCATTGTCATTTGCCAAGTTAAATTCTAGTAGTTTTAATTTCTTCATCCTCACTCTTTCCTTTTTTAAAAAAAAGACGGGGGTGGGGGGTGAAGAAAACGTCACTCAGAAGCAGAGATTTAGAACGCTAGATGCTGATTCAATAATATATACTGTGATTATGATTCGCTATTTATAAAGTGCTCTATGAGCATTATTTTGACAGCAAACATCAGACAATGTTTTAACTGAAGTCTTCTTGCTTCTCAGTTACTTATATCAAATTGCACATCTTGGAGATGATGATGAAGAACCTGAGTTTTCATCTGCCATGCCTCTGGAAGAAGGAGACACATTCTTCTTTCAGCCAAGACCACTCAAAAACCTTGTGTTGGTTGATGAGTTGGACAGCCTCTCTCCCATTTTATTTTGCCAGGTGTGAGTCTTTCCACTCATGTTCACAATTAGTGCCAACTAACTGGTTTTGAATCTGAATGAATTAAAAATTTTTTCTCTAATTAAGATCTAAGTCAATTTTGTCAGACTGTCAATGGCATCACCAGTGTAAAGGTAGACATTTGGGAATTGAAAACCATTATGTAAGTCCTTGACCTTTTAATTAATTTTTCAAATTATATAACTCATGGTCAGTTAACTTAAAAAACACTTTCAAGCATTTTCTGTGAATCTTGTATTTTGTGTTACATTTTTTTTAATGTAAGTGGCTTCATAGAATTTATAGCATTTTGAAATTTATCTTTTATCGTGTCTTTAAATACCTTTATCCCATTTTAGCACTCATTTCCTTACAATATCCTAGAGACACGGGGACCAATTAGTAACAGAAAAATTGAATGACGGGGGCCGGGGGGGGCATCACTATTGGTGGTGCTTCAGTGTAGCAGGAATTTTGCCATGCCATTGTGTACATACTACATAACTAGGATAGCCCCTAGGGGCTACATTCCACTGTTTAGTCAGTTACACTCTAAGTGGAAGATTTGCTTGTGGGGTGCTGGAGAAACAAGTCTTGTTCCTGCATTCTCTGATCATATTTGCCTTTTTGAAATTCTTCCTTTTTTTTTAAGATTTATTTATTTATTTATACAAGCACTGGGTACAGTCAGAAGCACTGGAGGGTGAGAGAATTCACCAGAGCCAGAGCGGGGAACAGAATAGGTAGAAGGACTGAAGTACACTGCTGAGGGGAGCAGCAGGCGCAGCAGGAGAGGTCTGCGCACCATGTGGGACCCTCGCTATTTGCCAGGTATCGAACTTGGTGCTGCAGAGGCTGCGGGCAGCTTCGCAGCCCAGCGCTCAAACCGCTGCGCCACCAGGGGAGGCCCGAAATTCTTCCTTTCTGAGAAAAATGTTTAGTTGTGAGGGTAGTAGAAAGTCAGTGTAAGTAATTCTTGATTTGGTTATTAGTAATTACCCCCACTTCATTGAAAGAAGTAATTGTGCAAATAATTTGTAGCTCAAGAATATAATTAAGGGCCTCCCCGGTGGCGCGGTGGTTGAGCGCTGGGTTGCGAAGCTGCCGGCGAACTCTGCGGCGCCGGTTCGATCCCCGGCTGTTCCCCGACCACTGGAGGAGGGTCCCACATGGCGCGCAGACCTCTCCTGCCGCCCGCTGCTCCCCTCAGCAGTGTACTTGGTCAGTCTGCCTGCTCTGCTCCCCGCTCTGGCTCTGGTGAATTCTCTTACCCTCCCGTGCTTCTGAATGTACCCAGTGCTTGTATAAACAAAACAAACAAACAAATAAATAAAAAAATATATATAATTAATATGGAGGTAGATATCTTGAGGGTTTTTAGCATTTTTTGTGCTGTAGATCTCTTTACTAGCTGGTGAGGTATTGGATCTCCTCTGAATAATACTTTTAAAGGCATACAGTAACATATTTATGATAGCCCAGATAGCAAATTATTTTTAGGTTTAAATGTAATTTATGTGCTTTATCAAGATTTTAGATAACAAGGTGACTTTATATAATAGGTGACTTAATATATTTTTTCTTAAAGATTGATTTGAAGGTTATATACACTCAATCCACATACTTATCCATTGTGACTTGAATTCTCTGCATTATAGAGTCAAGAATTTTTTTTAATGGTCCCATTTGACAAACTACAATACAAATAATTCACCTTTTTTCACATATTGATTAAGAGGTAATTGTACTGGAAAGTATCTAGATGCCAATATGAGAACATGTGACTTCCTCATTAGGTGGCTAAACAACTGGTTAGGGTTATCCAGTAGTTGGATTGCTACATCATAGGAGCAGCTTTAATAGGGCATCTGAGATCATGTACAGTCTAATGGCAGATCTTATCAATGTAATTTTGAAGTAGTGATAGGATAAATGAATTGGGGTGTCTATAAACTTTAATGTAAGTAAATGTAACTTTTATTTGTGGTAAAGTCACAGGTACAGATAGAATGTATTTTTGGTTGGAGAGAAATTAATTTCAGTTGGAGGTTCAATGAAACTTCATTTCACTACTGGAAAAAATTCCTTGCTAATTCTTTTTTAATTGGAAAAACCATTTCAAACTGGTTTGCTTTTTATAATACTGATTCCCCCCATTCTCTGAGACCAGTAGCCAATATATAACCTGTAAAACTAAAAAGTAGGGGTTTGTTTGTTTGTTTGTTTGTTTGTTTACATTTTAAAAGAACAGGGTTACAAAGAAAAGGAGAAAAAGAGAGGCACCTGCACAGTTACAGTCAGGCAGGAGAGCTGCTAAAATGTAGTTTGTCCTTTGAGAATAGTCAAAGTTGGATGTGAAGCTTCTCACAGTGATATTTTTTTCCTTTTTGATCCATGCAGATAGCTGATCTGGCCAATGAAGATACTCCGCAGTTATATGTGGCCTGTGGTAGAGGACCCCGGTCATCTCTGAGAGTCTTAAGGCATGGACTTGAGGTAAGATTGGAATTTCTAGGTATCTGTAGAATATGGAGGGAAGCAATGACAAAATAGCTTATGATTTTGCCCTGATGGGATAAAAGGTAAATTTAATGTTTCTATGAAAGAAAGGTGACTTTCCCTTACTCATTTATGATCGTCTGGAGTAGGAAGGACAAAGATCTAGTAGGAAGGACAAAGTAATTAATCAAAGTCTCATTTTAAATAAGTACCTTAAGAGGTGGTGAATGATTTCTCTGAGACCTTATAGGAAGGGGACATGTTTGCCAGCCAAGATAATAAGGGAAGATTTTTCCTGAAGGATGTAGCATTCGAATTAGTCCATTAAAGAGAGATGGGATTTGGCCTTATGTGACATAAAGGGAGAAAATATGGTGCTAACTTAGATGACTTGTTTCCCGAAGGCTTTTTATAGTATATGTGCTGGTGAAGAGAGCACTCTGGATGTGACCTGCAACAACTGCTCAGGAATTCTATGAGTTCTTGTTTAAGTCTATAATGAGGCATTGCTCATGCTTTGGCCTTTTTGGTGCTTGTATTCTTTTTTGACTAGGTTTTTCCTTGCATTTAATGCAACATATACCATGAGCATTGTCTTTGTGTAGTTTTGAGGACAGAGTGGAGTTTCCTGTTCACTGGATCTGTTGTCTCCTGTCAGGTATCAGAAATGGCTGTCTCTGAGCTACCCGGTAACCCCAATGCTGTCTGGACTGTGCGTCGGCACATTGAAGGTAAGCAGCTGTTTCCCAGCTGTCAAAGTGATACTGATAATAGAAGACTTAAGAGGCTGCATTCATAATATTTCTATATCACTTAATCTGACACCATGTTATAGAAACTTTATTTAGCCTGAGACTGTGTTTTTGATACTTTCCTGTCAGGATGCCCTCACCTGCTACTATTTGCACACATTTGGCAAGGGGTACATAGGTGGCTATTAGTATTCAGTACATACGCACTTTAGTTTGATAGAGCTGTTGTGTGTGATGTTCTTTGATTATATTCATCTTTAAGACATTGGTTCCATCTATAAGAGGTATTGTGTGAAGGAAAGTTGTTTTTCATTTTTTGTCAACTATGCTCCTGTGTTAAAAGTTACAGTGAAATTCAGGGTGTACTATAAATATTAAGATTTGTAAGGCTTGTTAATCAGTCCTACTCAGTGGATATAGTGGGTAAGGAAAGCAGAGATTAAGTGGAATCAGAATTTTAGATAGAAGAGAAAAGAAGGGGTTGAAGAAAGAGAATGGAGTCTGAGCTGCTTGCTGGGTAATAAAAATAGTCACCACATCTGAAATTTTAAAGTTATCTGAAAATGTGTAGTGTACAAAGGCAGCAAAGTTTCCTAACTGTGGAATTTATGTCCATTAGAAATAAAACCTAATTCTCATTTTCCCTTTGATTGGGGTGATATGTCATTTTGACTCCTAGACTTCATTTTCCTGTCTTTTGTTCAGGAATGTGGGATTGGTGAGTAAGATCACCCTGGAAATTCTTGATAGACGTTTTGATTGTGGAGAAGAAGGTTAAAGGAACTAGAAAATACATAGGAGGGAAATATCTATTCCAGAAATGTTTTCTACAATACACACTTTTTTTTTTTTTTTTTAAAGAGTTGGATTCACCAGAGACAGTGGGGAGCAGAACAGGCAGATCTACTGAAAAACACTGCTGAGGGGAGCAGCGGGTGAGACAGGAGAGGTCTGCTGTGCCATGTGGGTCACCTCTTTGCCCAGGGATCAAACTCATTCCACAGTGGCTGGCGATAGTACAATACACATATTTTGATAGGCTTGCTTTTCATGTAGGCATTGGGATCAAATCTGAGTTGAGTAGAAAGAAAAGTGGATAAGAGATTGGTGGGTTCATTGGCACTGAGAACATATTTATTATATAACTTGAAAAATTTCCTCATTGTGTGTCATGTCTTCAAAAGAAACTGGTCTGTGTTGACACTCATCTTTCATGCTTGGTGGCTAGTTGATATTAAGGCTTTCAGAAACATTGCCTACATGGTTTGTATTAGAAAGATCTTTTGAGATGAAAACATAATGTACCTCGCTTGTTTTATTTTTCCTTCTTAAACTATATTTTAAAATAGGTTTAGATTGGGCCTCCCCAGTGGCGCAGTGGTTGAGCGCTGGGTTGTGAAGCTGCCTGCGGCCTCTGCGGCGCCGGTTCGATCCCCGGCTGCTTCCCGGCCACTGGAAGTGGGTCCCACATGGCGCACAGACCTCTGCTGCCGCCCGCTGCTCCCCTCAGCAGTGTACTTCGGTCCTTCTGCCTGTTCTGCTCCCCGCTCTGGCTTTGGTGAATTCTTTCACCCTCCCGCGCTTCTGACTGTACCCAGTGCTTGTATAAACAAACAAACAAATAAATAATACATGCCTCTTTAAAAAATAAAATAAAATAGGTTTAGATTTACACAAAAATTACTGCTTATTTTTTGAAGAAGGCAAGGATCCTAAGAGAGCACATCGGGAGACTGAAAACTGTCTCCTGAATCCCAATCCAGTGCTCATTTTTTTAGCCCTTTAGTGGTAATCTATGGGTTTTGGCTTTTAGTTTTATACTCTGATCCTACAGTCTTTCAAGTGACCACTATGTACTCAGACTCATTACTAGGGTCCCTGCTCTCAGAGTACTTGCCGCCCAGAAGAGGAAACAAATGTCCAGAACCATTGTGTTGAACTGCACAAGCACATTGCCAGGAAGGTTATAGGAGAGGAAGTGGGCATGTGTTTGAAAATCAGGGGAGATCCTTTGGACCTTTGTTAAGTTAGTGACCTTTGTTAAGTTAGTGACCTTTGTTAAGCAGTGTGCCGTTGCTTGATGGAACTTGTAGCTGAAAATTTTCACCTCTGAATACCAAAATCCACAGACTACATCCTGATAAATACCTCTCTTTAGGAACTGTAACTCAGGTGATCACTCAGGAAAACAGGTCAGGTTTTCTCTGTTCATTCTCTTTGCTGATTTCCCAAATTACTGTTGAGTGAACATCTCACATTTCCTCACTTGCTACAGTCTTCCAGGCGACTACTAACCTTGGCTGGTACGTGGTGATACACACTACCAATACCAAGCCTTTTTTTCTCTTCCACAGGTGGCTGGTGAAGGTGCTGATCACCACAGGTGTGTACTTACTGTTAGGGTCTACCGTGGGGTCTTGCACTTTACCCAGGGAGAGGGACACAAAATATTGAGGCTGCCCTGATGGGTATGTCTTAAAGGGTAACTTTGCAGTTGGATGTCCATGTGTATTGCAATGATGTGCACCCATCTGCCTGTATATTAAATGGTCTGAGGCAGGAATCAACTTCTCTTCCTTTCTCTTACAGAATGTAGAAAATGCAATTAACTTTTTTTTTTTCACTAAGCTAAAACAAACAAACAAACAAAAAACCCTTAGCTTTGTAGTCTCCCTTTGGCTTTTTGTATGTTTCAAGTGTGCTGCCTTAAAGATTCTGCCCTGGAGAAAGTTTTTTTTTTCCTTTTCTTTTCTTTTCAAATCTTCTGAATGGTTGCTTACTTTACCCTTTGTAATGAGCTGCTTTATTGAGCCTTAGATACTGTGGCAGGGGGAAGAAGAATAAAGCATTCCTCCTTTATGGGGTGCTTCAACAGCCCTGAGACAAAAAATGCATTTTCACATTGTATCATCTTTTGCTGTATGAATTAATTTTCTTTCATATAACACTTGTGGTTCCTGGTAAAAGACAACATGGGTGTGTGTGTGTGTGTGTGTGTGGAGTCCCTAGTCATTTGCCTTGGCTGAAGCTTGAGTTTCATTGCTCTTATTGAACTCAAACCCACTACCTCCCTAGGAGATAAGAGAAACTGATCTGCAGATTCATCTGACCTTAGGTTAAAAAAGAAGTTACAGTGTACTTAGTATTAATTTTGAGGAAATGTGTGATATAAGAGCTTTCAGTTATCATTGCTCTACTGTTGAGTTGCCAGACTCTGTAAGTGCACTGAACTCTTTATGCCTTTTGCCAAAGGGAAGATAAAGATTCGTGTTGCTCTCCTTCCTCCCCTTTCTCTTGCATACAAATTAAAAGTTGCGTAATTTCTATTTTGAGAGTCCTTTCTCCCATTCTAATGAAGGGAGAAACAAGAAATTGTGGCCAATTAGGGCCCTTTGACTTTAATTTGCTTTGGTACAATCGTCAAGGTGTAAGGTTTCTGTAATGAGAAGTGAGAAAGGAAGATACAATAGATATAATATTAATATATTAAAGTGATGAAATTCCTATGGCTTTTATGCACCAGAAATTTTCAGTTTAAAAATTTGAGAGCTGGAGTAAAGCTTCCAAGTGGTGTTGTGTCTTCACACAACTGATACAGATTTTGTTGTAAGATGTTAGGATCGCTATTTCAACAGTAACCATGCCCTTATTTATATGGATGGTGAAAGTGGTTTCTTAAAAAAGCCTTTTTATAAGGTTTCCCTAAAGCATTGGATACATTTGGCAGTTAAAGCAAATTAACCTAAAACAAGCTATCACCTTGTCTTTGTTAATTCTTATGGTTTGGGGTCTGAACCCTTACTCTGAATTCCTGGTGTAGGCATTAGATTATACCCATTGCGAAATATTTTAAGTCCTTGCCTTTCATCCACCCAGTATTATTAGCTGAAACAGAGGTTTTGAAAACAGTACTTAGCCCTTCTTTGTGTGAATAGTTCAATAAGTTATGTTTATTTTTTAAGAATGTTAATTGTAACCTCCCAAATTGATTTTGTCCTGCTGACAGGTAGAATACTATTATAAAGTGCACCAGTGATAAACCTTCCTTTGCCCCTTTGGTTTAGCTGGACCACCATTGAGACCAATCTAAACGAAAACTGTCCTTTATGTGGGTAGGGTGGATTAGCTTTAGGTCTGAGTTCTGACATGATCTCAGATGAAAAGGATTCTATAGCTGCTTCTGCTAAGAGTGAGGTAGCCACTCCAACATAGCACGTTCTCTACTTGTTCTGTCCTGTTTACCTGAATTCTGTATGATGCAGGTAGAAGAAATAGATGATTTAAAAAACATTCAAATGTGAAAGCAGGTAAACTTCGACTTATTTTAAGAAATGTACATGCTTTTCAGTGTTTATCAAGCATTTTTTTAAAGATTTATTTTTATTTATGCATATATGAATTGGGGTGTAGGCCAGAGGGAGTGAGAGGATTCACCAGAGACAGAGCGGGGAGCAGATCTACTGAAATAACTGCTGAGGGGCGTAGTGGGCAGACAGGAGAAGTCTTCTGCACCATGTGGGTTAGCTCCCTGACTGGGATCAAACTCATGCCATAGAGGCTGGCGATAGCTTGATAGTGCTGAGACTTTAACCCCTGCGCCACCAGAGAGGCCCCTGTTTTAATTCCAAACATTGTTCTGGGTATGGGAGATAAACAGAAGGCGTTCCATCTTGTAGGGTGGGATATATGAGGGAAAATGGCCTTTAACTATGAGATCTGCCAGAGAAACTTTTGGGGTTGCCGTGTATCTCATGTCCCCTCACCTCCTTGAGAAACTTAGTTTTTGTTTAAACAACTACATTTCATTAAACAAAAAATAAATTGTAATAGGATTGCTCATGGCCACTGAATAGTTGTATTTTTAAATAGAGAAAAACTAGAAAGGTCAGGAACTGACAATATAAACAACTCCTTCCCCATTTCCCTAGTGTTCTAACATCATTCCTGTTGGGATATGCTAGCATTATCAGTTTCCAATCCTAGAATGACCTAGTCTCATGGAGGCTTAAGTAATCTGTTTTTGTCTTTAGTTCTGGTGTTCCCACATAGCTTTTGGAACAAACTGAGCATTTTTCCTGGTAATGAGGAGTATCTTTTAAGACTGGATTGTAATTGGCAACTGGCAAAAATAACTTCAGCTTCAGAATATAAAAATATTGGCATATTCAGAATTTCCTCATGCTTCTTACGCCTTGCTCTCTTCTTTTGCAGTTTATTGGCAGATGTCTCAAGGATATATTAATTTTCAAATATATTGGTGGTGGGCATATCTATTCAATGTATTTAGGCAACCAAGGAAGGAAAGTTTATCTGTAGGCTGTTGTGACCCTCAATTATCTTTTGGATCACCTCGTGCTTTTTGCCACATGACCATGTACGTGATGACTACACATAGAGGGAAGTGCCATGGAAGGTTTCTGAAGAGAAAACTGTCTCATTTGACTTGTAACTAATGAATTCTCAGCTGACCAACTCTTTTTCTCCCTTTTTCAGATGAGTTTGATGCCTACATCATTGTATCTTTCGTGAATGCCACACTTGTGTTATCTATCGGAGAGACTGTAGAAGAAGTGACTGACTCAGGGTTCCTGGGCACCACCCCAACCTTGTCCTGCTCCTTGTTAGGAGATGATGCCTTGGTGCAGGTGAGCATCCTTAACTGCTTATCAACTCACCTCACTTTGTTCTTTCTTTGCCTTCATTCTGGTGTAGGCTGCTCTGTTCACATTAATGAGCTTTGAACTTCTTTAAAGTGGATGTGAGAAAATATAAGTTTTTTTTTTTTTTTTTTTTAAAGTTATCATGCCTAGGGCCTGTTAACTTTTGTTGTTGTTTTTGACTTAACTGGTGCCTCAAATGCATGGCTTCAGATCTGGTAGATGTGAGTTGTTTTAAGTGATGAGTCAAATTACGAATGTTGGGTGTCTGTCTTTTCACTGACTCTAGGTATATCCTGATGGCATCCGGCACATACGAGCGGACAAGAGAGTCAATGAGTGGAAGACCCCCGGAAAGAAAACCATTGTTAAATGTGCAGTGAACCAGCGACAGGTGGTGATCGCCCTTACAGGAGGAGAGCTCGTCTATTTTGAGATGGATCCTGTATGTTTTCACTGTAGGGGTAAAAATGGGAGTTTTATAGTCCAGGCATTCAGATTATATTCACAAGAAAGAGAATTGAGAAAGAAAGTGTTTATGACCTAATCCGACCCTTAATGAGGGCTAAGGGGTAGATGTTTATGCTGGTTATAATTGGTGTAAAGAAAAGACAACTTAGAAATGAAATAATTGCTTTTCCTGCCCTCCACACTCTACTTTTCCACCAATTATTTGCCATAGGTTTAATTTCTACAGTCTGAATCCATTTCAGATTTTTTTTTTTAAAACATCGAAGGATGTTGGGCATACTTAGCTGTTAGTGAGTCTCTGTATGTGGCCATCTTGTGTGATCTAACTATACCTATGATAGAGATTTTCATATTTTAATTCTCTTGTACTCAATATACTTCCATGAACAGATTAACAGTTTTATATATTCCCATTTCCTGAGAACTAGGATGGCTGAGAAAATTTGTAGCTCATTGCACTTGTCAAAAGTTTCTTGAATATCTGGTCAGTAATTTTGCTTAGTGTTAGCCTGTGGGGTTCATCCCAAATAGAGAAATCTTTGGTTATTGATTATAAGAGGAATGAGAAGAAACAAAATGTAACTTAGCCACCCCCTTTTTATCCCCAGTTCCAGGGTTTGGGGGCAAGTTGGAGTGGTTTTGTAACTTCTCTGTTTTCACTGCTATAGTCAGGGCAGCTGAATGAGTACACAGAGCGGAAGGAGATGTCAGCAGATGTGGTATGCATGAGCCTGGCCAATGTGCCCCCTGGAGAGCAGCGGTCTCGCTTCCTGGCCGTGGGGCTGGTGGACAATACTGTCAGAATCATCTCCCTGGACCCCTCAGTGAGTGTCACCCTCAACTTTAAAGTGGAACTTGAGCATCAGGCTCACTCCATAATTCCTGGATTGGTCCCTGAAGTCTGCCTGTGTGACTTTTTTTTTTTTTTTAATTTATTTATTTTTTCAAGCACTGGGTACAGTCAGAAACGCGGGAGGGTGAGAGAATTCGCCAGAGTGGGGAACAGAACAGGCAGCATGACGAAATACAATGCTGAGGGGAGCAGCGGGTGGCAGGAGAAGTCTGCGGTCTGTGCACCGTGTGGGACCCTCGCTAGTGGCCCGGGATTGAACTGACTCTGTAGAGGCTGCGGGCAGCTTCACAGCCCAGTGCTCAACTGCTGCACCACCAGGGGAGGCCCTGCTTGTGCTACTTTTGATTATCAATGCAGCATACCTTAGAAGTCGTCTGTACTGCTAAGACTACTAAGTGCTTCTTTGGTTTAAACCTTGGTTTCCTTTCATAATTAAAAACAAACTTAAGACTATGTATTCAGAAAACAACTTGGAATTGCCTTTTTAATGGCATGCCTCTCTTACGTGACTTTAAGAGAGTTACACTTTGTTTATTTACTTTACTGTTAACTGCTTTGACAAGGAAAATGTGATTTTTCTCTCGAACTTAAGATTCGCTTGGATAGTAACCCACTACCCATTTAGAACTCACTCTTTGGGTTTTTCCCTCTTCATAAGAACGTTATTCACTCCTAGAGTTAGATTTTTACGTAGGTTTTTTCCCCTGAAATTGTTTATTTCCCTTTTTTTTTATTATTTTCTCTATGTAGGACTGTTTGCAACCTCTGAGCATGCAGGCTCTCCCAGCCCAGCCTGAGTCCTTGTGTATTGTGGAAATGGGAGGCACTGAGAAGCAGGATGAACTGGGAGAGAGGGGTTCTATTGGCTTCCTGTACCTGAATATTGGACTACAGGTGAGAGACCCAGAGGTTCACATTGTTGGTTTCTATCTTTCCTTGGGTTTCATATACTTTTTTCTTTTTAATTTATTTATTTATGCATGCAAATGCTGGGGTGTAGGCCAGAGGTACAGTGGGGGTGAGAAGATTCACCAGAGACAGAGTGGGGAGCAGAACAGCTCGATTGACTGAAATACACTCCTGAGGGGAGCAACGGGTGAGCCAGGAGAGGTCTGCTGTACCATGTGGGTTAGCTCGCTGGCCGGGGATCTGTGGATTGCTTCATAGTGCTGAGACTTAACCCCTTATGCCACCAGGAGGCCCTGGTGCTTTGAAATTTCCTTAATGATTATTTACTCAAACATGCCAATAATCCAGATCAGGTTCCTTTTTGCTTTTTAATTTTACTTCATACTTTAGAAATTTTCAAATGCGTGTAGAAGGTAGACTAATGTAGTGAACCTTTAGGTCCCTGTTACTGATTATCAAAATTCTGGTATCCTTGATAGATGTATTCTACCTTTTTCCTGATGTATTTTAAAGATTTATTTATTTATGCATACAGGAACTGGCCAGAGGTGCAGGGTGAGGGATGTCAGAGGATTCACCAGAGACAGAGTGGGCAGTTGACTGAAATACACTGCTGAGGGGAGTAGCGGGTGAGACAGGAGAGGTCTGCTGCGCCATGTGGGTTGCTCCCTGGCCAGGGATCAAACTCATGCTGCAGTGGCTACAGTCAGCTTCATAGGTTGCGTCTTAACCCTTGCGCTGCCAGGGAGGTCCTCCTGAAGTATTTTAAAACAAATTAAAGATTGTGTCATTTCATCTACAAATACTTCAGGATCTATTTCTAACAAAAGTGGATTTTTTAAGATCTTACTATTACCCTTACCCCAACAAAATTTAGCCAAATGAAGATTGTTATCTGATAACACTACATTGTCCTTGTTCTACTTTTTTTGTTTAAAAAAAAAGTCTGCATTGGTTCTACTCAGAATCCACATACAGCCGTCCACAGTTTGCATCTGCTTGATCTTTTTATGTTTTGTTTAATAATAGTCCCACACTTTTTATTTAACGTTTTTATTTTTTAAGAGATTCAATCATTTGTCTTATAGAATTTCCCACTTTATGGATTTGGCAGTCTTTCTATGTTTAATATTATTCTAATTCTTTGTATTTCCTGTAAACTAGTGGTTGATGTGGTTGATTAATAATATAACATAAACCACATGTGTAATTAAAAGTTTATCCAGTAGCCACAGCAGAATGAACAGCTGAAGTTGATTTTTTTTATTAAGACTTATTTATTGATGCATACAAAAACTGCTGTATAGGACAGCGATGGTGGGGATGAGAATTCACTGGAGACAGAGTGGGGAACAGAACAGGCAGATTGACTGAAATGCACTGCTGAGGGGAGCAGTCGGTGAGGCAGGAGAGGTCTGCTGTGTCATGTGGCTTGCTCCCTGGCTGGTGGGGGATTGAACTAGTGCTGCAGAGGCTGCAGATAGCTTCACAGTGCTGTGCTTATCTCCTTGTGTCACCAGGGAGACCCCCCAGATGAAGTTGATTTTCATGTTTGGTTTAACCTAATATATTTTAGATAGTTTGTATATATTTTTTTGTACTAAGGATTTGAAATTTGGTAATTTGTACTTTATACACTATAGCATTTCTCAATTTTGACTAGCCCCATGTGGTGTGATAACTATAGTGATAGGTTAGCACAGGACACAAAATTGATTTGCCGATTTTTTGGTGGGGGGGGGGGATGACAATATTTCCTAGATGGTGCGCACTATTACAGCACATCCCATTGTTAGTGATGCCAGGATGTTTGTGTCTATTTTGTTTTAAAGTTTCCATCAGCCTTTTTTTTTCCTTTAATAACAGACATTGATATACACTGCCTAGATTCATTATCTCATTAGTGGTTGAGAATGATCACATTTCTATTTAAGTCTTTAATTAGTCAGAACTTTAAAGACAGAATCTGCTTCAAATCTTTGCTTATCCTGAGGAACAGTTCATAAAGGGAAGTGATAAAGACTTCATTTCCCCCTGTTTGTTTTCCTATTTTCAAAGTAAGGAGTCTCACTGCCTTAGTAACTCCATTGAAGACTAAGGAAGTGGGTTGTTTTTTTAAGTAACATTAATGTGCAGATTTTACATATTTGTGCTTAGAACTATGTGGTATTCCCCTGCACCTATTTTTTTTTAAATTTTTTTTTTATTTTTTAAAGATTTATTTATATAAGAACCAGGGTACAGGCCAGATGCATGGGAGGGTGAGAGGATTCACTAGACACAGAGTGGGGAACAGAATAGACAGACCGATGAAATATACTTGCTGAGGGGAGCAGTGGGCGAGACAGGAGAGGTCTACTGTGCCATGAGGGACCCTCACCGGCTGGCAGGGATTGAACTGGTGCTGCGGAGGCTGCGGACAGCTTCACAGGGCAGCGCTCAACCACCTGTGCCTCTAGGGGAGGCCCTGCACCCTTTTTTTTTTTAAGCTAAATTACCTCATTTTAGATTAGTATACGGTTTCCTTTGTCCTTTTAACTGGGTACTTCCTTCCTCTGACACAACATGTCCCATACACATCTGAAACATTCTTGCTAGCAGACTTTAGCAATTTCTCATAGGATTTTCATTCCTTTTTTTTTTTTTTAAAGATTTTATTTATTTATACAAGCACTGGGTACAGTCAGAAGCACAGGAGGGTGAGAGAATTCACCAGAGCGGGGAGCAAAACAGGCAGACTGACAGAAGTACACTGCTGAGGGGAGCGGTGGGTGTGGCAGGAGAGGTCTGCGCACCATGTGGGACCCTTGCTGGCTGCCTGAGATTGAACCGGTGCTGCGGAGGCTGCAGGCAGCTTCGCAGCCCAGCGCCCAACCGCTGCACCACCGGGGAGGCCGGATTTTCATTCTTTTTGGAGGAAAATGGTATTGGAAAACACAGTAAACCAAGTTGTTTTTAACTACATATATTTTTGATATTTAATAAATGGTGAATTTAATGGAACATGCTAAAAAACTTTTTAAGGATACACAGTAAAAAATAACTATACTTTTTACTTTGCTCATTAGTAAATGGGTCATTGTTACTATTTGAGTGATTTAAAGAGAAAATGAGAATGGCAGGGTGATTATTGGGATACTCTTTAAACCTCTAAGTCACTTCCTCCATCTGTTTGAAATTATTGTATGAAGTGGCCACAGGACCTTCCATTATGGGTAGGCTTCATCTACTTCTCTCCTTTCTATTAGAATGGTGTGTTGCTGAGAACTGTCCTAGACCCTGTTACTGGGGATCTGTCAGACACCCGTACTCGGTACCTTGGCTCCCGTCCTGTGAAGCTTTTTCGAGTCCGGATGCAAGGACAAGAGGCAGTAAGTAATGAAAGGGGGCAGACAGCGTGTTCAGATGTTAGTGACATTAGCTGAGGAAATTCCCTTGACGTAAGTTTTGTTTCAATAATTCCACCAGTGTGTAGTTTGACATTAGCTCTATCTTGAGCAATTTCCTTCATGTGGGAAGTCTTTGTTCTTTCATCCAGAGCTTCTCGACTGGGATTCTGTGGCACTAGGCCATGGGTTGGTATTAGGTAGATTGAAATATAGATCCCTTTTACCATCAGGCTATCTAGGACATCTCTCCCATGAACAACCTTGTGTCAATATTATGATCCACTTTGTACAGCAGGTTATTTAATGACGAATAACCAACTTGGGTTTACTATGACATTGAGGAGTCACAAAATGGGGGACTTTATGAAAAAAAGAAAATACCAGCTGTAAAACCTGCTTTAAAGTTCTATTTTCCAAGAATTTAAGAAAACTAATGTGACAGAGGTTAGGAAACATTGTCCTTTATAACTAAGAATATTAGTGTTACTGTGTGCTGTGCTCATTCTTTACCTGTTACTGCATTTAATTCTTGTAGTTATCTAATCTTTGATAGTATTCCCATTTTATGCACGTGGAAACTGAAGCTTAGATTAATTGAGTAGGTCATATTATCTAAGTAGTCCATGCTTTTAACAAGTACTTAGTTACACTGCTGCTTCATTTGGCCCTCTATTCCTTAATGAAGCTTTTTAGGTTTTTAATTTGCTTTGGGATATCTGTGGGCTGAAATTTGGGGGTTGGAGTATTTGATCAACATACCACATTTGAGTTTTCCCCAAGCTTATTGGAAGTGTTTTGATTTCCTCAGGTGTTGGCCATGTCCAGTCGCTCATGGTTGAGCTATTCTTACCAATCTCGTTTCCATCTTACCCCTCTGTCTTATGAGACCCTGGAATTTGCATCTGGCTTCGCTTCAGAACAGTGTCCTGAGGGCATTGTGGCCATCTCCACCAATACTCTGAGGTGAGTGACTCCCATAGTTGAAGCCCAGAGAGAAGCCTTTCTGCCAGGGGCTTAGACCATTTTGCCAGTGTTGGAAGAAGGTAAGAAGAGATGGCAGAAAGCCACCTCTTCACCATGGGACTAGTTAGTGTGTTGAAATTGAAACCTTTATTTGGCTCATGATTTAAGTACCTGGTAGCCAAGTTTCGGTGTTTTTAATTTTTAACTTCTGCTTAAACTTACAGGGCCAAGTTTTATTACTTAGTGCAGCTCATTTTTCTTGAGATTTATGATTCCCATTTTCTAAGACAATGCCATTGGATTAGTTTTAGAGCAGACATTGAATCACTGACATTTTTTCACTTGTCATTCCAAATGTTAGATACAAAATTTTAACCTCAACATAAATTATGTAGGCCTTTTGCAAGTTGACAGGCTTATTATACAGGCTTATTATATTGGAGTGAGCACTGTCTATACTGCAAAATGGAAAATAACCTATTTGACTCAAGTTTTGAGAGTTTGGGTTTTTTTTGAACCGTTTAATGCCACCTTTGTTCACATTTTGGTTATAGCTCTTGGCTGTTCCCAACTCTGGTCTCTTGATAATCACTGTTACTTATAAAGTGAATTCCCAGATTTCTGGATCTTTCCACGGTTATTGTTGTGAACATTTATCTGCAAGACTTCATGTGGATGTCTTCATTTTTCTTTGTTACATACCTGTAAAGGTAGAATTGCTAGGTCATGTGGTGACTTACCAGTTTTTGAGGAACTATGAGACTGGCAAAGTAACTGTACCTACCATTTTATAGTCTAAACCAGCAAGGTATAAGGGTTTGAACTTTTCCACTTCCTTCCCAACAGTTTTTAATTGGACCTCTTGATTCTAGCCATCCCAGTGAGTGAAATATTATCTTGCTGTGGTTTAGATTTGCATATCCCTGATGGTTAATGACATTGAGCATCTTTTCATATGCCTATTAGCTGTTCTTTGGAATTTAGAAGAATTTGCCTGTTGATTTTAGGATTGTAAGAGTTCTTTATATATTCTGTATACAACTCCCTTTTCATAGTATGATTTTTAGATATTTTCTCTTACTCTTTTGCTTGTCATTTCACTTTCTATAGTTCCTCTCCTTGCCATCTTTTTTTGCATTGTCACTAATACGTTGAATAACTAGGTGATTTTTGTTCTGGAGGCCTCCCACTTTATTTTATGAAACCTCATAAGCACAAATACTGCGTGTATTCAGGTAATTGTGGTGTCATATGAAAGACTAGTTATTTATTAAAACATTTTATTTATTTATTTATTTATTTTTAAAGATTTATTTATTTATTTATTTATACAAGCACTGGGTACAGTCAGAAGCGCGGGAGGGGGAGAGAATTCACCAGAGCCAGAGCGGGGAGAAGAGCAGGCAGAAGGACCAAAGTACACTGCTGAGGGGAGCAGCGGGCGGCAGGAGAGGCCTGCGCGCCATGTGGGACCCTCCTCCGGTGGTCGGGGAACAGCCGGGGATCGAACCGGCGCCGCAGAGTTCGCCGGCAGCTTCGCAACCCAGTGCTCAACCACCGCGCCACCAGGGGAAGCCCAAAACATTTTATTTTTGAAGTCCATCTAAGAACTGCCTGAAGTCATTTTGGGTATCATCAATATGCTACTTGACACACACTGACTAGCCTCATGTTATCTAAGGAAGAATGCACTTAGAGGAAGCACTGCTTCCTCCAGTGCTGGGGGTGTCCTCCTGAGGGCAAGTAATTCTTCTGCCTTGAGTCTGCCTGTAGTGTGGTATGTAGAGTGCCTTTATAAAAACAGGTCAGTGTGTTGAGTGCTACCAGAGCAATGAAAACTGGGTCGATGGTTGTAGTTTCTGTTTTCTATAAACCGTTTTTCCCCATCTGCCATCCCCATCTACCCCCCAAAGAAAGATTTTTTTTTTTTAAAGATTTATTTTCATTTATACAAGAGCTGGGGTACAGGCCAGAGTCATGGGAGGGTGAGAAGACTCACCAGAGACAGCGGGGAGCAGAACAGGCAGATGGACTGAAAGCACTGCTGAGGGGAGCAGCAAGGTGAGACAGGAGAGGTCTGCCTTGCCATGTGGGATTCTCCCTGGCCGGCTGGGAATCGAACCGGCGCTGCGGAGGCTGCAGAAAGCTTCACAGCACTGAGTTCAACACGCTGTGCCACCGGAGAGGCACAAAAAAAAAGATAATTTTTGATGTTGAAAATATTTTTCATTACTTGGGCATTTGTAAGATACTAGATTATAATATCAAGGAATGTACTAATGACTTGGATATCCCCCAGATAGCCAAGAATTGTATCAGAAAATGTGATTTATATTACGTGTTCTAAAACAGTGATTCTAGGGCCTCCCTTGTGGCACAAAGGGTTTAGCATCAGCATTGTGAAGCAGTCTGCAGCTGCTGTAGCACAAGTTTGATCCCCGGCCAGGGAGCTGACCCACATGGAGCAGCAGACCTCTCCTGCCGCACCTGCTGCTCCCCTCAGCAGTGTATTTGAGTGGTTCTGCCTGTTCTGCTCCCCACTCTGTCTCTGGTGAGTCCTCTTATCCTGCGTACCTCTGGCCTATACGCCAGCTCTTGTATGCTTAAATAAATAAATCTTTAAAAAAATTAAAAAATGAGTTTTCTTTAAAAAATATGGAATAGTTCTCTGCTCTTTTTAAAAATTAGTCATATGATTGTGTGTGATCTGTGGAGAATATATACAGTATGTGTAACACTGTCATTAGAGATCAAGTTAGTGGGTTGTTTTTTTTTTTTTTACAGATTTATTTATGCATACGAGAACTGGGGTACAGGCCAGAGGTGTGGGGGGGTAAGAGGATTTACCAGAGACAGAGTGGGGAACAGAACAAGCATATTGACGGAAATACACTGCTGAAGGGAGCAGCGGGCGAGTCAGGAGAGGTCTGCTGCACCCTGTGGGTAGCTTCCTGGCCAGGGATCGAACTTGTGCTGCAGTGAACTGCAAATAGCTTCATAGGTTGTGCCTTAACCCCTTGCGCCACCAGGGAGGCCCTCAAGTTAATGTTTTTTTAATATTATCTGTATTCCGCTATTTTGCACATATTTGGCCTAGGGATAGCTCTGTGTTCTATTTAACAAAGCTAATAGGTTCCCTCCTTGCCATCTCTTTTATATTTCTTGCATTTCCTAAAGCTTTCTGGTTTTAGTTCAGGAGGGCATCCATTTTATTTCATGAATCACCATCAGCATAAATACCACTTTGCAACAGACTTAGAATTGGAGCTCTTCATTTCAGAGTTTGTCAGTAAGAATCAAGAGGAAGTTTTAACTTCTCACAGTCCTTGAGTGATTAAAAAAATTCCTTTGTGACTTCTGATATGGACTGCACTGGTGAAAACCAAAATTGCCATGAAAAATGGTGGGCATGGGCCTCCCCTGGTGGCACAGCGGTTGAGCGCTGGGCCACCGCCGCCGGCGAGGGTCCCACAAAAAAAAGAAAAGAAAAAGAAAAGTGGTGGGCAATTGCTGAAGTGGAGGCTTCTTAGAACTCCTTGTCTCTTGTGCAGAATCCTTGATTAGAAGGCTGTTGTTTCATGTTATCTGAGGTTCACATTAGAGCTTCAGAGGTGTGTTGACTGACTACTCCTGTGCCCTTTCAGTTTCTAGTTCCTGAGTAGCCTATTAACTCCTTGCCTTTTGCCACAGGATTTTGGCATTGGAGAAGCTAGGTGCTGTCTTCAATCAAGTAGCCTTTCCACTGCAGTACACACCCAGGAAATTTGTCATCCACCCTGAAAGTAACAACCTTATCATCATTGAGACTGATCACAATGCCTATACTGAAGCCACAAAAGCTCAGAGGAAGCAGCAGATGGCAGAGGTATTTAGAGTGACTGACCCTCAGGGTTCGCTTAAAAGGCATTAATGTAAAACTACGGTGAAAAGTTTAAATCCTAATCTAAAAACTAATCCTTGATGATAATCTTTGTGATGCTGGAAATTCCAGGCTTTTTTCAGGTCTTTCAAAGTGTTCTTTGCCTAAGTCTTTGTGACTCAGAAACTATTATACAGACTTGGATTTATTTAGTATTCAGCTTTACTTTCTGAAACAGAATTCTTCAGTCCTCAAGCTTCCAAAATAGTGTATGTTACTTGTTTCTTGGATTTGGATCTGAAGAGGCTGCTTTCATATTCCTCACAATCCAAGTTCCTTCCAGAACAATTTTCCCCAGCACAAACCAAATAACCCCGACCATAAAAATTTGCATCTGGCCTAGAAAAGAGGGTAAGTAGTTTTTAGCAAGGGCATTCAAGATTGACTAGGTAGAAAAATGGTGTTTTCATTTTCTTATTTCTCAGACCGCTGGTCAGGTATTTGCCACAACTTTTTGCTCTTTCGAGCATTAAAGAAGTGCCTGGTATCCCCTCTAGTAATCTTTTATCATGTATCTGTATACCGCCCTTTAATCTTCATTTTGGGAGATCCTGGTTTTGTTGACAGACTTTATTATGAGCTTCCCCTGAGGGTGTTCTCAATATTTGTCAACTTTTCAAGCACAGCATACCAACTCTTTCTTCATTTTTGAATTTAGGAAATGGTGGAAGCAGCAGGTGAGGATGAGCGGGAACTGGCTGCAGAAATGGCAGCAGCATTCCTCAACGAAAACCTCCCTGAATCCATTTTTGGAGCTCCTAAGGCTGGCAATGGGCAGTGGGCCTCTGTGATCCGAGTGATGAATCCTATTCAGGGGAACACACTGGACCTTGTCCAGCTGGAACAGAATGAAGCTGCTTTTAGGTAAGGATCCCAGGACTTTACCTGGTTGGGAATCTAAAACGGGAATTCCCTGACTCTGGCTAATGCCTGACTCTTCTTTCTCTGTATGCAGTGTTGCCGTGTGCAGGTTCTCCAACACTGGGGATGATTGGTATGTGTTGGTGGGTGTGGCCAAAGACCTGATCCTGAATCCCCGATCTGTAGCAGGGGGCTTTGTTTATACGTACAAGCTTGTGAACAATGGGGAAAAACTGGAGTTTTTGCACAAGGTAGGAAACAGTGGGTCTCCTGGATATTAGCTCCTTTTTTCCTTAAGTTGTGGGACAAGTCTTAGTAATCATTTTGAGAGTGCGGACATTGATTTGATTTAGATTTATCACCTGGTGGCACGTGAAAAATGCTGGGGCTTTCATTCTTAGTGATGCTCTGGTGCCTGTGATTCTCACAGAATGCCTGTGTACTAACTTGACAAAAGGGAAGTAAATGTACAGAGTTTGTCCCTTGTTTACTGTTCTTACTAAGCTGGTAGTGATTTACTGTTCTTAATAACCAAAATCAACGGTTAAAAAGAATATATTCTCTAGGAATTACTGGTACAGTTACTCTTTGGAAAGATGAAAGAGTTCTGGGTATAGAGGTGGCAAGGGTTACATAACAATGTAAATGTACATAATGCCACTGAATTATATACTTAAAAGTGGTTAAAATGGTAAGTTGAAGTGTTATATGTATGTGTGTGTATACACACATGTGTGCGTGTGTGTGTGTATCTTGGTGTTAAAAATTAATTCCTGGTGTCTCCTGTACGCTGACAGCACACGAATGCAGCTTCTCCAGCCCTCCTACAAAGCATGTGTCCTCTAGGAAATAATTATTTCGCACAGACTAGTTTGCGTATCTTCCCTACAACTAACTTGTTACTTGTTATTATCATTCCTTTCTCATCTTTCACAAACCAGTCATTTTGATATTGAGGCTTCACTGTTGACACGATGAGCCCTCAGGCATCAGGCACCAAGACTTCTGCTCACTGTGGCAGTAGTCCCCTTACTGGGTGAAATGAAGCTTGTGGGATCTGTTTACCCAAACACCCCATTTCATAGACAATTGTGTTTTGGTTTATTTCTCTGATGAGCAAAACATGATCACTCACTGTCTTCTAACATACCTATAGGAGGCAGTTCTGGGACGAAGGGTTGTGGCTAGCATGTTGTATGTTTTGCATTACTTAATTTTTTCTCACAGACTCCAGTGGAAGAGGTCCCTGCTGCCATCGCCCCATTCCAGGGGAGAGTATTGATTGGTGTAGGGAAGCTCCTGCGAGTCTATGACCTGGGGAAGAAGAAATTACTCCGAAAATGTGAGAATAAGGTAAATGTACTGATAGAGGGT
The DNA here is from genome assembly GCF_964194135.1 of Talpa europaea. Taxonomy (NCBI): domain Eukaryota; kingdom Metazoa; phylum Chordata; class Mammalia; order Eulipotyphla; family Talpidae; genus Talpa; species Talpa europaea. The sequence goes on along the minus strand of NC_140084.1, from coordinate 11,435,555 downwards.
CCTGTATCTAACGAGTGAGGAAGGAGACATAGATGGGGTGGTGGACAGTAAATCATGTGTCTTTATTTTTGGACCTTGTAGTCTCCTAATTCCAGGCTCAGAATTAGGCCCTTCCTCCCCGGTGGCGCAGCGGTTGAGCGCTGGGTTGCGAAGCTGCCCGAGGCCTCTGCGGTGCCGGTTCAATCCCCGGCTGCTCCCCGGCCACCGGAGGAGGGTCCCACATGGCGCGCAGACCTCTCCTGCCGCCCGCTGCTCCCCTCAGCAGTGTACTTCAGTCCTTCTGCCTGCTCTGCCCCTCGCTCTGGCTCTGGTGAATTCTCTCACCCTCCCGCGCTTCTGACTGTACCCAGTGCATGTATAAACAAAACAAACAAGCAAACAAATAAATAAAGAAAAACATGCCTCTATTAAAAAAAAAAAATCTTAAAAAAAAAAAGAAAAAAAGAATTAGGCCCTTAAGATTAAGAGGGGTGGTGGGCCTCCCTGGTGGTGCAGCGGTTGAGCGCTGGGTTGCAATGCTGCCCGCAGCCTCTGTAGCGCTGGTTCAATCCCCGGCTGCTCCCCGGCCACTGGAGGAGGGTCCCACATGGCGCGCAGACCTCTCCTGCCGCCCGCTACTCCCCTCAGCAGTGTACTTCGGTCCTTCTGCCTGCTTTGCTCCCCACTCTGGCTCTGGTGAATTCTCTTACCCTCCCCGCGCTTCTGACTGTACCCAGTGCCTATATAAATAAACAAGTAAATCTTTAAAAAAAGAAAGAAGATTAAGAGGGGTGGGAGTTGTTGGGTTTCTTCGGTTCTTTAAGAGCCAAATTTCTGTCCTGCTTACTTCTTGTGAGAATTAGACATGTGTTTGCACCATTTTTACTTTTTTCCATCTTCTAGGAATTTATTGCTGACTATTGTTCTTTGATGTGTGCTATTCTGCAGACCCTATATCTTATAGTTGGGGTCAGCTAGACTTTCTGTCGGTGCTGAACCCCAAGTTTATGGTCATTGTTATGCTTGTTTTTCCTAGCATATTGCCAATTACATCTCTGGGATTCAGACAATTGGGCACAGGGTAATTGTGTCTGATGTCCAAGAAAGTTTCATCTGGGTTCGCTACAAGCGTAATGAGAACCAACTCATCATTTTTGCTGATGACACCTACCCTCGATGGGTCACTACAGCCAGCCTTCTCGACTATGACACTGTGGCAGGGGCAGACAAATTTGGCAACATTTGTGTGGTGAGTTGATACTTATATTCTTGTTACATATAGGAAACCTGGCTTAGTTTGTGGGACAGCCAAGGTTCCAGGATGAGCTCGAATATAGAGAAAAAAACCTTCTAACTATTTTAGATTCTCTCCACCCCAAGAACATGATTTAATAGCAATAGGTATAGTTTGAACTAATGGTTAGCAATAATTTTCACTTTTTGTCAGAATTTTGGTTTGGTTTGGTTATTCTTTTTAAAACCACATCTGACTTCTATTGTTTATCTGTGTCATTTCCTTGTAGGTGAGGCTACCGCCTAACACCAATGATGAAGTGGATGAAGATCCCACAGGAAACAAAGCCCTGTGGGACCGGGGCTTGCTCAATGGGGCCTCTCAGAAGGTAAGATTGAAAAAGGTGATCCAAGGGAGAGACACCAGCATGCACTGTGTTCCCAGTAACCCTCATGAGGAACACTTTATTGAGTAATCCACAGTGCACATGACTGTACTGAGTGCTCTCCTGCATGGTCCTCCTTTTTGGAAAACTCTAAGATAACGATATACAACCTGTGATGAACTCTGGGTTTGATATAAGGTGTCCAGTCACTGTTTCATTTAATGATGCTGTAGGATTGAAATACACTGCTGAGGGGAGCAGCGGGGGGCAGCAGGAGAGATCTGCATGCCATGTGGGACCCTCGCCAGCAGCCGGGGATCGAACCGGCACTGCAGAGGCTGTGATCAGCTTCGCGACCCAGCACTCAACCGCTGCGCCACCGGGAGGGCCCCCAGTTGCTGTTTTTTAATTGCTGTTTTTCATAATTGTTTGTGGTTTCCTTTTTTTTTATTATAAATTTGATAAAATTGCAGAAGTTTTTCCATTGTTATCAAGTCTGATCTAATTTTAGCATATTTATGAGAATTTTTTTTTTTTTAAAGATGTATTCATTTATGCATATAAGAGCTGGGGTATAGGCCAGAGTTGCGGGGGGTGAGAGGATTCACTAGAGACAGAGTGGGGAACAGAACAGGCAGAGCGACTGAAATACACTGCTGAGGGGAGCAGTGGGCAAGACAGGAGGGGTCTGTCGTGCCATGTGGGTTTTTCTCTGGCCGGCCGGGGATTGAACTCATGCCACAGAGGCTGTGGATAGGTTCACGGTGTGGCACTTAACCCCCCTGCACCACCAGAGAGGCCCAATGAGACCATCTTTAAATGTTGAGAGCACTGTAATATATTTTTAAATTTTTGTAATTTATGGATTTTAAAAGATGGTGAAATTTCCCTGAGGTGGGGATGGGAGTGTGTCATTACCTGCTCTTCGGAATCTAGAACAGGCTGACAGGGACACCCATAATAACCAGTCTTTTTGATTTGCAGGCAGAGGTGATCATGAACTATCACGTGGGGGAGACTGTTTTATCCTTACAGAAGACCACTCTTATCCCTGGAGGCTCAGAATCACTTGTCTATACCACCTTGTCTGGAGGAATTGGCATCCTTGTCCCATTCACATCCCATGAGGTGAAATCTCCCATAATGTTTTATCTGTTCCTTGTCAAGACTATTTCTTGGTGCTGAGTCTGCCTAAGAGGGAAGACCTTTTTTTTTTTTTTTAATTTTTTTTTTATTTAAGATTTATTTTTATTTATTTATACAAGCACTGGGTACAGTCAGAAGCGCGGGAGGGTGAGAGAATTCACCAGAGCCAGAGCGGGGAGCAGAGCAGGCAGAGGGACTGAGGTACACTGCTGAGGGGAGCAGCGGGCGGCAGGAGAGGTCTGCGCGCCATGCGGGACCCTCCTCCGGTGGCCGGGGAGCAGCCGGGGATCGAACCGGCGCCGCAGAGGCCGCGGGCAGCTTCTCAACCCAGCGCTCTACCGCTGTGCCACCGGGGAGGCCCAGGGAAGACCTTTTTATCCCACCTGTAGCTGTGAATTATCTGGAAATTTTGTAATTTGACAAAATGCCTGGGGAGGTAGGAATCCTGATATTCTACCCCCTTGGGGAAAGTCATTTATTTTAAAGATTCATGCATATAAGAGGTGGGGTACAGGACAGAAGTGTGGGGGATGAGAGGGTTCACCAGAGATAGAGCGGGGAACAGAACAGGCAGATTGACCAAAATACACTGCTGAGGGGAGCAGCAGGTGAGGAGGAAAGGTCTGCTGTATCATGTGGGTTGCTCCCTGGCCGGCCGGGGGATCAAACTCATGCTGCAGAGCCTGCGGATAGCTTTATAGGTTGCATCTTAACCCCTTTCTCCACTAGGGAGGCCCGAAAGTCATATATTTTTATGCTGTTCAGTTTGGTTCAGTTCTGTTGGGAGTACAGAGTTAGCTAGAGATCATTGTTCCAGAACCAAACCCCACAGAACTAGAAGTGAATGGGCATTGTGGACTGGGGTTCTTACTGTTCATGTATGGTGTTCTCTAAGTACGGTGAGGGGATAACTTTGTCATAATAGCAGGAAAACCTGTGATAGGCAGAGGAGCAATTAACTCTTTGCCACCTTTTTGCAGGATAAAAATCAGTGGTTTGTGTTTTCATTGTGCTTTAAAATACCATAGACTGGTAGTTGAAATCATTTTTTCTTTCTGTGACCAATTTTTTTGTTTCTTCCACCAGGACCATGACTTTTTCCAGCATGTGGAAATGCACCTGAGATCTGAGCATCCCCCTCTGTGTGGCCGTGACCACCTCAGCTTTCGATCCTATTACTTCCCTGTTAAGGTATTTGTTGGAAATCTCAGTTTCTAAAGGGGGTTCTTAGCCCTTTTAGTTGATTTTTTTTCTCTGGGCCTCCCTCCCTTAAATATCATAATAGTTCTAAATGAAGAAGCAGCAATGGAATGGATTGATAGAAGCAAGAATGGGGGGAGAGGACTGGTGATATGCAGAGTCCTCTCCCTTTGGGACAGATCCCAGCTAGAGAGGTGGTTTCACTTGCCTTTGTAATCGGAACTCTGCTACTAAGGATTAATTTAGATAATGTACATGGTTCTGTCAATGGTGTTTTGGTATCTGGGGGGAAGGTAAAACTTTTCCTTGCAGCTAATGCTTTAGCATATGCCATTTTCTATGGATGGCTAAGATTTTTCTTATGCTCTCATTTTTCCTTGTCTTAGAATGTGATTGATGGAGACCTCTGTGAGCAGTTCAACTCTATGGAGCCCAACAAGCAAAAAAATGTCTCTGAAGAATTGGACCGCACCCCACCAGAGGTGTCCAAGAAGCTTGAGGATATCCGGACCCGCTATGCCTTCTGAGCCCTTCCTTTTCCTGTGGGTCTTGTCAAAGACTCTGTGTTTTGTTTCCTCCACCACCATAACCACCACCTGTCTCTGAACCCATATGGTAGAAGGGTGGCTGGATAATTAAGACTGCAATATCAAGATTAATAGCTCTTTCCCATTGATTTCCCCTGGAATGACTGGTTTCCCCTAAAATTGGCACTGAGATTCACTGTGCTCTCCCTGCCTGGTACATAATGCATTGCCTAGGTTCCATTGTGGAATACAACATCCCTACTCCCCAGGGCTTTCCCTACATTGATGTTTCTGACTCTAGTCTACTTTTGTACACACCCTTAATTTTTAACTGGTTTTCCTGTAAATATAGTTTTGTACAATGCTATCTTTGTGGGAGGGTGGGAAGTAAACTGAGGTGGGAACCAGGTTGTATGGTAAGTATGATTTCTGAGTTTTGCCACTCTGGAACCTAACCGGAAATACAAACCTAATTTTTGAGGTGGCTGGCATCCATGTGTCTTTTTCTGCGGATGAAAATTTAGGCGGGGTGGGGAGCTTAAGCCCATGTTGGAGCAGGAAGAATTGAGTACCCTCCTTATTTTTCTAGCTCTTGCTCAGGCTTTTGGCACCCTCTGGTCTCCCACTTCCAGCCCTGTGATGCTTTCTTTGGCTTTTCTAGTCCTTTCTGTTATGCAAATGAAATTTGGGCTTGACCACAATGTAGTCACCCAATACTTCCCTTTGGGTATTGAAAAGGGCTGGCTGATTTTTCATCCCCTTTTTTAGCTTCCGTCTTTGAGGTCTTAGATTGAAGGATTTGGCATGGTTCCCATCTGGGTAGTTTCTTAAGAGATGCTCCCTTTACTTCTACAGCTCCTGAAATGATCTTTTGCCATAAGACTACTAGGAAGGCTCAGTAAGTACAAAAGAAACCAGATACTAACCTGCCGTTGGGAACAAAGTCTCAGTATATGTGTTTCCTATTCAAAGGCACATGAGTCAGCACCTCTGTCTATGGCAGATGTCTAAGACATGTACTGGAGGGCCTGTGGGATATGAGGAGATAGCACTTGGTAGCCTGTCTGTTGTAAGTGACTCAGTCTCAGATTTGTACCCCCCGCCCCCAATACACACACACACACCAAGGAAATAAACTTTGCTCCTTCCCAACTGTGTGAGGAGCCAAATCATCCAGCAGCTTCAGTGAACCTGAAGAGACCTGAGCTTACTGCTATTCTCAGTACCTCACAAATAAAATGTTCTTTCTGTGTATGCGCTCAGCCACTTTCATTGAGCAGATTCTCTGTGACTGGCACTGACAAAATCAGGCATGGGGGTGATTAGATTTGTGTTGATCCCAAACAGTTCACCCTCCAGTGCAGAGAGGGTCCCTGATAGAGACCCTGGGTCTGCATATTCTTTAATCATGTGTTAGAATGTTCAGTAGAGAACCAGGTTTTGCCAGGAGTTTAATCTCTGAATAATACCTTTGTCGCTTAGCTCATGATTCATATAGACAGTACTTTTTATATTTGCATAGCATAATTCAGTGACCTAGTTTTTCCTTTGGCCCCATCTAAATCCCATTGAGTCTGTCAGATTTTATGACGTTAGTGTGCAGTTGTCTAAGAAACCAGACCGAGTAGCCGCTCCTTATTCCTAACCTCTTCCTGAATGGCAGGAGAGGGGTTATATTTGAAAGGTAAACTTGATCTCTGTAGAATTTAGAAATTGTCATCATTGAGCTTTCCTTTATATCTAGCCATCAGTTTGCTTTTTCTCTGTATAGAGAGCTCTGCCAAGTAGAATTTCCAGGACACCAGGTACAAGGAATTATGTTGAGAATAGGAATTTTGTCTACTTCATAGCTGTTGATCCAGGACCTAGAGAAGGTATTTAATAAATATTTAGTGATTGGATGGGGCTAATTCCCATCTGTGTGGGTGTTATGTGGACCTCTCAATTCCTTTGGTTTAGTTGAGCTACCAAATGAATGGGACAGTCTGTTCAGTCTTGCAGAATGTATCAAAGATTGCCATGGAACTTAGAATGATGTCAAGACACTGAAGCATTTGAACTGGGTTACTGGGTTTGCTCCCATCTTGCTGCTCTAAGTCCCTGTTGGTCTAAGAGGACAAAAGTTTTCAGCTGCCTCAACTTTTCCCTGATCTCACGGGTGGAGGAGGTTTTGCAGATGTTTCCTTTGGAAGATCGGTTGCCAAGAACAGCATTCCTTGGTGTGTGGGGGGGGGGTTTCCAGTTGGGCTGTGGATGGAATGTTACTTTTCCTTGGTTTTTGGAATATTGCTAGCAAGACAGCTGCTGGGGCTGGGAAAGACTTGGGGGTGCACTCGTCTCCCAGGAAGAGCACTAATCTCCCGCATGCATGCTGCTCCCATGAGTGCAGCCTCCCTTGAGCTACTCATTAGTGTGAAGCCAGACATGATGGGAGCATCTTTCGGATGGGATCAACCTCACTTTCCATTTCAATTTTTAAATTCTGTTTCTATTCAAAATAGAAATGTGTATGAGTCATATTTGTTCATTTGCACATGGGATATTGAATGTGAATATTTTAAGTTTATTACACTCTGAAAATACATTCAAGGGCTATATGCAGCTCTCAGAAGAGCCATCTCTGCTGCTAGGGGGACAGATGGCTCACTCTGGGTATGTGGGAGGAATTCAGTGAACACCTTGGTCGGTGGTTGATTCGGGGATCTGATAGTCCAATGTGTAGGACTTGTTTGAAATTGAATTGAACTGAAATCAGTGGATACAGTCTACACAACAAAGATTTTTTTTCTTGAGTCTTGAAAACCAACATCAGGAGATATGCCTCACACACTTGAAGATGCTGCTTAATTCATTTATTCCATTATTTATGGGACACCTAGTCTGTGCCCAGGTTTGCTCTGCAGAAGTTGAACAAAGTGTTATAACCTAGCTGTTGCTGACCCTCAGTGGCGTGAGGTGAGTCAGTTTGGGAGCCTGGCAACATGTTAGGAGGGCCTAAGGCCCATATCTCAGTCCCCTATAAAACAGGCACAGGGCCTCCCTGGTGGTCCAGCAGGTTGAGTGCAGCATTGTGACAGCTGTCCACAGCCTCTGCAGCGTGGGTTCGATTCCCGGCCAGCCAGGGAGATTCCCACATGGCATGGCGGACCTCTCCTGTCACCCCACTGCTCCCCTCAGCAGTGTATTTTGGTTATCTGCCTGTTCTGCTCCCCTCTCTGTCTCTGGGGAATCCTATCACCCTCCCGTGCCTCTGGCCTGTACCCCAGCTCTTGTATAAAAATAAAAAAGAACAACAACAACAAAGAAAAACAGGCACAGCTTTGGAACTTTTAGGGAAAATTAGATGGTTCCAAGTCAAAGTTGAGGTGGAGGGTGGGCAGCCAAAAGTTTTACGTCAGGAAGCTGTAGAAAATCTGTAACTGGTTTTTAACCCCAGTGGGATGTTAGGCTGATTCCCGGTTTCTCACCTGGGTGACTGAAGAAACTGCTGCTGATTTCACAGGTAGATTTATGTGGTGATGATGACCCAACCTAGAAACCACTAGATGTGGTAGGAGCACTGAGGAAACATTGCTTCTTGTTCAAAATGAATCAAATAAAATTTGGAAATTAAAGATTTGGGACAAAAGGCTGGGAGAGAACTAGAAGTTAAAGGCCCCTATCAGTACCTCCTCACTCTAGATCTACCAGCTTTATCAGTATCCCATCAGGTTTGGTTGTAATCCCAGAAGAAAACCCATTTCAGTTACCATCTCTTTTTTTTTTTTTTTTAATGTATTTTTTTTTTAATAGAGGCATGCTTTTATTTATTTATTTATTCGTTTGTTTGTTTTGTTTATACAAGCACTGGGTACATTCAGAAGCACGGGAGGGTGAGAGAATTCACCAGAGCCAGAGCGGGGAGCAGAGCAGGCAGAAGGACCGCAGTACACTGCTGAGGGGAGCAGCGGGCGGCAGGAGAGGTCTGCGCGCCATGTGGGACCCTCCTCTGGTGGCCGGGGAGCAGCCGGGGATCGAACCGGCACCGCAGAGGCTGCGGGCAGCTTCGCAACCCAGCGCTCAACCGCTGCGCCACCGGGGAGGCCCTCAGTTACCATCTCTTAACTCAGCTTTTTGGAGCTCACTCCTTAAATTTTCAAAAAATTGTCAGTCCACAGGTGGACCCAGTAGAAATCAAGAGTACAAGGAGAAAAAAAAAAGTACAAGGAGAATTCAGGAGTTAATCTTCAGTCATGGGTATGTGTAAGCTAGTGATGGGTAATAGTCAAGGGAACTATTAGCCATCACTGTGTTATTGGGACCTAGTGCTGTTGGGAAGGCACCCTTGGGAAACTTACTTAAGGAGCTGATGCTGCAGCTGGAGAAAGGCAGCTATCAGAAAGCAATCAAGCAGGACCCCATCTGCCAAATGGAGTGAAGGCCAGAGTGAGTACTGGACACAACCAGTCTCTGAGCACAGGCTTGGTTTCCTGTCTGAAAAATGGGGAGCATAGACAGGGTTGTAGTTAGTAATCAAGTCCAGAGGCGCTGAGGCGGTATGGCCACTGGAATTGGGTCTGGAAGCCTGAGAAGACCTGGAGCCACTCTTACATTGAGCTTTAGTCTTACATGCAGAGCTTTGAAAGGAAGGGGCATTATTCCAGGCATCTGAGACCCTACTCAGATCCTGCAGCTGTGCCCCTGTCACCTCCACCCCCTCTTGCCCTCCCATGGACTGGCTAGGACTACCCACTGTTATGAATCAGCTTGGCTGATTACCACAGGCCTCGCAGGGGGTGTGGCCAATGTATCCACTGTTTTGGGGACGGGGGTGGGAAATAAGCTTAGTGCATTCCAGTGTGGGCATTATTGTCCAGCTAGAAATTCAGGGCCAAACTAGAATTCCAGCTTTGTCACTCCAATTGAGAAACCGTATCTTGAATAACTCCTTGTACTAGGCATAGACATTCAGAGTAAGACACGATATCATCTAGGCCAGTGTTTCCCAAACAAGTTGCTGTGGAATCCTGGAAATTAACAAGGGAACCCTTAAACTATCCTGTGCTCATATTCAGGAAAACAGTGTAGACTATTTTGGATAATTGGATGTGAAAAGTAGGGAGGGAGGACACTTCCCCTGTGATGCCCTGCTGGGCAGAGGCATCCGTAGCACTCTGCTTAGGCAAAGGGAGAATGCCCTTGTCCTTCAAGACAGGGCTAAGGGTGAAGGATTTCTGTTCCCAGGAATTCCTACAACTGCTGTGTCTGGCCTCTTGTTACACTAAGGATAGCCCTGGGGAAAGCCCTGAAGTTTATTAGATATTTTGTCTCTCTGAGCTCTTGTCTTCGTCTTTATTCTGGGTAATCGGTCAGTCCTCAATAATACTTATCAAAGGTCTTTTCTCCAGTATCCTTCCCCCTACATACTCATGTACACTCTGGTAACTACCACATAACTCAGTCGTATAAGCTTTTGTAAGAGAATTTTATTAGAGTAAGTCTTTTCTACAGAATCCAGAGTAACCTCACAACAGTCCAGATTGCCTAAGATTTGGGTTCTAGGGCCTCCCCTGGTGGCGCAGTGGTTGAGTGCTGGGCTGCGAGCCTGCCCGCATCCTCTGCAGCGCTAGTTTGATCCCCGACCTCTGGCAAGCGTCCCACATGGCGCGACAGACCTCTCCTGCTTCGCCCGCTGCTCCCCTCAGCAGTGTATTTTGTCATTCTGCCTGTTCTGTTCCCTACTCTGGCTCTGGTGAATTCTTTCACCCTCCCAGGCTTCTGACTGTACCCAGTGCTTGTATAAATAAATAAATAAATCTTTAAAAGAAAAAGATTTGGGTTCTAAAAACTCCCATTGATTTGCTTGGTGTCAGGGTTCTTGGCTGATCCTCTGGGCTTATGGCCCCCTCCTTTGTACTCCAGGCAGGCCAAGGACACGTGGCCCTGCCCCGCCCTTACTGGCTCCGGTTGCTGAGTTGGAGTTGCAGTAGCCTGCTTTCCCCACCCTGGATTCCTATCCGTCTGGAAGCCTGGATTGTGTACTGGGGTGAGCCGCAACTCCTACCTGGCGTTGCCCCCAGCATCTAGGCACCTGCCTCAGGCCCTAAGGTCCCTTAAAGCTGCCAGCAAAGCCCAAGAAGACCTCATCCTGGTTTGTTAACAGGTAAAACAGTGGGTTTTCTTTGCCTGGTTTCACCTCATTTTAGCTTTTTCCTTCACAGATCACAGCAAGAGGGATTTGAGTAAGAGGAAGAGTCCCAACTAAGAACCTCTGAACTGTGATTCAGAGAAATTATGTGAATTCCTTACTCTGGCTTTCATTTCTAAACCTTTGTTCTTAGCCTTGCAGGAAAGCAGCACCTCTAAACTACCATAAAGCAAGTGCTTCTCTCTGTGTTCCCTTCCAAATATTGCAAATTGCCGAATCTGCGTTCTTAAATTGTTGTCATGGGGTCCTGGCGGCTGCCCCACCATATATTACTTCGGATCCTTAGAATTTAATGTATTATGTGCATGAATTTTCTTATCAAAAATTGACTTAAAATTCTTTTTTTTAAAGATTTATTTTATTTATGCATATAAGAACTGAGATCTAGACCAAGGTGGGAATGGGTGGGATGAGAGGATTCACCAGAGACAGAGTGAGGAGCAGAACAGGCAGATCTACTGAAATACACTGCTGAGGGAGCATTGGGTGAGACAGGAAAGGTCTGCTGCGCCATGTGGGTTGGCTCCCTGGCCGGGGAGCAAACTCATGCTGCCGTGGCTGGCGATAGCTTGATAGCTCAAGGTCTGTGTGGTATATACCACATTAACAAACCCATCCCAGGATGTGCAGCCTTTGTTACCTGATTGTGAGGTTGGATTGAGTCCAAGTGTTTTGCAATTAAAAATTCAACTTATGTGGCCTCCCCTGGTGGCGCAGCGGTTGAGCGCTGGGCTGCGAAGCTCCCCGCAGGCTGTGCAGGGCCAGTTCAATCCCCAGCCGCCGACGAGGGTCCCACATGGCACAGCAGACCTCTCCTGCTGATCCAACTTGCTAACAACATTTTTGTAGCTCAAGTCACATAATGCATGGGTCAGTTAACTCATAAGAAATTATTGATAATAACTTGCTAATAGGACTATGATGACCTGAGGAGGGTAAATGGGGATGTCTTTTCTCTGGGGGTTTTTCAGATAGTGAGATGGAGGCAGTCTAATGTGGAGTGGTTATGACTTGACCTTTGAAGGCGGACTAGCCTGGGTTTGTATGCACAGCTGCCTAACTTTCAACCTAATAACTTAATTGTATTTGAATTTGTTCTCAAATAAAATAGAGGCTATAAAGCTTAGGAGTACAGGTCTTGTAAAGCACTTAACACAAGGTCTGGCACTTAATCAGTACCCCTAGAGGGCTCTTATGAGCCTGGACTTTCCCTGGGCCACTTTATAACTGGACATCTCAGGAGCATCTTGACCCCCTACTCACTGTACTAACTAGAGTGAAAGACGTCATTTCCTGTTAAAGGATTTATTCATTTAGGCTCCTGTCTGTGCTAAAGGCTTAGGACTGGACATCAGGGGCTAGACTGCTGACTTCCCACTGCTGTCAATCTGAGTGCTACCCTTCCCATGTCAGCTGCTTTCCTCAAAGTGCAGGTATACGGAATCTCTAGAAAGAATGGAGAAATCCCCACAAGTTTGGGCACAACTTTCATTCTCTGCCCCGTGGGGTAGTGGGAGACCGCGTGCAGCACAATGTCCACAAGCTGGTCTGGCTGGGTTACAATACTCAATTCAGGTAGTATCAGTTCCCGACTGTGGGCAGTCTGTGGCTCTCCCTGAACATGAAATTCCTCGTCTGTAGAATGTAAATGTCAGTGCTATAGAGCAACATGAGATAACAGAGTTAAAGCAGCTGGCCTTTAGTGGCCTACACTGTGGAAGGTCAAGGATATGCAGTGCATTTGGAAAGAACCATAAAAGACAAACTTTGGGGGAGTGTGGGTACTTTGATGGTACCCAAATAAATTTAGAGAGTAGGATTCTCTAGATAGACTCAGTATAGGGAACTTTCGCCTTGGAGTTGGGGCCCTGGGCGTGAGGTTCCTTGTTTTTCTATCACTGAAGTAGGTGGGTCTCCTAGCTCAGAAGAGGGTTCAAGACAGACTTTCCTTCTGGGAAAGTCTAGAGGCCACAGTGCCACCTCCGTCACAACTCTTGGCAATACTATCTATTGGCCATTGTTGACCCAGCCTTGGGAGATAGAGGCATCTTGTTTGAAATAGTTTTTTCCTTTGACCCCAAGAGAATCCACGGATTAAAGAAAATTGTGGCTTCCAGGCCTGTGACAATCCCAGGGGAGTTATGGGCTCCAACTGTCTTGCACACTAGTGCATGAGGGCCTTTCCTCATTCTTGGGGAGGTCTGTGCTCTGGGAACTAAGCTGCAATAGGCCTGGGAACCTTCTTCCCCAGGGGCTGTCGGCAGAGTTCTGGCTATGCATCCCAGCCAGGAAGGGCCCACTGTGTTTACCCCTGGAGAACCAGCCAAACCTTTCCCCCTGTGCCTTGTAGGGTGGTGAAAGATGTATGAGCTGGGCTAGGACAACTGTTAGCAAGGTTCAGGTCAAGGTGATTGAGATTGAAGGACCAAAGAGAGGCGAACTTGCTTGGCAGCTGTTCTGAAATTTGGGACCCTGCTCTGAAATGCCTATAGCCTGTCACAGCACGAAAACGTCCACAGTCTGACCCAGGTCTCCCACCACATGCAGGCCGCCACTTCTGTGCTTATAGCCCATGTCTCTTGGACTCTCCCGTCCTACGACACCAGCCCTTCCCTCTTTCCCAAGAGCAGGCACTTTGGAATTTCTACTTTTTCAGATTATTAAAATTTCTTTGTAAGCATTTTTTTAAACCATTTTTAAGTAGTAAGTTTATTTACGTTATTGTGTGTAAAGCAGATCTCCAAAACTTTTCAACTTGTGAAGCAAACTGCCCATTAAATGATCATTCCCCTTCCTTACCCTGGCAGCCACTGTTCTACTTTCTTTTTCTTTTCTTTTTTTTAAAGATTTATTTATTTATGCATACAAGAACTGGGGTACAGGCCAGAGGTGCAGGGGGGTGAGAGGATTCATGAGAGAGAGTGGGAAACAGAATAGGCAGACTGACTGAAATACACTGCTGAGGGGAGCAGCAGGCAAGACAGGAGAGGTCTGCTGCACCATGTGGTTAGCTCCCTGGCCAGGGATCGAACTCATGCTGCAGTGACTGCAGGTAGCTTCATAGGTTACATCATAACCCCTTGCGCCACCAGGGAGGCCCGCTTATTTGTTTTTCTAAGAAGTAGACCAGAACTAATACATTCCAGTGTGTTATTCCTCAAAGGACCCCTGGGAACCTGTACTCTTTAAAGCTCTGCCAGCCCTGCAATAGTGAGGGGCATGGGAGTGTGGCATAAAGGTGAGCTAGAGATGGGATATATTTGGTTCAGATGAAGGACAAGCGAGCAGAGAGATGCATGGGCACAGGAGGAGGCTGTGGTAGCCAGCACTATTTGATACTGCTCATCATTTGGTGCCCATTTAATGCACATGGCTCCCTGCAAGTTTTGACTTGATGAAAAAACTAAGGCATAGGGAAAACGAGGTTGCCCATGGTCACACGGGTGAGATGCAGCAACGCCAGGGATGCACCTGGGTTCCTGCCTAGCTATCTTGCTTGGGTCACCTTCTGGACCTTCCCCATGGCCCTCTCCCTGCTCCAGCTGCTCCATGTCCTGGTCCCACAGGATTTGAGAATTAGTGATCCATCTGGAGCCCGGCTCCCTCCAGGCTGGCCAGAGAGACCTCCTGGGCAAAGTCAATCAGCTCAGTGGGCCTCACAGGGTGTTTTTTCTATTGAAATGCTAGTTTCAGGGTCACCTGGTTCTGGGGGTTTCAGAATCTGGTCTTGCACAATTAGAGTGTGTGTGTGAAGTCTCCTTGTGTCACTGTCTCCTTCCTGGCCAGGTCCTGGATGGAACTCAGGGGATGTTGAAGGCCCCAGGGCCGTCACTGACTAGGTGGGCAGCAGGGAGTTTTGGAGATGGGGATTACTGGAAGCACCAAACACAGACAGCCCTGAGTTTGAGTCCCAGCTCTACTGCATGCTGCCTGTGCAACCTTAAGCAAATCAAGGGATATCTCCAGCCCTACTTTGCTGAGATGTCAAGTAGGAATAAGAATTGGATCCCCCTATTCCACTTCATACTCATTAGGATGATTATTATAAAAGAAATTACAATAAAAAGCAAGACAAGTATTGGAAGGGATGTGGAGAAATTGGAACTCTTGTGCTGTGTTGGTAGAACTGTACAATGGAATAGATGGTATGGAAAACAGTTTGGCAGTTTCTCAAAAAGTTAAAATGAGGGCCTCCACGGTGGCGCAGTGGTTGCGTGCTGGGCTGCAAAGCTGCCCACAGCCTCTGCAGCTGTGGTTCAATCCCTGGCTCCAGCAAGGGTCCCACATGGCGCATAGACCTCTCCTGTCGCGCCTGCTGCTCCCCTCAGCAGTGTCCTCCGTCTGTCTGCCTGTTCTGCTCCCCACTCTGGCTCTGGTGAATTCTCTCACCCTCCTGCGGTTCTGACTGTACCCAGTGCTTGTATAAATAAATAAATAAATCTTTAAAAAAAAAAAAAAGTTAAAATGAACTGCCATGTGATCCAGCAATCCCATTTCTGGGTTTATACAAGAATTGAAAGCAGGATCTGGAAGGGAGATCAGTTAACTTTCTGTCAACAGATGAATGGATGAACAAAATTGTGTGTGTGTGTGTGTGTGTGTGTGTGTAAAAAGGAATATTATTCTGCCTTAAAAAGGAAGGAAATTCTGATCCCAGCTACAACACAGATAAACCTTGAGGAAATTATGCTAAGCAAAATCAGCCAGACACAAAAGGGCAGTGCCTGTATGATTTACTTACACAAGGTATGGGATTCATCAAAATTATAGTAATGAATGGTGGTTGCCAGAAGCTGGAGGGAGGGAGAAAGGGGGGATTGCTGTTAACTAGTAGAGTTTTGGTTTCGCCAGGTGTAAGAAGTCCTGTGGAAGGATGGTGGTGAGGGTAGCACAATAATGTGAAGGCACTTAGTACCACTGAATTGCACACTTAGCCCCAAACCAAAATCTAGGCTAGGATTGTTACGTGTATTTTACCATAGTTATTTTAACTTAGGGGAGAGATAGTATGACCCTTACAGGGGTTGTATGAGGATCAGGTGAGGCAGAGCATGTGAACTATTATTAGAGTTAGGAGATACTGAAAACTTTCTACCTACAGACCAAGTGTTGTGGGAGCAGTTGCGCCATTGTGCATGAGAGGTTCAGGGCGGGGTTCAGGTAAGACTTCCTGGAGGAGTGACTCGAGCCCTAATCGGGGATTCTAGCATTCATGAGATGGGTGGATTACAAACATCGGAAAGTCCCTGGCAGAAAAATCAGTTGCACTAAGGGGCAGTGTGCAGGGAGGAGATTTTAGTTCCACCTGGAGAACTCGTGATCAGAGCTATGTGAATGTGGAGCAGGCTGCCTCATGGAGCTGTGAGCAACCCATTAGTAGAGGCATGTAAGGAGTGTCTGGGGCAAACTGCAGAGGAGACCCCAGTCTCCACGCCTCTGTGCCTCTCTGATGAGATCCAACCTAGGTAAAGTTATGTTTAACAGGCCTGGGTATAGGGGGACCCAAGGTGGATGCGGGCAGGTGGGAAGGCTTGTATCAGTCTTCCCTAAATAACAGTAATCACAGCTCCTGCAAGTGCCATGTTCAGTGCTAAAGAGGTCTCACCGCATCCCTGTGTGGTGGGTGCTATTGTCATTCCCATTTTACAGCTGGGAACTGAAGCCCAGAGATTAAGTCACGTGCCCATAGTCAGTAGACACTAGAGCTGGGGTTTGAACCCAGACAGTCTGACTCTTGCCCTCTCTGATGGACAGAAATCTTCAAAATCCATCTCCAGTTGCTACCCAGCCCCTGCCGCCCTGGCTGCCGTTTCCAGGGCACTGACACATAAGGGTTTAGTGGCTTCCTGTCATCCTTTCTCCCTCTGGCTGGCTTGTCTGAAGCTTGGGTCCAAGGAGAGAATTGAAGACACACTGGCCTTTATTGGAACCAGGTTTCCTATCGCTCAATGTTTCCCTTGCCGCCTCCTTAACTCTTACAGACCTCAAAATCTTTCCTAGGGCTGTTGTGCTCAGTTTGTTATTTTATTTGTTTTAAATTTATTTTTGCATAGAAGAACTGGGATATAGGCCAGAGGTGCAGGGGGTGAGAGGATTCACTAGAGACAAAGTGGGGAGCAGAACAGGTGGATCTACTAAAATACCCTGCTAAGGAGAACAGTGGGTGAGACAGAAGAGGTCTGCTGCGCCATGTGGGTTAGTTAGCTCCCTGACTGGGGGAATTGAACTCAGGCCACAGCAGTGATAGCGTGATAGCTCTTAGACTTAACCCCTAGGCCACCAGGGAGCCTTCTTGAGCTCATTTTGTGTTTTCTCCCGCCCAGTTCTCTGGGTGCCAAGACCTTGCCAAGTGGTTTAATTTGTCCAACTCCCAGTCTGACATCCACAAGGCAATAAACAACATCCCTAATGGTGGCTGCCTCTGTCGTCAAATCTGAGCAGGATTACAGAGGAAACCCTGGCAGGGACAGTGGTTATCTAGAATGACTCAGCTAGAGTGGCACAAAGGTACTGCTTATGAAGGTGCAGGGGATGATCATTTATGGACCCCTCTGCTGGCAGCATGCTAATACCTGTGAGGACACTATCTCACTGGATTTATAGAGATCCCAGGAGATTGTGTTACTCTCATGTTACAGATGAGGAGACTGAGTCTGGGTAAGGTTAAGTCATGTGTTCAGTGCCTGGATTTCACCCCTTGTTGCTACCCTTGAGGGTGTTGGTTGCTGGATCTGATAGCTATAATATTGATTCACTTGCTGCCTGATGGAATAAGGACATTTAAACATTTTCTTTTGTTGCCTCATGATGCCCTCACTGCCACCCTGGAAGTGGGTGTGGTAATGATGTTTTAGGTGATGAAGATTATTAGGGACTCCCCAGAGCCCCACAATAGAAGGACACTCTGGGACAAGGTGCTGATCCTTCTGACCTCCTCATTCTGCTGGCCTTTTTCCACCTCCACTGTACTGTGTCATGGACTGTTTCATGCTTCCTCTTGTCCCCTCAAAGGGGCTGTCCCAGACCCTAGTGCAGCTGCAATGCACAGACGCTAACAGACCAATGGAGGCTAGTCTGCCCGATGGAGGCCAGACTGGGACCTTCCAGTGCTTTCCCACAGCTGGGAAACCCTCACTAGGCAACATCTCTGGTGAGGCTGCCTCCTGGTCCTGCTGGCCTTGGTTCCCCTCCCCATGAAGAGAAGACATGTCTTACTTTCCCTGGAGATCACTATGGTGACTTGACTTCTGGCTGGCACCCTGCAGTAACAGAATTCTAGGATGCTTAAGCCAACCCCATAAGGCATGACTGCTGACCCCAGAGGAGGAAACTCAGGGTGGTTCAGAACCTGGGACTTAAACCCTGGACTGCCTACCTGCAAAGTCCCTAGCATTGGCTGACTCCATTTTCAAATACTTTTTAAAGCTTTATTTTAAAGAAATAATAGGCTTAAAAAAATGATAATTTTAGACTTACAGAAAAGTTGAGCAGCTACTACAGAGGTGCACATAGCCACACCACTTCAGGCACACACACACACACACTCTCAACATGTTGGGTTATTAGTGAGGTGCATTTATTGCAATCGATGAATCCACATTAATACATTATTATTAGCAGAAGCCACAGTTTATATTAGGTTCACTCTCAGTGTTGTACTTCTGTGCATTCTAATCAATGTGTAATGTCATGTATCTATAATTACAGTAGCATACAGAATAGTTCGTTGCCCTATAAATCCCCTGTGCCCCACCCCTGATTTTTTTTTTTTTTTTTTTTGGTGTGTGGGACCCTCGCCAGCAGCCGGGGAACGAACTGGCGCTGCAGAGACTGCAGGCAGCCTCGCAGCCCAGCGCTCAACTGCTGTGCCACCAGGGGAGGCCCCAACCCCTGATGTTTTTACTGTCTGTAGTATTCCTCTTCCAAATGTCATGTACTTGGAATCGTATTGTTTATTGCCTTTCTAGTTGGTTTCTACTTGCATATCTAAATATGCATTTAATGTTTCTTTGTGTTTTTTTCATGGCTTAATAGCTCATTTCTTTTTAGCCTTAACTTCCCATGGTATGTGTGCACTGTAGTTTATCATTTATTTATTGAGGGATATCTTGATTGCTTCTAGTTTGAAGCAATCATCAACATGTATACAGGTTTTTTTGTGGATATAAGTTTTCAACTCAGTTGGGTAAGGGCCTAGGAATGTGGTTGCTGGATCATATGATAAGACTATGCTTAGCTTGTAAGAAACTGCCAAACTGTCTTCCCAATTGATTGTACCATTTTGCATCCCTACCAGCAGTGAATGAGAGTTCAGGCGGATTCAGGCGGATTTACTGAAATAGACTACAGCTGGGAGCAGCAGGCAAGACAGAAGAGGTCTGCTGCACCATGTGGGTTAGCTCCCTAGCCAGGGTTCGAACTCATGCTGCAGTAGCTGGCGATAGCTTGGTAGTGCTGAAACCTAACCCCTTGTGCCACCAGGGAAGCCCTCCAGCTCCAGGTCTTGATGGGCTCTATCTTTTAGGCCAAGCCACAGTGTGTCTTATAGTCAGGGTCTTCGAGCGGCACAAAACTGTTGGATGTGAGGATATATTTTCCTCCTGCCATCAGACTGTCCTCTAATACAGAGTTATCAGCATGCTCTTTGGGTTTAAACACACTTAGAGTTAATATTTACTCTTGTGCTTGCTAGCTTTGCAATCATTTTTTTTTAAACATTTATTTATTTATGCATACAACAACTGCGGTACAGGCCAGAGGTATGGGGTAGGGGCGGTGAGAGGATTCACCAGAGACAGAGTGGGGAATAGAACAGGCAGATTGACTGCTGAGGGGAGCAGCGGACAAGTCAGGAGAGGTCTGCTGTGCCATGTGAGTAGTTCCTAGGCTGGGAATCAAACTCATGCTTCAGCGGCTGCAGCTAGCCTCATAGGTTGCATCTTAACCCCTTGTGCCATCAGGGAGGTCCTAGCTTTGCAATCTTGGGCAAGTTGCAGAACTTTCTGGGTTTTGATTTCATCTTTAAAATGAGGTGAGAATTCCTAACTCCGATGTTGGGTGTGTGTGTGTGCACGTGTGTGTATTATATGACATAAAGTGATAACATTAGCTGTTATCATTGACATTCATTTAGCCCTTTTATTCTAGCTGAGGTAGTCCCAGCTCCATCCCATGGACGTTGCCAAAATTATCAGCAGAAGTTTTATAGGCTAAAACTAGAGATGCTGCTAAAATTAAGAGGCACTAAATAGAAAAAGCATGTTTATCTGGGACCAAAGAAGAACAAAGATTTGAATAAAAACCCAAATAGTGGGCCTCCCCGGTGGCGCAGCGGTTGAGCGCTGGGTTGCGAAGCTGCCCTCAGCCACTGCGGCGCCGGTTCGATCCCCGGCTGCTCCCCGGCCACCAGAGGAGGGTCCCACATGGCGCGCAGACCTCTCCTGCCGCCCGCTGCTCCCCTCAGCAGTGTGCTTTGGTCCTTCTGCCT
This sequence comes from Talpa europaea, assembly GCF_964194135.1. Taxonomy (NCBI): domain Eukaryota; kingdom Metazoa; phylum Chordata; class Mammalia; order Eulipotyphla; family Talpidae; genus Talpa; species Talpa europaea. The sequence continues at coordinate 11,415,410 of NC_140084.1, read as the reverse complement.
GCTCTGCTCCCCACTCTGGCTCTGGTGAATTCTCTCACCCTCCTGCGCTTCTGACTGTACCCAGTGCATGTATAAACAAAATAAACAAACAAAAATAAATAAATAAATAAAACATGCCTCTATTAAAAAAAAAAAAAAACCCAAATAGTGTCCTGAAAAGGAAGAAAATGTAAGGATTTTTATGGATAGAATCGAGGAAAATGAAGTAGTTAAAAAAAAAAAAAAGACTGAGTTAATTAGCACTAACAAGGTTAAGTTATTCTTGGCTATAGATCATAGGTTGCTGGCTCTCCTCTGGAAAAAGGCCACAAGCATTAGTCCTCTGATCAGGAGACTTCTCAAACAATTGTTTGCTTGATGATTTCTCAAAATAGTTGAGCTTTGGCCTAGTTCCAAGGAGTGGCCAGTTTGAGCAAGCTGTGCAAGGTGCTTTCTCTGGAATGACTGCTCTGACTCCATTTAAAAATGGCTCCACTTATGTCATTTTTTTCACAGCTCCACACATCTCTGAAACAGACGCAGCACCATCTGTAGGAGTCCTTCTGTTTTTTCTTCATTCTACTAGTTTCCACTGGGTTATCTGCTATATGTCTGTCCAGAGGGGGCTCTGTCCAGTAGACACTAGAGCTCTAGTTCCATTGGAGACAAAGCCAAGATCCTATTACAAAGAAAAAAAAAAAACATAAGAGCTTTTCAGCGAGGAGACTGTATAAAACATCTAAGAACTTAGCATACAAAACAATCGACATTTTTTTTTTTAAATAGAGGCATGCTTTATTTATTTAGTTTGTTTGTTTGTTTGTTTGTTTATACAAGCACTGGGTACAGTCAGAAGCGCGGGAGGGTGAGAGAATTCACCAGAGCCAGAGCAGGGAGCAGAACAGGCAGAAGGACCGAAGTACACTGCTGAGGGGAGCAGCGGGCGGCAGGAGAGGTCTGCGCACCATGTGGGACCCTCCTCCGGTGGCCGGGGAGCAGCCGGGGATCGAACCGGCGCCGCAGAGGCCGCGGGCAGCTTCGCAACCCAGCGCTCAACCACTGCGCCACCGGGGAGGCCCTCGACACTTTTTTTTTAATGTGTGCACAGTTGTGCTGCGTGGAAAGAGTCGCTGTACAAGCAAGGTGAAGGAAGTTGGTGAGGGAGCTAGGCTACTTTGCCTGCTCTGAGGACTTGCTGGTCTGGATAACCCAGGATTTAGGGTTAACTAACTGCTGGGAAAAGGGAAGAAGTTTTAAGCCAACCTGCAGCGGAGAGTAGACCAGAGACTCCTACGGGTAGCTGGAACCCCCAAAAGTTTAAACCTCCCATGAAAATTAGACCAGGGACAGAGAGGAAAGCTTTTCTGACATGGCTTGGGTCTGGTTGGGGAAGAGGAAGGCCTTTTCTCAGAAATGTGTAGCCACACAGCTGCCCTCTTTTGGATTTGGGGATTAAATTTATACTACTGTCATCCTAAGGTCTCCAGGTCTGGAAATGAAACTCTTCCTAGCTGGAAAGTTCATAGATCTAGAAAGCAGAATTGCTAGGAAGTGGGGGAGAAGGGAAAGGGGAACTGTTTCATGGGTATTGAGTTTCCATTTTGCAAAATGAAAAGAATTCTGGAAATTGTTTGTATAACAACATGGAATTATTTAACACCACTGACCTGAACACTTACAAATGGTTATGATGGAAAATTTTATGTTATATATAGCTTACCACAATTTAAAAAAAGAAACCACAAACCCCAAACAAACTAGTTCTGGCTGATAACTCCTTGGGATACCTGGCAGAAATAAAAGCACCTCTTTGAAAGAACATACCTTCAACCAGCCCACTCAGGCTGCTGACAGGCTGCCCATCAAACTTGAGCAAACAATCCCAATTACAAAATGCACAGGGAAACCAGACATCATAAGGGAATCAGCAGCAAAAGCAAAAATGAAAGCAAGAGGGGCCTCCCCGCTGGCGCAGCGGTTGAGCGCTGGGTTGCAGTGCTGCCCGCAGCCTCTGCAGCGCTGGTTCGATCCCCAGCTGCTCCCCGGCCACCGGAGGAGGGTCCCACATGGCGCGCAGACCTCTCCTGCCGCCCGCTGCTCCCCTCAGCAGTGTACCTCGGTCCTTCTGCCTGCTCTGCTCCCTTCTCTGGCTCTGGTGAATTCTCTCACCCTCCTGGGCTTCTGACTGTACCCAGTGCTTGTATAAATAAATAAATCTAAAAAAAAAATACTACCTCCTGAAAAATGACTTAAAAAAAAAAAATGAAAGCAAGAGGATAAATGTCTGTGGTGTTTACATAGCTTTAGTCATAATGTTAACAGCAACAATAATAATGAATCAAAATAAAGGTCTCTCAGCCACTATTTTGCACCCATTAAAATGTTTGGAGGGATTTTATGATTGAATGAAAAAAGTAAAAAAGAGAGATGTGTTGATCCTATTTTTGCAAAACAACCCCAAAGAAAGCAAAACTCGACCCCAAGCCCCACACTTGTGTATGTGCGTATTTGTATATGGATATATGAAAAATGGCAGTGATGGCTGCCCATCAGGGGTACTTGTGTAGGGCTATAGGTGAAGGAAGGGAGAAAGAAGGGAGAGGAGAAATTTAAAAAAAAAAATGAAGATGTTGGGCCTCCCTGGTGGCGCAGCGGTTGAGCACTGGGTTGCGAAGCTGCCCGCAGCCTCTGCAGTGCCGGTTCGGTCCCCGGCTGCTCCCCGGCCACCGGAGGAGGGTCCTACATGGCGCGCAGACCTCTCCTGCCGCCCGCTGCTCCCCTCAGCAGTGTACTTTGGTCCTTCCGCCTGCTCTGCTCCCCGCTCTGGCTCTGGTGAATTCTCTCACCCTCCTGCACTTCTGACTGTACCCAGTGCTTGTATAAATAATAAATAAATAAATCTTTAAAAAAAAAATGAAGATGTAAAAAAGGTAGGAGACAGTGACTGAGATATTTTCAGATTGCACTGAAAATATTTCCATCACTTAACCCTCAGCATGCCTGCTAAGATTTCGTGTATGGAGGATGCTCTGTGTGTGTGTGTGTGTGTGTGTATCTGTCTAAAGCATAGCAAAATTAGAATTTTGACTTAACAGATATACCCATCACTGACTGAAGTGGGAATTGAAAACAAAGTTATGTGTTGATTTGATTTATTAACACAAGCAGACTTCTTCTCCCTATCTATGCCCACTAGTGTTAGTGTGAGCAAGGAGGAAGGAGAAGGACAGGAATACAGTAAAAGAGCAAGGGGAGGAAAGAGCAGTGGGAAGAGATGTCTACTTCCCGTGTCCTTGTAAGAGGGACCCCACAGACGCACATACAACTATCTTTGTATTGGAGTATTTCTCTACAAATTTGCATTAATTTGGAGCATGAAAAAAAAAATAAAGACAATTACAAACAAGAAACCAGTGAGCCAATGAAAAATACATTGCTTCTAAGGACATAGTGAGAGCTCCTTGAGAGCTATTTTGCAATAGCTTTTAAAAATGTAAAGGTTGGGCCTCCCTGGTGGCACAAGGGGCTAAGCTCTGCACTATGAAGCAATCTGCAGCCTCTGCAGCACAAGTTCGATCCCCGGCCAGCCAGGGAACAAGCCACATGGCGCAGCAGACCTCTCCTGACTCGCCCGCTGCTCCCCTCAGAGGTGTATTTCAGTAGATCCGCCTGTTCTGTTCCCTACTCTGTCTCTGGTGAATCCTCTCACCCCCGCATCTCTGCCTGTACCCTAGCTCTTGTATGCATAAATAAATAAATCTTTAAAAAAAATGTAAAGCTTCCTGGTGTATCCTTCTACCTTGTGATATTACTATATATGGACTTTGGGGTGAGGGGGCACAGTGCTGTCTGAACAGACAGTCATTACAGTGTTATTTGAAGAAGTTCAAGATTGAAACAACTTAAATGGTCATCAGCTGGAGACAGATCACATCAGTTTTGGTCCATATAAAGTGGAATATTTAGCAACCAATGGGAAAAAAAGTGAGACAGTGTTGTCTTCTAGATGGATTGAGTGAGAGGAACAAGGGCAGAGAACAGTTCTGTTAGTGTTCTAGGCCTGTCATGGAAGCATGAAACATTTTTCTCTCATATTTTGGAAGCTAGAAATCAAGGTCCATGTTCCCTCTGAAGACTACAGGAGAGGGTCTTTCCTTGTCTTTTACTAGATTCTAGTGGTTTCTGGAAATCCTTGACATTCCATGCTTGTAGCTGTATAACTACTGTGTTATAAAGCTGTGTGTGTGTGTGTCTGTCTGTGTCTGCTCTTATAAGGGTATTGTCATTATAACTTCATCTAAACTAATGACATCCCCAAAGACCCTATTCCAAATTAATTCTGAGGTTCCAGGTGAACAATAAGTTTTGGTGACCACTATTCAACCCACTGTAAACACATGTGGTATAGGTTAAAAAATTAAAGAGGTGGGTCATCCTGATGGCACAAGGGGTTAAGCATTAGCACTATGAAGCAATCTGTAGCCTCTGCAGCATGAGTTCGATCCCCAGCCAGGGAGCTACCCACATGGCTCAGCAGACCTCTCCTGTCTCACCCACTGCTCCCCTCAGCAGTGTATTTCAGTCAATCTGCCTGTTCTGCTACCCACTCTGTCTCTGGTGAATCCTCTCACCCCTGCCCCTACCTCTGGCCTAAACCCCAGCTCTTGTATGCATAAATAAAATAAATCTTTAAATAAATAAAAGATGCTTGTTTATGGCAGGTGTTCTGGAATGACAGAGAAAGCTAAGACTGACAAAGTATTCATGTGAACTATTTCTGGCAGAAATCACACTCAGGGCAAAAAGTAGGCCCCTGCTGGATAAGGCAGGGGAGAGGATTTCAGTGGACTGCCAGTGCATTCTGCTCATGTTTGGGCTAGAGGCCCCATGGGAAAAGCTGGGGGTGGTAGGACCTGATGTGGCTCTCCCCCTCTACCAGCCCATGGGTCTGGTAGCGACTCTGATAAGAATATTTCTGGAAGTTATAGAACAGCCCCCTTGCCCAGACTGTGTGTCCTGAGGGACTGTCATTTGTTTGAGGGGTAATGATAGACTCTTCAGGTCCTTGCTCCAGGAAGCCTGCTCACCCCTTCTTGCCTCCTGTCCTCTCTGGCCTGGCTCTTGAGACCCTTCTCACCACCATCCTGCTCAGTGACCACCCACTCTGTGTCAGCTGCTCCAGGCTAGGCTCACAACTTTCCATCTTCTTGTACCAAGTCCTGGGTCACATATGCCTTGAGTAAAATTTAGCACTGATATGGAAACTTATGGCCTGTTTAAAAAAATCTTGTGCTCTTTTGCAAGGTGGCACAGTAGAAAGGGGGCTATGATGGAACCAGGGTGGATCTTAAATCAGACTGGGAGAGGGAGGAGGGGATGAGGCCTTGTTAGGAGGCGGGGGACACCACTGTGGCCCCAGATTTACCCTTTCCAGTGGCTCAGGGACAGAGGTCTTCATCTCAGTTTCTCCTTGGCAAGAGGGTGGGTGTTAGGAGAAAAGATCTCCCACGCAGGCCTCCCCACATTAATTAATGTGACAATTGCATTATTCTCTGAGTTAGGCACTAAGTCAGGAATTCAGTGGGGCCTATGTTCCAGCAGGGGACAGAGATGGGAAACTACTAATGAATGATTGTTTAATTATACTTTTTTTTTTAAGATTTATTTATGCATACAAGAGCTGGGATGCAGGCCAGAGATGTGGGGGTTGAGAGGACTCACCAGGGACAGAACAGGGAACAGAACAGGCAGGCCTACTGAAATATACTGCTGAGGGGAGCAGCGGATGAGACAGGAGAAGTCTGCAGCAACATGTGGGTAGCTCCTTGGCTGGGGATCAAACTTATGCTGCAGTGACTGCAGATAGCTTCATAGTGCTGCGTCTTAACCCCTTGTGCCACCAGAGAGGCCCTAATTACATTTTCTTTTTTTTTTTTTAATAGAGGCATGTTTTTATTTATTTGTTTGTTTGTTTGTTTGTTTGTTTTGTTTACACATGCACTGGGTACAGTCAGAAGCGCAGGAGGGTGAGAGAATTCACCAGAGCCAGAGCGGGGAGCAGAGCAGGCAGAAGGACCGAAGTACACTGCTGAGGGGAGCAGCGGGCGGCAGGAGAGGTCTGCGCGCCATGTGGGACCCTCCTCTGGTGGCCGGGGAGCAGCCGGGGATCGAACCGGTACTGCCGAGGCTGTGGGCAGCTTCGCAACCCAGCGCTCAACCGCTGCGCCACCGGGGAGGCCCCCTAATTACATTTTCAATCCTTGTAATGAAGCCCATTGCTCTTGGAAGGTATAGCAGAGGAATTAACAATGAACCATAACACAGGGCCTGTGAGGAGTAGGGGTACCCCTGCTAGCACCCTTCGATGAGCAGGACTTGAATCCCAACTCAAGTGTGTGGCTGAACCAGGAGCAAACTTTGTACAAGGAAGATGTTCCCCATGGCGGGGCTCTCCACAAACGCCCTCATTTTCCCTTCTACCCATCTTCCAATTCCATGGAGGGAAAGTTTCTCCAGTGTTTTTCAGATGGGTAGAGTCTAAGGCCAACAAGAAGAAATGGACTTGCTCACCAGGCCCAAGTAAGGAGGAACCAAAGCCAGGCTTCCCAGCACCCTGTGTGGGTTTGCCCATGTCCCCAGAGTCTGTCTGCTGTGAGCCAAAAAATCTGAAACAAAGCTGCTCTGTTCACCAAGAATTCCATTTCACCCAAGTCCTCCACTGGGGACATTCCTGAATTGGTAAAACAGGACTGGTCCAGCCCAAGTCCTGGCAGTTGATCGGCTATGCCCTGTGCTGGGGTTCAACTGGAATCCAGAAGTCTGAGACAGGTCATTAGGTGAGGTCCGGGAGTTGAAAGGAGCTCCCAGCCCACAGCGGGACAGAAGGTAGATGCATAGGACACTGGCCATTCCAAAGGACAGGGGAGCCAGAGGACACAAAGGGACAGCTCCTTGGAGAAGGGGTAGCTGGAATCAACAGAATCTGGGGGAGGTATGTGGATGGGTAAGGGCTGGGGATCCTGGTTGCGGGAGGGAGGATTAGATGGTGGGGGAAGGGGCTTCAGCTCAGGAACAGCAGGTGCAGGGGGCAGGGGAACTGAGACTGGTCAGTCATCCTGAGGGGAGGGGGCACAGGCTATAAGGGTAGGGGGCCCTGTGTCCTGTGAGACTGGACCCGTCTAGCTAATGGCAGCAAGGCTGTTTGTAACCTCTTTGAGGATAAACACCCCTCAGGAATGAGAAAAAGCAGTAAACCCATGTCTTTCCCCTCAAATGCAAATGTCTTCTAACATGCAACTTTTTTAGTTTTTTTTTTTAATTTTCATTATGATAAAATATACATAACATAAAAATTGCCATCTTAACCATTTTAAATATGCAGTTCAGCCACATTACCTAACACATTGTTACCTGTCACCACTATTATCTCAAACAGACACTGTATCCATTAAAAAGAAACTCCCCATTCCCCCCTCTCTGTCCCTGATAACGTCGGGCCTACTTTCTGTCTATGAATTTGCCTAACCTAGGTACCTCAAATTAAGGCCATTTTTAAAGAACAGCTGATGTAAAATTGACCCTCAGTAAACTGTACTAAAGTACACAATTTACACTTGAAAATGTAAACCATACCAAGATCAGTCACTGCCATTTTGGTGGTTGTGGTGCAATACCATACATGTGAAGTGTGAGCCTGCACTCTTAGAACATACAGTGAGGTAAACCACTGTTGCCTCAATTTATTTATTTATTTTTTTAAATCTTTTTTTTTTATAGAGGCATGTTTTATTTATTTTGTTTGTTTGTTTGTTTGTTTGTTTTGTTTATACATGCACTGGGTACAGTCAGAAGCGCGGGAGGGTGAGAGAATCCACCAGAGCCAGAGTGGGGAGCAGAGCAGGCAGAAGGACCGAAGTACACTGCTGAGGGGAGCAGTGGGCGGCAGGAGAGGTCTGCGCGCCATGTGGGACCCTCCTCCGATGGCTGGGGAGCAGCCGGGGATTGAACCCGCGCCGCAGAGGCCGCGGGCAGCCTTGCAACCCAGCGCTCAACCGCTGCGCCACCGGGGAGGCCCTGTTGCCTCAATTTAAAAAAAAAAAAAAGAAAAGTTTGATCACTCCTGAATATTTCCCTGTGCTGCTCCCCGTCCTCCACCCCCATCCAACCTCTGATCTGCTCTGTCCCTACAGATACATTTGGGAGAGTTTTGAATAAATGGAATTAGACAGTTTATCTTTCCCTTGGGGGCTGTCTGGTTTCTTTCACTCATCACAAGCTTCCCCCATGTTGCTGCGTGTACCAATAGTTCATTCTATTGGGGCTCAGAATTCCATTGTATGGATCTACCATCATGTTTTTATTCATTCACCTGCTGATGGACATTTGTCTTGTTTCCAGCTTTGGTGTAAAAATAGAAACTGATCATAGAAACAGAAACGCAGCTGGCTGTCATCAAATGTCCTGTTTCCTTGCTGACTTTGTTCATTGGCATGTGTTGTTCCCAGATGTAAGGGGAATGCATTCAGTCTTTTGCCATTTAACTAATTTTCTCAAAGATGCCCTTTTTCAAGTTGAGGAAATTCCCTTCTATTCAGACTTTACTGAGAGGTTCTGTTGTCAGTGGATGTTGGATTTTGTCAGAAGAGACAAAATCTGCATCAACTGAAGTGTTTTTCAGTTTGCTCACATGGGGAATTTACAATGACTGATTTTCAAATATTACATCAACCCTTCATTCCTGTTACTGCCTGTGGTTAGAAGGTTAGGATGTTGGGGATCCAGGTGCCTCAGAGCATCCTAGTTCTTGGGCCCCAGTCGTCCAGTAGAAGGTCGGGGGGGAGCCGACCTGAGGCCCAGTAGCTCCAGGTGAGCCACCCCAGGTGAGCTGCAAGCTAACTGGGGCACAGGTAGCTGCTCCCTACAGTGCATACAGTGATACAGAGTGTGGCTGCCTCTGCTCTCGCTGAGGGCCTGTCATGCAACCCTAAGCCTCCTGGAGCCTCAGTCTCTCTGCATCTGCAAAAATGGACCAGCGGGTGGCCAGCCCAGAGAGCACTTGAACCATGGGGCGATGTGCTACAAGTCTGTGAACCCCAAGTGCAGAGGGGCTGCCCACCAGACCATGGTGCTGGGTACTTAAGTTGCCTTCTCTAAAATAATGGTTTATAAGCTTTCCTTTTTTTTTTTTTAATAGAGGCATGTTTGTTTATTTATTTGTTTGTTTGTTTGTTTGTTTGTTTGTTTTGTTTATACATGCACTGGGTACAGTCAGAAGCGCGGGAGGGTGAGAGAATTCACCAGAGCCAGAGTGGGGAGCAGAGCAGGCAGAAGGACTGAAGTACACTGCTGAGGGGAGCAGCGGGCGGCAGGAGAGGTCTGCGCGCCATGTGGGACCCTCCTCTGGTGGCCGGGGAGCAGCCGGGGATCGAACCGGCGCCGCAGAGGTCGCGGGCAGCTTCACAACCCAGCACTCAACCGCTGCGCCACCGGGGAGCCCCGGTTTATAAGCTTTTCTGCCAGAGCTGCCAGCTGCCATCTGGCAGACCCCAGGTGACAAACCTCTTAAATAAGCAAGAAAAAAGTATCCAACTGGCTGGCCCTCCTCACTAGACATGTGTCCTTTGACTGAATCTCTGCTTGTCTCTTCATTTGTAAAATGGCAACCATGAGATTGGGGTACTGATGCTAATGTGGCATTATTGTGCAAACGAGCAAGCAAGGGCATGTCAGGCACCTGGCTCGTGGGAAATGCTGGGTGAAATTCAGAGGATCTCATAGGCGCCTGGAGTCTGGGAAGGTGGGGTGCTGGCAAAAGAGACTGTCCTGGTGGGGCCATGGCCAGGGAGGGCGTTCACCATCCTGGTTTAAACTGCAGTGGTGTGTGTTGGGAGCTGCGCTGCCTCTGAGCCTGGCACTGGCTCAGCGCTGCCTCTGAGCCAGGTACAGTGGGGAAAGAGCTGCTCAGAGCCCTAGCTTGAGTTGGGAACCAGATGCCCTTGGTTGTTTTGAGATGTTTGCACCCTTCCAAAAGGTGACCATCTCCTCAGGGTTGAGGCTAACTCTGGCTCCAAGTTGAGGGCAAGGAGCTGGGAGAGGAAGAAGGAATAGGAGACTAGGTGGGTCTCTCCACACTCCTCCTGGCTGCCTGCAGGGTTTTTCTCCAGCATTTCCTATTTCCCCTTTATGCTGGCATTTCAGCATCTGGCACAAACGTCCATTTTATTCACTCAGATTATTCACCAACTGTGATTGTCATCTATGGGCCCAGTTGTGCACCAGGCTCCAGGGGACCTGTGATGAGACCAGAACAAGTCTCTGTGCCCACAGTTGAACATGGTTAAGATAATGTCTGAGTGGCCAGTGCCATGCAGAAGTACCACGGGCGTGTGACCAGGAATGACCTAGGAGAAGGCCTCTCTGTGAGGTTTGAGTTGGCAAAAAGAAGTCAGCTGGACAAAAGTCTGGGCTGGAACATTCTAGGCAGAGAAAACAGGGAAAGTCAGGAGTCAGTCTAGTGTGTGGCTGGGCGGTCAGTGTGGGGACTGTGGGTGGAGGTCAGGGAGGGGTCACTTCGAAGCCTGCTGGGAAGTCAGGGGAGCAGTTAGGATTCATTCTAAGTACAGATTCCAGGATTCTGGAAATACTTGTACTCCAAACACTTGTATCCTTACCTCACCATCCCTCTTGTGTGATCTTTGGAGCCTTTTGTTTAGAAACATGTTAGAGGGGCTCTCAGAATAGGAAGTGGGGGTTGGTGGTTGTCAGACCCCCTTATCTCCACTAGACTCACAGCCCAGCTTCTGCAGCGTGAGAGCGGCGGCAACAAACCACAGTCCCCTGTCTTGCTCCAAGCCACCCTGAGAGATATCTGGGAGTTTACACCCTCCAGCCTACCTGCTTGGGCATGTTGGGGGCTGAAAGCCCATCCTCCTTGCCTCAAGGTTGGTGAATTCTGTGGTGTGATTTCAAAATGTTTTGAGAGCTTGATCCTGACTTCTCACCCACATATGGTATCTCCTGAGAGCATGCCCCCAGTAATTCATGTGAAACCAAACCCCTATCTCAGGTTCTGCTTCTAGGGAATTTAGGCTCAGGTCATTAGGGGCCATGTATTTTTTGGTTTAGAAATTGAAGTTCTGGACTTTTCCTTTCACTTCTGAAAATCTCTAAAACTGTGAGATTGACTCAATCACATCACAAGTTAGTGGCAGCACTGCCAGGCCTACAAACCACTTACTGAGTGCACCGGGGTTGCTGGGGGTTGGGGGGGAGGGAGGAGGAGGAGTGGCCTGATGGTGAATGTAGTGCAAAGGCCAAGGTTGAAGCTGTGGCTTCCCAGCAGGTCTTCTCCCAGATCAAGACATCTTTCAGGTAGGCCCCCCCATACTCTGATGCCTTAATGACTCTGGAGAACTTAGCCAACCCTTTCCCTCTGTATTAGAATAATGTACATACTAAAGTATGAAAGATGGGGCCTCCCTGGTGGCGCAGCGGTTAAGTGCTGGGTTGCGAAGCTGCCCGCAGCCTTTGCAGCACTGGTTCGATCCCCGGCTGCTCCCCAGCCACCGGAGGAGGATCCCACATGGCGCGCAGACCTCTCCTGCTGCCCGCTGCTCCCCTCAGCAGTGTGCTTTGGTCCTTCTGCCTGCTCTGCTCCCTGCTCTGGCTCTGGTGAATTCTCTCGCCCTCCCACGCTTCTGACTGTACCCAGTGCTTGTATAAATAAATAAAAAATAAACCTTAAAAAAAATAAAAAAAATAAACTATGAAAGATGGACAGCTCAGAAAGATGCTCTTCAACACAAATAAATCTGTAATTCAGTGGACTTTCCTTCCCCATAATAGAAGACACATGTTGAGAAATGTTGAGTCTTCCCCAGGTTCCCACAATAGGGCCTGTCAAAGGTGTGAGTCACCGGAGGGGAAGGTGACTCAGTTAAATGATTTTGCCAAAAGGACATTTTTTGAAAGAACAGAGTCATTTGAGTTCAGCAACCTGAAAAGTGACTTGTTTCTCGGAAGAGCAAAGGACTGTGTATTGATTTGTTATATTTCCACACCATTCTCTATAGTCATTGACTCAGGCAGGTTGGTGGCACAGGATGGGGACAAATGGGGAGGCAGGCCTTCCCCACTTGCCTCAGGCAAGTAATTTACCTTTTCCCATATATGACTTCCTCATCTGTAAAATGAATGGAATTGGATGAATATTTTAGGACCTCTGTACCCAAAGTGTGCAGACCAGCGGCATAGATATCATAGAGGAACTTGTTAGAAATGCAGGTTCCCAGACCCTGCCTCAGACCTGCTGAACCAGAATCTACATTTTAAAAAGATTTTATGCACATCACAGTTTGAGGAGTCCTGTTCAGGACCAGACTTCTCAAATGTGTCCTTTAACCAGTCGGTAGCATCAGAGAAGAAATGTTAGAACTGCATGTTCATAGGTCTCAAACCACAACTCTGAGGGTGAGGTTTGGGAACTTGAGTGTTAACAGCCCCTTCGGTGGTTCTGAAGTACACTGACCTTTGAGAAGTCCTGCAGCTCAGGACTAACATGGACCTGCTGCTGTTTGTTGAGCGTTTTCATCCTGCAGCTTCCCGAAATATTCATACACCTGCACTTCACAGTAATTCTTTGATGTTCTTTTGTCCTTTGTTCTGCCAAAGAGAAAACTGAGGTTTAAAGGTGGTTGCCCAAGATCTTTCTATCTTGAAATGTCTTGCAGAGTAATATTGACCTAATATGTTTCTGCCAATAAATGTTTCTGGCAATAAAACTCTTTGTAAATATTTAACAGTTACCTGATTATAAATGACAGGCTCTTGGAACAGGAGTTGAGGTAGATCTTGTAGGTCTTGATCAAAGCTTAGGAACTCATTAACTGTAGCTTTTCTCTTTCACTGTTTAAATTTTGATACATTCATATGATGCTAAAACTATATAAAAAAAACTACGGTGAAAATTTTTCTTTCACTTCTATTCCATAATTACCTAATACCTCCCACTCCAAGGTAACTGTTTTTAGTTTATTGGGTCTAATTCAATTAAAGCTGATCATTGGGAAAGCTGGGGAATTTCCTGATATGACTGCCCTCATGAACCCAGCAATCTCTGGATTATAGTATTTTTTAAAAGATTTATTTATGCATACAAGAACTGGGGTACAGGCCAGAGATGTGGAGGTGAGAGGATTCACCAGAGACAGAGCGGGGAACAGAATAGGCAAATCAACTGAAATACACTGCTGAGGGGAGCAGCAGGCAAGACAGGAGAGGTCTGCTGCACCATGTGGGTAGCTCCCTGGCCAGGAATCAAACTCATGCTGCAGTGTCTGGCAATTGCTTCATAGGTTGCGTCTTAACCCCTTGCGCCACCAGGGAGGCCCTGGATTTTAGTATTTTTCCAATTCATTTTATTTCCCTGACAAAGTCAAATTACAGATTTATTTGTGTTAGCAAGCATCTTCTTTTGAGGATGCGCTATGTCTGGGAGGTTCTGAGTTGCCAATATTTCACACTTTAGTGTGAATTATTCTAATACAGAGTCTCTTTATACATACAATATAGATATTTCTATATTGCATTGTCATCTCTGCTGAATGCAATTTACAAAATGGAATATACACTGTTTTGTGCCAGGCTTGTTTTATTGATTATGTCACCTCATTCTGCTGTGTGGTGAACACTCAGGTTGGCTCCAGCCTGCTATCATAGACTCCACTTATACATGTGGCATTTCGCAAGTGCATATTACATATGCAAGATAAAGTTGCAGACTTGAGATTGCTAATTACCTGTATTTGTAATTTTGGGAAATAATGCCAACATACCCTCCTTATGGTTAATGACAATTTGCACCTCCACCAGCTTTAGTTGACTGTTGTCACATGTTGGCCAGTGCATTAAATTGTCACATCACTGGTAGCAATGTCTGGCAATGTCTGAACCAAATCTTAATTTCAATTTGTTATGAAAAGTTTTTTAATTTATAATATGCATAAGGACCATTTCTATTTTTTTCTTGACTGTCTTGCTCATATTCTTTGCTTGCTGCACCTCCCCCTGCAGTGACCCTTAGGGCTAATGGCTTGCGCCACGGTCCCTAGGTCCGGCTGGGCAACCAGCGCGCAGGCGGAGAACAGCAAAACCCCCTGACTTGCTGCACCTCCTCCTGCAGTGACCTCTAGGAATCCCTAGGTCCGGCTGGGCAACCAGCGCGCAGGAGGAGAACAGCAAAAAACCGCCTGAAGACATAGATAAGACGGAAGCCTGTTGAAAGATAACGACCACCAGAAGCCACTACAGGAATGCTGTCCGCTCGGAAACTTATCTCACCTTCTTTAGACCCACAAACTTTATTCTAATACAACTGTCTCTCTAAAATCTTTTCTCTTTCTCTGTTTAAAAGGTCATTGGTTTGCCGATTAAAAAAGAACATACGAAATCTAATAACTAGGCTGATTCAAATGAAACGTTACTAAACTCTGTGTATTAATAGAACTGCTAGCTTAATAATTTCTCTGTTGTATACTTAGCCTAGTTTGTATTAATCTAAATGATAAAAATATTACATTGTAAAAAGTAAAATTCACCCGTGTTAATTAATAGTAATAGTGAGTAGTTAAAACAAAAAGTAATCATATAAAACAAAAAGAAAAATTAATAGCCTAACTACTTAGGAATGCGCCTGGGTCCAGATGTAAATCACTGCCCTGTCAATGATAAGCTAAACCTATAAGCAAGCTGATTTCTTCACTGACGTTCGCCATTCCTATGCTTTTAGAAAACATATAAATACTGGTCACCAACTCAAATAAAATTACACTCAGATTTTCACTCTTGAAGTGTGTCTGTTTGTCATTTCTTTAACCGAATCCCTGACCACCCTGCACAGTCTCTCAACCCTGAGACGGCCTCATCGTTCACTGCTGTGCTGGTCCGCGGCATTTGCTTATGTTAAAAATTGGATTGTTGACTTTTTCTTTTTTATTTCTATGAACTCATTATTAGGGAGATAAGCCTTTTGCTTTTATTACAAGTTGGATCCAGGTTAGTGTTTCTCTTTTATTTGGTTGACGATTTGTTTTATATGCAGGATTTTACCAGCCTTTTTTTTTAAATGACTTCTGAATGTTCAATCATAGGTACAAAGACTTTTCCCTTTTCAAGATAAAAGGACATGTCCCATATTTTCTTCTATTATTTTCATTTTTTAAAGATTTATTTATTTATGCATACAAGAACTAGGGTACAGGCCAGAGGTGCGGGGGGTGGGGGTCTGTGTGTGTGAGAGGATTCACCAGAGACAGAGTGGAGAGCAGAACAGGCAGATTGACTGAAACACACTGTTGAAGGGAGCAGCAGGCAAGACAGGAGAGGTCTGCTGCGCAATGTGGGTTGCTCCCTGGCCAGCCAGGGATCGAACTCGTGATGCAGTGGCTGCATATAGCTCCATAGTGCTGACGGTTAATCCCTTTCACCACCAGGGAGTCCCCACTTCTATTATTTTCATTCAGGTAACTTTTCATTGGAATTGTTTATTTCAACAAAAGTACAAAATACAGACTTTTAGTGTCTGAATCATTTCAGAGAGTAGAGAAAGGTTCACACTAGCAGATTGCAGGTTTTAGCAGCTTTGAAAAGAAATATTCGGCGTTCAGACCCACAGCAGCACAGACTCAGGCCCCAGTGTTGATGGCTCCTTTGACTTGGGCATGCGGTTCATATACCACTGCGGTTTCTCCCTCCACATTGTGAGAGTGGCACAAAAACACACTTAAAGACCATCATGAAGGTGTTCTCTGAATTCTCAACTGAGAAGAGGGAAGAGAGATGTGGAGAGAAATGGAAAAATGTGGGCTGATGAGGAGGTCAGACAGAACATCCAAAGGCATTGCTGATGCAGCTTATGTTCTCCCGTCAAAGTCAGTGCAGTTGACCCGGAAGTGTAGATTCTCTGTGTATAACCCAGTTCTGATCTTCTGTATAATTACACAGCTCACAGTGTATTGAAATGTAAGGAAAACTTTTATTGAAGACCTGAAAAACAATTCCTAAAAGATTTTTTTCCAGAATACTGTTGCTGTCACCTCTACCAGGCTAAAAGGTATATTAGACACAATTACAAAAGCCATGAACAAGCCATCCTTCTTCAACCATCTGGGCCAAGATGAGATGCTTAAGGAATGACATAGATGACTCGCAAAGGCTGGGCTCTTGAAGTACCATGAAAAAAAAAAAAGCAATGTGCAGGTTCAATTATACATTGAATTGGACCTTTGGCACCAGCAATTTGTCATATAGCATTCACACGGATGATCAAAATGCATAGTGTTAAAAGAATAGAACCACCAGCATTTAAAGCAGCTTTGTCAGCTAGGCCACAGGCGACAACAGTTTGTCTCTCCCTTGTCCATTACTGAATACACAGGTAGCAACAACTTTGAAATGAAAAGAATAAAAAAGGAGCTATAACCCTTTTATTTACTCTGTTTAAAATTGGAAAACAAACATCATTTCTGTTAAACAGTCACATTTTCAAAGTACATAATTTTTTTAAAAAAGATTTATTTATGCATACAAGAACTAGGGTACAGGCCAGAGGTGTGGGGCGGTGAGAGGATTCACCAGAGACAGAGCGGCGAACAGAACAGGCAGATTAACCAAAGCACACTGCTGAGGGGAGCAGTGGGCGAGTCAGGAGAGGTCTGCTGTGCCATGTGGGTAGCTCCCGGGTCAGGTATTGAACTCATGATGCAGTGGCTGCGGATAGCTTCATAGGTTGCGTCTTACCCCTTGTGCCACCAAGGGAGGCCCCCAAAATACATCATTTGTATAAGAGGACTAAGAACAAAAAAATAGGTTTACAGACATCCCAGCATAATCCAGCGACCCTAACATGGTTTTCCGGGGATCCTAGAGAGGGGCCCCTTCATAATCCCTGGCGCTAAACTAAGTTGTGGAATTCTTTGCTAGGTATTTGAAGAAATTCTAATGCTAATTTAGTAACAAAGCAAAACTCTTCTCATCCAGAGGTATATAAGCTGACTTCCCTCCAATTCTACAGTCTAGGCAGGTGTGGTGCTTTGGGGAGACATGCCAGGATCTCAGACTATTTCAGCCTCTCAAACTTGTAGAGAAGCTGGGTGCCTGAGGCGACAGGGAAGTATTCTTTGTTCACAACTACAATTTCACCACCAGCATGCTCTTTATGATCAGTTTCCTGGAGATTTCTTGTAATTTGCATAACCCTCTAGAACAGAATCCAGTTCTTGGCTGGAAGAGAGAGGGCTGCTTTTTTTTGCCAGGAGTTAAATTCCCAGTCATGGACAAGCCATGGTTTTAGTTGCTCAGGAATTTTTACTTAAACTTCAGCTCTGTCTATGAATGCTTCCCCCTCTATAACAGAAGGATCTCCTCTGACCCTTTTCTTCCTGAGGAAGCCCAAGTGCCTCAGCAGGTAAACTGCCACCATCTCCATTCCCAGAGTTTTCTCTTCTTGTTTTTCTTTTAACTTCAACATTTTTCTGCTGCAGGCCAGCTGTCTTGGCTCCTGGGGCAGCCCCTTTCATCCAGCTGCACACTGCTCCTTTCGGAAGTTCTCGCTGCGCCTGCAGCATGCGGGCCTCAAATTTAGGACTCTGCTTTGGAACCCGTTCATCCCAGTGTTTATGCCAACAACAGCCATGTCTGAAAGTATTTCACTCCTTATGTCCTTTACGGCCACCTTTACACCCTTTGGTTCCTAAAGAAGAGGCCCCTGAAAACGCGGCATCCGCTCACCCTCCTGAAATTTAGGCTTCGGGTGCTGCTCGGGGTGCCTTCCAAGAGCGACTCGCTGCCCGTGACCACCGCCCCGACCCCTGCACGCGTCCGATTCGCCAGCGCCGCCCACGCAGCCCGCCGCCGCGCCTGCGCCTCACTGTGTATTTTAAAGGTTTTGGTGAGTTGGCTTAAAGTTTGTTCCACTACCTGTGTCGTCCACGGATACCCTGAGTGGGGTTGCTGGGCGCTGCCAGGGACCGCCCTTTCGGTGGCCTCTCTGACAATGTCGCTCACTTCATCAACAACAAAATAGAGCCATGGCCCCCGCTGCTTGGAAGCCTTCCATCCTGCCTCCAGCAAGTCGCCTGTGCCTCCTTCTCATTCAAATTTTGATCCATTTGGAATTTATCCCAGTGTATGTGGGGAAGTATAGAGCTAACCTCTTCATTCCGTCCCCCCCCCCCCAGCCCAGGCCTGTTCCCCCAATGGCTATCCTTTCTCTGCTACATTGAGGGTGCTTTACAATAAGCTTTTCATCATAAGCATCTTTTCTCCTAAGTGCGTGCATCTTTCAGCCCTGTGCCTCTTTTATTGGCAGCTCTGTGCATGTTCTTTATGTTCCCACTGTTTTGCTTGCTAAGGTGTATAATATTTTAAAATATATTTTAATAGATGGAAGGGCTGCTCCCCTTATTTTTCGACTTCTTTCAGGCTATTCTTGCTTGTTTGCTTTTCTATTTGAACTTTAAAAACCTAATAGCTAATTAACACACACGCTGGTGATTTTATTGGAATTGCTTCAATAAAAGTTGAAGGGTGACAAGCATATAGAAAAGCAAAGAAGTTGTAAGAAGACAGCTTGATGAGTTATCACAAAGTGAGGCCAGTAAAGTGAACTGTAAGCAGGTCTACCCCTGAGCATTTCTAGGGAGAGAGGCATCCTGCCCTCCCAAGTAGTCACTGCCCCACCTTCTTTTGAAAGGTGATCCTCTGCCTCATGTCTTGTGTCCTCCATTGGTTTTCCTGTTTTGTTTTTTCATTTTATGTATGTATCTGATTTCTGTTTTCAGCCTTGTATTTGTGAGGTTTATTTATCTTTGTATCTGTGGATGGACATTTAAGTTGTCCCCAGTTATTGGCTGCCATGAGTAATGCTGCTATAAACATTTAAACCCATGTCTGTTGGTGGCAGGCATACAGATTTCTGTTGGTTATTTACTTAGGAGGGGACTTGCTGGAGGGTGGAATCTGCGTGTGTTTGTTGTAGAGCAACCCCGATACAAAACGGGGTGCCTGACTGTGGGTCCTCACCCGCGCGCTTAAAAGGACTTATCAATGCTCTACTGCAGGTGCACGCGAAAGGTTAATAAAAGGTTTATTTACAAGGGAAGAGGAAATGAGGAAATGTACAGCTCTGGGAGAAAAGTGGGAGACAAAGTTTTAAATGAGTCCTACCCGATCCGCCGATCAGGAATCCCAAAATGGCGCTCTCAGAGTTGGCCGCCAGCCAGGAGCGGTGAAGCCAGGAGGCGAGCGATCGCGAGCCAGAGAGTGAGCAAGGCCCACGTGTTTGGTTTTTATATCCAACCTGGCTGCCCAACTCCACCCTCAGGTCCCAGCCACCCTCCCCTTGGTGGTGATGGGATTTGTCTTTCCCAATGTCCTGATGGCTTTAGTCTGGAGTGGGGGTGGAGTCCACAAAGCCTGTATGAGATTATCTCAGGACATCCTTTCCCCCTAACATGTTCAGCTTCAGAAAATATTGCCAAACTGTTTCCCTAATGGATGTGTGACAATTTACCACCCTTTTATAGTGTCTTCCGTTATTCTACATTCTTGCAATACTTGGGTTTGTTAGTCTCTTAATTTTACTCAGTGTGTGTTGTGTGTGTGTGGGGGGGTGGTAATGAGTCGTTCCAATTTTCATTACAGTAATGACTAATGAGGTGAAGCACTTTAAATATAGGGCCTCCCTGGTGGCCTAGGGGCTGAGTCTCATCACTGTCATCCCTACCGCCTGTGTGTTCTATCCCTGGGCAGGGAGCCACATGGCTCAGCAGACCTCTCTCCTGTCTTGTCCGCTTCTCCCCTCAGCAGTGTATTTCAGTAGATCCTTCTGTTCTGCTCCCCACTCTGTCTCTG
The DNA here is from genome assembly GCF_964194135.1 of Talpa europaea. Taxonomy (NCBI): domain Eukaryota; kingdom Metazoa; phylum Chordata; class Mammalia; order Eulipotyphla; family Talpidae; genus Talpa; species Talpa europaea. The sequence continues at coordinate 11,395,523 of NC_140084.1, read as the reverse complement.
GTGGATCCTCTTACCTGCCCTCCCTCCCCACCCACCAGCGTTTCTTGTCTACACCCAAGTTCTTCTACACACACACACACACACACACACACACACACACACAAAAGCACTTTAAATATGGCCTCACTGGTGGTGCAGGTGGTTGGGCGCAGTGCTGTGAAGCTGTCCACAGCCTCTGCAGTGCCGGTTCCATCCCCGCTGGCCTCGGAGCAACCCACATGGTGAGCAGACCTCTCCTGACTCGCCCACTGCTCCCCTCAGCAGTGTATTTTGTCAGTCAGTCTGCCTGTTCTGTTCCCCGCTCTGTCTCTGGTGAATTCTCTCACTCTCCCACGCATCTGGCCTGGCCTGTACCCTGGTTCTTGTATAAATAAAATAAAATCTTTTTTAAAAAAGCAGCACTTTAAATATAAATACCATTTAAATATCCTCTTTGGGCCTCCCAGTGCTATCACCCCAATGGACTGAGTGTGATCCCTGGCCAGAGAGCTGACCACATGGTGCAGCAGACCTCTCCTATCTCACCCACTGCTCCCCTTAGCAGTGTATTTCAGTAGATCCTCCTGTTCTGCTCCCCGCTCTGTCTCTGGTGAATCCTCTCATTTCCACACCTTTGGCATGCACCCAAGTTCTTGTATGAAAAAATAAATAAGTCTTTAAAAATATTTTTTTAAAAAAATACAATTTTTAAAGATATAATTGACATACAACATGTTAGTTTTATTTTTTAAAAAAGATTTATTTATGCCTACAAGAGCTGGGGTACAGGCTAGAGGTGTGGGGGGTGAGAGGATTCACCAGAGACAGAGTGGGAAACAGAATAGGTAGATTGACCAAAGTACACTGCTGTGTGGAGCAGTGGGCGAGGGTGAGTCAGGAAAGGTCTGTTATGCCATCTGGGTTGCTCCCTGGCGGGCGGAGGGATTGAACTTGTGCTGCAGTGGCTGCGGACAGCTTCATAGGTTGCATCTTAACCCCTTGCGCCACCAGGGAGGCCATAAGGTGTTAGTTTTAGATGTACAATGTAATCATTTGATGTAAGTGGATATTACAAAATGGTCACCACAATAACACCCATCACCAGATTAAAATTTTTTTTCTTGTCATTAAAATTTCTAAGATTTACTTTTTTAGCAAGTTTCAAGTATACAATGCAGTATAATTACCTATAGTCACTATGTGGTACATCTTGTCCTTCCAGCCAATATATCTCTAATTTATTTCACTTTTCTAATTACATTGACTACTATTGTTCCTGACTTTAGTGGGGGTACTTCTGGTGTTTCCTAGTCGAGCAAAATATTGGCTTTCATTGAGATTTATATATTGATTCCTACTTTAAATATCTATTGATTCCTACTTTACTGAGGATTTTTTATGAGGAAAGGAGATTTTTAGGTTAAATGCTTATTCAACATTAATGGATCTCCTGGCATCTTTTTTCCATTCTATTCTACTAAGTTTCCTCACCTTGAACCATACCTGCACTCCTGGAATACATGCCCTTTGGTCCTTGAGTGTTCTTCCTCGAATGGAGAAGCTTATTTGAACCAAAGTTGCCGTGGATTCATCTGGAGAGGGTTTGTGGACATTACAGTCAGTCCATGGGGATTGAAGTTTCCTTTTCAGAAATGAGGAACCATTGCTTTGGTTCTCTTCCAGGAAACCTAGCTCCAAACTCCCCTGGTAGTGGACATGAGAAACTGGGGTTTTCCATGATTCTGCATGACTCTGATCTCACCGTTTTTCAATTTAGTTCTGTTGTTATTTTAACCAACTTCTGTTACAAAACAGAACTAAACTAAACAACTTTTATTCTGTTGTACTGTTTTGTTTATGTAATGTCTTGGAGGCCATCCCAACAGTCTTTTAGAGGCTTTGGTCTATGATAAAACTAAACCTGGGACTCACTGCCCTAATGTTTCTCAAGAAGGGATGGGGACTTGAAAAATCTGTGTCTGTAGTAAAGAAAAACCTTTGGGTTATTGCTGACTGGGAGATGCAATGTCCAAGCCAGACAAGAGACAGTCACTTGGCAGTGCAGCCACGTGCATTGGCACACTGTGAGCACCCAGTAAATGTAGGGGAGCCTGTGTGGGTGGCTTCTGCACTCAGTGGCCTTCCAGACCTTTGTTGACCCCAGTCCTCATGTAGATATCTGCAGGTTTTGCTTAGGACTCTAGGGCAAGTTCTCAAGGTCAGGGGTTTCTGGAATAAAGAAAAATAATGAAAAACGAAAAGAAAAGCAAATGAACAAAACCCCAAGGACCTCCTTTTGTAAGTATCTGGACTACAGAAAGCAAAGGGATGGAATTGAAGATTCCTTAAGATTGCCATGTCAGATAAGAGTTGTGAGTTAATGAAGAAGAGTTGGACCACAGCTCTTAGCTCCTAGCAAGACTTTTCTGTGGTCTTGAATTGCGAGGGGTGGTGCTCCCTCAGTAGTTGACGTGCCCATTTTTGAATAGGGCATCTGCAAGGTGGCTCTCTGGGGTAGTGCTGCCATAGCCTTTGTTGTATTTGTGTTTGAGGGCTCAGGAGGCATTTTTCACTGTGCACAGAGGGAAGGGGCTCCCCTGGTGGATGAGGGAGAAGGGAGGGCCACTGGGGGCTTTGGGAGGCCCTGCAGGGCAGTACCTAGGTTTTCCCACTCCTTGTGGATTCTGAATATCCTTGGGCTGGCTCTCCTTCAGGTGTTCTGTGTAATTTGGTGAAGGAGAAACTAGGAGGGAGCCTTCAGCAGCAACTCAGTTTCCAATGAGCTTTTTCAGTTTTTTTCTTTTTAAAGATTTATTTATTTATGCATACAAGAATTGGGGTAGAGGCCTGAGGTGCAGGTGGGGGGTGAGAGGATTCACCACAGAGAGAGTGGGGAGCAGAACAGGCAGACTGACTGAAAATACACTGCTGAGGGGAACAGCGGGCGAGACAGGAGCGGTCTGCTGCGCCATGTGGGCAGCTCCCTGGCCGCAGGGATGGAACTAGTGTTACAGAGGCTGCAGGCAGCCTCGCACCACCAGGGAGGCCCACTATTTTCAGTTTTTAAAGTTAGAGTACAATTTACTTAAAATACACAGACCTTAAATGTTCAGTTTGCTGGTATATTAGTTTTCTAGGGCTGCCATAACAGTACCACAAACTTGATGGCTTAAAAGAATAGAAATGTGTTCTCTCACAGGTCTGGAGGCTAGAAATCCAAAAATAAAGGCGTATGCAGTACTGTGATCGCATTGAAATCTCTAGGGGAGGATCTTTTATGACCTCTTCCTAGCTTCTCATGGTTGTGTGTAATTCCTGGCATTCCTTGGCTTGTGGACATATCATTCCAATCTCTGTGTTCTTCCTGCATGTGTCTGCTTTCTGTTTTTATAAGGACACCTATCATGGGACTAGAGCCCACCTCCCTCACACTCAACAAGTCACAATTGCAAGCACCCTATTCCCAAATAGGTCACATTCTAGGATTCTGGGCGGACATGAATTTAGGGAGGGGAGACAATATTCAGTATTCAATATGGGTTTTGATTGTTGTGTGTATCCATGTGACCACACCTCAATCAAGAGCTACAACATTCCTGTTAACCCAGAAAGTTCCCTCATGCTCCTTTCTAATCAGTTCTTACCACCACCACCTACTCCAGTCAACCACTGTTGTGATTTCTTTCACCATAGATTAGCTTTTTCCCTGTTTTGCATTCAGATCAATGGCAAAACATGTGCTGCTTTTGTGCCTGGCTTCTTTTGTTCTTAGTAATGAGATTCAGGGCCTTCCTGGTGGCACAAGGGGTTAAGTCTCAGTACTATGAAGCTATCCATGGCCACTGCAGCACAGAGTTTGATCCCTGGCCAGGGAGGTGACCCACATGACGCAGCAGACCTCTCCTGTCTTACCCGCTGCTCCCCTCAGTATTTCAGTGGATCTGCCTGTTCTGCTCCCCACTCTCTCTGGTGAATTCTTTCACACATCCACCGCCCTCCCCCCCCCCCCCCCCCCCGCAACCTCTGGCTCACACCCCAGTTCTTGTATGCGTAAATAAATAAACCTTAAAAAAAAAAAAAAGAAGCCTTGGCGGAAATCCCACTGCCCACCTGTGACTATGCCCACTAGTGCCTCTTTTCACTAGCTCTCTCCCTCTGCAAGGCAGCAGCCTCCTGCCTGCCGGTGACCTGTCTAGGCCACCCGCCTACAACCATGCAGGCTTTTCTTAGCAGACCTGTCCCTTCTGGGGCAGCTCTTCCTGCCTGCTTGTGTCTATGCAAGTGTCTTTAACTGTTTTGTCCCTTCCCTAATAAACCTGCCCTTTAAATATATATTTAAAAAAGGAAGCCTTATGTATTTTTACACTATTCCCATTAGTTTACATTTATATAGAAAAGGTGTAACAATTTTTTATGACGTTTTTTATGAGTTATCAATGTACCCAGATTAACCTAATTGTTTTATACAAGGGAAAGACTGTTATTGCCTGTATTAGGAGTCCTTTTAAGTTAAAGATTTTAATATTAAGTTTAAGATTTTAATATCAAAAAAAGGAATTTTTTTGATATAAGGGAAGTTGTCACAGTATTAACAAACTTACAGATTTTTTTAAAAATAAATTTTATTTTTGTATTCCCCATACAATTGCGACTCCCTTATTTTGACCCCAATCCCTCCCCACCCCACCCTCCACCCCCCATAGAGTGTCTCTGGTTCATAGTTTTTTGTTGATTTTTGATTTTCACTTTCTTATAGTTATTCATTTTCCTGGTCCCTTATTTAAGTTTTCTAGATTCCTGCTATGAGTGAGACCAGCCGGCATTTTTCTTTTTCTTTCTGGCTTATTTTGTTAAGCATGATTCCTTCCAGCTCCATCGATGTTGCTGCAAATTGCATGTGTTTATCTTTTTTGAATGCTGAGTAATATTCCATGGTATATATGTACCACATCTTCTTGATCCAGTCATCTATTTTTGGGCATTTGGGCTGTTTCCAAAGCTTAGCTATTGTAAATAGTGCTGCTATAAACATAGGGGTGCAGGTGCTCTTTGGAATTGATGTTTCTGTGTCCTTTGGGTAAATACCTAGGAGTGGAATTGCTGGATCATATGGAAGCTCTATCTTTAGTAGGTCCAGAAATCTCCACACAGCTCTCCATAGTGGTTGGACCAGTTTGCACTCCCACCAACAGTGCAGGAGAGTTCCTTTTTCTCCACATCCTCGCCAACATTTCAGATTTTTATAAAATAGTTACTCAGAGTAACAAGGATTTTTTTTTTTTTTTGACAAGGTGAAGCAATGGTGAAGAATTTTTTTAGGTATAAGAGAGCACCAAGATTTTTAGATTACCTACACAGTCTTAATTTTGTTGTGGGAAGCTAGTGAAAGCAGCTTTAGGGTTTTTTTTTTTTTTTTTTTTTTAGTTTTGCACTAGATAGATTGATAAAAGCAAGAAAAATCAGAGAGATTTAATATGATATACTTTTTTGTATACTTGTGAGAGATTTAGTATGGCTGAATAGCTTATCCAGATGACTTTAGATGTCATCTTGAATTCCTTAGCTAGGGGAGGAAAGAAGTGAGGGCATCTACTAGAAAAAAAAAGTAATTTTTTAAGAGGAAAAGATGAGTGGATTAGTCTTCCTGGGATGGAACTTTATGAAGAGAAGTTTTGGTATAACAAAAGGCAACTATATCTTTGTTAGCATAGACCAGGCTAATTACTCTTTTTTGTTGAATACCATGGGTTCTTTTAATTAAACACATTTAAACATAGAATAAAGTATTAATGCCCAACATTATAACCTAAGGCATGCATACTTTAAATTATTATTATTATTTTAAATATTTTATTTTATATAATTCTTACATCATTTTTCATCTTTGCACAATGTATGCATTTTCATTTTGGTTATATTCCCCATACAATTGCACACCCCCCCCTTATTTTGACTCTAGTTCTTCCTCTCCCCTCCTCTCCCTCCCCCCCATACTTTAAATTAAACCATTAAATTTTGAACTAGTTTTTGTTTAGCAAAATTCTAGATCGTGATCTCAAAATTTGGGATTTTTTAAAAAAATATTTTATTTATTTATGCATACAAGAACTGGGGTACAGGCCAGAAGTGAAGGGGGTGAGAGGATTCACTAGAGACAGAGTGGGGAACAGAACAGGCAGACTGACCAAAGTACACTGCTGTGGGGAGCAGCAGGTGTGACAGGTGAGGTCTGCTGTGCCATGTGGGTAGCTCCCTGGCCAGGGACTGCACTTGTGCTGCAGTGGCTGTGGACAGCTTCATAGGTTGTGTCTTAACCCCATGCACCACCAGAGAGGCATGGGAAGTAGAATTTTTTACCCGTAGATGTACCAGACTAGTATGTTATAGTGGACAAAAGAAGAGTCCAATTTTCCCATAGCTGGAAGGAGCAGAGACATACCAATGATTCAACACTGGAGCAAAGGACCTGGCAGCTTCTTGCTGAGACCAGGGGAAGCCCCCAACGTGCCAGCTGCAGTGCATTGCTACTGTTTTGATGAGAACCTTCCGGTCCCATGCAGTTATTTTTATACCTATTTATTTTTTATAACTTTAACAATTTTTTTTTTGGTAAATAAGCTTTGAATACCATTTTTAGAAAGACTTTTTTTTTTTTTTAATTACTAAGAAACAGGGCCTTCCCGGTGGCACTGCGGTTGAGCGCTGGGTTGTGAAGCTGCCCGGGGCCTCTGCAGCGCCGGTTCGATCCCCGGCTGCTCCCCGGCCACCGGAGGAGGGTCCCACATGGCGCGCAGACCTCTCCTGCCGCCCGCTGCTCCCCTCAGCAGTGTGCTTTGGTCCTTCTGCCTGCTCTGCTCCCCGCTCTGGCTCTGGTGAATTCTCTCACCCTCCCGCGCTTCTGACTGTACCCAGTGTTTGTATAAATAAACAAGCAAATAAATAAAAAAAAATAATTACTAAGAAACAACAAATGGCAAACTCGTGTCAGGGACCTTGGCCTCCTCCTCAAATAACTGGAAAAGGTTGAAGCATTTTTCCCTCCAATTGTATTTTATGAAAACATTTTTTATGAGTGGCTCAAAATCTGTTGCAGGCAGTAGTCCTGCTTTTGGATCTCAATTGCACCCATACTATGGTGGCAGCGCAGGAGGGGGAGGAAGAGGACAACTTAGGTCAGAAGCCCCTGGGCCACTTGAATGTAATTTTTATCCCCTTGAATGGGGCTCAATGCTAATCCACAGAGATTCCATGTGGAAAGGTGAGATATTTTTACTGGGCTAGCTGATTGCCTTAGCTATTGCCCTACCTTTTCCCAATTATTTAAATTTAAGGTTTCTTTGCTAGAATACCAGGGGCATCTCATTCTGATGGTTATCAAGAGATCTTTTAGGGCCTCCCCTGGTGGCGCAGCTGTTGAACGTGGGCTGTGAGGCTGCCTGCAGCCTCTGCGGCACCAGTTCGATCCCCGGCCACTGGCAAGGATCCCACATGGCGCGCAGACCTCTCCTGCTGTGCCCACTGCTCCCCTCAGCAGTGTATTTCTTCGTCAGTCTGCCTGTTCTGTTCCCTGCTTTCACTCTGGTGAATTCTCTCACCCTCTCGTGCTTCTGACTGTACCTAGTGCTTGTATAAATAAATTAATAAATCTTAAAAAAAAGAGAAAAGAAAACAACTAATCTAATTTACATAAAAAAAGAGAGATCTTTTAACTGTTGCCTTGTTACCTTACAGCCTGCCACTTTTAAGAGACCCTTCGGTGTTTTTTAAGTTGTTTTTCCCCCACACATCGGTGTATTCCCCATCTTGCAAGACGTTAAACTTCTCTCCAAGATAAGGAAAGAACAAAAAACACAAGACAAGCCACTTAGATATCTGGCAGGGGATCTGAGGCCTGGGTGGAGGTTTTTTATTCTTGTATCGGATCTTTGCGTCTTGTCACTGTCTTACAGCGGCCACCTAATGTTTAATTGGCCAACCGGTGCCCTTTTTTATATGGCCTCTTAATTGGCTCTGAGATAAAGGCGATGTTAAGCAAGAGAAAAAAACATTGCCAGGTGAGCCTTTTCGGCCTACTTAAAACATCCGGTTTTTGGCTTTTCCAGCCTACTTTTTTTTTTAACATTTGAATTTTTTTTAAAGATTTCTTTATTTTTGCATACAAGAACTGGGGTACAGGCCAGAGATAAGGGGAGTGAGAGGATTCACTGGAGACAGTGGGGAACAGAACAGGCAGATTGACTGAAGTACACTCCTGAGAGGAGCAGCGGGCGAGACAGGAGAGGTCTGCTGTGCCATGTGGGTAACTCCCTGGCCGGTCGGGGATTGAACTCGTGCTGCAGTGGCTGTGGATAGCTTTATAGGTTGTGTCTTAACCCCATGTGCCACCAGTGAGGACCTCAGCCTACTTTTTGTAAAGAAAACACAAGGAGAGTAAGGAAGAAAAGATAGCACAAGTGCTGTGTGAAAGAAAGTAAGTCACAAATACAGTTCCATTGCAGACTCAAAGGTCTGTGGGGCTCTAATATAGCTGAAACAGACGTCCTATGCCTTCACTGAGTAGAGGAACAGCGTGCGATCCCTGATCAATCCATCTCTGGTCAGTTAGGGCCAGCCTGGTCCCTGATAAAGTCCCTGTTTGGGTGCCAGTAAGTAGTTCCTTTTTTCTTGCTAAGTAGTATTCCATTGTGTGATTACACTACAGATTGTATAGCCAGTCTTCTATAAGGGACATTTAGATTGTCTTTAGTTTTGGGAACTGCATACTACAAATATAACAGCAATGAACATTCCTGTTTATTCTATTTATAGACATATATTTTGATTTTTTTTAGGTTAAATACCAGGAATAGAATTGCTGTGTCATAGGGCAGGTGTCTGATTAACTTTTTTAAAATTGCCAGTCTTCCGAAATGATTATACCAGTTCATACTCCCAAGGGTAATTTCTGAGAGTTCCAGTTGCTCTATATCCTTTTGAACTTGGTTGTTTTCTTGGTGATAGTTATTTTCTTGAATGTGTAGAGAGAATAACTTTCTGCAATTATCTCCTTCCACTGAACTGTAGAGCTAAAGGCCCTCCAACTACTGACTTGCTTCACTTCTTTTTTGCTTTTTCTTTCTTTTTTATCCTTTTGCGTCAAGGAAGCTTTTAGGCACAACAGCCTGCTGGGGTCACTTTGTCCACTGGCCCTTTTTTCTGAGAAGTGTACTAGTCTAAACCCTCCATACTCTGTTTTTTTTTTTTTTTTTAGGATTTATTTTTTATTTATACAAGAACCAGGGTACAGGCCAGATGCACGTGAGGGTGAGAGGATTCACCAGAGACAGAGCGGAGAACAGAACAGGCAGACTAATGAAATGCACCTCTGAGGGGAGCAGCAGGCGAGACAGGAGAGGTCTGCCCCACCATGTGGTATCTCCCTGCCTGGCTGGGATCGAACCTGCGCTGCAGAGGCTGAGGACAGCTTCACAGCGCTGCGCTCAATCACCTGCGCCACCAGGGGAGGCCCCCATACTCTGTTCTTGTACTCTCAAGTCTCCTTGCTTGGTTTGGAGTCAGTTTAGAGGTTAAAGGGTGACGGTCAGAGGTTGGAAGTCATAGGTCCTTCAGGAGGACATCAGCAGCGTCCTTGAAACAGGAGCTGTTTGAAAAGATCAAGGGTCCATTATGGCTAACTCCACACTGGATTTCTTTCTTTCTCTTTCTTTCATAATCAAGTAGTGTTTTCCTCACAGATCTCTATTAATGGTATAAAATTGATAACAATAAATCATTCAAAAATAAAAGTTTTCATTCAAACCCCATCTTTACTGCTAATTGTAACAGTGCTAATAATTGGGCCTCCCTGGTGGCACACGGATTAGTCTCAGCACTATCAAGCTATCACCAGCCACTACAACATGAGTTTGATCCCCAGCCAGGAAGCTAACCCACATGGCACAGCAGACCTTTCCTGTCTCACCCACTGCTCCCCCAGCAATGTATTTCAGTAGATCTGCCTGTTCTGCTCCCCACTCTGTTTCTGGTGAATCCTCTCACCTCCCGCTCCTCTGGCCTGCACCCCAGTTCTTATATGTATAAATAAATAAATAGAAATCTTTTTTAAAAGTGCTAATAATTATGGTAAATATTGAGCTACTCTGCACTCATGTTCAAAGCTTTATAGAAAAATTATATTTGTATATAAAATGGTAAATCTTCATAACCCTTGGAGGTTGGAATTGCATATCAAACCCATTTTATCGATGAGGGACCTGAGGCAAGAAAAGAATTCTCACCTTGCCAAGGAGAGGTGGAGTCAGAATTTGAACTCAGGAGTTCTGTAGCAGTATGTAACCTGCACATTACCCCCTGGGGGTCATTATTGTTTTGGAAACCAAATCGCATCAATTTAAAAAGGTGACTTTATAGCATTTCCATAAATGGGAGGTTCACATCACTTGCCATAAATAGATAATAACCGTAAGACATAAGAAAGTATACTCTGATCATAATATAACATTGTACTAACTTGCTCCTGTTCCTGTCCTGCCCATTTTTTTTTTTTACATGTGCTTTGTGCTTTTAGTGTCAGAGCTAAGAAAATTTTGCCCATCTCAAAGCCACTAAGATTTTCTCCTAGAGGGCCTCCCCGGTGGCGCAGCGGTTGAGCGCTGGGTTGCGAAGCTGCCGGCAGCCTCTGCAGCGCCAGTTTGATCCCCGGCTGCAGACCTCTCCTGCCGCCCGCTGCTCCCCTCAGCAGTGTACTTCGGTCCTTCTGCCTGCTCTGCTCCCTGCTCTGTCTCTGGTGAATTCTCTCACCCTCCCGCTCTTCTGACTGTACCCAGTGCTTGTATAAATAAATAAATAAATCTTAAAAAAAAGTTAATGTTTCCATTTAAAAAAAAAAAAAAGATTTTCTCCTAGAATGGTTGTAATTTTAGGTCTTATAATTAAACCTGCCATCCAGTTCAAGTTATTTTTATCCATAATGTGAGGTAAGGGTTACACTTAATTATTTGGAAGGGGAAAAAATGATGTCCAATGATTTCTGCAGTATTTGTTGAAAAGACTCCTTTTTCTGTCTTCTCTGATTCTGGTTTTTCTCAGGGAATGGGAGGGCTCACTCTCACAGTTGCTACAAGGAGGAAAAATATATAATTATTTTGCTACCCTGGATATAAACCCCATTGGCGCAAAGTCAGCACTCAATAAATAGCAATTACTTCTTGGATTATACTAAATGTTTTCCTGTGGTTTGGCATTTATGCTGTTTGCAGTTTTCTTTCTTCAAGTGTAAACAGCAATGCAATGGATATTCCAGGCATACAGCTTTGTTTTTTTTTTTTTAAGTTTTATTTATTTATGCATACAAGAGCTGGGGTATAGGCCAGAGGTGTGGGGGGGTGAGAGGATTCGCCAGAGACAGAGTGGGGAACAGAACAGGCAGATTGACCGAAGTACACTGCTGAGGGGAGCAGCGGGTGAGACAGGCGAGGTCTGCTCCACCATGTGGGTCACTTCCCTGGCTGGGGATTGAATTCATGCTGCAGAGGCTGCAGATAGCTTCATAGTGCTTATGCCATCAGGGAGGACCCTGGTGGACCCAGCTTTGTTTATTTCTTTAAAACAATTTTCGATTATATTTATCCATACTATAAATGAGTGTTGTGTTTGAACACATACACTCTGCCAGAAACGATGTATTTCTTTTGGATTAGCTCTGCTTCCAACCAGAGGGAGCTACGGAAGGGTTGAGAACAGGAATCATCTCCTGTCCTGGGAAACCTTTCTGACCTCCCCCCACCTGGAGCTCCTGATCCCCACTTGGTAGTTTCTCATCCTCCCTTTGGCGGCACACACTTTCCCTTTCTGTTTTCTACTCTTTCATTTACCTCTTAACTCCCTCAGGGGCTCACATGTATCTCTTACTGGCATTACCACTTTACCCCTTGTAGCATGGTGCTTGCACATAGCAGTTGCTTACTAAGTGCGACCTGTGCAGCATGACCTGCACTGCTGCCGGGTCTGGGGGCTTCTCTGAGGTGAGTCTTGGACAGCAGCGTTCCTTTACACCAGCAGCCAGGGCACCTCAGTCCTGTGACATCTTGTGAGTTAGGCCATTTTCTCTAAGAGTGTGCCCGGGGTGTTACATGTTACCTGGCACCTCCATTAAATTATGTTGAGTCCCAGAGTGAGGAAATTACTTTTCATTTCTTTTTCAGCCCTCTTCCTTCTCTAGGACAGGCTTTCTGAGCTCCAGCACTATTGACATTTAGGGGCTGGAAAATCCGTTGTTGTGGGAGGCTGCCCAGTGCATCGTGCATCGTAGATGTTTGCAGCATCCCTGGCCTCGGCCCATTTGCACCCTCATCCCCTGTTGTGACAAAAATATCTCTAGCCTTTGCCAGATGTCACCTGGGAGGACAAAATCCACCTTTCGGTTCAGAAATACTGCTCTAAGAGAAAGATTCAGTCTGTGCTAATATATTTTAACACTTCTCTAACCCTTGCTGATCCCCCTTTTCCCTGGCTTAGAGCTTTTAGCTGGGAAAGATTTCTCATGAGATTTAAACAGCATTTTGCTCCCCTTTATGTTACCTTTGCATTTTGGCCCAAGAGAATGGTTTTTTCTCTTAATGCAAGTGTTTAAAAGCCTTCATTACATGTAAATTTAAGTAAAAAGGCAAGCGCTACAGAGTGGTTTCTCTCAGCCTCTGGATACCTGGCTCCTAGGGCACCGCCCAGACACCTGGTTCTTAGGAAATGCTGAGTCAGGCATCTTGCTGGGGGGGTTTTGTGCTTCTGTCATCTGGAGCACTGGGCAGTGTTTCATGTTTGTTTCACTTAAGACAACATGCCAGCTTGAGAGATGCCCTTGGGATCTGTGTGGGCGCCAAGTTTCCCGCCTGTGCCGACACAGATCACACATACATGGCACCTGCCTGATGGGGACTGCCTGCTGCCAGCATGTGGCCTGGGGACCCAGGAGTGGGTCTTCTTGATAAAATCATGCAGGCCCTTGTGGATCACCCGGGGAAAGGCAGTGCATGTCTGAGAGAGTGATCTTCCTTGTCTGGGAAGCAGGCATTTGAAAACAAATCACGCAGATCTGGAACCTGATTCCATAGAGGTCAGATGTGGGAGGGAAGTACAGTATTTTCATTCAGATCAGACATCTTGGCAAAGCTGCCGATCTGCTACCACCCCTGCTTACCCTCATGGGAAAAGGCTTGATCAGAAGGCAAGATGAGTGGGGCTGTCATACTTGGCAGCCCCTGAGCGGTTTAGGCATCAAGCAAAGGTGGCTGCCAACATCAGAAAAGAGTAAAAACCTGACATTACACACCTCCTGTTGAAAGAACCCAGCACCACCTGTAGTTGGGACAAAGGGTTTGAGCTTGAGTCTAAGCCAGCTGCCAGGGTATAGAAATAGAGAGGAGGAGGAGGAGGAACATGCTAAATCATACCATGAATATGCAATTAGCAAAGGCTTGACCTGGGAACTGCTACAGGGCAAATATCCTGGGTTGGGTTCTTTAACTGTAAGAGAAATAGGAAGAATGGGAGGAGAAATCCCATGGATTAAAGGAGACTTCCAAGATGAAATTTTTAAACTGTGCAAAGCTGAAAACTAAACTGTCCTCTTGGGGACTGGGGAGAAAAAGGATTAGACACTGGCCCTGGAGCTTTGGTGGAGGGTGAGTGGTGCGCGAGCACATGTGGAAGGGTGACATGTATTCTCAGATTTGTATAGCTATGTAAAAGATTGGCAAAGCAACAATAACAACACCAACAAAAACCCTATCCTGTCTAGGGTTGCAGCCTTGGTTGAGAAAACTAGAAACCCAACCTGGCGATTTGTGTGTGGTAGGATGGTGCTGACGTTTAAGGGGAACAGTGATTGGAATGGGGTTCACATAGGGCTTTCTAGGTGACTGAAACAGAACTGTGCTCTGTTTCCTGACCGGGTGGTAGTTATAAGGTAGGATTGTCTTGTACTAGTGCATTAATGCCTTTGTTATCTGTTACCTGTGTCTGTGTCTTATTTAAAAACAGAACATTTTTAAAAAGCAAAGTGCAAAAGAATATGTGTATGTTATTTTTCATAGGCAAAAAGAGAGGAACTGTGAAAAATAGACTTCTGTTTTAAAATATAACCAATGCCAGGATAAGCCAGAAATTAAAAAAAAAAAATGCATGTCTATCAGGAAGGAAGGAATGAGGGTGATGAAAAATAGGACCTGGAAGCTAGACCTTTCCGAACAGACTTTTTATAGCTTTTGCTGTGGAATTATATGAGCATAAAAAAATTTTAAGAATCCGTAAAAATAAGAAACAAATAGAAATGCATGATCTTTTGACTGTATCTTCTTGCCAGGAAATTATCCTAAGATAATATTACACAGACTATTTTGAAACAATTATGTGTATATGCCGGGCGTGGTGGCGCGGGCCTGTAGTCCCAGCTACTCGGGAGGCTGAGGCTGGAGGATCGCTTGAGTCCAGGAGTTCTGGGCTGCAGTGCGCTATGCTGATCGGGTGTCCGCACTAAGTTGGGCATCAATATGGTGACCTCCCGGGAGCGGGGGACCACCAGGTTGCCTAAGGAGGGGTGAACCGGCCCAGGTCGGAAACGGAGCAGGTCAAAACTCCCGTGCTGATCAGTAGTGGGATCGCGCCTGTGAATAGCCACTGCACTCCAGCCTGGGCAACATAGCGAGACCCCGTCTCTTTAAAAAAAACAAAAAAAAAACAATTATGTGTATATATACATGTATATATATTATACATATACCTATGTATATGGAAAAAACAAATAACTATACTAAGTATCATTAAGAATCAAGATTTTCAGCACAAGAGATGCAAAAACCATAATTCTGATAATTTATGTATAGATCAATGGTTTGCTTTTCTTTTTCTGGGAAATACAAATTTCCTAGCTGTCTGCCCGAAAAAGCCTAAAAAATGCTGACTATCCAGTAGTAATGAGTCTCCCTAGTATTTAGGCTGTGGTTTCTTTCTTTTTTTTTTTTTTAAGATTTATTTATTTATATACAAGAATTGGGGGGTACAGGCCAGAGATGCATGGGAGGGTGAGAGAATTCACCAGAGACAGAGTGGGGAACAGAAAAGTCAGACGGACCAAAGAACACTGCTGAGGGGAGCAGCGGGCGAGACAGGAGAGGTCTGTCCTGCCATGTGGGTTTCTCCCTGGCTGGCCGGGAATTGAACTTATGCTGCAGTGGCTGCAGATTGCTTCATAGGTTGCATCTTAACCCCTGTGCCACCAGGAAGGCCCACAGGCTGTGGTTTCTAAGGACCAATTCTGGAGAATGGCGTTCCTGGGAAAGTAGCTCATTTTAAGTCAGAGGGAGAAAATGTACAAGATGAGCCTGGAAGCTGCAGTTATTTCTGAAAGCAAGAAAGCTGTGGACAATTCCTGGAATCATGTCATTTGGACAGGAAAATACTAGAAGAAGCTCCCACAAGCCAATGAAATCATTTAAACATCAAAAAGAATAAAACAGAGCCCCTTTGCAAAACAGCTTGGCAATTTCTTATTGTTAAATCTCTTGTCAGTGACTCACTCCTAAGTTATTTGCCTGAGAGAGAGAAAATCATGTCCACAGGAGGACTTGTATGTATATGTTTGTAGCTTTATTCATATTTGCAAACTCCTAGAAGCAACTCAAAGGTCTGCCAAAGGATGAATGGATAAGCAAATTGTGGTGTAGTAGAATACTGCTCAGCAGCCAGAGGGGCAGACTGCTGACACACCCAGCTACATGGATGCATCCCCAAAGCTTTTGCTAATAAAGAGACAGGACAGAAATGGCAACATACTGCATGATTCATTTATTTAATGTTCAGGAAAAATTAAAATTCTAGGAATCAAAATTAGGTAAATGATTGCCAATGAGGTGGGTGGGAAAAGGGATTGACTGTAAAAGAACTTTTTGGGGTGATAGATATGCTCTCTGTCTTGAATAAGGTGTCAGTACATAGATATTTGTTGAAACTCATCAAACATACACTTAGAGTGAACCTCAGTGTACAGCAATTATACCATAATAAATCTGAATTATAAATAACATCAATGGGTAGAAATATAAAAATTTGACAATTAATGAATTCAAAACAATACTAAAAATTCATCATTAGGTACTTTTGTAGGATGCTAATAAACTAATTCCAAAAGTTGTTGAATAAAGAGAAAGAATCAAACTAATCTTGTTTTTCTGTACAAACCGAATTTGAAGATAACAGATGAGAAGGGTAAGTTATGC
The DNA here is from genome assembly GCF_964194135.1 of Talpa europaea. Taxonomy (NCBI): domain Eukaryota; kingdom Metazoa; phylum Chordata; class Mammalia; order Eulipotyphla; family Talpidae; genus Talpa; species Talpa europaea. The sequence continues at coordinate 11,379,273 of NC_140084.1, read as the reverse complement.
TTAATAGAAGAATTACAGAAATATAGAGGGAATGATAGAATTAGAGAGTCACAATTTAATGAAATTCTGAATCAAGGGAGGTGCCTGAGTTTGATCCCTGGTCAGGGAGCTAATAACCTACACAAGGCGCAGCAGACCAAACCTCTCCTGTATTGCGCTCTGCTCCCCTCAGCAGTGTATTTCAGTAGATCCACCTGTTCTGCTCCCCACTCTGTCTCTGGTGAATCCTCTCAGCCCCCACACCTCTAGCCTACATCCTAGCTCTTCTATGCAAAAATTATTTAAAAATCTTCAAAAAAAAAAGAGAGAAAGAAATGTGGTATATCCATCCAATGGAATATTACTTGACAATAAAAATAAATGAAGTACTGGTTGCTGCAGTAAGACGGCAGCTGCTGCAGAGCAATATGTTATCATGGTAATGATGGAGCCAGTGTTGCTCAAGGGCAAAGAAGTGAAGCGGGAAGGAGAGTCAAGAAATAAAGAAATGTATACCAAGAAAGATTATGAAAACTGACACATAACTATTATACAAGAGCCATAAATATGTATCCTAAAAATGCTAACTATTACAAGAATCAAGGAGCTGCCTTTGATGCCTAGAAGGTTCTGGGAGCTTTTGGAAATGCAGATTGGCCAGTAGGTTGGATGACAGCTTTATCTTGGGACAACTATGAGAGGGCAAATGCCATATATCTGTAGGAAATGGCATGGTAGAATTGGAAGTTTCTGGAGAACCCTACCATTGGATCACAAAAATGCTCAGGCCCAACAGGAGTTTAAGAATGCTAATGCAGCCTTAGAGTATGTGAAAACGGAAATGGATTTTGAGAAGTGCAATTTTTTAGAGGGTTATTTTCTGTATGGGCCATGCCCTAGAATTTGCCCCCACCTGCCATCCCTTCAAAATTCCTAAAGAAAAATGTTTGACAACACTAGGTTATTTTTCTGAAACACAGACTTATACAGAAAGCCAGTGACATATTTTTTTAACCAGTGAATCCACCAATGCAGGTGCTCAGTATGTACAATACAAAGTCTTTGCCTTTATTATGAAGACTGTAATGGGAAGGTGTTTCAGTTTTTTGTATGGCTGTCATGACGATTCTTGACCATGAGAAGGCCAGACCACTAAAGCAAAGACAGAACATGGGACCAAACTTTTGAAAGATGGAAACTGCAAGCTAGTATATGAATTATAGGCAAAAGCCCTGGGGATAGACTCCAACAATATAAAAACAAATGCTAAATTCTTCTGCAATAAGAATATGGTGAATTCCCAGTTTAGGAAACTAGATTATGCAACAGACGATTGCACAAATGCAGGGAAGCCCAACAGCACTTATATAAAAGTTTCCAGCTCGTTGACACGGACACAGAGCAGACTGAATTTCAGTGTCTCCTCTTAGAAGGGCACTAATCCCATCAGGAGAGCCCCCACCTCATCTAATGTATCAATTAGCTTCTGCTTTGTAACAAATGACCCCCAAACTTAGTGGTTTAAAATAAACGAGTTAATTATTTCTCATGATTCTGTAGGATGACTGAGATTCTGGATGGACTTCACTGGGGCCAGATGGTCTAGGAAGGCTTCACTCAAAGGTCCTGGGTCTCAGCAGTGGCCCCTGTAGGAGGCTAGCCAGAAATTGTTTACATGATTGGAAGCCTTCCCAACCACAAGAGAACATTAAACCCCAAGGCACCACCCCATGTTCAGAGCAAGTCACATGGCCAGCTTTAAGGGTCAGAGCAGTAGAAGCTCCCTTGCAGATTCAACTTGGACTGAATGGGAGCCAATGGCAGTAGCCAGAGTCTAACCCAGCCTGCCCTCCTGAATGATTTTGGCATCTCAGATGTGGATGAGAATGGGTCTTCTTTAATTCAGTTGTCCCAGGTCTAAAATCCTATTTCTGCTGGTAGAATAGTGTTACTCAGAAATACAGGTCTAGAGCTAATGAAACTAACCAGGAAAAATCATTCCTATTTCTGCTTTTATTTTTCTCTTTCTGTGGCCTAAACTATTTTTCTCCACTTCCTCCTTGTGTAGAGCATCTGTGACTCACTCATTGTGACTGCTGCTTGTTTCTCCCCACATTTCAAAGGGCGGTGCCAGTTTGATTCACAGGAGGCTAGAGGAGGCAGTGAGTGCGGCCTTGAACCAGCTTCCTCTCACCCCCCCCCAAAGTCCCCAGCCCCTGTTTCCTCATCTCTATGATGTGGGGGTTGCAATGAATGTTCCTGAGGCCCTTGTGGCCAGGCCCTGCCTAGAGGGGAGTGGCAGGTGGTCTGATGCTCTGTCTCTTGGACCTTGGGTCAGACCTGGTCACTTTTGGAGAAAACTGCAGTGTGTGAGTACAGATTGCCTGCAAACACTGCCCCCCCCCAAGTTCTTTACACACATCCCTATCCATGCCCTTTGCAGGGATTCTTTGCAGTTTCTTCCATCACTTGCCATCAAGAAGTGGGGTCTGTTCCTTGCTTCACCCTCCTCCTTTGCCTTCCCTATCTGCTTTGGTGAGAGATGGTGTGGCCAGTCTGCCCTCTTGCCAGAAGGGGCACTGATTCATCTGCTCTCTTTCTTGTAACCCTTCCTCTCCAGGAGAACACACCTCCCAGACTGAAGTTAGCCTGGACCAGCCAGTGCCCTCCCCACCCACCAGCATGGCTGAGCACAGGCTCGATCAGCCAGGTCCCAGCCAACCTACCTACAGATTTATGAAAGAGAAGAAACAAGTGTTGCTTTCAGGCTGTAGACCTTGAGGTGTGTTGTTACACAGCTGATAGAGTCAGCACTTGGGCTGTGTGGCCTGACATAAATCCACACCTCCTCCTCAGCCTGGGGTGCAGGCTGCAGAGTGCAGCTATGGCTTCCAATTTGGGTTCCAGGGCCACCTGTGCAAATTGGTTCTCAGGCAGGGAAGTGGGGAGCCAGAGCAGGTACACCGCTTAACCTGGGTGAAATCATAGTATCTCTCTGGCACAGAAATGTCTTTCATAAAATATACACTTAATTTAAAAATCACAGCTAAATCTGTTCCTGACTTAAAGAGTGACCTTGTTATAAACACCAGTAGGCCTCTGGCTGTCTCCTCCCCATTTTCTACTGCCCACACATAGGACTCAGAACTTTGTTTAAAAGGCAGTGTCTGTATTTTTATCCTGACGAGCATGCTCATAGTGCTGCTACTTCATCATCTGAAGCTTTATCTGTTGGAGGATTTAACTCCTTGTCATCCTCCCTCCTCACACCTGCAGAACCCCTCCCCCAACTTCTTATCCTCTCCAGGATCCTCAAGTCTGGAATCCCTTAAATGAATGTTCACTTTTTACTTGTTACTGTGACTTTGGAAATGTGGGGCCTTTTGCTCCTGCCTTGACTCCTGCGCCACTTTTTTTTTTTTTAATTTTTATTCATTTACACAAGAACCAGGGTACAGGCCAGATGCGAAAGAAGGTGAGAGGATTCACCAGAGACAGAGCGGGGAACAGAACAGGCAGACTGATGAAATACACTGCTGAGGGGAGCAGCGGGTGCTACAGGAGAGGTCTGCTGCACCATGTGGGACCCTCGCCGGCTGGCTGGGATAGAACTGGCGCTGCAGAGGCTGTGGACAGCTTCGCAGCGCTGCCCTCAACCACCTGCGCCACCAGGGGAGGCCTTCTTGTGCCACTTTTTCATCCATGAACTTCCCGGAGGCAGTTCTAGCTGTTGGGGGCGGGGAGTGGGTGGAGTATATGGCCAACTCTTTGCCCTTCCCCACCCCACCCTTGAGAGAAAGGGGGAGGCTGGGCCCTCCCAGGAGCAGGGAAGGCCACTCACTCTCTCAGGCAACTGCCCTCAGGTCTCATTTGCCGGGGAGGAACCCTGAGACTTTTGACATAAGTGTTTTGCGGGCCCTGTGAGCATCCTGGTTTCCTCTGTTCCCCTGTCCCCATCCCAGGCTCTTGCTTCTGCATATCAGATATATCCCACTTCATGGACCCTCTGCCTTTCACACATCTCCCCCATTTTGGTGGGGCTTGAGATGGGGAGGACCCCAGGTGGAGCCCAAGTTAAGACTCTCTATGTAGCAGAAAGGTGACCAGGAACCTATTTCTCTCTGTCACAGCTTTCCCATCAGGGTATGGTGCTCCAGGATGCTTAGCAGGTTCAACACTGGAAGGCTTTGTGGGAGATTTCTGAATGTGGAGCATGGACAGGGTGCAGAGCCTGGTTTGGGTGGGCATGAGCATGGGGAGGTCGGTTGAAGGTGTGCTTGAGCTGGTGGGAGAACAGTCAACTGTTCCTAGGCCCCATGCAAAGCTTCCAAATGACAGATAGACCAAGAGAAATGGAAACTTCCCACCCAAACCAGAGTCTTACAGTGGTTTAATTCACAATTATCAAAAACTGGAAACAGTTTGAGACTTCAACCCTTGCTCCACCAGGGAGGCCCTAAACAATGAAGTTTTTAAGTAAAATATAGCCTATGCCCTTTAGTTGGTAGGTGGACAGACAGTGATCGGGCTATACAAAGGAATACTACATAGAAAGAAAAAATGAACAAACCATTCACACATGCAACAACCTGGCGGAATCCCTCATGTGCTATGCTAAGTTGAGAGGAGCCTGGTACAAAAGGTCCCACCCTAAACTTGTATTCAGGAGGGCTCTGGAGAAAGCTGAGCATTTGACAACTCACACAAGAGTTGCCTGGGGCTAGGGGTGGGAGGAGCGCTGACTACAAAGTGATAGGACAAAATTGTTTGAGTGGAAGGAAATGTTTTATATCTTGATGACTGTAGTGGTTGCACAGCTCTCTGAATTTGTCAGAAGTCAGAATTGTAGGCTTAAAAATGTGAATTTTACTGTTTGTGAATTAGACCTCCATAAACCTGAAAAAAAAGAGAGTAATGACAACTAAAAGTTCGTGTTAGGTGAGAGTTTGTGGTGACATTGTGATAGCAGGGAAATTGTCGGATGGGGCAGGAGAGGTTCAGGGGGACCTCACATGAGGGGTCCTTTGTGTGAGGCCTTGCCTGTCCCTGGGAACCTCCGATGGTAAGATACTCTTGGTATATTCTGTGAGGATGGACACCCTGGTGAAGGAGACACACAAATCATACCCACATTCCCCTCAGGTCATCAGCCGTGGCCACTTTCTCTGGCCAGAGGAGAAACTTGGGAGGGCAGGGGATGCAATGGAGCTGAGCCAGAGACCAAATTTCAGAGGCAGCATTGCTGCCACGAGAGCCTCAGTTTCCTCATCTACAAAATGAGGACAACAGTCTGTATCTCACAGAGTCCAGTGAGGGATAGATGAGGTGCCCATGTGTAGTTAGGAAAGGTTTCTAGATCCACATGGGAATGGCTCTAGCTGATGGGAATGGCCACCAGCAGGCTGGACTTGAATTCCTGTCTCTCTTCTTATAAGTGGGGAGGCCTTGGACAAGTGACTTAACCATTCTAGGCCTCAATTCCCTTAATGAAATGAGATTTCATGTCCCCATAATACTGTTGTGAGGATTCAATTAATAAAGGCCTTAACCCTGTGTCTACCACATAGTGAGCTCTCCCATTATTATCACAGAGATGCCACATTAGCAAATAAAAATACAGAGCTCCCAGTTAATTTGGAATTTCATTTAAGCAATGATTTTTTAAAAAAGATTTATTTTATTTATTTATGCATACAAGAACTAGAGTGTAGGCCAGAGATGTGGGGGTGGGGGTGAGAGGATTTGTCAGAGACAGAGTAGGGAACAGAACTAGTGGATTGACCGAAATACACTGCTGAGGGGAGCAGCTGGCGAGGCAGGAGAGGTCTGCTGTGCCATGTGTGTTAGCTCCCTGGCCGGGGATTGAACTCATGCTGCAGTGGCTGGCGATAGCTTGATAGCTTTGAGACTTTAACCCCTGCGCCACCAGGAGACCCTAAACAATGATTTTTTTTTTTAAGATTTATTTATTTTTATATAAGAACTGGGGTACAGGCCAGATGCATGGGAGGGTGAGAGGATTCACCAGAGAAAGAGCGGGCAATAGAACAGGCAGACTGACGAAGTACACTGCTGAGGGGAGCAGCGGGCGAGACAGGAGAGGTCTGCTGCGCCATTTGGGATCCTCGCCAGCCGGCAGGGATTGAACCAGCACTGCCGAGGCTGCGGACAGCTTCAGAACGCTGCACTCAACCACCTGTGCCACCAGGGGAGGCCCAACAATGAATTTTTTAAAGTAAAGTATAGCCTATGCATTATTTGGGACATACTTATACTAAAAAATTAGTCATGACATAATTATACAAAAAAATTAATGTGTTGTTCTCCTAAAGTTCAAATTTAACTTGTACAATATTTCATCTGGAAAGACAGGGATGTGGATTTTGGGTAATCTGAGGAGGGGGCTAAATCTCAAGATGAGCAGAGGAGTTAATGACCTTTGGCTTTTAACACTCCCTGCCGCCTAAATCATTCAAAACTTTACATACAATCCACCTCCTACAGGAAGCTTCCTTGATTTAACTAACACTGCCCATTCATTCCTGCTTTTGTTTGACTTCCGGCTTCCAGGCAGTGTCATCATAACACTCCTGGGCAGGAAGCGCAGCCCTTTCGATTTTCTGAAATCATTTCTTGAGTGTGAGCAGGGCTGGCCTCTCCTGGAGGTCCTGCCTGGGGTGGTGGGTGCAGCATGCACACTGGGCTCTGGGTGCCTGCGGCTTGATGTCTGAGTGGCAGTGCTGCTCTTACATAATCGGTTTCTCTCCTCCTTTCTCTTTCCAGAGCCAGATTTCACACTGAGCAGCTGCAGACAGAAAAATCAGAGAAAGCACAACCCAGCTCCAGATTCCGAGGGGCCTGCCGGGGACTCTCCTCCTGCTCGGGAAGGAAGACCGCCAGGCGGCTGTCTCCAGCCAGGTCCTGGCTGCCATGGGACTCGCAGCCACCACCCCCAAGCTGCCCTCCTCACTGCCAGGCAGATAAGGGTGGGTGCTGCCTGGGAGCACCTGCTGCTTCTGCCAGGCCGCTCCCTTGGGGCCAGCCCTTCTGACTCTGGGCCACCTTGGCTCACCCGAGGCCATGTAGACCCCACCTGGGCCTCTGTGGACAGAAGGACAGACACGCTGCCAGGGACATTGCCTCTGCTCTCTGGGGGACCCAGTGCACCACCATGCCCCAGGGATTTGCCTGGCTACACTGTGAGTACTTGGGGCAGGAGTGGGGGGTGGGGTGGGGGGTCCCTGGGGACCACTCCTGGGAGGCCTTGGCCCAGAGCCAACCTCTGTGGTAACCATGGCAACTGGGCATTCCTGCTGGGGAGAAGTTGAGATGCTTCCCAGCTTAACTGCAGGCACCCTCAGGGACTCCTGCAGCCTCCCACATCCTGTTTCCAGCTGACTTGACTCAGCGGGTCTGGTGGGTACCAGTTGTAGGCCGGGTGGAAACAGTCAGTGAGTGATCACTGTGTCCAGTAGGCACTGGGAATGGGGGCAGCCCTACCTCCTCAGAGTCATTGGTGCTGGGAAGCGTGATGGATCTGAGGTGGCAGGGAGAGAATTTCTGGCCTTCCTGGGTGTGGCCAGGCGGGGAGGGAGGCTGGTGAACATGTCTGGGCCCCAAGACACAGAAAGGAAGCGCAGCAGGTGTCTGTCCCCATGCGCTCCCTCCACTGCAGAACAGTCACGCAGCAAGAGAACAGTGTTATCAGTACAAGGAAAGATAAGTTGAAATGGGGATCCCCCACAAAATAACTAGAAGCCTCTCAAACCTGCTGGGTAGGAGGCCAGACCAAGATCCTTTCAGATTCTGATTCAATTGAATTAACTTAAATCAATTGCATTTTTCTGGTGCCTCCCATGTGTCTAGTGCAGTCGGTGCCATGGTGACAAGGACCCTGGGCTCGTACGTGCCTCCCTATCCAGCGTCTCGCCCAGAATGGGCTCTAGGAAGCTTAACACCTGCAGCCTGGGGTTGGATCCTGCAAGGGCTGTGCCGAGGGGCTGGGTTCACTATGGATCCTTCCTGCAGAGGGTCAGGGTGTTCAGAACAAGCAGAAGGGCCTAAGCCCAGGGCCCTGGACCCTGGGTTGTGAGAAATAGTGAAGCAGTGTGGGTGAGGGGCCCCTTGAGATGGTCCAGGAAGTGGCTGGTGTTTGCACAGGGAGATGTGAGCACCGTATTCTAGGTGGAGGGGACAGTGTGAGCGTGGGAAAGCTGGGAAAAGATGGGGAAGCCTGCCTGGGTGCAGATGACTGAGGCTTTCAAGTCAAGGAACCTGCCTCATGAGATGACAGGCAGCCTCAGAGGGCTTGTGATCTGGGGGTGGAAGTCATGATTGGGAGTTACTTTGCCCTTGGAAGATAAGCCTGGCAGTGCCCACAGGCGGTGAGGAGGGCCAGCTCCCGGAAGTGAGAATGAAAATGCAGGTAGAGGGGAGACTGCTCATGGAGGCGGATGGCAGGATTTGGCAAGAGCTGGCCGTGGGTGCTGGAGACTGGCAGCCATAACAAGTTGCCATAAACTTGATTTAAAACAGCAGAGATGTGTTCTATCACAACTCTGGAAGCCAGAAGTCTGGATTCAAGGTGTGGGAAGGGCCAGGCTCCCTCCAAAGACTCTAGGGGAGGATCCTTCCTGCCTCTTCCAGTTTCTGGTGGCTGCTGGCTCCTAAGCTTGTGACTGCGTAGCTCCAATCTGCCTGTATTTTGATGTGGCTTCTCTTGTGTGTCTGTGGCCTCGCCTTTGCTATTGGGGGAGGTGCTATTAGGGCCCACCCTACATCCAAGATAGTGTCATCTAGAGACCCTTAACTGCACTGCAAAGAGCCTATTTCCATATAAGATTGAATCTGAGTTCAGGTGGAAGTGGATTTGGGAGTGCTATTCAGCCACCTACACAGGCTCAGATTTGCTTGCTGGGGGTTGAGGCAGTGGACAAGTTACATTTTCCTGGGCAAAGGGCATTGTTCTTTCTTTAGCCTCTTCCGTCTGTTGCATCTTACCTCCGAGAAGAGGGGCAAGGAGTGCCTCCCAGCCAGGGTCAGGGCAGCACAGACCACGGAGCTCCTGGGGTGCAGAGCAGCCGTGAGACTACAGCTGTCTCAGCCTGGCACCCGTTTGTTGGCTTGTTTCTCTGGGGTGGGGGTAGCAGAAAAAAGCTTAAAATGAGCAATGGTAGAGGGACTGCAGACTCAGAGGAAGTCTGAGGTTAGGGGAAGGCAGGTCCTCTATGGACACAGATTTTGGTGCAGCCTGAGTTCCAGGCACCGTACCTCCCTAAGTCCCACTTCAGTCCACTGTTACCAGGCCCTGAAGGACACAGATGAGGACAGTTGAAGCAGGGCCTGGGTGGGGGAGTAGGCCGCCAGTGGGTGACTATCCATGGGAAAGAAATCCTGGTGTGGACAGATTGATTTTTTTAAAAAAGAGGGATGTTTGGATTTCTTACATGTAATTTCTGTGAACTAGATGTGGCCCCTGGACACCAGTTTGCAAATGTCACTTTAGGTCACTGGTTCTCAAAGCACAGTTTCCAAACAAGCAATAGCATCTTCACCTGGAACTTGACAGAAATGCAAATTGTTTGGCCCCACACCAACCTAGGGAATCAGACTCTACTCTTGGGTGGCACGCTGGGCCTTAACCAGCTGGCCTGGAGATTCAGGTGCATGCTCCTGGTTCCCTGCTCCAGGTGAACTCCCAAAATGCTCAATAAACAAGACCTGCATGCTTAGTAGCATAATGTATTCACACATGAAGGGCTGAGGAACTGGTCAAGACATGGGATAGATGGTGCTGAGATGGGGATTGGTGGGGCCTGCTGCAGGGGCCTGCTGGGTGAGGGTAACTCAGGACACTGGCCAAGGGCGAGCACAAACCCCAAGGTAGGGATGTTCCTGATCTGCAGGGGTGCCAAGCTGAGAGGGTGGGTGACTTGTAGCCAAGAGAGAAAGCTGGCAGAAACACTGGTTCCATTTGTGTCGATCTGTTCCTTTGTTCAAACACTGTTAAGCGCATGGGACAGAGAGAGTTCGGAAGTGCAAGATGGGTTGCAAATTTGCAGCCTTACGAAAAATGTGGTCATCAGAGTTCTGGGAGAGAGGATGGACTGGCCGTCTGCAGCCCATGCGGGGGCCAGACCTGAGGGCACTCCCGGTGAGGGGCCCAGCGAGAGCAAAGGCGTGGCCCCTGGACCCACAAGGAGATGGGCAGGAATGGCGAGCAGGTCAGGCCAGTGAGGTTTTAAGAACAAGGCTTCCTAAGTGCCAGGGAGGTGAGTGGGGAAGTCTCATCAATAATTCCCACTGGTAACCAGGTTAGATCAAGGAGGTGACTCCATGGGTCTGGGGGTGGGGGTAGAGGGGAGAGGAAGGAAAAAAAAATTGGTTTTGACTATAACAATAGTACATATTGACTGTAGACTATAAAGTATGTCCTACAAGATAAAAAGAACATAATAATCTCCCAGAGAGATTGGTATGTTTCTTGGCCTCCACTATTAGCAAAATGCAAGATATGCTTATAACGAAGTAAGGAGTATTTTTAAAACTTCACTCAGCATATCATGCATATTTTTTTTTATCACATCAGCATATCATCAGCATTGAGAATGGGATTTTTACTGTTTATGTTCATGATTACTGAACATCCAGGTCATTTACAGATTTTTCACTATTCTAAAACAATGCTGCAGTGGAAGTTTTTGACTCCGAATCTTGTTTTCCTTTGAATTTATTCCTAGAAATGAGATTAATGGGTCAAAGGGTATTGGCATTTTTACAGCTTTGTGGGTCAAAGTCCAGTATTAGCAAAAATTGCCAAATTGCTTATTCAGGATGAGCGCAACTATCTTACAACTCTGCTAGCACCAGGTGTTATTAAAAGAAAATAAAACAACAACAAAGGAAAAACCACCCCATTTCGATAGGCAAAACATGACATTTGTTTGTTTCAATGTGAATTTATTTATTAGTGAGGTTGATTTTTTTTGATTCTTCACTTGTCTGGCTACATTTCCTTTTCACTCTGATTGACTTAACCTTTGTTCATCTTTGTTGCAAATTCTGTAGTATTTTTGTGTATCTGTTCAGTTACTGGGAAGCCACTCAGGCTGTTTTTGAAATCACAGCGCCCTCCTGTGGTGAAGGCTGGTAATAGTCTCCTATTGGCAGGGAGGAGAAACAGCCTGTGATTTGCTTAGCATCCCCCAATGGTCAAACTGCAGAGGCCGCTAACACCAACTATTTGGTGTATATTTAACCAAGAAGGATGCCGAGGTTAGACAGAGCAGGGGAAAGGAGTCATCTGTAGATTTGGAACGAGGATCTGTATCTCCTGAATCCCCTGGGAAAGATTGCAACAGGCTTTGAAAACACATCAGCCCTAGACAGAGGGCTGAGGTTGCCCAGGAAGGGGGTGTGCCTGCCTCCTGGGGCGGGAGTGCAGGGATGCTGGAGACCAATCCCAGAGCCTGGCTCTGCTGGCCAGGGACTGGGGTCTGGCTTTGCTGTTCTGGAGCCCAGACCCCAGGGAAACATTCCCAGTGGTGGGAGGGCCTGTGTGGGCCTCTGCCTCTCCCCACTCCTATCTCTTCCATCAGGACTTGTGCCCTGGGAAAGGGAGGATAGGCACGGCTTTGCATACCCGGGAGTGTGGAAGCAGTGCGGAGTGCTTATGCGTTCCCGTCCACAGATCTCGGGCTCCTCCTGGGCATGGCCTTGGGGACTGAGGGCTTGGAGGCGCGGCCCACGGCCCTGAGCCAGGAGTGCACCGTCACCGGCTTCCTGCGGGAAAAGCTGCAGTACAGGAACCGTCTTCAGTACATGGTAACTGTGTGGGCGTCCTCTGGGCCCTCTTCCCAAGCCCCCTTGGCTCGCTGGGATTAGGGTCCTGGACATTCGGGGCCCCTCCTTGGACCTGTAAATCCCCTATCTCTGCCTTTACTCACATACATACACACATCCTGGTCTGAGGGTTTTGTTCCCACTCCCACCACCCATCTAGGGGCCTATACACCTCTGACTGGATCTGATCTTTGCTCCTACCTACTTGTGGTACCTTCACTGTGGCTCAGCAATGGCCTTTAGGAAAGCTTGGGGGAACTGCACACTATTAGGGATGTTAAGGACCAGGAAATGGGAACATTCCACTCTTTTGTAGGGTGGAGAAAGAAACCCAGGTGGCACTTGACTCTTTTTCTTTGTTGTTGTTTTTTTTTAATTAAGATTTATTTTTATTTACTAATGCATACAAGAACTGGGGTGTAGGCCAGAGGTGTGTGTGTGGGGGTGTGTGTGTGAGAAGATTCACTAGAGACAGAGTGGAGAGCAGACAGGCAGATCTACTGATATACACTGTTGGGGGGAGCAGTGGGCAAGACAGGAGAGGTCTGCTGTGCCATATGGGTCAGCTCCCTGGCCAGGGATTGAACTCATGCTGCAGTGGCTGGTGATGACTTGATAGCACTGAGACTTTAACCCCTGAGCCACCAGGGAGGCTCCTGTTGTTTTTTATTAATAGCTTTCTAGAGATTCAATAGATATGCCATACAATTAATGCATTTAAAGTACATAGTGCATGGTGTTTAGTATATTCCCCAAGTTATACAGCCATCACCCTAAGTTTTAGAGTTATCTTTTTTTTTTTTTTAAAGATTTATTTATTTATTTATACAAGCACTGGGTACAGTCAGAAGCGCGGGAGGGTGAGAGAATTCACCAGAGCCAGAGCAGGGAACAGAACAGGCAGACCGATGAAGTACACTGCTGAGGGGAGCAGCGGGCGGCAGGAGAGGTCTGCGCGCCATGTGGGACCCTCTACCGGCGGCCGGGGATCAAACCAGCGCTGCAGAGGCTGCGGGCAGCTTTGCAACCCAGCGCTCAACCGCTGCACCACCGGGGAGGCCCCTAGAGTTATCTTTTTAACTACTTTCTCACCCCCAAAAGGATTTGTCTCTCTTTGTCCTTCATATTACTTCATGGCCTGGAACTTCTTCCTTAACAACAATGGTAGATTTTGGTTCTGCCTTTCCTGTGTCCAGAGGAAAGAGAGCAGTCTTGATCTCTAGTGGGAGTCAGATAGCCCCCACAGAGGGCCCTAGGGGCCGCCCCTACATTACAGTCGTGTGGGAGGTGGGGGAGCCTGGCCAAGCCCTTTCTGACCTCATGGTTTGTTCTTGTGCCTTCCAGAAACACTACTTCCCCATCAACTACAGGGTCAGTGTGCCTTATGAGGAAGTGCTCAGAACCGCTAACATCACCAGGCTGGTGAGAATCCCTTCCCGGGCTGGGGAACCCCTACTTCGTGGGACATCCTGAGGACTTGGGCTGGGCAGGGCAGGTCCTATTTCTGCTTCCTCAGGCATGATGCCCTTGCCCAGGCCCACGGTTGCCTGCTGTCTGCCGTGGACACTGTGGTCTGCCCCCCATGTGGGACTAGTCCAGGGGATGCAGGAGTGGGAGGGTTGTGCTCAGAGGACCATGTTGATGGGGTGGGGGTCAGGGTCCAGTGATTTCTTCTGTCTCCGCAGCAGAAGGCCCAGATGAGCCAGCAGGAGCTGCGGTATCTGTGGGTCTCTGTGAGTTTATCTGCTGCTGAGTCGGTGCAGGGGGTGCTGCTAGAGGGCCACCCATCTTGGGAGTATCTGCAGGAGGTACAGATGCTACTGAACAATGTCGAGCGAGGCCTCATGGTGAGTACATGTGTACGTTACATGCATGTATGTGCCTGTGTGCTTTTGTGCGTGCAGCCTATATCAGGGAGGACATGGAAGCCTTCAGCATGTGTCCTAAAGAGCCTGGGAGAAATGGGGGAGCGAGCCGAAAGAGGAACCTCTGTGATGACCAAGTGGACCGGGCTGGCACAGCCAGAGGGGTGCCTGAAACCCTCTTTCAGTTTCTCTCCTGCTCTGTGGCAGTCACTGATCCCTCCAAGAGGGGGCAAGGGAGGAACAGGAGGAGAACAGGGTTTCTCTGCCATGCAGCTCTACTATGATACTGTGAGGGTGGACACCTGACATTATGCATTAGTCAAAGCACATAGAACCTCACAATTCAAAGACTGAACCCTAATTTAAACTATTATCATTAAATAGATAATGATGATGATGATAATGAGGTCGCTGATTCCTGCCTGCTCAACCAGGTTGACGGAGGCCTCGCGGACAGGTCCTCTAAGAAGCCTCAAGAGAGAGGTGCTAGGATTGACATGAGTCCTGCAGGCCATGTGTGTGCCAGGTGACCCCCTACCCACACCTCCATTTTGCTCTGCTCCCTGACTCCACCCCAGTCCTCCTCAGGACCCTGGCACACACCTGCCCCAGGCCCCTACCTGCTACCCAGCCAGAACGCTCAGCAGCAACCTTGAACAGCTGATGATACCAGGGCTTAGCACCAGCATCTGCTTTTGCAGCCCCCTCCCTCCTCCTGCACTTGGGGTAGCTCAAAATTCTGGCAGCGGCAGGGGACAGGGTGATTTCATTGGTGGCTCTTTCAGGCCTGTGGGCAGAGTGGGTGAAGGAGCTGACTTGTGTGGAAGAGTTTCCATCCTCCCTTTCCTTGAGGGCCTCTGGCTTGAGCCCTGTTGGGAGCATGGGGGTGGGGGGTGGGAGGAGTTGGGAGGGGAGCTGAGCACCAGCCTGACAATATCAATGGCCTTTGAGTCCATCCCAGTATGTCCAGACTGGGTGAGGTGGCAGGGTCTCTTCAGCCAGGGTGTGGCCACAGAGTGGGCCCCTTCTCTATTCCACGCTCCTCACTTCTTTCTCGGCCTTTGTGAATTCATTTTTTCAGGACTGCCATAACAAATAACCACGAATGGGTGCTTAAAACAATAGAAATCTATTCTGTTGAGTCCTTGGAGACAAGTCCATCAAGGTGTTACTCCTTCCAAAGGCTCTAGGGGAGGATCATAGCACAGCTCCAGACCCTGCCTCCACCTTCCCACAGCCTTTCTCTTTGTGTCTCATGTCCTTTCTCTTCCAAGGACACCAGTCATTGGATTTAGGGCCCACCCAAAAGCCAGCATGATGTCATCCTGAGATCTTTTTTTTTTTTTTTAAGATTTATTTATTTATTTATTTATTTATTTATTTATTTATACAAGCACTGGGTACAGTCAGAAGTGCGGGAGGGTGAGAGAATTCACCAAGAGCGGGGAGCAGAACAAGCAGAAGGACTGAAGTACACTGCTGAGGGGAGCAGCCCCGGGGCAGGAGAGGTCTGCGCGCCATGTGGGACCCTTGCCCAGTGGCCCAGGATCCAACCGGTGCTGCAGAGGCTGCGGGCAGCTTTGCAGCCCAGCGCTCAACTGCTGCGCCACCGGGGAGGCCCCTGAGATCTTAATTACATCTGCAAAATCCTATTTCCAAATAGGGGTGCTTTCACAGGTAGCAGGGATTAGGTCTTGGACATTGCTTTTTCTAGGCAGAAGGAATGGGGGCAGTTTGATGGACCTTTAGGAGGGTCCACCCCCAGCCCCCACATCTCTTACAGGATGTCTTCTACCAGGGTTCTAGGCCCTGCTTACCCCCTCCCTTGATGCCCATAGCCCCCATGTTCCTTTTGTTAAGTCTTGTGGCGAGAAGCCCATGAGCTGGCAGTCCCAGCTGTGCCTCACTGCCCTTACCATGTGGCCTCATTAGGGGTTGGTGAGGGTCTTTGTACTCTGTAGGACAGTTTCCTCCTGTGGTGGTCATGCCTGGACTACCACAGTGAAGATGCACCCACCTCCTTCCAGCCTGCCTGACCCTGCTGTCATTTTTTCCTTTTTTTTCTTTTTTTTTAACTTCTCAGTAACATTTTTTTTTAATTTTTTAATTTATTTTTTATCATAAATTTTATTTTTATATTCCCCATACAATTGCGACCCCCTTATTTTGACCCCAATCCCTCCCCTCCCCGCCCCCCACCCCCCATAGAGTGTCTCTGGTTCATAGTTGTTTGTTGATTTTGATTTTCACTTTCTTATAGTTATTCATTTTCCTGGTCCCTTATTTAAGTTTTCTAGATTCCTGCTATGAGTGAGACCATCCGGTATTTTTCTTTTTCTTTCTGGCTTATTTCGCTGAGCATGAACCCTTCCAGCGCCATCCATGTTGCTGCAAATTGCATGTGTTTATCTTTTTTGAATGCTAAGTAATATTCCATGGTATATATGTACCACATCTTGATCCAGTCATCTATTTTTGGGCATTTGGGCTGTTTCCAAAGCTTAGCTATTGTAAATAGTGCTGCTATAAACATAGGGGTGCAGGTGCCCTTTGGAATTGATGTTTCTGTGTCCTTTGGGTAAATACCTAGGAGTGGAATTGCTGGATCATATGGAAGCTCTATGTTTAGTAGGTCCAGAAATCTCCACACAGCTCTCCATCGTGGTTGGACCAGTTTGCACTCCCACCAACAGTGCAGAAGAGTTCCTTTTTTCTCTACACCCTCGCCAACATTTGTTGTTGCTAGTTTTTTTAATATGTGCCATTCTCACTGGTGTAAGATGGTATCTCATGGTAGTTTTGATTTGCATTTCCCTGATTACAAATGATGTTGAACATTTTTCATATGCCTGTTGGCCATTTGCATTTCCTCTTCAGAGAAGTTTCTTTTTAGCTCTTCTGCCCATTTTTTGATTGGATTATTTTCTTTGTTTTTGTTGAGTCTCATCAGCTCTTTGCAGATTTTTGTGATCAGTCCTTTATCATTAGTGTTGTGTGCAAAAATGTTCTCCCAGTTGGTGGGGTTTCTCTTTGTTTTTGTTACTGTGTCTTTTGCTGTGCAGAAGCTCTTTAATTTGATGTAGTCCCAGCTGTTTATCTTTGCCTTCACTATCACTGCTTTGGGTGATGTGTCTGTAAAGATGTCTTTGATGTGCATATCATGGAGTGTTTCGCCTATATTTCCTTCTATGTATTTTATGGTTTCAGGTCTTATGTCTAGTTCTTTAATCCATTTTGAGTTGGTTTTTGTGTATGGTGTGAGGTAGTAGTCAGACTTCAAACTATCCTACAAAGCCATAATCATCAAAACTGCATGGTATTGGAATAAGAACAGACACACAGACCAATGGAATTGAATAGAAAATCCAGAAATAAACCCACAGATTTATGGTCAACTAATCTTTGACAAGGAGCAAAGAATATGCATTGGAGCAAAGAAAGTTTGTTCAATAAATGGTGCTGGGAAAACTGGGTTGCTACATGCAAGAGAATGAAGCTTGACTGCAGTCATTTTTTTCTAAGGACAGAAAAAGAGGAGCCTCTGTCATGCTTGGGTAAGGGGCATCAAGAGGGCTCCCTTTCAGGCATCTCAGGCCCTGCTGGAAGAAGGAAAGATTGCTGCCTGGTCCCCAGAAGTCACTCCCCACTCCATTCTCCTGGGAGGTGGCTGGGTGGGGTGACAACATTGTCTGATATCCATCCTAAAGGATTCCTCTCTTTCAGGCTGTAAAGTCCAGCCCCAGGGTGAAAGCGTTGTTGCCACCTGTGAATACCTCAGGGCTGAAGCTGGTGCGTCCCAAAGCCCTGCTGGACAACTGCTTCCGGGTCATGGACCTGCTCTACTGCTCGTGCTGTAAGGAGCTCTGGGGGCTGGGCCAGGGCAGGGACTTAGGCCACAGGGCAGAGTCACACCCTCCTGGGCTGGCATGTTCTCCAGGGCTCCCCAGGGTGTTTCTAGAAGCCAAGATGAGTCCTTGGTGTGGGGATAAGAAAAAAGTGGCTTGCCTGGGATGAGGAGGGGGCTGACTGCTCCTGCAATTTTTTTCCTGCCCCCTGCAGGTAAACAAAGCTCCATCCTAAGTTGGCAGGACTGTGAGGTGCCAAGCCCTCAGCCCCACAGTCCAGACCCTTCCTTGCAGTGTGAAGCTGCCCGGCTATACCCTCTGCACCAGGAGCCCCTCACCTCCCTGCCCCACTCCCCGGAAGCCAAGGCTGGACCCCAGTGAGCATGTTGAGGGCCCAGGGCAAGGCCTCCCATGCTGAGTGGGGCAACTCCTGCTGGAGTTCAAGGTGCCAGCACCTAGATGGATGGGCGCCCCTCACTGGGAGAGGAACCCCGGGAAAAGGGTGCTTTTCCTTTGAGGGGGGTTTGTGCCCGAGATGGGCTGTCTCCAGCCTAGGGTACCTCACTTGGTCTCACCTGGAGTGGCAGGGGCAGGGTCTGAAAGTGATTGGGGCAGAGCCCGAGGCCCCTTCTCCACCGCAATGGCTGCCTCCCTGGTGGAAGGCGGTGCTGAAGGTGTCCAGTGGCCTGAGGAGGGGAGCGCTGTCCCCGTGGGCAGATGGGCTTGTGGTGGAACTCCACTAGGGGAGGCTAGAGAGGGCTGAGACACATGCCACATCTTGCCAGTGGATGCTCTTCCAGTTCCCTTTTATTTTTTCTATTAAACATCTGCTTTGTTTTTGTTTTGTTTTGCGTTTCATCTTCGAAACCACTGCCAAGTGCAGGAGCCAGGGGGTGGGAGGAGCGGGCAGCGGGTCCAGCCCTGGGGCGCGGCTCTGAGGATTGATTTGGAAGGTCCCTGAGCCTGGGTCCTGCAAAGATCATTCTTTAAGGGATTGAGTTCCTTGCAGTCCCGCCCTAGAGTGTGGAGCCCGCAGCCAGCTCGCGGCAGAAGACAGGCCCCAGCAGGGACAGAGGCAGCAATCCAAGGTGAGGCCTGGGCCCAAGACCTGGCGCTCCTGCCCTGCAGTGCAGGGTTCGGGAGGGCTCGCTGCCGGGTCTGCAGAGGGTGAGGGCTGGGGGCTGCGGGGTGACGGGTTTGCAGCGTCGGAGGAAGCTAGTCAGAGGCAGGTGTTAATTACAGTACAACTTTATTAATACTGGAATCTTCACAGTGCATTTGTTACTTGTAGCAGTGACTAAATCCTGGGGAGGGGGAAGGGGCGGGAGAGAGGTTCGTTTATCCAAAAACCGACAGAAAGAAAAGAAACAAGATGGTTCAGATGGGATAGGGTGTTGGGTGGGGGGCGAGGCTGGGTGTGTTTGGGTGGGTGGAGGGAAGAAAGGGTGAGTAGGGACCAAGAGGGGAGTCCTGGGGTAGGGAAATAAATTAAAAAAAAAAAAAAAAAAAGGAACAAGTTAACAACAGCACCAGAAAAGTTACTTCAGTCAAAAGACGCTTTTGAAAAGAATATTTCTCTGTACAAAATGAAAAATAAAACGAACGTAAATAAGTCCCCCAAACCAAAGTTTGTGACGCGGGATGGCTGGCTCGGATCCCGAGGGGCGGGCCTAGTAGCGGTGGGCACTAAGTGGAGACGGGCACGGGATGGAGGGTTATGTACAGCCCGGATGGGGTGGGCTTGGCAGGGCGAGGAGGGGGCGGAGGAGCATGGGGGGGGCACATGCACCCTCTCCCTGTGCCTCCAGAGGCATGCTCTTCCTCACAGGGACCTGACCTACCCCACCCCAACACGCACACCTCCCACAGCCCCTAAGCCTGCTCACATCACATATCCTGCCCCTCACACCATCAACCCGCCGTGGCTCAACCCCAACGCAGCCCTGGGGGCCGGGGTTGCACAGCCCACCCGAGTGCTTCCTAAACTGGCCACCTGCTCCCAGACTCCCGTGGGCCCTCCTTTGTCACCAGGGGCCCTCCCCAGGTGGCTCAGCAAGGCCATCTCAGACCTAGCAACTTACAGGTTCATTCTCCATCCACCCTTATGGCTCCAGCCACTCAGGGGTACCCTTGATTCCCCAGAACCCCTTGCCTGGAACCCAGTTCCTGGCACAAGAAGGACCAGGAGCTCCAGCCTGGTGCTGGGGGCTCACACCCACCCCATCTAGTCCAGGAAAAGCCCGCTCTCCTGACGCTAGCAGGCCCTGCCCTGTGGCCCTGACACCCTTAGAGAAGCCCTCTGGCCCTCTCCCTGGGTCCACGTGCTTTTACCTGCTTAGAGTTGGCTTGACCTAGTGTCCAGGGGAAAGGCCTCCCCACCCCACCCTGTCCCCTTAGGACCTGAACTTGGGGGGGAGGGGATGTCCTGGGATGGCATCTCCTCTGGCTACAGAGAGTCAAAGCCAATCTCCCCTACTCCCCCCCATCCCCCTCTCCCTGTCACCCTCAGACCACAGATAGGCCAGGCCCTGCCCCAGCCCTTTTCAACCTTATTTTGGCTACTATGCTCTGATCACTGGAGAGAAGAACCACTGCCCCTTGGCTTTCAGGGAGCCAATTCTTCCCTCCTCCTGCTGCCATGGGCCACTAGGCCCCTGTGGGGACCCCTGTCCCTCAGGCACTCTCAGACACACCCTGTACTGTCCACCCTGTCCCCACACGCAGTCCTTGTCCAGTCAGCTCCATTTTATTATTATGTCCATAAAAGACCCCACCCCCCCAACACCCTCTACAGCTTTAGCCCTCATCCCCGAAGGTGGCTGAAACCAGGACCAAAGTGCCACCAGAGTCAGAGTCCCAACATGCTCAGATGAGGATGGACATCTGAAAGCAGCTCCTGCCCTCCTGGCCAGATGACCCGGGGCCTCTGGACTCCTCTCCCTGCTGCCCACCCAGACCCCCAACCCCAGCCACACCCTCCGAGGGAGGAAAAGCTGCCTGGGGGGCCTCCTCTAAGCAGAGCCCCCGCATGTCTCCAACTCCACTCAGGTCCTTAGGCTTCCTTCCTCATAGGCAGGCAGCCTCAACTTCAACCTGATCCCCAACCAACCAGTCTTTGAAGTTTTTTGGCAGGTTGTCGACCTGTCCCCTCCACAGACACCCTGTCTCCAGGGTGGATGGAGGGAGCCTGGAGAGGCAGAGGGAAGGAAGAGTGAAGGGGAGAGATCAGTCAGGGGCTCAGCATTCAGCAAAAGCCTGAGGCCTTGCAGGCCCTGGGAGAAGCTGGCCCTGGAGCTGAGCAGAGGCCCTGCTGGTCCCAGCTGGTCCCAGCAGCAGGCAGCCTCTACCTTGGGTGGGGTATGCGGCCTGGGGCTCACTGAGATGTGGAAAAGGCCGGGCCTGTGAGGAGGAAGAGAACAGAGTGGGCAAGAGAAGTATAAAACAGACTCCAAATCCTGTTCTCTGCCCGCAGGCTTTATCCCAGCCTGGTGTTCAAGAAGCCACTTCCTGTTTCATCGCTGAAATCCAGGCTGGGCGTCTCTTCATAAAGTGGCTTTGCCTCAAGTGACTTTAAAAACAGGCACAGCCCTCTCCTGGCTGTGACTTTGCTCTGAGCTGCTTCCGGGCCAGGCCGCCTGGCGCACCCCAGGTCAGAGGGTGGGAGGGCGGCACCATCACAAGATGCGGGGCGCCGACCTGTCATTGGTGACGGTCCTGCGGAGCCGCACACCCCGCCGGATGGCCACCAGCATGTCTTCAGCTGGAGGGTCACTGGTGGCGGCTGGGGGTGGGGTGGGCGTCTCTTCTGCAGGAGTGGCCGACAGAGCCGTAGGGAAGGGAAACTGGCCCTCTCCCAGGGCATGGGCACCGGCCACCAGCTCTCCTAGCTTCTCCACCAGGCTGTGCCGATTGGCAGCCAACTGCTGCTGCTGCTCCTCCTCATCCTCGGCGCCCAGCCCAGCCCCTGGCCCCGGGTAGCTGGTGGCCTCCGGGGTCGGGCTGGCCCAGGCAGTGTTAGGCAGGCTCAGCCGCTTTGGGGAGGCCTTGGCCAGGTCCGGCGCAAGGGGTGAGGCGGCCTCATCAGTATAGAAGACACACTCCTCACTGCCTGCCCGTGTGGGCCCTGCGTAGCCGGGGGAGTCGGGCACGGTGGGTGTCTTCACGGGCACGATGGGTGGCCTAATAGGGATGGGGCCAGCGCTGGAGAGGGCACGGCGCACGGTGGGCTTGGTGGAGGGTGTGCGGCGAATGGTGGCCACACCAGGGGGTGCACCTGAGGGCAGGCCAGAGGTGGAGGGGAGCCCCGCAGTGGGCAGCCCCGCAGTGGAGGCTGGGCGCTTGGTCTGGATCAGACGGCGGTAATTCTGGGCAATGTTGCTGTTACGTGGGATGGTGGATGATTTGTCGAACTCAGGGGGCCCCTCGCCGTCTGCATCCCCGTTCACCGAGTAGCAGTCGTAGTCAGAGCCTGGGGGTTTAGGAGGCAGTGGGTCTGGGCGCCGGGGCTGAGGAGGCCTGGTGACAGTCACCCAGCCCGGCGCCGAGGGCCTACCTTGGGAGGGGATGGTGTCCTCCGAGCAGGAGGGTGTGGTGGTCTGCGTGCTGTAGCCGCTGGAGTACTGCAGGGAGTCTCGGCTGCTCTTCTGGTGCTCCAGGCTCAGGCCGCGGGTCAGCACCATGGCCAGGTCACTGGCTGCAGGGGACACCTCCTCACCATGCTGGGGATGGGGAGGGGATAATATTGCAGCCTGAGGCCTTTCCCCCCCTTTTCTCGACCCCAGCCTGGACTCCAGGCAGCACTCTCTAAGTGATCAGAACAGGTCCTGAGATCATGTGCCTGGCCTCCCAGGCACAGATCTGGCAGAGCAGGTGGTGTTCTGGCTGGGCTGCCAGGGAAATGCCGCCTACCTTGGCTGCGATGGTGGCCGGGGACATGCGGGGTCTTGGTGCCTCCTCCCCACTGGGGCCCACAGTGCTCCCACTGGCGGGGCCTGGCTCTGTGTCCCGGAGGAGCTCCACGCGATCCTTCCTCCGCTGCAGGGTGGTGCCCGAGGGCTGCTCATGGGGGCCGGCCTTGGACCAGTCCTGCAGGGCATGGTGGGAGGATCAGTGGGACCCTGACCCCGCTGCCGTGGCCAGGGGCCCTTCACTGTACTCAAGGTTCAGGGTTTCCAGGCCCAGGTGAGGTCCCAGACTCAATGACGGTGAGGGGAAGAGCATGGAGGGTGCTGTGCCCCTCAGACCTGCTGGGCCCAGATGCCAAGAGGGAAAGATATTGTCTGTGGGGAGCAGCTGCAGGGGTGCCCAGGCAGGGAGCACTAACCGAAGTGGGGGAGCTGCACTCGCTGACCGACTGGCAGGTCTCGGAGGCCTCAGAGGACACGGAGCTGGAGGACTTCTGCCATGCGTAGGCGAGCAGGTGGGTGCACAGCACAGGGCAGGGAGGCAGGAGGAAAGAATAGATCTAGTCACCGTACAGGCATGCACTCGGTGGCAGATTCAGCACCCTGCCCTGTGAGCCCCCAGGGCCAGCGCCTGGAGCGCCTGTGGTAAAACGCAGTACCCAGAGTGCAAACAGGTGCTACCCCACCCCACGGCCCAGCCCAAACACCACAGGCTGTGAAGCTGAAAGAAGGGCTCCCTGCTGGTGGCCCGGATGTGGTAGGCAAAGGAACCAACCATACAAAGGACAGCAGCTGGGTTCTTGGTGTCACTACGGGCCGTGGGGTCCACAGTTCCATCCTGTACATGTTAAGCCACGCAGATGCAAGGTTAGCTACGCTGCATTGTTATTTACAAGTCTTAGGGAGACATCAATGCTGGAGCCACATATCTGGCAGCTGTGGGACAGAACATGGTAACAAAGGTAGGGAGGGTGTTAGAGAAAAGCCTCAAGGACTTTAGACATGCCAAGAGGGTCCATCAAAGGAGAATGACAGGGAGCTGCTGCTGCAGTAGGAGGAAAAGTCAGGGTGTTGGGGTGGGGGTAGGGGGAGGTGGAGATGGGGCACATGCTGCTGTAGGGGGCCTGGCAGGTGAGGGGTGGAGGCAGTGAGGGCTGTTTCATCATGTGGAGGCAGAGGGCTATTTAAGAGGGGACTGACATGTGCACAGGAGACTCCCACTCTGGGCATTGGGGGGCTGATGGACCAGGCATCCTGGTAGGTCCTCAACTCAAAACAAGAATAAATGGGGCCTCCCCGGTGGCGCAGCGGTTGAGTGCTGGGTTGCGAAGCTGCCCACAGCCTCTACTGCACCAGTTCAATCCCCGGCTGCTCCCCGGCCACCGGAGGAGGGTCCCGCATGGCGCGCAGACCTCTCCTGCCGCCCGCTGCTCCCCTCAGCAGTGTACTTCGGTCCTTCTGCCTGCTCTGCTCCCCGCTCTGGCTCTGGTGAATTCTCTCACCCTCCCGCGCTTCTGACTGTACCCAGTGCTTGCATGTATAAATAAATAAATAAATATTTAAAAAAAAACAAAAACAAAAACAAGAATAAATGAAGAAAAAAGCTGCAAACACAGAAACGGCACCATGAACTCCTGAGCCTGTGTGGCCAGCAGGGTCCCCAGCATAGACGGGGACTTCAATGTGGTGGCTGGGACACTGGAAGTGGCAAAGTGGAGCGCTCACTCTGCGGTGACCCAAATAAGGTACGACATACCTATAGCCCCCCATCCTGCCAAATTCTCTAAATCATCCTTGATTTAGACTCCCACATTCTCTACAGATTATGATGATTTAAAATTACCAAAATAAAAAGGAAACAAAACAACATAGGAGAGGAGTCAGAGGAACAAATAAACAAATTTAGATTTTTACCAATAGAGTTGTTAAAAAATATGTATGGAAAAAGTATTTGCAAAACTCACTGGAAAAATTCCACACTCATTGATGAAAAACAAAAGCCAAGTTACCTAAAGTAGGACTAGAAAGGAAATTCTTTAATCTGATAGAGTATCTACAAAAATAGATACTTTTCTCTCTAAGATGGGAAAAAGTTAAGGATGCCCACTGTCACCATGACTAGTCAGCACTGGCAGCCCTAGCAGTGTAATGATAAGCCCAGAGAAAGAAGTAAAAAGTAAAAGGATTGGAAAGGAAGAAATGAAATGGTCATTCTTTATAAATGACATGATTGTATATGTAGAATATTCAAAATAATGTACCATTATCAGAATTAACAAGTGACTTTAGCAAGGTTACTGGGTACCGGTTAAATATACAAAGAAACAAAATTAAAGTTCTAAATAGCATAGCCAACAAGGACTAAAAAAGTCAATTTATAAAGCATCAGTAAGCATCAAATACCCAGGCCAAAAAAAAGATCCAGTGATAGATGTGTAAGATTTACATGAAAATTACAAAATGTTATTGAGAGGAGGTAAAGCCAGGAGGTCTTTGTTTTTTGGTGAAAACCGACAAGCTGATATTTAGCATTTATAAGAAAATGCAGAGGGTCAAAAATAGCCAAGGTGATACTGAAGAACAACAAAGCTGGAAGACTTTCATTACCAGATATCAAGATTTCTTTTATAAAGCTACAATAATTAAGCCAGTGTAATGCTAGTATAAGAACAGACAAATTAGTCCATGGAACCACAATTAAACTCCAAAAATAGTCACACATGCAGACACCTGATTTATGACAGAGGCAATGCAGTGGGGGAAAAGATGGCCTTTTCAATAAATTGTCAGACATACAGAAAAAGACACCCACCTCCCCCCGCCCCAACACATCAATTCCAAGATGAGCTGCAGATTTCCAGGTAAAACAAAAAGAGGAAAGATTGCTGTGACCTTAGAGTGCATAAACATATCAAACAAGACACAGAAAGCATTAATAATTAAAACATTGATAAATTAGATGTATATTAAAATTAGGAACTTCAGATCATTATAAGAGAGTTTTCCTGATGGATTCTACAAATCATTAAGAAAAAGACAGATGGGGCTTCCCTGGTGGCAAAGGGGTTAAACTCTCAGAGCTATGAGGCTATCATCAGCCACTGCAGTATGAGTCTGATCCCTGGCCAGCCAGGGAGCAACCCACATAGCGCAGCAGACCTCTCCTGTCTCGTCCGCTGCTCCCTCACCAGTGTATTTCAGT
The DNA here is from genome assembly GCF_964194135.1 of Talpa europaea. Taxonomy (NCBI): domain Eukaryota; kingdom Metazoa; phylum Chordata; class Mammalia; order Eulipotyphla; family Talpidae; genus Talpa; species Talpa europaea. The sequence goes on along the minus strand of NC_140084.1, from coordinate 11,353,637 downwards.
AATCTGCCTGTTCTGCTCCCCACTGTCTCTGGTGAATCCTCTCACCCCCACCCCTGCAACTCTGTCCTATACCCCAGTTCTTGTATGCATAAATAAATTAAAAAAATAAATCTTTTTTTTTAAAAAAGGGAAAGACAGACAACCTAGAAGTGGGCAAGGGATTAGAACAGGTCCTTCACCAAAGGGGGTACCCAAATGGCCTTTAAGGGTATAAGAATGTATTCAGACTCAGTGGTCACTAAGGAAATGCATGTGAAGAACAAGGGCACCACACTGCACACCCCCAGAAGGGCTACAGTGAAAATGACGAAAAGTATCTAAGGCTGGTGAGAGCATGGAAGAGCCACAAGCCACTATTCTGCTTTTCTTGCCAAAAATGTATCGGCTCAGTCTAGTTCCAGGAAGACATCAAACATCCCAAATGGAGAGAGGTTCTATAAGATAGCGGACTGGAGCCAAAAGGGACTCAGTCCCTAGAGGCAGTGTAGGAACCTGCATTGACCTTGGACCCCTGGATCAGAAAAAAAGAATCTTAGTGAGAAAACTGGCCAAATCTGGTAAGTCTATATATTAGTTAATAGTATGGCACCCATGTTAATGTCTTGGTTTTGAAAACTCTTTGATGGCGATGCATGTTGTTAACATTAGGAAGCTATGGGGAGGATTGGTAAGGGCGGGTGGGGGAAATCTGTACTCTTTGCAAGTTTTCTGTCAAACAAATGATCTCAAAATTAAAAGTCAAAAAAATACCACCCTCAATCAATGGTTAAATAACTATTAAAAAAGAGAAAATGTAAACCAAAAGCTACCGGAAGAAATTATCCAAAAAGGACAGAAAAACTAGATGAAAAATATGAAAATTAAGAGACACAGACAGAATAAGAAGTTGACACACAGTTAATTGGAATCCCAGGAGAGAAAAGAATCAAAGTAGGAGTAAAGAGACGAGGACTAAAAATTCTCAGCACAAATCAAGGACGTGGATACAGAGCTACAGGAATACCAAGGCATCAAGTGACGTTAAATAAAAGCAAATCCATAACTAGACACATTAACAAACCTAAAGAGAAAATCTTCAAGAACAGCCAAAGAAGTTAGATTGCTTACAAAGGAGCGATAATGTGGCTGAGAGCAGGCCCTCAACACAAAATAGGAGTGAAAACGCACTGGGAACGTATCTTCAAAGTGGGGAAAGAAAATATTACCCCACAATCATGTCCTTGGCAAAGTTAACTTTCAAGAAAGAGGACAAGATAAAGCATTAAAGATAAACAAAAAACTAAGAGTTTACTTCTATAGATCTTTTCTAAGAGAGCTTTTTTTTTTTTTTTTTTTTTTTGCTTAGAAGAACCGGGGTGTAGACCAGAAATGCAGGGGGTGAGAGAATTCACCAGAGAGAGAGCGGGGAGCAAAACAGGTAGAATTACTGAAATACACTGCTGAGGGGAGCAGCGAGCAAGACAGGAGAGGTCTGCTGCGCCATGTTGGTAGCTCCCTGGCCAGGAATAGAACTCAGACAGTAGCAGTGTCCCTGTGATAGTGCTGAGACTTAACCCCTTGGCCATCAGAGAGGCCCCTAAAATAACTTCTAATAGATATACTTTGCATCAGAAAGAAGGAAGATTTGAGATGCAAGGAAAAAATGAACAGAAAAATTACACATGGGTAAACCTAAACGTTGTATATATAAAATAATGATGAAATGAAGAAGAAAAATGTCATTTCTGGGTGTTATAAAAGGAGGGAACATATAATAGCTTCTATGTTGGCAAGGAAATTGACTGTAGTTAAAATGTGTATTAAAATCCTTGAATTACTCAGGAGGTGGGGCTGTGACTGCTAAGGCTGTATGGTGAAGTTTCAAAGTAAAAGGCTTCCAATAGTGGCAGCAGGAATCAGGCTGCTGGCAGGGTTCTAGGCCTCCGAGGAGGTAAATCCTGCTGGAATCGGAGCCATGGAAATTGCCACCATGACTGTGGGCAAGAACAGCAAGCTGCAGCTCATTGGCTACAGAATGAGGGGCAGCCTGCAAGATGGCTGGTTCTTCACTGGCACCTTTAAGGCATTCGACAAGCTTGTAAATTTGATCCTCTGTGACTGTGATGAGTACAAGAAGGTTAAGCAAAAGAACTCAAAACAAGCAGAAAGAGAAACGAGTCCTCCATTGGGTACTACTTTGAGGGGGAGAACCTGGTCTCACTAGTAGAGGGGCCTCATCCCAAAGGTACTGCCATCGCCTGAGTTCCACTTGCTGGAGGTGCTGGGGGCCCAGAGACCAGCAGAGCTACTGGTAGAGGAATCCCAGCTGGTATTCCCATGCCCTAGGCTCCTGCCGGTCTTGCTGCACCAGTGTGTGGGCTTGGTGGGACATCCCACCAAGGAAGAAGCACTGTTGCAGCTGCTGCCACAGCTAGTATTGCAAGGGCTCCAACCCAGAATCCTTCTGGCTGTGTGGGTCCTCCCCCACCTATGGGCTGAGGGGGACCCCCTCCAGGCATGATGGGCTTACCTCCTGGTATGAGGAACTCCAATGGGCATCCCCTTCTAGGGAGGCAGCTCCCTTCCCAGGGAATGTGCCCACCAAGACCCTAGAATCATCTTGGCCCTCAGCTCCCTGCCTGCTTCCTTCAAGGCTGTATATACGCCTTTTATTTCCTTGTGGTCTGTGAAGCTAGTTTATAATAAACTCTTAAGACAATATCTTAGAAAAAAATTTTCAAGACAACCTGTAGTAGAACCTACAATTAGTAGAAAAAAATCTGTAGAACCTATAGTCTAAGAATAAAGAGCTACTCTCTACTACAATTTAGCAGAGAGGAAATAATGGGAAAAGGATAAACTAATGGCAAGGGAAGAGACAAAGTACAGAAAAGAACAATGAATTGGAAAAAGCAAGACAGAAATCCAAATATGTCAGTAATCATAATAAATATAAATGAACTAAAAATGCCAATTAAGAGAGAGAGAGAGCTTGTCAGATTGAGTAAGAAAAGAAAATCAAGAACTATGTTTACAAGAGGTTCATTTAAAACTTAAGGTTGTAGTCAGTTTAAAAGCAGAGATGGGAAATGATAATATAAACATGGAACAGAATAAAGCTGAGGTAGGTATAGTTATATTAAACAGAATAGACTGTAAGATACATAGAATGTAAGGAACAGAGGATCAACTCCACCCTGTTAGAAGAGTCAATTCACTATGAAGAGTTAATATTTTAAACTTGGAAACACCTACTAAAATAGTCTATATATAAAGCAAACATGGATGTGGGAGAAATGGACAAATCCGCAATTTCTCAATTATTGATAGGAGTGAATGGAAAATGAGGGAGAAGTGGTCAGTGTAGACAACTCTTGAGAAATGTTGTTTTGAAGACCATGTGGCTGGAGGAGAATGTCAGGGGAGGGAGGGCTTTTATGATAGATGATTCTAGAGCCTTTGTGTATATTGGTAGGAATGAGCCCATACAAGGAGAAAAGCTGGCCATGCAGTGGGGACATCCTTGGGCAAAAGAGCAGAAGAATACAGAATGCTGAGTCCAGAGGGAGCACAGCCATGGTAGGAAGGGCCAGCATCGTGGAGAGCCACCTGGGCATGTGGCCTGCCCTCCCTTTGTCTTCTGTGTGCTCCCTGTTTTTCTACCTCACTGAGGCTGCAGGAACTGAGAGACAGCCTGCACCTGAGGGCCAGTCTCTGTGTCCAGAGTGAATGGGCCCAAGTGGAAGCAGGAGGATGTCTGCAGGTCCTGGGGGCCCCTGTGGATGGCTGCTAGGGGCCAGCCCCTCCATCGCATTAAGTCTGTGTAGGAGAGGGTCACAAGGGGCCAGATCTGGCAAGGTGACCCCTCCCTACTCCAAAGCTGGAAGGAGGATGCAGGCAAGGAATGGAAAAATAGGGACATAAGCCCCCTGTGATGCACTGTAACCCTCCCCATCTCTCCTTAGTCTGAGGTAGTGAGCACAGGTTGGTCCCCAATGATGGGGGCCTATCCCTGAGGCTGGCGTAAGGCTGCTGTGCCGCACCCCCGCTTAGTCCCTTAGACACCCCCTCACCTGGCTGGTGATGTCTGAAGGCATGGGTGAGGGGGGCTTGGAGTAGGTGGCGTCCTGGGAGATGAAGCCAGAGTCGTGGGAAGAGACGCTGGAGAGGCGGGCGGTGGCTGGCTGCGCCAGGCTGCGGTAGCGACAGGTGGAACTGGGTGAGTATGTTTGGGCACCCCCAGGCCATGGGGCTCCGCTGCCCTTGGCACTGCTACTGCTGCTGGGGGCACTGGGGGGATGAAAGAGGAGGGCACAGCAGCCAGACAGGGAGACACAGGGGTGCGTGTGGAGGGAAGGGTGACAGACGAAGGGAAGGGGGAAGGTGAGGGGCAAAGGGAGGAAAAGATAATGTCAGACTACAAGGTCCTGCCACAGAGGACCTGGGTTCCCGGACCTGGGTCAGGGAACCAGGGAGGGAACGGGGCTGGGCAGGGGACACCCTGGAGACTTGGTCCAGCTCCCACTTTGAGGGCCACCCAGTGCTCTAGGAGCCACCACCAGGGCACACCCAGCACCAGGCAATCTCTGTCTTTCAGAGCAACAATGGGGAAACTGAGTCACCACATGTCAGTTTCACAAGTTGGCTGGAGCCAGACACAAGTCTGATCACTTCTAGACTGCCTTCTCCAAGTCTGACATTTGTTATCAAATCCTCATTGGCTATCCAGCAGGCGGTAGTCCGTGTGGTCCTGGACCCTCCATTCCCCCCACAGTCGCCCTCACCTCCTCCACCCACAGGAGTAGCTGATGGCTGTGCCCCAGCCACCTCCTGTGCCCTGGTGCTCAGCCAAAGGTGGTTCTGGGGACAAGGTGCCCGGCAGACAAGGCCTCCCCTTTAGTGACTGTGCTCACTGTCTTCCCCCAGGAGTTTCGCAACTTAAACAGCTTCTCCAAATCCTGCCCCAGTGCTAGTCCCAGAGGATTCCTGACTCAGAGACTAAGTGTGGGCACTTGCCTCTCCTTGGCTTTGCTGGGGCCAGCCAGGCCAGGGTTCGGGCACCAGCTCTCAGGAACTAGGCTGGAGTGTCCCTTCCCTTGGGGCCTCAGTGCACACTCCCCAGAGCCTTCATGCCCTTCCCATATCGTATTATCCCAGACTGCCAGGCTTCCCAGCGGTTTAACGCTAGGATTTGGAGTTCAGCTTCCCTTTCTGTGAAATGGAGCCAGCGCTATCTGGATGTGTAGTGTCAGGATTCACCATTAATGCAGAAAATGCATAAAGCATTTAGCGCGCACACACGCACAAACTCAATGCCCCGCCTCTCCACACTTGCAAATTCCTTGATGAGATGCAAGTTATGTGAATTCTGAGGCCTTGAAGTAAGTCTTGATGCACTTTTTGGTGGGTGCTTCCCCATCCCTTCCCAGGAGCCTCCCCAGCCCCCATCAGTCCCCCACTGACCTGCACATGCTAGACTTTCGGGAGCTGGAGCTGCTGGGCGATGAGGGTGGGGTCTGATAGGACCAGCTGTAGTCCGAGCCTTTCAGGTCTTTGATCACCTGGATGGGGACAGGGATGGAGGTTGGGGAGTCACTGGAGTCACCGCTACCAGCGAGAGGCCCCCTAGTCTCTCCCCAAGTGAGACCACCAGGAGATCCCCAAGAGAGTGGAGCACCCCCTTCGGCCTTTTCCAAGTGCAAGTTCTTCACTTGGGGCGAAGCCTGGATGCAGTGCTGCTAGCGGGCTGGGGGAGACTCCCAGGAAGACGCTGCCCTCTCTAATTCTTGGGGACACTGCACTCATTTGGCTCAGGCCCCCTCAACTCGCACACACTTGAATAGATTCTGAGCCAGCAGGAGCCAGGTGAGTGACCATGAAGGATACCATGCTGGTTCAAATGCTGGCTCTGCTGTGCCCCTCAGGCAGGTTTGTGAACCTCTCTGAGCCTTAGTTTTCTTGTGAAATGAGTTAACACCACAGGCTGCCAGACAGACTAACCCTGGTGCCGGGGAGGAGGAGGTGGGGTAAGCAGGTCAGGGGTTGCTAGATTTCTCAGGTGGAGCCTGGGGGTGCCAAGCCCCATGGGTCTAGGACTAATTTCCACTCAGCTGCTTTCAGTCTGAGGCCACCCTCAGTCCTGGGCAGAACACCCTGGGAACACCTGGGCAGGTGCTCCAGGATGCTCCGCAGCAGGGGCCACCTGCCCCCAAATGCTGTCCCCCTGTCTCCTCTGCTGTCCCCAACCAAGGCCAGGCCCTTCCCTCCTCCTGCCACTGCCCCCGCCCCCCTGCTCCCTGGCCTCAGGGGTGTCCGAACCTGCTCACTGGCGGGGGGCAGCTTGTGTGGCTCCGCTGTCAGCACCACCAGGTCGTCGATGATGCCCTGCAGGTGGGTGATCTCTCCCAGCATGGTCAGCTCACCATTCTGAGGGGAGGAGTAAGTCAGACCTGCCGGCCCACCCCTGCCCGCCCATCATGAAGAAACAGGCCCCCCGGCCTGCAGTCTGTCCAGAACACATCAGGGCCGGTGAGTGCGAGACCCTCCTTTTGTCCAGAAGCATGTGCCCTGAATGGACCCAGCCAAGGGTCACCGAGAAGTGGCTTTCCTTGGAGGGCAAGAGGTCAACCCTGGGCCTGGCCCAACCTGCTGCAGCCACCATCACCAAGAATTGTTCCCGCCCAGCATTTTCCAAATCCTGCTTCACAAACTGTCGTGATGGCAGCACCCGAGGGGGCTGCTCCACTAGCTCTATGGCAGGGACACCGTAGTGCTGCTAGGGACCCACCACCACGGGCTGCAGGAAGGTGATGAAGGTGCAGAATCGGCCACGCTCCTCTATCAGGGCCCGGCGCACCGCCTGCTTCTCCGTCTCCTCCAGCAGCAGGTACATGTCGTTGACGTCCTGCAGGGCACTGTCCAGCTGGGGCTGCAGGTCTCCTTTCCCTGGAGGGGTTGGGAGGAGAGGCCGCGCTAGGGACGCTGCCCAGGCTCACCACATTCATGGCTCAGGCTCCATGGGGTGTCCCTGACCGTGGGACTGGGGGGCAGGGGACCAGGGAGGGTGGGCAGGGCTCTAGGGCATGTGGCAGGGCTGGTCCCCAGAGCAGGCAGAGAGGACAGACTGACACACACACAGGAAAGACACCAAAGCTGCAAAGCCACCACGTCCTGGGGTGCGCATAGCCCTTAGCTGCCCCTGGGCTGCCTTTGGAGCTGCTGTGCTCAGGGGAGCCCAACAGGAGGCCCCCGCACAGCTGAGACTCACCCCCTTGGGACACCCGCACTGCCATGGGGTGGCGTTCCCTTGCCTCACAGGGCACAAAAAGCTCATCTGTGGGCCAGGCCCCCGGAGGCTGCTGGTGTCAGGAAAGCTCGGGGCCGGGCCCCAGGGGGAGGTAGGGAAGAGGGTGTCTGAGCGTGGGCCCCTACTCAGCTCAGGGTGCAGCACAGGACAGCCAAGGCGACATAAAGAAGCATTGAGAGAGACAGAGAGAGGCGAGAGGATGATGTAGAGGAGACAGCAAGACAGGAAGGGGGAAGGCGACAAATAAGGACTCTGGGAGGGCCTTGGCTGGGGCGCGGGCAGGGCAGCCAGGGCCTGTGCCCCCCATCCCACTCAGTCCAACCTGTCTGGGCCTGGCAGACTGACCCAGCAGTGGCCCCGGACTCATTCCTGTCCAGGGACCCCAGGGAACCCTCCCTCGCTGGACCAGCCGCCTTCCACGCTCCTCCTGGGCTGGGAGAGGCTCCTTCCAGTGAATGGCCCTGAGCTGGGGGAGACAGACAAATGCGACAAGGACGGAGGAGCAGCTGGAGGGATGGACATTTGACTTACCAAGTAGCTCTACAGGAAGGATGTGGGAGGAGGAGAGGAGAGACAGAGAGAGAAAGAATGTGTGAAAGACAGCCGGATGGACAGAGCCACTCTTGGGGTGGGGGTGGGGATGGGGGGGGGTTCCTGGGCTGGTGGGGGCCTCCTGCTGAGGGAGGAGCTGGGCCAGGTCTGGGATGCAGGGTGGCTCCCCCTATCCCACCCAACAGGTTGGAGGGTCCTGTGTGGAGGATAGACCCCCTCCAGCCAGCATGATAGCCTGGGGTGCCCCATAGGGTGGGGGTGGGTTGGGTCCGGAGCGGGGCCGGGGTGGTGCCTCCAGCACTGAGCTGGGGTCTACCTTTGCGAGCTTTCTTCTGCAGCTTCAGCGTGTCTGAAGACTTCTTCTTAATCTCATGCCGGGCTCGTTTGTACTCTGTGCAAGGCGGGAGAGAGGAGCGTTAAGATGGGGGTCTCCAAGGAGTGCTGTGGGGAAGCCCCATTTCCAGCCCGGGCCCCACCTTTTGCATGGTCCTTGTCTAGTTGGTTGGCTGACTTCTTCCAGTCCTCGATCCGCTCCTGCAGTGGGTTGATGAGGCTTTCCAGCAGCGCGCTGTGGGCGGGAGTTGGGGGTGCGTGGGTCAGGGCTACCAGGGGCGTCTCCCTGCGACACGCCTACCCAGCTGCCCGTCCGCACGCGGCGCCCACTCACTTGGTGAACTGCCGCAGCTTGGTCTCGATACTGCGGTGGCGCATGCACATGCGCGTGAGCGCCGAGCCGATGTCCCGCGTGGCCCCTGGCGAGGCAAGCGCGCGGCATGGGAAGGGGCCACCGCGGCCTCTGCAGTCCCCGCCTCGGGCCACCAGGCGGCGCGCCGGGCCGCATAGGCCTTGCCCGCAGCCCGCGCCCCGCCCCCTGCATTCTGCAATCCTGAGGGCCCCTGCCGGGGATTTGATCATCCTTCAGTATTTACCCAGCCCCTCCTCCGTGCGGGGACCAAGGCCCTACCCATTCTGGCCATGCCAGCCTCCAGCAGCTCTTCAGGCCGGAAGCTTCCCTTCTCTCAAAGTTGGGAGAGGCCAGCGCCAAGGACAGTGCAGAGAGCCAGGAAAAATTACCCCCAACACTACCTGGAAGCCCCTCCAGCTGTGCCCAGATGCAGGCTAAGTGTGTGAGCAGGCGCCCAGTGCCTCACTCCTGGGAAGCAGCAGGAGCTCTAGGTCCCGGCTACTCGAGGAGCAGACAGGAAGGACACCCAGGCCGACAGGGAATGCTCACCTGCCCCTGTGCACGGGGGAGCAGATGGGGGTGGGTGGGAACATGCCAGATTCAGACTCAGAGCAGAAGGCGAACAACCTTGGTGGGAGGTGGGGTTGGTGGTGTCCAGTGAACCACCCATCACAAGAAAGGAATACCCCTTCACATCCCTGTCACAACTACCCACTCGGGCTTGCACGCCTATAGGGACAAGGGGCTCACTCTCTTCCCAAGCAGCCCCATTCCATTAGGGTGTGGAACTAACTCAAGGCTCCAATTCTGGGCCCGGTGTCCTCAGCCTGGCCATCCCCCTTTCTAGCCTCCACACCCAACTTGGAGTATTCCCACCTCCAGCCACGACCCTCCCTACCTCGGGTATTGGTGGCCATGTCAGCCACTTTCTGGAAGGCATCCAAGAAGGCCACAGCAGCCAGCACAGTGGTCCTGGGGAGATGGATAGTGGGGTGGTCTGTGGGTAAGGTGCCGGCTCCTTCACCCATCCCCTCCCCAGCTGGGGCACCTCAGCAGTCTCACCTCAACTGGGAATGCAGCTTCGTGGCTTTGGAGTTGAAGTCCTCCCAGATGGGGTAGGAGCTCTGCAGAGGAGACGGGAGAGGAAGTCAAGACTCCAGGGGGGCAGTGGGCTCTGGAGGCTGGGCTCCACGAGTGCCTCCCTCCTTCCAATTCTGGGCGTCTCTCAGAGAGCCCTGTCCTGCTTCAGGGGAGACTCCTGGGTCCTCTGGGAGGAATGAGGACTGAACTATGTGGCACAAGGAAGGCCTGGCCCTGGGAACAGACATATTTGCTCATCTTTCCTTCTCTACTAGTCCGGCCTACTGTCCATGGTGGTGACCTTTTCAGCCCAGATCCTCTCTGAGGGGCGCAGGAGATGGTAAAGGGCAGGTCCTGTGTCTTCTCAGGGCTCACCAGGGGCCTGGCACCCTGTGCCCTAGGGATCAGCTGGGGATGGTCCCCATGCTGTGGGGGCAGAGACACAGTGTGCAGGGTGGAGGCTGGCAGGGTTCAAGGCATGTCAGGCCTAAAGTGGGCCCCCACTCTGCGGCCAGGAAGCTGCTGCCAGCCCGACCAGTCAGCCAGGCAGCCAGCATGGCCAGCAGCGGTGGCTCCCAGGCCCAGGGAGGCTGTGGCTTCTGTAGGCCCTGGTCAGCCTGCCTGGGACAGCCAGGCCTCAGGCTGAATGGGGCCTTGTGCCGCCAACAGAGCCACCTTTCTCCACCCCTGGCTCCCTCCCCTCCTGGGGACACAGTGTGGCCTTTATCCCAGCCTGGCCCAAAGTTCCAACTTGGGAGGGGGTTTCCCAGTAGGGAGGTCGGACTCCTGGCGTCCGAGTTGTCCAGTTTGATCAAGGGGCCTTTCTGGCTAATGTGCCTTCCCCCAGCTACTGGCTTCTGCAGAAACCGCAGCCCTGGCCAAGGCTCTGTGAAGGTCTGGCTGGGGCCTTTGGGGCCCAGGTCAGCCAAACCCCAGTCCCAAGGGGCTTCTTATACTCCTTTCCATGTGGGTTCCATGATGAAATCCCAGGAGTGGGTTCTAGGTGCTTCTCCAGCAGGGGAAAGCTGGTTGGGTGGAAAAGAGAGAGGAAAGCTCCTGGGAACTCAGAAACTCCCTCCTCATCTCTCCCAGCCCAACCAGTGCCCAGGGAAAGCAAATATTTGAGAAGTTCACACAGGATGGAGGGGAAGGGGGTGACTGTGGGTAGGCTGTCTCCATGTGGGCACAGCTTAGGGTAAAGAGGCCTGGAATGTTGCCCCTGGCTGACCCCTCTTGGCACCTGCTGGGGTCTTCTGAAAGGGGTACCCATCCACCACCTCAACTCTGTCAGTCCTGAAGCTCTGCTAAGACGCAGAGGGAGAGAAGTGATGTAGGGGCTATGGGGTGGAGGGGTGGTCCAGAGAGCAAGGATCCCTACCCCATAAGAGTCCTTGGGCTGGGCCCACCCCCTGCCACTACCCAGCCAGGCTCACTTCATCCCAGGCCTTCACAGGCTTGGCGCTCCCAGTGGGGAGTGGGCACCCAGTTCCTCCTGAGCAGAGTGTCTCAAAGGTCTCAAAGGACCTGGGATTCCATGCCCCTGTCATTCCTGAAGGAACCCAGACACAAGAGGGTCTGTCGGCTGAGGGGTGGGCGGAGGGGCCGGGTCCCAGGGCAGTGTCCTGAACCTTCACCTGGGCCCACCCCTCTCCCTGATCCCCCAGTGGCACTGGTCTCTGGCTCGCATCATTAGCGGCAGTGGTCAGGTGCTCGCAGTGGGCAGGCATGGTGTGGAGGAAGCCCTCTCAGTGTCTGAATCCATCAAGTCCTTCCCGGAGCCCCTTAAATAGTGCTATTACACCCCCATTTTACAGATGAGGAAACTGATGCTCAGACAGAGTGTGAGTTGTCCAAGGCCACAGTATGGCAGGGTCAGGCTCTGATCCTGTGTCTGACTGGACACATGTGGGGAGAGGGTCCCCTACTTCCAGGGTGCAGGGAGGTGAGTAGCCAGGACTCACGGGTGGTAGGGAAGTGGCAGGGACTCCAGAGAAAACAGTGGGCTGTTCTGGAGGGGGGAAGTGACGTGCCTGTAACCATATGGGATGAAGCCAATGTGGAGGGCCCTGGCTCAGGTGGCCGTGGTGCAGGCATGGGCTGTGCTAAGGAGCAGTCCATGCTGTGATTTCAAGAGGGCTTTCCTGGGGACTTCAGGCCAGGGTCCTCTCTCTAAGCGCCTCCATTAACTCATAAAATCAGAGTGGAAGTTCCCCCACGTCACTGAGCCAGTGTAGAGGCTCAGGATACTCTGCGGGCACTAGCACAGTGTCTGGCACAATGTAAGCACGCAGTAAGGCTGGCTAGCAAAGAGAGGGCAGGCACAGATGACGATGGAGTTTTCTGGATGGGCTGATCTGGGGTGGAGGCTCCAGCACTCGCTGAAGACACGGCCTGGGCTACTATGGCCAGCTCTGGCATCTTCGGCAATTGCCCGCTCCTCCCTGGGCTTCAGTGGGCAGCCTGGCACCCAGTGGGCATCTGAGCTGACTTAAATGGGGCATAGCAGGCAGAGAAAGCTCCTGAGGGGTTCCCTTCCCTGTGCTGGATCCTTCCAGGCTCCAGGTGTAGGTCTGGGACCCCCCCCGCCCCCGCCACCTTCTCTGCTCCCAGGCCCAGGTCTGGGCCTCCAGGAGGGCAGGAGGACTGTTGTGGGGCCTGGGGGTGCTTTGTGAAGAGGCCTCATGGGGCCAGCTGTCTCCTCAGCCACCTCCCCTGAGGGAAGCCCTGATGCTTTTGTGGCTCAGGCCACAAAAGAGAGAAACAGCTAGAAACTGCACCCCAAATCCAGGTGCTCAGCCTCCAGGTGGTCGAGTCACCAGCTCTGTCCCTGGCTGAATGCAGGCATGTGTCATAGGTAGGGGAATAGCATACTTGGCATCATCCCAGGTGAAATCGCTCCCATTTTGCCTCCGCATGCCAGAAAATCCTGCCTGGATCTCTTGCTACAATCTGGGCCCATTTCCTTCTGTCTCATCCCGATGCTCCTCGCAAATTGGCTGGAGAGGGAGGGAGATAGTCCTGCCCCTCTTCTCTGAACAAAACTGCTGCTCTCTGCAGTGTTTGCAGAGGCTGCCAGCGGGAGGAGGGTGCGGGGAAGGTCCCACCCTCAGCCAGCCCTGGCAGTGGTTGGGGGAGGGTGGTCTGGGCAGCCCGGTTTCAGGTCCCTGGAGGGGATGCTGGTGCCAGGGTGGTGATGTCCGCTGGGCAATGAGGCCATGCCTTGTGAGGGCTGGCAGAAGGATCGGAGATGAAGTTGCAAAGTCTCAGGGGAGCACCAGATATAGCGGGGAGTGGGGGCACCTACATGCTGCTAACCCCATGGTTCCAGGTCACGGTGACTTCAGGCCTCTTCCAGGGCACAGTGATCTAGTGCCTGTCCCTGGAGCTGTTCCCTTGGAGTCAGCCTGCCATCCCCTGCCCCCCCCTCCACCCCCAAGGGCCTGTCTGCACCTTGGTGTGTGGTGTTTCCCCCTGGGCCTGAGATGTCACCGTGGGACTCAGGACTCTGTGCTGTATGCCTGAGAGTGTGTGACGGGAGGGGGAGCATTCAGGAGAACTAGGCTGGGGAGCCCAGTTCTCTTTGCCTGCTCTTCCTCTGTCCCACGACCCTCCCTCAGAGGTGGAAGGAGCTCTGCCATGTCCCCCCTCCTGCCCCTTGGAGCTGCTCCTACTCCCTGTCTCTCTGCACCAGCCATGCCAAACCCTGACTTTTGGGGGGAAGAGAATCCCCCATGCCCCCCAGATCAACAATGAGGGGTGAGGTCAGAGGCAGCATCCAACAGTCTCCTTAATGACCTTGAGTCATTTCCAGGTCTCAGTTTCCCCACCTGGTAAGCCAGGTTTTGGTGGCCTACTCTACCCTGACCTTGGGCCTTCAAGGGAGGGGGTTGGGCTGAGAACCTGGGGCACAGTAGGAGAGGGTAGGCCCTCGCTTGGGGTTGCTCCAAAAACCCCCGACCTTCTTCTCCCTGCCTCTCCCTGCCGCCTCCCAAGGTGAGGGCCGAGGCCTTGGGACGCAGGCAGGGGCACTGCCTGGAGACCTTGGCGTCCTCGCCCTTCCCGGGGCTTGTCGAGGGGTCCGGGCTTGGGGCGGCAGTCCCAGGGTCAGTCGCACTGGCCGAGGCCGGCGGGGAAGGAGTTAACGGTTCTCTGCTTTCTTATTTTTCCCTGCTTGGCGGTGACAGCATTGTCTGGGCTCCGGGGCCGTCGGGGCTGGGGGAGGGGGGCACGGTGGTGGAAGGGGGCGTAGGCCCGGAGACCCCAACAGTTAAAGGGCCTCAGAGTCGCCCCGGGACTCAAACCCCATTCACGGTCCGGGGGTCTGGGGCGAAGAGAGCCCGCGTGCGTGCAGGGCAGGGTCGGGACCTACCCGGGCGCTGCGATCCGGGAGATCCCGGCCACCCCACGGCCACCCCAACACCCGAGCACCCGCAGACGCCGGGGAACGGGGGCCGCAGCCGGAGCTCACGGACAAGGACGCCCGGCAGCGCGGGGCACGGCCGCCCGCGCCTCGAGTCCCCAGAGGGGACGAGAACCCGCGCCCGCGCGCCCGCCCGCCGCGCCCCGCTACCTTCATGTCGTTGACGATGGCCTGGAAGAGCCCGCCCAGGGCGCCGCACTCCTTCTCGGCGGTCTCCATGCTCCGGCCGGGCCGCGGCGGGGGCGCAGGCAGGGCGCGGGGAGCGGCCCCGGGGGCGCCGGGCCGCGGCGGGCGCGCGCTCCGGGGTCGGGCCGGGCCTCCCGCCTCCCGGCCGGGCTCAGCGGCCGGCCGCGCCGCGCTCGGGGCGGGCGGGCCGTGGCGGGGCGGCGAGGGCCATGGCGCGGCGGGCGGGCGGGCGGGCGGCGGCGGCGCGGGGGGCGCGGCGGGCAGCTGGCGGCGCAGCCGGGCGCGGGACTGAGCGCGGCGGAAACCCGAGCCGCGCGCCCGGCGTCACGTGGGCGCGCAGGGCGGGCGGCGCGCGGGCGGCGCGGGGGGGCGGTGGGAACGGCGGGGAGCGCCGGCCCCGGCACGCCGGCGAGCGGGGCTTTGAAATCCGAGCCCGGGGCGGCCAGACTGGTCCGGCGAGCGCGGCCCGGCGGGCGCGGGCGCGGGCGCCACCGCGAGTCTGGGGCGGCGCTGGGGCGGCGCTGGGGCGGGGCCCGCCTGGCTCCCCCGCCGGAGGGGGGCCGGCCGAGGGGTGCCCGCCCCCGGGAAGGGGCGCAGCACCCGCTTCCAGCCTTGGCTCTTGCCCCCGAGGGGGAGGCGGGGTGGGGGGGCTTCCCGCGCTTTCAGGTGGCGCGCTGGGGGTCTGGGGCCTCCGTGAGCCCCCCACGCGGAGGATGCACGACAGACACAGGGGGTGTCTGGGAAGCAAGGGGTCCCTCCCGGGACCACCCGCCTCGGGGCTTTCGTCCCAGGCATCTCTTCCATAAGCTCTTTGCCCCTTTCCAAGTGGTGGCGATGCCACTCGGACCTGGTGCCCAGGTCGTGCTTTTCGGGGTGGTGGTGTTGGGTCCTGGGGCAACTTCCTCGCGGGAGGGGCTCCGTCTTGGGCCGACGGAGCTGAGGGCTGTCCCAGGGTACGTGGTGAAAGCAGGCAGGGAAACCTACCTTCCCGTGGGGAAGAGCACAAACTCCCTAGCCTTGGGGAGGCACTTGGAAGTTCATTAGACCAATGGGAGGCTTCCAAAGCCGGGGTCAGGTGTGAGCTGAGGCTCTTTTAGCTAAATCAAGCTAAAAGCCGTCAGGCTGCCCCATCCACAACGATCTGTGAGGCAATCTGCGAAGTGTCTGCAGGTGTGACGACCCTGCTTCCGGAGACTCCTAAGGCTCAGGTCATCTGTCCAGTGGAGTCTTGGGCTGTGGTCCCAGGAAATAGTCAGATTGGGTGCCTGGAAAGGTTTGTCCAGGGTGAGGCCAGCGCTAGGTGCTCTCTAGGAAGAAGGGGAGGAACCTAGAGGTAAGGGCTGGGCTCCAGGCCCACACCCTAGGTGAGTTTGGGACCTGCCTCCCCCGGGACAGCCAGCACAGAGACCGGGTCTCCAGGACAGGCAGCAAGGTGGGGGGCGGGTGCCGGTGGAAAAGAGCAGGCGGGGGTGGGTGGAGGGTTTGTCGGCTCTTTATTGGGGTGGGGTGCATCATTCCCAGGGACCTCTGCGCTGGGCCCGTGTGCACACAGGAACGTCCACCTGTGTATACACACCTTTGCCGGAGGCCGGCGCTCTGGCGCCGTCAACTTCCGTCACAGAGGGTACTAGGAAGAGATCAGTTCCAGCAGGCGGATGGCACCTGAGGTTGTGGCCCCACCCTGGCGGGGAGACAGCTCTATCAAAATGAGGGTGCAGCTGACAGGGCTGGGGGCCCAGGGCTGGGCTGTGAGAGGAGCTCAAGTAGACAGCAGCCTCCACCCCCTGCCCCAGGCAGGTCCTCAGGCTCCTGAAGACCCCGGTGCTCAGCGGGCCACTTCTGGCCCTGCCCCATGCCACGCCCGTCAGAGGACGAACCTGCTGTCCAGGTGGCTGTCCACCTGTCCACCATGCCCACTCCGCTGGTGCCTCACTTCCAGGTGCTTCTTCTGGACCCCTTCTTGAAGTGCTGCAGCAGTTCTGCATAGTCAATGCTGGGGGTGTCTGTCTTCTGCGACCTGGGGGCGGCCTCCAGACCATCTCTGCGGAGAGGATGCAGGTCAGTGGACCGGCACAGAAGGGTTGCAGGGAGTTGGCACGGGGCATGGGAGTGCAGGGGGTCAGGGCTGGCACAGCACAACCTTGGGGAGCCTCTGCCTTGAGCCCAGCAGTCCTTCCCCAACAGTGAGCCCCAAAGGGCTGGGGAGCCCCAGGAGTATCCCCTCCCACGCAGTTGGTGGGACTGGTCACCACGGCTGCTTGGATAAGGCTTCAGTCTGTGGGCTGCCACGGTGCCCAGAGCGGGCATTGCATTGGGAAGCATTTCCTGTTTACCAGCGGCTGCCTTTGGGGTGAAAGCCAGGGCTAGCAGCCAGCCAGGAAGCCAGCTGGGGCCTGAAACAGGGTCGAGGGGGAAGGGGGAGACAGCACCCTGGCCCTTTCTCTGTGGTAGAGCTAGAGCCCAGGACAGCAGGGATGGCTGAAGAGTCTCCACTAGGTCCTCGACTTGGCAAGACATTGTTTTTGAGTGTTGAGGCCCAGAGCCTTACAGTCACTCCCTGTCCTTGGGATGAGAGCTCGGTTTACTGCTGGGCATGCTGACGGTTCCAACAACTGTTGCTTGCACTCTCCCCAGTCGCTCTGTATAGCAGCACAGGTTGTGCACTGCCCAGCTGCGTGTGCCTGACGCTCCCACCTGTTGTTCAGTGGAGTAGCCCTCTGCCCCTCTCTAGCATGCCCCTGGGGACTAGACCCCTGGGAGTCCCTGTCCCATCCCTAACCATCCCTCCTGAAGAGAGAGTCATGGAAGATTCTGCTATCTCTCATTTGGGCCTCCCTGGCTTGAGGAAGCACGTCCATGTGGGTGGGGAAGTATCTGCTACTAGCCCCTGAGGCCTGGGCTGTGGGCTGTTCAGCACGCAGCAAGTCCTTGGCCTTTTGAGGTGATGAAGCGATCCCAATATGGGTTCAGGCCACAGCTGGGCACAGGAGTTTTACAGACCTGGATCCAACCACAACAAGATTCCATCTGAGCTGTTTGACTTTGAACATGACTCAGTTTCCTCATAAGCCACAGGGGCCACCCCAGAGATCACTGTGAGGAGTCCTTCAGACTTGAAGTGGAAGAGTGTAGCCCGGTGCTCCCCTGTGTGCCACAGTGGCTACACTCTGCCCCTCTGAGGTGAGGCCAGCCAGGGCCACACAGCTCTGGACTGCCCAGTTCATTCTGGGGGATACATAAATGGTGTTCACCCAAAGGGAACCCTTAATAATGAGCTTGACCTCTGGTAAGGCACAGGCCACCAACAGTCAGAGCTTGATAGGTTGTGGCCTCACCCCATGTAGGCTGGGCTTGATGGGGGATTTTGGGGTGAGAGATGCACAGGCCCAGAAACCGGGGCTACAGCAATGGCCTGGAAGTATGCCAGGTTGATATTAGGTGTCCACAGATCTCTCTGCTGCTCCCCCCAACACCCTGGAAATCTAAGGCATTAGGTCCAGAAGAGAGACCGAGAGGAGGGGTCTCCAGGAAGAAGTCAGTGAAGGATGGCAAACCTTGGGTGACATGCACAGGTGTGGCCAGGTGAGGGTAAGGGTAGAGGAGCAGGCTACACCTTGAACCCTGTGGACTTGTCATGGTAAGAAGGGCCCGGTGACAGCAGGACCCCCAGGCCCCGGCAGCACACCCTCCCTGGCCTGAGGTTTGGGGAGAGGCTCCTTCCCTGCGCAGATAGTGGGTGCAACCACGGCTCAGGCCCTGCATATCCTCTCGGGGTTGACAACCCTCAGGCAGAGTCACTGAAGACCCTAAGCCAACAGCACAAAGCTGGGATTCCAGAGGCCAAAGCTGGTCTTCTCTCCTGCCACCCCGCCCAAGCACCTGCCCCCAGGCTGGGCGGTGAGCATCACCAGCTCTTCCTTCAGAGGTTCCTGCCTGCCTCACTGAGGAGATGGAGTGGCTGGGATGCCTGAGGGGGGCCAGGGTCCCTAGCCCTGCTGGCGCCTGGAGCGCACAGCATGAGTGTAGTCAAGAGGCAAGCGGCTCCTTCAGCTGTTTCTGCCACAGGCCTGTCAGGCAACCTGACGCTGCCTTCCAGCTGCCCACCCCTCCCAGCATCACTGTCCTCAGCCCCCTGGGCGCGGTGTGGGCTATCCTCCATGCCCAGCCCTGCAACCCGACCTTCCCCCCGGCTGTTCCCAGGCCTCCTCCTGGCCCACAGCTCCTTGTCAAGAATGGCTGGTACCCCAGGCCCTGAGCGGCTAGGCAGGGTCCTGAGTACCCAGTTAGTCCAAATGCTCATTACTGATGAAACCAGAGCCAGGGGCGGGGGGAGGCCGGGGACAGGGTGTGTCACAGGGAAGCAGCCCTTGCTGTCTAGTCTACCTCTCCACCACATAGTTTCCCTCATATGTGCCACCGGGGTGACCCCATTGCTCTGGTCCCTCGACAGCCCAGTGCGGAGCCCAGCAAGCCCTTTCGGAGGGAATCCAAACACAGACCCCACTCCATGGCGGCTCCCTGGCCCCTGGGGACACTCAGGATGCTGAAAGCTATCTCCTGGGGGGCACCGCCAACATATAGCGCCATGCCTAGCCCTGCCACCCCACTCGGGAAAGGGGCTGAGTGGGCCGGAGCTGGGTCTGGGCTCGGCGACCACACTTGCTGGGGGCAAGTCCCTCCACCCGGTCTGGGCCAGACAACCTCTCTGGTGGCCAAGCGGCTGCAGAGGGTACCGGGCTCAGGTCGGGGGCAAGGTGCCGGCAGGCCCACCCCAAGGCCGCCTGCGCCCTTCTTGGGAGCGAGGCGTCAGGACCCCGAGTGGCTCCGGCTGCCCGGGAGGGGATTCTAGACACGGGCATCTGATGCGAGCCGGGCGCTCCATTCAGCGTAAATCTTCTCAGTGGCTCTGCTGGTTTCCATGGCGACCTGACAAGTGAAATTTTCCATCTCGGATGCCAAATGCCTGTGGATGAGGCGAAGCCTCCAAGGGTTACCAAATATAGACACGGCCCAACAGGCTCTGGGGCCGGCGGCAGGGGGTTCAGGGGGGGAGCCGAGGCCCTTCTGCCCGGAGGCTGCCACGCGGGACCTGTTCTTCTGGGGCAGGGAAGGGCGGGGCGGGCCGGGGCCCCCTGCTTCCCACCCCACCCAGGAGGAGCGCGGGCAGGTCCCAGCAGTGCCAGCAGCTCTCAGGGGTCCAGGCCGCAGCCCGTGCCACGGCAGGGACGGGGGCGCTGTCTGAGGCCCAGGACTGGAGCCTACCCACTCTCCTGCTGCTGCCGCCTGGGACGCTGTCTCTGAGCCGGGGCAGGACCTCTCCACTTCCCGAAGCGCCTATCCAAGGGCCTCTGTGCGGTGACCAGTTTGGCTTTGGTGGTTTAGTTAAGTCCTGGTCGTCCTACGCTCACCCTGACGGCTCAGAGAAGCTGTCGCTACAGCCACCACCTCGTAGACACGCCCACAACTCCTAGCCTGGGGCTTGGCTGTGGAACTGCACCCCCAAAGACAAATGGCTGTATTCACAGTGACAGTGGGATGCAGGACTGAGGCAAGGGAGATGCTGGGGTGTACCTGTATCCAGCCTCCACTCTTAGGCCCAGTGCATTACATGGTTTGTCACATGTAATAAGGGTTCTCATTGCCCCACTATATAAGTGAGGGAACTGAGGCTGAGAGGGCCTAAGAGACTTGCCCAAAGTTGCACAGCCAGTACGTGGTAGTGTGAAGATGTACCTTGAGCCCCTGTCTGATGGACAGCCAGGCTAGGCTCTTATACTTACGCTATACCCTTGAGGCCAGAACACCTCTACCTAGTATTCACGTCACCCAGCCCCTCAGGAATGGAGACTGTGACTCCAGTGGGGAGGATTTCTATGGGGAGGTCATTCTCTGATTTGGTGTCTTTGTCCTTTGGAAGACTTTGGAGGATAAATGGCCCTAGACTTGGAAGTGGGGTGGGGCAAGGGTACCCATGAAGAGTCAAGAAGGGGACAGGACCATTGGTAGAGGGAGGGCATTAGAATGAGTGCCCAGGGGGAAGGCTGCATGTAGCTGGACTCCGGTAGACGTGCACCTCCTGTGTGTGGGTGAGCCAAATTCATATCCTTGGTGCGGGGACAGGGAGGAGTCAGCAGGCAGCAGGCTGCCTCAGCAGCTGTATCTGCAGCCACCTCCTCAGAGATCAGTCCCAGCTGGGCCAGGGTAACTCGATCTGTAAGAATGTGACACTTGATTCTGCAAACAGCCCCTCTGGGCCAGGGAGCAGAGCTGTTTGCCATTCCAGAGTCACTCAGGACCTCCCAGGCCAGGCTGTTCTGGGCAGGGACCCAGAACAACGCATTGCAAACAGTCAGAAGTTCAGTGGGGCCAGCCCTTGAACCCGGCTTCTCACTCAGAACTCACCCCTTGCCCTGTCCCTGGGAGCTGTCTAGGAGCTCCTGGGGCGAGGACAGTAGTTCGAAGGTCTGGTTCCCTGTAGGAATCCTCGTAGGGTGATTCACAGCTGGGAAAAATAACAGAAAAAGACCTTTTCTGGTTCCCAGCCACTTCCCCATCAGGACCATGTGAAGAGTCAGGGAAGTCTGGGTTCGGCAAAGTCTTGGGAGGAAGCTTGACTGCTTCGCCCCGGGCAAGGGCATCTGACGAAGCCAGCAGCCCGTGGGGCTCCTCTGTAAGGCTTGCTGGTGGTGCTCCGGTAGTGCGTTCTGCTTTTGTGATACTTCTGGGAACTGATCTCCCCTTGCAAGGCCAAGCCTGATTCCCAGAGACCCCACCCCTACCTGTCTTATATGTTTCACTGGATGTCCTACTGCTTGGTCTAGAGAGGAAGCCATCATGCCCACCCTGCTCCTGGGCCAGAGGGGAGTCGACTTGCAAATGAGGGCCCCAGACGCCTCTGTTGGCCACTCTCCCTTCCTCAGTGTCCTCCCTGAGGTCCCAGAGTGTGGTGGCCAGGTGCTTTCTCACCACCACCCCAACACCGTCCCCCTAACTCCCCTCCCACCCAGTTTGACAGCATCATTGACATGGGATCTTCAGTCTTGGCTGACCTGGGCTTCAGCCCTGATGTCCTCTTCTGCCTCCTGCCTAGGAGTGCCCAAAACCAGTGTCCCAGAGATGTGCAGCATGGCAGAAGGCCAAGAATGTGGGCTCTGAAGACCAACTGCCTCAGGGTGGGGGCTTGGTGTGTGTCAGCCAGCTGACCCTTGTGGAGGTTGTGCGCAAAGCCCGGCCAATTGCTGAGGTGGGGGCAGGGTGGGGAGTCCGGATTCTGGGCTCCATGGGAAAAGTGTCATTTTCTGACCAGATAGTGCCTCTTCGTGGGCTGCGTGTTCACAAAATGGTGGCCGGGGGCCACCTGGGATGGGGACTTTATTATGTGAATGGATGTTCCTGCACCCAAGGAAAGGCCCCGAGGGCCCTAGCGCACCTGTAGGTTTTAATTAGGTTGGGCACCTGCTTCCTGGGTGGCTCTGAAGCAGGGTCTCCCTGGTGAGGCAGCTGTGCCCTGGGCATCTGAGCGAGGTCAGGTCCCCCTCCCCTGCAGTGATGCTTGACCCTCGGTGACATGCAGCTTCTGTTTCAAGGGCCCATCTGAGGGTGAGTTGAGCTGCTCCCTGTGAAGGGGCCACATGGGTGCAGCGCCGAGTGCGCACAGCAGCCACGGGGGTTAAGGAGCCACACTGCGGAGAGGGGACACAAACGTCCAGTTAGAAGATGAGCGAGGTCGGGCTGATGTTCAGCGAGATGGCTGTAGTGACTGTGACTGTGTTATGTACGTGCCAGCGGCTGAGAGGGTAGATCCTCCATGTCCTCAGATGCAACGGAAATGGTAGCTCTGTGGGGTGGTGGGGGGAGGTGTTAGCTGCAGTTGTAATCATTTCACAGTGTGTGTGTGTGTGTGTGTGTGTGTGTGTGTACTCAGTGCATTGTGCACCTTAAACTTAGACATAGCTATCAGTTACTTTTTTTTAAAAGATTAATTTATGCATACAAGAACTGGGGTACAGGCCAGAGGTGGGGGGGCAGTGTGAGAGGATTCACCAGAGACAGAGTGGGGAACAGAACAGGCAGATTGACCCAAGTACACTGCTGAGGGTAGTAGCGGGTGAGACAGGAGAGGTCTGCTGTGCCATGTGGGTAGCTCCCTGGCGGGATCAAACTCGTGCTGCAGTGGCTGGACATAGCTTCATAGGTTGTGTCTTAACTCCTTGTGCCACAAGGGAGGCCCTCAGTTACTTTTAGATTAAGATGGAAGGTTATTTAAGTATAAAAAGTAAGTAATGCCCCATAAATGGAAAGAATTTCTATTCCTTCCTCACAACGAATAGATAGCATTAACCAGGAGGAAAGGCCTAAATGTAAGAGCTCAAACTGAAACTCTCAGAAGAAAGCGTAGTAGTGACTCTCTGTGACCTTGGATGAGGTAATGTTTCATCGACAACACCAAAGCACAAGCAACCCAAGAAAGAATAGAGAAATTGAAGTCATCAAAATTGAAAATTTTGTGCTTCAAAGGACATCACCAAGAAAGTGAAAAGACATTGCACAGAACAGAGGAAATATTTTGCAAATCAGATACCTGATAAGACTCATACCCAAAACTCTTGCAACTCAACAATAAAAAGACAAAGAACCCAATTTCAAAATGGCCCAAGGGCTTGAGTGGACAGTTCTCCAAAGCAGGTAGACAAATAGCCCCTAAGCACGTGGGGAGATGCTTAGTGTCCCCCCTCCTCAGGGACGGGCGCTCACACCCGCTCCACACCCACGAGGGGGGCTGTCACGGGAAGTCAGATCATCACAGTGTTGGGGCTGTGGGGAAACCGGAATCCCCTCGATGGCTGGTAGGAAAGTGCAGCTCAGTGGAAAACGGCCTGACAGTTCCTCCAAAGTGAGCCATCCAGCTGCATTGTGATCCAGAACCTGCGCTCCTGGGTACATAACAAAGTAAAACGACCATGTGTTCATACAGAGACGTCTGTGTTCCCAGCAGCTTTTTCTTAGCAGCCAAAAAGTGGAAGCAACCAAATGACCACGAGCTGATGAATGGATCGAATATGGTACCTGCAGGCAATGGAATATGATTCAGCCAGAAAAGTGAATAAAGGACAGATGCGCACTGCCTCGAGCACGAACCCTGAAAATGCTACACCACATGAAAGAAGCCACACAGCGTGCGATTCCATTTCCATGAAGTGTCCAGAGTGAGCAGATCCTAGAGACTGTGGTTTCATGGTTGCCAGGGATGGGGGGGTGACAGCAAGTGGGTGTGGCGTCTTTAGGGGGTGATGACAATGACCTGGAGTTAGTGGTGACTGATGAGTAACTTTGTGAATATACTGGAAACCCCTGCATGGTGTACTTCAGGAGTGCACGTCAGGACATGTGAATTGTATCTCAATTAAGCTGTTGTTCAAAAAAAAGTCCTGTTAATGACTCAGACTGATAGACAAGGATCGCTAACGTCCCTAACACCTCAATAGCCGTTGTGTTGAGGCCATGTGTGTTTGGGGGGGCATGTGGGGTGACCCCCGAGGGTGAGCACGCGTCACCAGGATGGCCAGGTCCCCACCCGCTTCCCTCCGTGCTGGATGCTTTACAGAGGCGGCAGGGGCAAGCGGGCTGTGTAGACCCTTGGTATTTTTTCAGCTGGGACACATGCCAGAGGGAGACCCCAAAAGTGCTTCTGGTTCTAAAGCCCACTCAGAGCTGTGAAAGTCTCCGGATGTGACTCTAAAGGAGCATCTTTGCCTGAAGAATATCTGGTTTCAAAACACAGGGTGAAGGCGACGCACGGGGATGTTTGTCAGCGAGTGCTGTCTCCTCCGTGGGCGTCCCCACTTACCCTGCGCCCCATTCACGCGGGAGAGGAGCTGCCGTTTGCCTCGGTGGGTTGGGGTCTTGCGTCTTTCCCCTTTTTCCTCTTGGGCTCGTCGTGAGTCCTTAACCGACGGAGATAAAGACCAAGTGTAGTTCATTTCCTGGGGGCGGCCGCGGGGTGCTTTAACTCCAGCGCCCAGCGTCCCCTTGCCCTGGGCCCGCGGGGGGCAGGTGATGGGGTGCGCAGGGAGCAGCGGGTGTGTGCGTGTTCCCGCGTGCACCGTCCCTGCTCTCCTGCCGTCCACCGCGGCCCCCAGTGGGAGAGTCGCCCTCGACCTGCCCCCCACACACACCTTTTCATGTTCCCAGGTTTCTGTTCTCAGGGCTCCGTCTCTGAGGACACGCAGTGACATCACAACCCTGTCCTCTCTCCACAGGTACCAAAGGCTTAGAATGTTCTCCCTCCACTCCCACCATGAACTCCTACTTCTATAAGTTCATGATCAACCTTCTCAAGAGGTTCAGCAGTGAACGGAAGCTGCTGGAGGTCAGAGGCGCCTTCATCATCAGGTCAGCCGCGTCCCTCCTCGGCCCCTGGCTCCCACCTCGCTCTCCCTCCTCCTCTGCCTGGTCTTAGAAGAAGCATAGAAGGTTCTGCCCCCACCCCGGTGGCTGGTGCTGCCAGCTCGAGGCGGATCAGCGTCGCCATCTTGCCAGCAAATGAATTTGTGTCTCAGCTGTGAGATGCGGTTTCCCCGTGGGGTCTGGTGTCCTTGTCGACACCCGTGTAGGCAGCATGGGAGGAAGCAGTGGAGCTGAGCAGGCCGGGACCCGGGCTGTGCGTGGGGGTCCAGCCGCCGGCTTGGGGTTTGCCCACGGTCGGTGGCTGCAGTGACTCCCACAGAGCCGGACCCTTGAATCATGTCAGCCCGTTCACAGGCACCAGCCCCAGTGTCTCAGAGCTTCTAGAACTGTCACCACCAGTTGCATGGCCACACCTGGTGCTTTACCTGCTGTGCGGAAGTGTGACCTGCAGGTGACCCAAGTCTGGCTGGGGCACAGGTTTCTCCAGGTTCCCAGCAAAGCCGGGCAGAGGAGTTTTCCCCAATCGTCTCAGCTGCCCTTTGCCCCTGGTGTCAGCCCTGGTCTGTGAGGTCAGAAGGAGGCTTGGAGTGAAGTGAGTGAAGTGGAGTGGAGTGAAGGTGGGGCCTCCCCCTTGACCAGAGAAGTCAGGGCCCCTGGGGTGATGTCTGATTAGAGCCGCCCAAGGTGCTGGAGAGCTTTCTGCCCCGATCCTGTGCCAGGAGGGGCCAGAGGCCGTCCTGAGGGGGCTGGGGGTTGAGGAGGAATCCAGCAGAAGGCCCAGCCTTGCTGAGGCTTCAAGGCTGGAACAAACAGGGAGCGTCATTCTGATATAAACCAGAAGGCAGGGGAGGGGTCAGCCCCGCGGCCACGGCGAGGGCCTGAGCAGGGGTGGCGTGGCCAGATGCTGCTTGTAGAGACTGCTGTGCTGTGGGGGACCGTGGGTGGGGGCCGGTTGGGCGGCGACTGTCCCTGTGAGCCCTGGAAGCGGCTTGGTGGGGGCCGGGAGAGGCAGCAGGAGTCCAGAATTGGAAGGAAGTAGAACTGACCAGTGACAGTGCGTGAAGGGCCAGGGAGTCGCGTGAGCAGCTGGGTGGGTGGTGGGACAGTCCCTGAGAGGGGAGCCCTGGAAGAGAGCAGGAGGGAGGAGGCTCCCAGTGGGCGTACATTGTGTGGGGGCCACCAAGGGAGAGATGTAGAAGCAGACCCGGCCCCGCATCTCAGGAGAGGGACCCAGGCCTGAGGTACTAATCTGGAATTGTCAACTCATCCCTTCCTTCCTTCACCTATTCCTCATTCATCCATTGGCTTGTTCAACAAATTTTACTGGACACTAACTATGCAGGGACACTCTAGAGATTCCTGCCCTGAGGCGCTTTCATTCTTAGGTAGCTAGGATGTGTTAGAGGGGCGTGTGGTAAGAGGAGCCCCAGTGTAGGAGAAGCACGAGAAGCCAGGAGAGGAGGCTGAGAAGGACTTGAGCGGTAAAGGGAAGGGAGCAAAGTGGGGATGACAGTGAGGGGATGAGGCCCTTGGGGTCTCCTGGGAGCCTATGTGGTCATGAAGTGCCTGTAGGAATGGGAGACAGGGTGAGGAGGGAGCAGGCCCCCACCTTCACCCAGACCTGCCTGAGGGAGAGGAAGAGCCACAGCACCGTCCTCTGAGGTCTGAGGAGGATTTGAGGATACCCCGAGGACAGCATTGAGTTTCAGGAAGGGGCAAACTAACTTTCCTGGCCGGAAAGATGAACAGCAGGACCACAAAATTCCTGCTGTTTGGAAGAAGGGGCTTCGGTGGTTTCAGACCAACAAAAGGTACCCCAAGAGCGTGGCTGCCTTGGTGCTTTTCTGAGCAGATTGCTCAGCCTCGGCGCTCTCGGCACTGGGCGGGTAATTCTCTGTGGCCTGCTTGTCCTGTGCCTTTCAGGTTCTTGAGCGGCACCCCTGGCCCCTCCCCACTAGATGCCAGGAGCACCTCCCCCACCCAGTTGGGAAGTGTCTCTTACATTGCCAGTGTCTCCTGGGGAGCAAAATCATGGTGGGGAGAGGGGGACAGACAGGGATTCTCACCCTCATTTGCCGAGAAGACTTCCACATCCACTTCTTCACATCCAGCTGGACAGTGCATTGGGGGTTGAAGCAGAGATTAAGTGAGGTGTGAGCCCTCCCACCCCGCCAGGACTGTGAGTGACAGCTAAATTCATGTGGTTTTCCAAATTGCAGTGTCAGCTCTTTTGAAGAGCCTCCTTGTGGAAAGAAAGAGAGGCCTCTGAAAGAGAAACGTGTACCTGCGTTTCTCTCTGGAGGGTGGGCTGACGTGGGGTTTTCTATCCTCTATTAGCCTCCCATGCCTTGTCAGGCATGTGGCTCAGTAGCTCAGGGGAAGAAGTAGCATCCCTGGGCAGCACCGAGCAGAAGTGCAGGCACCCTAAGCTCCGATCTTCTCCCCACCCACAGGACCCTGAGATCCCATAAAGCCAATGGCCCCTTGCCTGCCGTGTTCCTGTTTACAGCCCCTAGGGCAGTGAGGCCTCGCTGCCTCTGCAGTGTCTCTGGGCATCCTGGTCTGATGGGACTCCTCATGTTGCAGCAGGGAAATGGGAGGAAGCCATGTGCCCGCCCAACTGGGCTGCGGGTGCCTTCCGGGTGGTGCAAGGGATTAAGTCGCAACACTATGAAGCTATCCGCAGCCACTGCAGCACGAGTTCGATCCCCGGCCAGGGAGGTAACCCACATGATACAGCAGACTTCTTCTGTGTTGCCCACTGCTCCCCTCAGCAGTATATCTCTGTGGATCCGCCTGTTCTGTTCCCTACTCTGTCTCTGGTGAATCCTCTCTCTCTCACCCACACACACTCCTCCCCATACCTCTGGCTTACACCCCAGCTCTTGTATGCATAAATTAAAAAACAAAAAAAAGAATAAGGCTGCAGACCTCTGCCCTCTGCTAATGGTGCAGCCACTACTTTACCCCTTCTGGGAAAGAGTGCTGAGCCAGGGGCCTTGAGGTCCCTGTACACCCAGAACCACCTGGAGACCCATTCCTCAGAGGCCAGGGTTGTGCCCATGGGTCCTTTTCCCTTCTGGGGCATCAATATTTCTGGCTTGGCAATAGCTGGCTGTCCAGAGACTCACACTCTTGGGGTCCCCATCAGGGCCTCAGTGGGCATGGAACCTGGCCTCTAGGCCTTGGGGCCAGACCTCACTCCCACCTCGAACAGAGATCTCCTAGTCCTTGGTACTTGCACCAAGAACCCAATAGGCTGTGATGGAGGAACCTTGTGTCTGGGCCCCTTACACTGTCTCTGCTAGTCCTGGACTTCATTGTCTGGCCTGCCATGCCCCAAAAGTAGCCCCTGGCACCTGTCCTTATATGTTAAAGCAGACAGCCACCTGGTCCAGCTCTCCTGGCTATGCTGGCTCTGTGCATCTGCTGCCTGCTCAGCTAGCCTGCCCGGCCACAGCTGACCAGCTCTGGGTCATGGTCCAGGCCAGGTGTGGGCTCCGAGGGTGCAGCCCGCCCCGGATCGGATGCAGAGGAGGCCTGGAAGACAGGCTCTCTCCCGGGCGATGTGGTCAGGTGGGCTGAAGCCCTTCAGCAGAGGTTTGCTGGGGACAAGCCCTCCAGCCTGCCGGCCTCCCCGCCTGCTTTTGATTTCATTTCCTGATTTTCTGCTGACGACTTTAAAGAGGAGCATGGTAATGGCACAGGCAGGCAGCTGAGGTGCAGCCACCGGCCTGATAAGAAACACAATAAGTGATTCCTTCGCCCTCTCCTTCAGGTGGCAAGCAAACTATAAGCTGCTCCTCTCAACCACCAAGATTGAGCTTTGAGAAAGAAAGGAAAGAGATTGTTCTGGGGAACCAGTTTAAAGCCCTTATTTCTGCAGTTAGTGTGTTTAGCTCAGGCTGCTTGGGTGGCTGCTGTCTGTAGAAAGACAAAGGCATCCGGAGTTCTGGAAGACAGACATCTGGCAGGGGGGCTTGGCGTGGAGGAAGAGGCATGATTTCCCTCAGGACCCGGAGCGTTTCCTCTGCCCGACATGACTTTCCCAGGCTGCCCCTCCATGGGGGAGTGGGAGTGGGGCCCCCCAAACCCAGCCAGGCCCTGGACGGGTTGGACAGCTGGTCCACATGGCCTTGTTATCTGGTGGATGGAAGTGTTTAGACTCTTGTGGAGGTTGGAGAGGTCAGTGGCTCCGAAACCTCCTCTGAGTCACACTCACTGTGACCTGCCCGGGATCCGGTCCTTCTCTGGGCTGCAGGAGTTGAGGCCCAGTCCACAGATGCAGGGAAGAGGGGGCAGGGGGTAGGAATGCTGCAGGGGGGCTGTTCCAAGTCTCCCCCATCTTACCCACATCCTTCCCCCCTCCCTAGGACTGTCAGGAGAGGGGTCAGTGGGCCTCCCCAGGCACTCCAGGGCCAGATAAGAGTGGGGCTTCTGGAATCACAAACTTGGGTTCAAATCTTGGATCCTCCCGTTTTTAACTCGGTGGCCTGTGTCCAAGCTCATTTTGCTCTGGCTATCAGACGATAATAGTGCCTGCCTTGTCGTTTTGCAGAGAGGGTTACATAAGCTCCTCCGTGTTAGGGCTCTCAGCACAGCTTGATAAAGGGGAGCTGTTCTGCCTCATGATGAGGCCTTGGCCTCCCATGGTGGTCTGTGGGGAGGGGAATGCAGAGAGACGGCAAAATAAGTGCAGTTTCTGTGCCTCCGAGCGCTGCCTCTGGGGCCCCAGGCTGCCGCCCAGCACCCAGGGCACCCACCAGCAGCCCTGCCCTGGTCCATTAAACAGCTCTGCCCCAAGTAGGTGTTCGTGTACATTTCCCTCCCCGGGGTCTTCCCACCCTCCCTGCCAGAGCAGGCAGAACAAGCGCAGGGCTTGTTTGCCCATGAACCATTTCACTTATACTCTGTAGAAAAGGAGAGGAGGGAGCAAACCCAGCCTCTTTGATAAACTGTGATATGAACTCCAGCGTAATCCAACAGCTGTGATCTTTACAAGGCCTGCTTCTGTGCTGGGAAGTGAGCGGCTCCACTCGGCCGGCCAAGATGGCCCTCTGGCCAGCCGGCCTTGGGCTTCATCAGCTGTGCCTGCCCCCTCCTCTTCCTCCCGGCTGCTTCCCCAAGAGGACTTGACAGAGAAGAAGGCTTCTCTTTAGCCAGCGACTGTGCTGTGAACCCTACAGCTCCAACCCCAGCCAGCCTAACTGACGGTAGATGAGGCCCCCATGCACCCTCCTGGGGAAAGGGGTGCCCCTGAGATGAGGGGGACATTTGAAGAGCGTGGGGTGGGAGTCTGATAGGGAGAGGAGGAAGGAGTCCTGAGGCCCTTTCCGTGAGACCCCTACCCAGAGATATCCAGCAATAAGGCTTCTGGTTCATTCTGTCCTCTCCTCACCCCTGAGTCAGGAGTGGTTGCTGCTCCCATCCAGTAGATGCCCGGATGTGCCCTGACTAATGCTCCCCTCCCCTCCCGCAGTGTCCCCAGTTTGCATAAGGGCCCCAGTTGTGGGGAGGCAGTGGAGTGAGGAATTGATTGGCTGCTGAGGTGGGTGGTGGGGCAGGGGAGCCTGGGCCTGGGAAGCCTCTAGAAACTGGACTTGTTTTTAATTGCAGGGGCTGCGGGGGAGGGCCTTGCACGAAGAGTCTCTCTTTCATGCCGTAATTGGGAAATTCCACTTTGCTGTCCTTGTACGTTCTGCCTGGGAGACAGGGCCAGCTCACACCGTCCAAGCCCTCCCCACCCTGGCTCCCCTCCTCACCCTGTTTCCTCCAGGCCTTCCGGGCCTCTGGAGTTACCCTGCCTGTCTTCATATGTCACCTTACCTGCTTGGGGGTGGGAAGGGATTGGCCAGGCCCCCAAAAACCCTTTGTGCTGATGCTAATGAAAGATGAATGGGAATAAAGTGGCAAGACCCAGATCCCTGGTTCAAATGGCTTTTTAGAAAAGCATGCCTTGCCTCTGGCCCCCCCAGCTTGCAGGAGAGAGCTTCTAAGAGGTTCCTCTCCAGGGTTCTCTTCCTCTGGCCCCCTTAATGGATTGCATTCATTTGCTCAGAATAAAAATAAATTGCCTTGACAAACATGTGCCAACCTAAGTCTGTCTGTTAGAAGAGGCCCTGACCCATCTACCCAGAATGCAGGCGGGGTTTGATCTTTTATTAGTTTGTAGCCATATTGATCGGGTCCCCAGCTGAGGGGAAGGAGACAGTACATTGAGCGGGGCTTGTCAGTAAGCAATTCTTCCAAGGAATATCTTAACTTCCCTCTTAGAAGAAGCTTCTCTGCTTGCCAGCTTTAGGTAAGTCGCTCAGATCCTTGTGTGAATCTTCCAGAACTTTCCATAGTCATCCTCTCAGCAACTTGTGCTAGAATCTTCTGGAACTTTCCACAGTCATTCTCCTTCCCCATGGGATGGAGGCAAGGAAGGGGAGCTTTTGTGGAGATGCAGGATGGGACAGGAGTGTATAGTGGCTGAAAGGTTCAGCGCGGTAAAGAAAAGGAGAGCCAGGCTACATTTCTCAAAGGGAGGGAAAGTTTATTGCGCCCCGGGCGGACCTCACGCACCCAAGGTGGGGGTCAGTGAAGCCACGGGCGTTGTTAGGGGGAAGCAGGGTTTTATAGGGTGAGGAGAGGTCAGGTGGGTAGTTGGGCTGTATGGTGGGAAAAGTTCGTAGGGCAGGTAGGCTCATCGTCTGAGTCCTCCTGGCAGGTATCCGCATTCCTGCCCCCCAGGTGGGCTTCCGGGTAGGCTTTTGCATTCCGGCCTGCTGCATGGACCTTTCAGTGGCATCTCAATTTTGCACAACCCGCTCTTGGCACTGATTTCCTCACTGAAGACAAGGCCAAGGGAAGGTGGATGCAGAGAGGCACGTTCTGATATGCCACACGAGACTGCCTGGGAGGAAGAGCCTCCCAAGGTGAAAAGGTGGCCTTAGGAAGGACAAAGTTCAAGCCGCCCAGAGAGCCCAAAACTTTGTCTCCTCACCTGGCCAGGTGCCAGGTCCCAGAACCTCAAGGAACCATCTATGATGGGGTGGGGGTGGCTTGACTCTGCCTCCTCCAAGCAGTCTCCACGCTGCCCTTGTGGAGCCTACTGTCGCACACACTGGCGCTCCCTGTAAGAAGTGATGTCTTTTCTTCGGATAAATGGAAACCACATGTGACGGGCCTTGCTAAGCCAGGCTGGGATTAATTAGTTCCGACAGTGGGTGTGGGGGTTGGAGAGAAAGCACTGGCCAGAGGGAGCTCCTCCAAATGTGTGCTGGAAATCTGGGAGCTTTAGAGGGAAGGGTACCCCTTCTTTTCAGGGGTCCTTCTGGTCCTCCTGGATTTCGGGGAAGGGGAGCAGACCATGTTTTCCCTGGCTTTGAGCTGGACTTGTAGGAGGTTAGAAGGCACAAGTGAACTTGGCAGGGGGAGGCCATGTGGCCCAAGTAGCCCTCCCTCTGTGGAGCCAGCCATTTGCCCCAGGCCCCTGGGGAGGGGTGAGGACTCAGGAACAGAAGGGTGTAAGGCTCATTGGCACCCACTACATGGTTGTAGTTGACTCACCTCCCAGGTGCTGGCACCTGTTTGGTCCTTTCCGAAGTGTAAGCACTTTCTCTGTTGTTTACACGCACAGGAGCATCAGAGCCCCAGTCCAGAAGCCAGCAGGGCTGGGGCTGGTTGTCAGGATTGCTTGCCAGGGGCTGAGCACTTGATTATGAATTTTATCCTGATGCTGGAGAGGTGGTTTACTGGTGGAATCTTTAGTACTCTCTGAGTGTGACTGTTCCTTACCTCAGGACACCAGGAAACTAAGAGTTTAACTTTGGTAAGTCAGACAGCTGGCTCCACTAGCAAGTAGTAGAGGGCTATCCCATCACACACTCTTAACCCAAGGGCCACAGTTCAGAATTGGCTCCAACAAGTCCTGTCCATCTTGGGGAAGGGCTGCAAGTGAGCCAGGTGTCCTTAAAAAAAAAGTAAAAGTAAAAGTGCTTTTAAACTCCTTCTAGAACAGCAGTGACAGTGTCCCTGCATTTCTCAGGAAGCTCTTTTATCCTGGCCTCACTTTAGCTTATCTTTCCTGCCCTTGGAGCCCCTACATACTTCTCCTCTCTCTCCCCACAAGTAGCTTCCTTTAGCAGGTAGTCACGAAGATCACACATTGACACCATGTGCGTGCACACACACACACACACAAGTCACCCCGTCTTCAGAAAACACCCAGAAGGGTTTCCATCACATGTAGTTTGTGAAAGGCAGCCCAGACTATTTGCTCCTTCCTCAAGGAAAGGAGTTCCTGGCTCTGAGGCCACGAGATGGTTGAGTCTTGGAGGGGCCGGGCCTGGGGACCTGGGAACTGAATTCAGCCTCAGACGGCAAGCACAAGCCCATGTGAAGTAGGATACAGTCCATGGGGGCAGGATGCTTTATGAGCCAGGCTGCCGTGGCCCACCCAAGAGGCTCTTGGGATTCGAAGTGGATAATGGAAATTTATTTGAAGTTTGCAGGTCCGTTCCCAGGAGAGCCTGGGCTTTGGGTCTGTGGCTGTTGCCTCGTGTCTTAAATGCCCTGTTGCAGGGCATGTGCTCCGGCCCACTCAGCCCAAGTCTTGGGGTAGGATCTGTGGTGTTGGGACATGCTCCATGGGGGTGCCTGGCTCCAGGCACCCCAGAGCTGAGGCTCTTGGTTCTCTTCCAATCTGGGTGTTGGAGGCTACTTGGGAAAAGTGCCTGATTTCCTGTCTGGAATGTGCTTTTCCTCAGCCCTCATTGGCAAGAAACTACTCTCCTGTGGCATCTCCCTTGCACCCAGTGTGGGCCATTAAACCCACAGAAATCCCCACAAAGACCTGTCCTGATGTGGCCTCCTTCTCCTCTCCTGGGACGCTCATCCTGCTGGCTCCACCTCTCAGGCAGCGTGAACTGCTGAATAAATCTGTGTGTCATTCTGTCTTCCTTTCAGGCCCCTGCCTCGGTAGACTCTGGCCCATCCGTTATCCTGGGATATTTCCGGTCTTTGTTTCCATGACATAATCTCATTGGATCTGCCCGGCCTTTGGACAGTGAATGTCTTTCTTGGTCTAAATCTCCCTTTTAACTCTTGCTGAAGAGGCCGAGTCTCACTGCCTCCTTCCTCCCGGAGTCTTTGCTTTTCCTTCTGGTTGGTTGCAGTGGCCTGATAGCCACACTGGCCTCTAGCTCGGGAACTGAGCCAAGATACCTCTTACGGGCACTCCAGGGTCATCACTCATTTTTCCAACAGGCTTTGTTCCTCCAAGGTGGTTAGTTCTTCTTCTTTTTTTTTTTTTTTAAGATTTATTTATGCATATAAGAACTGGGGTGTGGGCCAGAGGTGTGGGGGTGTGAGAGGATCACCAGAGACAGAGTGGGGAACAGAACAGGCAGATCTACTGAAATACACTGCTGAGGGGCGCAGCAGGTGAGACAGGAGTGTTCTGCTATGCCATGTGGGTAGCTCCCTGGCTGGGGATCAAACTCATGCTGCAGGGGCTGACGACAGCTTGATAGTGCATTACTTAACCCCTGTGCCACCAGGGCGGCCCAATGTGGTTAATTCTCATGGACCTGTGCTGTCTGTCCTGATCCTCATCTCATTCTTTTCTTTCTGTCATGGCACCACATGCTGTGGCCCCCAGCATTGCCGCAGCCTCATGCCCAATGCTTGCACATAACTGCTTCCCTCACTCAGCTTGGGGCCATCTGAGCCTCCCGCTGCTCCCCAGAGAGCCACTTCTTTAGGTTGACAGGACACCCATGTCTTATTCCACCCTGAGCTTTGTCATCAGTAGGCCCGTGGCTTGGGTGGCCCTTTCTGCTCTGTCCCAGACCTGCCACCTGCACATGCGCTCTGTCCCTGTCAGTAAGAACAGTCCTGCAGGCTGAGGCTCCCACTCAGCCCTTCACACAGCTTCAGACAACACGTCTCGCAAGTTCTGCTACGTTCCAAGAAGTTCTAACTTGATTTTCCTGCCTCTTAGAAGAGCCCCTGTCTTTCTTCAACCGTATCATCCTATTGCTTCAGAGCCCTCATCTGTCTTCGTTCCTCGTCCTGACCAGAGCCAGGTGGCAGCCTTACCTCCCAGGATGCCTTGATTCCTGAGATGCCTTTTTTAATACAAATTTTATGTGAATGCACAACTGACTATTAAACAGTGCATAAGTTGTAAGTGTACTATAGCAAAATTAATTCTCACTCTCTTCCCCCTTGTCAGGAGCACAGAAATCAAGGACATCTCCAGTGTGCCAAGGTCCCTTTCAGGTCACCTCCTGCCAACTGTCCCTTCTCTCCTCCCCAGAGTAGCCACTGTCCTGACTTCTAATGCTGCAGGCCCATTTTCCCCGGCTTTGAACTGGCTATAAATGGGATCATACAGTTTGTTCTCTTTTACAAAGTCTGGCTCCTTTCACTCCACCTTGTTTGGTGAGAGTCATCTATGTTAGATGTAGCTGCTCACGTTGCTGTAGAATGTTCTGACCCATTTTTAACCCATTCTACTATTGATGGGCATTTAGGTTGTTTTCAGTTGGGCGCTATGGTGAATAATTCTGCAACAAACCCCTTTTTCTGTGTCTTCTGGTGAAGAGGTGCACGTTTCTCTTAGGAAGAGAGCAGGGAATTGCTGGATCAGAGACCGCATGTTTCACCCAAGCGCCTGTGCTGATTCTGGCTTCCGTCGGTGGCCTGAGAGTTCTAACTGCTGACACCCTCAGCATTCTCAGTCTTTGGTTTTCTCCATTTTAAAAAAGAGATTTATTTATTTATGATTAAAAGAACTGGGGTACAGACCAGAGGTGTGGGGGGTGAGAGGATTCACCAGAGACAGAGTGGGGAGCAGAATAGGCAGATTGACCGAAGTACCCTGCTGAGGGGAGCCGCAGGCATCAGGAGAGGTCTGCTGTGCCAGGTCTCCCTGGTTGGGGATCAAACTTGCACTGCAGAGACTGCAGATAGCTTCACAGCGCTGCACTCAACCCCTTGTGCCACGAGGGAGGCCCTGGTTTTCTCCATTCTGAAGGGTGTGGAGGGATACACCTTGTAGTTTGATTTGCATTTTCCTGAAGACTAATGAGGTTGAATACTTTCTCCTGGCTTATCGGCCTTTGGCCAGTGTAGCCTCTCCTCTTTCCCAGACCTGTCATTATCTCTGCTCAGTGACAGCCATGCTGCTCCCTTTACAGTGCCTTCCCACAGATAGAAGTTCTTTATTTTAAAGTCATCCAGGTGATCGTTTTTGTTTCATAGTTAGCATTTTTTTTTTTTTTATGTACTGTGGTGCTTTTTCAGGGGATTAGGAGCTCATGAGAACTAGCTCGTGAGAATTAACCACAAAGCTGCCTGTTTCTGATTGATGTTTGCTAAGTGTTCCCAGTGAGCGAGACACCCAGCACTATCCACCTAAAACCCAAAAGCAGGATTTCCTAACTCTGGACAGGATCTCGGAGGCCACCTAGTCCAGCCTGCTCCTCTTGTGTAGCAACAGAGATTCTTATCTCCCTGCTCCCCAACAGCACCCAACTGAATCCAAGGGGGCTTTGTCCCATCAGCCTGCAGCCTGGAGTTGGGTACCCCTAACCTAACTATGGTGGTCAGCACTCCTTGGGTGGCAGGTGGCAGGAACCTGCTCAGAGACACCAAAACATGCAAGGGGGCAAACTGGATTACGCAGCCAGACCAAGGCTGAAGCAGCCGGTCCAGGCCCTTGGTGTGTCCCGGTGGCGCTGTCTGTCCTCTCCCCCTTGTTTGTGGTCAGCCTTGTTGTTTTGTCTCTTCAAGTGGCAGAGACCTGTTCTCCTTGTCATGTGGCCATCACAAGGTCCCTGTGGGTCACACTCCAGGGAAGCTCTGATGGGCTCACAGCAGTGGTGTGCCCACCATGGTGGGAGTCCTGGGAGCAGCAGCCCTAACAGACCCCGACACAGCGTGGGGAATACCAGCAGTCTAGAGGAAAGAGACTGCTCGTTCCATGAGCACAGGGAAGCTGCTGAGCGGTGAGAACCGCAGGGCTGCCCTCCTGAGCGGGACTCTTCCTTGGCCAATGAGGAGGGTGATCATCTCCTTCCCCTGCTGAGCCTTGGGGGATGAAGTGACATCACAGGGGAGGGCTTAGGGGAGTCTGGCAGCTGGTAACTGCAGTAAGTACCAGGCACTCAGGGACCGTCTTTGCAATAAGCAGCGTCGCCTCTTTTGCCGCAGAGCTGAGCCTCACCAGGGCTCCCCCTTTCCTGTCCCTGGTCCCCTCCCACGCGGCAACCTACTGCTCCCACGGCTCCTGGAAGGCAGATGTCCGGGGGTCAGCTCTGGCCTTCTCTTGTTTCTAAAGAAGGGTGAGAGAGAAAGCCATTGAGCAAACCTTGACTTGACCCCAGGCATCCTTCCTTCCTCTGCTCCTGGCCTGGACCCTGCCCTGTTCCGCCTCTTGATTGTGCCAGACAAAAAACTAGTTCTCACCTCATGTTGAAACAAATAAAGGTAGTGGGTGGTCAGGGACAAGGATGGGTTCACTAAAACTGAAAAAAACCTGCCATAGCAACCTCCTCCGTCGGCCCTGTTCCTGGACAGGCCCTGTCTGATGGTGAGATGCCCCCACAGCCCGGGCCCTCTCCTGCCTCCCATCCCCCCACCTTCAGCAGGAGCTCTGCACTGGAGTCTCTCTGGACCTGCCACTGTGACCAGAGAGCCCTGTGCCCTGATTGTCTTCTGCTGCTAGAGGAGGAGCAGTTGATTGTGGTTCTGGAACCAGAATCTGAGGACAAGGGCGCTGGGGAGGCTGACCCAGCCAGTGTCCACTCTCTGGTCCAGGTTCAAATACTGACTGAAGGGTGTGAATCAGACCCCACTGCAGACCCATTGCGGTGGCTGCTGGAGGGACGCCCCCCTGCCGTCCCAGCAACCGAATCCTCCGTCCCTCCCAGGAAGGAAGGCAAGGGGAGGGCAGCTTGTGTGTGTATGAGACCCCACTGTGGGGGTGGGTGGCGTGTGGGCAGCTTCTAAGGAAGCAGGCCCCCCACCAAACCCTTCTCCATGGTTTCCTCCCCTTTTGCCCCTGGCCAGAGGCAGAAGTTGCCTGCTCGGTAGTCATGTGTGGAGCTGGGGTCAGCCACAGGCCCAGCCCTTCTCAGCAGGTCTGCCCGACACGTGCCCTGACACGCTTTCCCCACACACGTGCCCCCAGATGGTAGCCTAGGGTCACAACTGAGGAGAGACCAGTCTTGATTAGTGCTAAGTGGCCGAAGGGACCTTGAGATCAGCTCAGTTCCTTCACACAGGAGAAATCCCAGGCTTGGATTTTTCCAGTAAATATTTCCTGTATTTGGCCGTCTCAGGCCAGAGACAGGGCACCCAGGGATGACAGGAGGGGTGGGGAGAAGGAGCCTGGCTACCGGGCTGGGGCAGGAGTATAGATTCACTCCCCAGAGAGTTGCCTCTGTGACTGCCTAGAATGTGGGCCCTGAGCAAGCCCGGGCACCCCGGGGACTGAGAGCTTCCTGTCTTCACCAAGGTGGCAGTCTAGCGACAGGGGCCAACAGGTGACAAGTGACTCAGAAACGTGTGCCCCAGTGTTGTGATTCATGCTTGGCAGGGAACCCAGGGCGGGGGTGGGGGCACTCAGGTTCAGGCTTGTGGGAAGGCGGGTGCCCCACGGCTCCTGCAGAGCCAGGAAGCAGTGACCTGGATCCGATGTTTTCTCAGAGCATGAAAGTGCCCTAGTTTTCCCTTTCCTCAGGCTCAGCTGAAGCTACGCCAAGAACTGGCTTTTAAAGGCTGCCTGAAATGTGGTGTGGAGCCAAAAATCTATAGAGCCAGTGCATTTGTGACCTTGTTGAAAATGCTTACTGAGTAAAATCGAGGGGGTGGGATTTGGGATTTGTTTGTTTGTTTCTTTTTTTAAATAAAAAAAAATCAGTTTGGCCCTCCTCACCCCATTCCTTTCCTCTTGGCCTGTTCTCTCCCTGCTGCCCGACCCCTCCAAGCCCCACTGCACTCATTCCTCATTCCGACACTTGTCCACACCTCCCCCATCCTCCCATCCCCCGTGTATCAGGGATGAAAACTAGCAAGTGGGTAAAAATAAGGAGCCTGGGTAAAGCCCTGGAAATTAGGCCACAGCTGTCAGGCCAGGCAGGAGTCCTTTGCATCTGAGGATGTTGCTGCGGGGAGCAGGCACTTGGGTCCACCCCATGAGGATAGATGAGCAACACCCCCCTGTGCCCCCCGTGATGGGCTACTGCTGTGCTGGCCTAGGGAGGGCCAGGAAATGCCATTTGTCAGCAAGCAGATCTGTCCTGGTGCCCATGGGCGGGGCTACCACCGTGGCTGAGCTGGTGGCTGCCCTCCCAGGGATAGTCACAGATACCACTCGGCCTTCTGACGAGATGCTCTGTCAAAGCACATGGGGTAGGGGCATGCCCAGCCTGATGGAGGAGTCCAGAAAAGCTTCTAGAAAGAAATGCTGTCTAAGCTGAGCCCTGAAAGATCAGAGCCCGGCTAGGGGCAGGGCAGGGAGGGGAAGGTGTTTCCCATGTAGTAAGTGGTTTGCTCAGAAGCACTGGGACCAGGTGCCTGACTGCGTCCTACACCACTGTGGCCTGAGCTGGTCCAGAAAACTCTCTCCACCGACTGTGTGTGTGCACAATCCCTGGGGCAGGGGGTGGCGGGGGGCACACCAACCGCAGACAAGTGGCCACCCTGGAGCCTTGGAGGTGGGAGGCACTGAGCCCTCTCGTCCTTCAGCCAAGGAGGGGTTGGGGCCTGAACCCAGCACCTCTGTGCTCCCAGGACTGCGGTGAATGGAGGCAAGGGAGGCTAAGGGCTCATTGGCCGTAGGGACGTTCATTCATTCTCTATGGCAGATGTGGCCTCATGTTCCTTCCCCACCATTAAGCACCAAAGGCTAGTGAGTGGCTCAGGAAGCTTGCTTGATGAGGGATTGTGTGGCTACATCATTCTAGAAGGGACCAGCAGTTTGAGCAGATAATCTGGACTAAATTTAAAACCTTCATACTCCAGACATCCCTGCCCTGACTTGTTTGGCTCTGCAGGGCAGCCTTCAGCCAGTTAATTCCAGATGCCTGGGAATGCAGCCCACTTGTCTTATCCTTCATTTCTCCAGGGAAGAGTCAGCTTTTTCCTTCCTCCCACATGAACTGAACTCCTCCTTCCCTGACAGAGGAAAGCCTGCCTCCTTTGAGCCCCTTTCCTGCAGGAGCACCCCACCTACATCTGTCGGTAGCCCCTGGCCCTGACAGCTGGCTGGTTCCTGGAGTTACCTCACTTCCTTCCTGCTCTTGAAGCCTGGGCAGCCGCCCCAGACCAATTCCTTCTGCTTCTCCCGCCCCCCAGTAGCAGGGTCACTGGTTTCTCAGCTCTTCAGCTGTGTACCCCGTCTGTGAGTATTTCCCGTCCCCTGACCCTCCACAGGAAGACGTGTAATCTTCCTGTCTGGGGAAGCCCGAGGGGAGGGGGCCATGGAGAAGCCACTGGCCCTTCATGTCTCTGCTCCCCCTCCTGCCTGTGGTGCCTGAAATAGCAACAGGAGCACCCTCTGTGCCCCCAGCCCCACCCCTGCAGCCCAAGGTCACTCTGCCCTCCACAGGGCCCTGGGCTGGTGTGACCCGGCAGCTGCCCGGTGTTATCTGTCCCTGCTCGGCTGCCGAGATGAGTGTCTGTAATTATAGTTCTTGGAAGGTTGCAGCTCTCATTTCGTTTGTGTGGTGTTTGAGAAAAGTTCCGGCCTCTCTTCACATGTTCAGTCCTCCCGAGCCAGCCAGGGGGCTGCTGGGAGAGCACAGGCAGCCATTGGGCGTGCCCCCAGGCCCAGCAGGACGGCAGAGAGAGAAGGGCCAGGACACAAGAGGCGAGGCCAGAAAGGAAGGCAGGACCATAGACCTGGACAGGGGTGGGGCTGAGAGGGTGGGCAGGGCAGAGGTGGCACCTGATCAGAGGGCCTGAAGCGCTGGCGCAGCCCCCTGAGATTCCCATCTCAGCCCCCTGCCGTGATTGTCCCTCCACCTCCAGCACCAGCTCCTAGTGTCCCTCTTTCTTGGGCTTGACCTCGCTCTGTCCTACCCCTCAAAGGCCATCCAGAAAGGCAGCCCGAGACCCTTTGCTCTTAGCCTTGGACGGAGTTTGCATGAGGCAAAGGGACTTCGGGAGCAGCGGGAAGGTGGCCTTCCCTGCTGTGGTGGTGTGTAGGGCCTGACACCCCGCCCTGGAGGAGGCGACTCCCCTCTCTGGGGTAGCGCAGGCTGCGCCTCCATTGAGAGGATGCCCTCTCCTGCGCTCAGCCTCCCTGGAGGAGGCGCCCCTGCCTGAGCAGCCTGGCCCGCTCTCCTGCTCGTATTATGCTAATCACTCTCGCAAACAGGCAGACTTTGGAGGAGGCCTGATTCTAGATGAAGCCTACGCCTTTGAAGCAAAGAGCTGCAGTAGCTAAAAATATCATTTCCCGCCTGTTGATCCTCTCATTTGTAAGATGCATGTTTCCATTGTCAATTCTGGAAATCTGCTGCAGCCCCACGCGGAGCCCGCAGCCCTGACATCTCAGCCGCCAGAGCCCGCTCTCCCCTGCCCCCTGCACGCTCTCCACGGGCAGCCCAGCACACTCCCCGCAGGGGGGACTCGCGATGCCTCCTTGTTTATCAGGAAAAATACCCTTTGAGCCAAAATAAGGGTTGAAAGAGCACAGAAGAGGATAAAATGTGAAGGACCCTTCACGGCCACCTCCTTCCCCAGGCGAAGCCTCTTTCCGGATTCAGGTATTTCCTTCCCAAACCGTGTGTTTGCGTTTGTAAATACACAGCCGGTTTGGTGTCGGTTGTGGTTGTGGTTTCCAGCACCGAATTCTGAGTCAGAACTGTCCCGGCCCCTCGGCCCTGAACTCCTGGGACATGTCTCCAGCCTCCAGGCCGCAGCCAGGGCTCAGGGCCGCGCTTCCTCCCCACCAGGCTGGGCCAAGGCGCCGAACCCCATCACACACGCTTTCCTTGGAGGTGGCCGTCTGGTCTGCCCCAGGGGCAGTGATATGATACTGGGAGTGTCAGGGGGCTCCCCAGCAGGCCCCTCATCTGTGAGACCTGGACCTCCTCAGGCACCCGCAGGACTGTGTCCCAGAGAGACATTCAGATGGCCTCTGGGCCCCCTTTCTTCCTCGCCCACGTAGAATCAGGTGAAGATCCCCTGGGCTGGAAAGGACCTTCCAGGTGAAAAGCCCATTTCGTGCATCTTCAAATTCCCAGAAAACGAACTGTCACGAAAGGA
Source organism: Talpa europaea (assembly GCF_964194135.1). Lineage (NCBI taxonomy): Eukaryota > Metazoa > Chordata > Mammalia > Eulipotyphla > Talpidae > Talpa > Talpa europaea. The sequence goes on along the minus strand of NC_140084.1, from coordinate 11,311,754 downwards.
AGTGTGTCAGCCTCCTGCAGAGGGGTGCAAAGGAGAGGAGCCCTTCCCTGTGGTACGAGGGGTCCCTCCATGCTATCATTGTCACCCTTTCTGCGGGGCCTCTGCTGCCCCGCCCCCCCCCCAGCCCGTCCACTCTGATCTGATCTTTTTACTGTTTTCAGGAGACTGGGCAGGGAGGCCGCGCTGACGTTTGTGCCTGTCACCAGCAGTGGGGACACGCTCACTGCCAGGCTGTTTCCGACCCTTATCTCCAGGCCCTGTGAGCGGGCCCATGTCCAGGGCTCCAGAACGCAGTCTTGGTCATGGAATTTCATAAAACTCCCAGACGAAAATTGTCTCCCTAATCGGAGACAGTTATCTTCTCTGGAAACCAGAAGTAGCCAGAAAGGCGGGAGAGGTGTGTGCCCGAGGCAGGTTGAGTCCCTCCCTGAGCATCTGAGGGGCCCCGACTGAGGGGAGAGTGGCGGCTCAGGACTGGCTGAGACTTGATTTGGTCGGGGGAGGGAAGCAGCCGGGCCTTGCAGGCGATCTCTGTAACCTCATCCCCGGGGACTGCAGGGGCAGTCCCCATTTCTTCTAAGGGAAGGCGCCACCAGGGCTCTGGCCTTAGCAATTTTGGGTGGCAGTTTTCAGTCCTGACTGTGGGGGTTCAGGTGGACTGGACTGAGCATGGCCTGCAGGTCCCAAGTCTCCCAGTGACTCAGTGAACAGCCAGGTTCTGGGGTCTCTTGGTGAGGGGCTGTTCCTGGCTTGGAGGGCCCTCCTGCTGGAGGGTTATTGTGACACTTCTGGGCGAGTGAGGGCACTAATAAGATAGGGACTGATGGCTTCCTGCTGAGAAATGTGACCAGAGCTCAAGGTCAGAGTGCAAAGGCTGCTCCCGGGGAGCAAATGGCCGTCCCTGGACAGCGCCCCCCCACCCCCAGATCCTGGTGCTTCTGTTACTTGCAGGCTATATTTTTCAGGTCACCCCATTAGCTTGAAGGGGGAATTGGCAGAGGCACAGTGTCCCTTCCCCTTATCTGGTCTCCAAGCAGGCTCCACCTCAGGGAACCCCACAGAAGGCCACAAGTACAGGGGTGCCTCCATCCTGGGCATTGGAGCTGTAGGAATTGGATCCTCAGGTGGGTGGAAAGAGGGGCCGAACCAGGGGGGAGAGGTCTGCATCCTCTATAGGTGACATGGTGTGGGGCTGCCTGGGAGAATGGAACGTGAATTCTCCTCAGGGGCTTGACATAGACCACCCCTGGCTTCAGCTTCTTCCTCCATCCTGTGAGCCTGGCTGGGAGTTGGCAGGGCCTGGATGGCCAGGGAGGGTTGGGGCCCGGACACAGCTGGCTGGACTGGGAGTCAGCGTGTGGCCTCTTCACAGGCAGGGTCCAACTTTGTGGGGAGTCTGAGCCCCAGCCTGGGAGGAAACCCTGCTTGGAAGGGTGGTGGGTGGAAGATTCAGAGGCTTCAGATGGAAGAAAGGTTCTGTCGGTGACTCTGATGGCCACCCTGGGGACCCCCAGGTTGTGGGGCTGGGGGATGGTGTGTCCTGGCAGTGTTACCTGGGCTAGCAGTCATTCTATCGATGTCCCCTCCCCTTGACCTCAGGTAGCAGCTGGCCTGGGATCCTCACTGAGGAGCTGATTCCTCATCAGCAGCCACTTCTGCTTCTGGTGAGAAGCCTGATGGAGTCATTCCCGTACGTCCCCCTGGGTTTGAATTTGGGTCCTGGCTGCAAGCTGTAAGTACATCTTCTGGATTCTGTCTCCTGCCATCCCCTTGGAGACAAATCAGCCAGGCGGGAAGAACTAAGTGTAGACATGAGTCAGATGATCCCATCCAGGTGTGCCCATGTGGCCAGTGTGGGTCTGTCACCCACGGAGATAGACCCAGTGTGAGGGAGGGGTAGAAGGAGCTGGCTTGCAGATCCACCGAAGGTTGGGAGCCACTGGAAGATTCTGAAAAAATTCAGGCTCTGGCCCAGCAGAAGGCCCTGTATCTGTAGCCAAGGTGCACGCAAAGCATCTTGCAGAAAATGCAGGTCCGAGCCCCTGTGCCCACTGGGAGTACCTGGGCAGCAGCTGTGAGCTCAGGTGCTGGGTCAGGCTGACCAGACAGGGTCTGTGGCCAGGCCCCTAACAGGGCCTCCCCTGCATTCTCTGAAGTAACATTGTCTCATGTTACAAGGATTTAGATTCCTGAGGCCACCAAGTTTAGAGCAATCACAGACAGATGTCAGTTACGTGTGGCCATTACTAGGAAGGAAATGGCAATTCTGCTTGAAGGAAATCCCCTTCACAGGAGCTATGGCTTGGGAGTTCTCCTGGCGTGGGTGTGTGTCAGCCTTTCCTGCAGTTGATTGTCATGGAAACAGCAGGGTTCTCTTTAGTGACCTAGCCCTGCGTTTTTTCCTTTGCTCTGAATTTCAAAAGATGAAACTGTCACAGGCCCTGGGCTTCCCTACCAAGGGTTAGAGACCAGGGGGTGACAGCTCCTGCTGTGCTCTCACCAGGCCTTTGCTTTTCCCTCCAGCCCCCAGCCCACCTCAGTCCTGGGGCCCTAACCTGCTTGTCTGGACTTCCAGCATGGGGGTCATGCCTCTGCCAACCCACCTGATCAGCCAGGTTCAAGGGCATCTGCATATGGGGTACAAAGGGAAGCCTCTTTTCTGGGACTTCACCTGGACATCTGAACCTGCTGAGTCCCCTCAGAGGCCCCTCCTCAGAAATTGTGGAAGTGCTTCAAGCAGAAACACACTTCACAAAATCCCCACTCTGGGTCAAAATTCTTGGGGCTCCCCCAGGCCCCTGAGCCTGTGCTTCTGGCTCAAACTGAATTCCTCCATTATGTGATCCACCATGCTGTCCCTTCTGGCTGATTCTGTGTTCTACCAGTATCCTTCCCCTGATGCCCCTGGGGACACAGCCCAGCGGGCTTTGGAACCCTGCCTTGGGCTCTGGCAGCTTAGGGCAATAGGAGACTCAGCTGGTGGCCTGTAGATGGTGCTCAGCAGGTTGGGGGGTACATTCCATGTGAGAATGACATCTTGGGGCACTGGCAGGGGTTGAAAATCCCTCTGGGGGTCTGGGATGCAGACAGCCAGAGCAAAGGGGTGCTAGAGGAGTCTGTGAGTGGACAGTGGGGACAGGCTTGGGCAGGTGGCTAAGAGCTTATGGAAAATAGAGGCCAAGCAGGCCAGTCGGGCTGTGTGTGAAGATGACCTCTGTCCTGGGGAGCAGGCAGTGCCCCTCATGTAGCAAGAGGGGCCCCCTGACCCCACTGGGCAGTGGAAGAAGCCTCTCCAAACTCTTTTCCACTCTTGGTTTGTTCCCCAAACCTCAAACTTGGGTGAGAAGCCTGCTCCACACAGGGGGCTGAGACAGGGGGTTCCATGTGACTCCGTGGTGTCCTGGACACTTCTTTCCACCCAGAAGTCCTGAGGTGAGCCCAGCCCAGGCTCTGAGCGCCTGAGCCCAGCAGGTTTGGGGGCTGTGGTCCCTAAGAGTCTTCTCTTAGAGGGACAGGCAGCTAAGTGGACAAAAGGGCCCTTTCTCCCTCTTGCCACCAGCTCTACCCCTCCCTCACCCCTTCCCAACAACTCCCAGTCAGACCCAAAGAACAAGTCTTGGCGTCTCCTCCCACCCTGCAGCTGCCCTCCCCCACCAGAAACTTTTAAGTGTATCAGACACACCGACTGCATTAAACACGAGGAATTCTTAAGGGCTGAGTTGGCAGGGTTACCATGGCTGCCTCTGCCCTGAGGGGCACATTGCCGAGGACTGATGGAAATAAATAAAACAGATTTACAATTTTCATACTTGGGCAGTAAAGAGCTGGAAGGAAAGCGGAGCGAGGGGGCGGCCAGAGGGCGGATGCAGTGAGGCTCTGGAGCTTTCTGAACCTCAGAGGCAAGGCCATTCCTTCTTGCCGCAGCCCTATGTGGCGCTGACCTGAAAGCCGCTTTCTCTTTAAATTCCTAAAGGATCCCAGCTGTGGGCAGGGCCGGGGTGAGGTGGAGGCCCTTTTCCACTGGGAGTGGCTCTGGCCTCTGTATTAGAGGCTGACTCTGCTGTTAGGTCACACTCAGATTTATTGGCTCTGAGACTCCTAGCAGAGCCCAGGAATGCACCCAGGTCCACTGCCCTGGGCCTCCGAGGGGACGGAGACACCATCTAGTGATAAAGGAGAGAGAAAGCCAGGGCGTGTCCCTTGGTGCACAGTCTTGGCCTGCCCCGGAGGCAAGAGCAGCAGCTGGGGATGGAGATGAAGGGAGGAGGTCCAGGCCAGCGGGTGAAGGGGAAGACCCTGAGTGGGAGCACCCAGGCAAGGGAGACAGAGGATTTGGCATCAGAACGCCTGTTCAAGAGGCCCCTTCACTCGTTGCCTGCTGCTGGCTGGCTCAGCCCTGGCATCCATGTTCTGAGGCTGGGATCCCCTGCCCTGGGCTGGAAGCTGGAACCAGGATTGCCTGCCTGGTCACCCTGAAGAGCCCACACTGAGCCCACAGTTGGCACCAGCCCCTCCCCAGGCCACCCCACAAGCAGAGAGCTGAGCTCACAGGCGGGTCTACCTGCCCAGTGGGGCTGGGCTGACTGGGTGGGAGATGGAAGGTGCCAGGTAGTCCTGAGGCCACAGAGTAGGGCAGAAAGGACCCGGCGGGGCCACAGGGTCGGGAGGGCATGTTTAGGGGTGAACTTTTGGGATCAGGTGAGGCCCTTCCCTGGGTCCAGCCCACCTGGGGACCCCCAAGTGAAATTCTCTGCACGACTCCAGTCAGTGGCACAAACAGGGCGGGTTCCTGGGGGCTGGACAGGCTGGAGCCTGGTCCTGCTGTTGGCACAGGGAGAGGGCCCTGCAGACCCGGGCTGCCCACCCGGCCTGGAGCATGGCCACTGAGGCTGACTGAGTTCTCTGTCCATCCCGGGGCCTTTGGGCCCGAGGCCAAAGGGACCGAAGAAGGACCAGACTGAACAGACAGGCAGGAGGAGGGCGCTCCCCACTTTCACGCCATCCCTCAACACTGGCATCTCTTCCCACTCTCAGGGGATCCAGGGTCCCTCCCCGCAGGCCACCGCAACAGCTTCTTGCTGAGGACAGTCTAGAACCAGAGGCTGCGGGAGATGAGGGCACCAGCCTCCACCTCCTCCGAGCCCCCGAATCCTTTCCGCCTCCCTGTTGGGTAGCCTGGTGGGGCCGGCGCGCCCTTCCCCTACCAGCCCCCAGCACTGGGCTGGGTGTCCGATGGCCGATGGTCGGGACAGACAGGCGCCAGGGTCAGCAGGGCTTTACTTGGCGACAAGAGCTGGAGGAGAGGCCCAGCGGGAGCTGCAGGCGCTTCCAGAGCAAATGGCCCAGGGGCCTGGGGAGGATCCAAGGACAGCGGCTGGGGGAGGCTGCTCTGGCTGTGGTAAGGGTACAGGGAGTGGGGCCATGGGAAGGAGTCTTACATCTTCCCTGAACCCACAGGCGGAGTCCTGGTCCCCAGAGCATAACAGGCAGGGAGCAGGAAAGCAGCTCCCCAAGAAGGGCCCCTGAGCTGGATTCCTGCCCTCGGGGATTCACTCCCAGGTAGGTTCTGGGCCTGGGAAAGAGGCCAGGTGCCTCCTTCTGGGGGTTCCAGGCTGCCCTCACCCTCCCAGCCCCCCAACTCTGTGCCAGCTAGGTCAGCTCCCAGGCTCCTTGGGTGAGGTCCCCGCTGCATCACCCCACTAAAAGCCGGGACTGCTCAGCACTGAATCCCATCTCTCGTGTCCCACTGCAGGACAGGATGAACCCCAGGTGGGGGAGGCATCTGGTACAGAGCCGCCCCCACCACCAACTGCCTCGCGCCCCTGGAGAGCAGTGTCCCTTCAGGCCTCCTCTGCACGCTCTGGGCGGGAGGCGGGGCTAGAGCCTCTAAGCAGGTCTTGTCCTCCCAACAAAGGCTGGGCCTCGCCTGCCCCAGGCAGTGGCTGGCCAGGTCCCTGGGGAGAAGCGCATGGGGCCCCTTTCCCACCCCCGGCCTCTCCTGGGCCTCCTCCCTCGGGGCGGGCGGCTGCTGTTTCCTGCTCACGGGCCTTCTCCTGCCTAGCCTGGGGCTGCGGGCGTGACCGCCAGTCTAGGGTCACCTGCAAGGCCAGCTGATGCCCTCTGGGTCTCACTGGCTCCGGCCCATGTGTCACCTGAAGCAGGGGCTGTGGGTGGGTGCCAGGCTGGGGTTCAGGGGAGCCCCTTCGCTGTGGCCCCCCTGAGCTCGGGGCCAGAACCTGGTGCAGGGCGGATGCTTGGCCACTGGTGGTGGTTCAGGGACAGTGATACGAAGCTGACACTGGCCTGGCAGGCATGAGGCCTCTTCCAGGTGGGCACTGCTCCAGCGAGCCTTCCCTTGATTCTGGCCAAGACCTGGGCCTTGTGAAGCTGCCTCGGGGAAGCGAATCTCCCGGACGAAGCAGCCTCCTCTCCTCTTATGAGGTTCTTTCTTGGGCCCCAGGGAGCTTCAGAGCAGGCCTAAGGTGGGTTACTTCCTTACGAGCTCCTGCTGTGTGACAGAGAAGTGTCCCCTTCCAATTAGGAATCCGAATCCAAATCCAAACAGGGCCAGCTGTCCAGGGGATTGGCAGAAGGGGCCAGAAGAAGAGGAGACACAGCCCGGTCAATGGGAACTCCCATGCTGGTATGAGGGGCAGGGGCCTCCACACTGCATGACAGAGGCCACCTCAGGGCACACACACTTGGGCCCTGACTTTCTCCAGCCCTACGGGGGGCCACAAGCTTGTTTATAGGGGTTCCCCATGCTTTGTCAGGCCTCTTTAATGACCCGCCCACCCCCATCCCTTCTCTCTGCCTTGTGTCCAAGCATTTTCCTAGCCCTCGTCTCCTGATGAATAACACTTTAATATGGGTACTCAAAAATATGGGCAAATGTGTAATGCTTGCAAGCTGTGTTCCATTATTGATGCTACGCTTGAGAGCCAGGCAGGCAGCTCAAGCCGGGCTGGGGCTCAGCAGAGAAGTAATGACGCAGCAGCCCTGCGAGGCAGCCATCTGCCGGCCCCACGGGTGGGGTGGCCCGGCCCCCAAAGCCCGCTCACAACGGGCACTGAGGAGGCCACGCAAGGAGGTTCTGGAAACTGATGTCTCGCGGTCTGGATCTTCCTGTCTTCCTCCCCCGTAGTCAGCTGTGCGGCCCTCTCTGCCTGGGGTGATGGAGGACCCCCTGCCTGGGCTGTGTGGGGACCAGGCCAGATGCTGCAGAGGGAACCGCGGCCCATGGAGGCTCTGAGGTCGCCTTGTAGGTTGTTCTCTGGACTGGGGTTGAAGTGAAAACTGAACCCCTAGTGTTCCCCACCCTGAGCTTCCTGACAGCTGTTCAGGGCTTTCTAGGATGTGGCCCTGCTGCCCCACACAGACTCATCTGGCCCAGGCCGGGGGTGCCCGGGACAGGGCCCCACACCTGGTGAGTGGCCAGTACTTCCCCAGGCTGCTGATTCCTGATGCCTTGTGGGAGGTAAAGACTACCTAGGGGCTCGCTAATGATTCATTGTTACCGCCTCTGGGGACTTCACAACCAGCAGCCTGGGAGGTATTTTCCTTTTCCACAAGCCAGGGGATGGGACGGGCAAAGGCTGGATGAGGTGATCAGGTTGCTGCCGGCCCCCTCCACAGGAACCGAGCTCCCTCAGAATCTGTGAGCACTGTCTTGGGACCTGAGAGTGGGGGGTGCCCACAGCAGTCCCTCCACCCAGCAGCCTCCAGGGGCAGGGGAGACAAACCCCACGGAGGCAGAACTCTTGGTACAACCAGAGCCGGAGAGACTTGAAGACCAGGGGGTGACGTGTGCTCTCCCCAGCTGCTCTCTGTGGGGTCTCAGCCTGGCGTTTGGTGCTGGTTTCCCTGGGCAGGGCAGCCAGGCCCCAGATGATGAGGTGAAGATGTAACAGCTCTCTGTGGATGGGGGTATGCACAGCGAGCAGGGGCCTGCCCAGACCAGCACGGGGGTGAGCTGGAGCGGGACACAGGAATGTCCCCCAACCTGCCCACGGAACCTTTGCTGGAGATGAGCGTGGGCCCCCCACGAAGTAGGGCTCAACAGTGATTATGTTGAGTTGTGAGTGCCAGGCTTTCTTGGTCTGAATGAAACAAGAGTCACAGGTAGGGTCCTGCCCTTGGCAGCTCATGTCCTGTGGGAGAGGCAGTCAGGGGCCCAGGAAACAAGTCCATCACCAGAGGAGTCCAGGAGTGAGACACACTTGGGGAGAAACTTCACTCCCTTAGCAAGGACAGCAGGAGGAGGGGTGCGCTGGGGAGAGGCCTCCCAGAAGACCTGAGCCTGGAATTGAGACCCCCATGGTGGGAAGAATGGCGGCCGAGCTTTCCAGGCTGGGGCAGTGCAGGCCAGGCTGCAGGGCGGCAGCTGCCTGGGAAGGTCAGGAGCAGAAGAGCCCTCGTGGTCAGCGTGCTCTGCATACAGAGGAAACCCAGGCACTGAGGTAGCAAAGGGACCTACTACCGGGAAGTAGTAGGTGAGGAGAAGTGTGAGCTGAGGAGGCTGGTGAGGGCTGGATATTATTTAGCTCCTGCAGGAAGCTGCCGGGAGTGCCATCCTCTGATTATTAGCACCTTTCAAGGATTGCCCCAGTTGGTACGTGGAGGATGAAATTTAGGGGTGTGAGAAAAAGCAGCCCACCCATGAGGAGCCGGCTTGGAATTGACTGGAGGACGGACAGAGAGGCCTTGTGGTTGATAGGACACTGTGGTTTGGGCTGGGGTTACTGAGTGGACAGTGAGGCCATTTCCTGAGCTGGGGAAGGCTGGGGGGATCCAAGTCAAGGCAGCCAGGCGAGGTGCCCTGGAATTTGAAATGTCTGTTAGGTAGAAGGCAGGGCCACCCCCCGGCCCCAGCTGTCCCACCCTGGCCTTCCTGGGGTTTCGGGAGCTGCACCTGGAGCCACTGATCTAGAGACCAGACTAGACAGAGCAGCCACCATCACCATGTTAGAGGAGGAGCAGCCGGTGAGGGAGGAGAACCAGAGAGCAGGGTCACTGGTGAAGGGGAAGGTGTTTCTAGAAAACGATGCCATCTCTGCTCTTCAGTAGCATCGTCAGCATCCCCTGATTTCTTAGTTACACCAGGAGGCCATGGCGCTTGCTTCTCTCACCAACCCCCTTTGCCTGTCCCTCTGCACCCTCCCCAGCGTCCTTGCATGAGAGCACAACCCTCTCTGGCTGCTGTGGCTCCCCGCTGGCCAGTGGTCCCTGGAGCGCCTGCTGCCTGGCAGCAGCCTCTGCTGTCTCCTCTGTCATGGAGACGGCAGCAGCTGCAGGCGACGGGCGTGTGTGACCATTTGTCAGGAGGCTCCCCTTCCTCCCCGGGCTGCCCTTCTGGAACATTTCTATCCCATGGCCCTGGAGACAGGGCTCATGTGGAGTGGGGGTGGGGGGTGGGGGGGTGGCCGGTGCTGCGAGGGGAGAGGAAGGGCTGTCTATCTCTGAAGAAGGGCCAGCCTGCCCCCCATTCCCTGTGAGCTGGTTGTCTCCACCCGCAATCCCAACAGTGCCCCCATATACCATGTCCTGTACACCCCACAACACTTATCATTATTCTTGGTGGCAACCCTTTGAAGAGCCCCTTGTATAGGTAGGTATTGCCCCTGATTAAGAGGTGAAACTGTCACATAGACACGTGGGGTCACACAACCTTGTGTTCTCACCCCCACCAGAGGAGCAGAGGCACCCCCGGCCCTGGCAGAGCCCTCTCTATACATCCCCCCTACCCCACCCGCCACTGTCTCACCCCTCTGCAGCTTTGTTTGGAGCTGTCTGGTGGTTTCTTGCTCCAGTCTACTGGTTCCGGCTGGGCCTAGGTTGGAGACGGCCTGCCCACTGTTTGCTCTTGGTGGTTTGGCCTCTCCAGTTATCAAAGGCTCTGGGATTTCTCCGGGGCTGGGGGTGGGGAAGAATCTTCTTGGGCCTGCGCCTAAGGCATGGCTGGTATCCCAGGGAAGCAGGAAACCAGGCCCTGATACTAGAGAGTGGAGGGCAAGTGCAGTGACCTAGGGGGGACGTGCCTCGGGCATGCTGGCTTGGAATGTGGCTCAAATCGTTCAGCCCACGAAACTTTGGGGCCTCAGACCCCTCTTTGTCCCCAAATCTCATAGACCTAATCTGTGGGTGCTTCCTGGGAGCAGAGACTAAGAGCTGGGCAGACAACATTCAACCCTGGGCTGGAGAAAGTGGGGTGCTGTGCACACCAGACCCCACTCCCCCTGCTGGCCTGCTTTTGTGAGGCCCTACCTGCTTCCTTCTCTGCTTCCCTGGAGGCCCAGCCCCCGTGTTGGCGCCCTGGGGTGTCAAGAGGCTTCCTCTGAGCCTGTGGCTGTTAATGTCACCTTGGCTCAGGGACTCTGACAGAGCTGCTGTTCTTCATTCTCTGGGAATTCTGTTTACTATTTTACAAAATGGAGACACTTTGCTAAAAAGCCCCTCGAGACTGTCAGCAGCGAGAAGGTGGGAAGGAGAAGCGTGCCTGTCCCATCTTGGGGCCTTTGCTGGAGTTTTCGTCATCTGAACAGCAAGGTCGTCACTCAGGGTCATCAGGAGGGTTCACTGGCCCCACAGGGATCTGAGCCTTCTACCTGCAGGCAGCCTGGGCAGGGAGCAACTTCAACAGCACAAACAAGTTCCTGACCCGAGTGCTCCTGGGGTGGGGGCCTCAGCACACACATGGCCAGTGTGTGTGAACTGTCACACGAAGATAAGTTCCATCTGATGATGAAACCGGGAAGGGGCCAGCAGTGCCTGGAGCTGGGGGGCCACATGGTTGTGGAAAATGGGGCATCTGGATGGTAACTCAGAACTCTCAGAGGACTTTAGTAGCTAGAGTCCCACTGTATGTCGGGGAATTTTGTTTTCTTGGCTGGGGCATAGTGGGGGGTAAGGCCATGGGGCTCTGGAGGTGCATCTTGGTGGGGCCCCAGCTCTGCTGTGAACAACACCCCAATGGCTCCCCTCAGGCCTCAGAGCCAGGTTCCAGCACAGCCCCAGGAGAGAGCAACTTCCCTCAGGGGTTGCAGGCCAAGACAGGGGGCAGCCTGGGCCGTGACCTCCGTCCACCCGTCTTCCAGGCAGCTGTGCCTCCTGCTGAACGCTGAGAACATCTTCCACTCGATGGCAGACATCCTGCTCCGAGAGGAGGACCTCAAGTTCGCCTCCACCATGATGCACACCCTCAACACCATCCTGCTCACCTCCTCCGAGCTCTTCCAGCTCAGGAACCAGCTCAAGGACCTGAAGACTCTGGTAAGCCGAGTCCATGGCCCGGGTCCTGTGTGCATGCGCCAGAGGCTGGTGGGAGGAGGGGCAGTGGGGAGCTCCCTGGTCTGTACAGCACCGACCCCCTGGGCGGGCTGTGTGGCTGCGCCCACCCTGGCAGCAAGTCACGGCATGTTTCCGTGGGGCCTCCCGCCAGAGGTGTCCCCCACAGAAGGCTCCTCCCTGTCCCCCGGGTCCAGCGCCTCTCCCACTCACTGACACCCCACCCCACGCCACCCCGCACACAGATGGGCTCAGCACTAGGCCTACCCCGTGGACCCTGTGGGGGGCGTGCCGGCTGGGTCAGGCCTCCGGGTTATATCTTGGCCACGGGTCAGGGGCTAACACTCTCCTTGGCCCTGCCCGCTCTCCCCGGCTCATACTCTGCCCTGCGGGGCACCCGTTATAAGTCAGGGCTTGGTGCTGCCTGTCCCAGGCTGTGGGTGAAGACCCGCCAGGGCTTCTGAGAGAGCAGGGAGGCGCTCGCCCCGGCAGCCCAACAGAGCAGGACCAGGAATGTGGGTGTCAGGCCTCGCTCTGCCCTGGAAAGTGGGGGAAGGGGGGGTGCTTGGCCCAAGGGGCTCTCAGGACACCCAGGCCTGAGTCTGAGGGCATGTGGGGCCAAGCGGCTAGAACGTTCCAGGCCAGCCCTCCTTCCTCCTGTGGTTCCTTCCAGACATTCGCAGAGGCCTTAAGAATTTCCCTCAGGCAGGGGCTCCCGAGTGTGGGCTCCCTCCCTGCGGTTCCCAAGTGAGAGTGAGTTCCAGGGAGTGGGGGTGTGCTGGAGAGCAGGGAGCGATGGCCTTTGAGGATGAGCGCACACGCTGCCGGACAGCTGTCCCCTGTGCCCTGCTGTCCCGCCGGCCGCGCCCCCCCAGGACCACAGAGTTCTGGGAAGGACAATTACCGCCATTTGCTGAGGGCAGAAATGCCAGCACAAAGGAGAGTCTCCCTCCCGCCCAGGCCCTCGCTGCCACCACCACGTGGCATGTGGGACTGGGAGGTAATGACAGGGTCTGAGGAGGAGCTGTCAGCGTTTCCTTTGTGACAGCTCCTTCCCAGCTGGGCTGCCAAACGCAGCCTGGGTGCTGAGCTGGCTCTCAGCACTCTGAGAGGACCCCGAGATCTTGGACTAGGCCCTTCCCTCCATGCAGGTCTCCAAATGGGCCCCCCAGAGGGAGGTCAGAGGCTCTGCCTGCTGTCCCACCCTTCCCTACTCAGGAGAGGGCTGGAGCTTACACATCAGGTGTGTTGCTCGTGATTTGCTCAGGGACCTTTGGTTCCACAGATAAGGAGCCCAGCAGTCCGGCACATGACACACGGGGAGAAACTGGCTAGATGTAAGGTCTCAGGTAAAGGGAAGACACCCCAAAACTCCCCTTACCCCCCACTCCAGCACACCTCAGGGCCTGCCTTAGTAAAAGGCCCCATGTCAGATTTGGTTTAAAACACTCTGAGGCAAACCAGCCTCTTCAGTGAATGTCTGGTATGTGGGCCTTGGTCGGAGCATTACTTCAGATGCAAAATTGGTGGTCTTCCTTGATGAACCAGGAGTTGGGGGTCAGGAGAGCAGGGCCCTGAGTGCCTTGGTGAGGATCAGCTATGACCTGGCTCCTTGCAGGTGCCTGCTCTGCTTCCACAGCCAAGACCAGGATTTGCTCCTCTCAGCCTCTGGTGTGGCCCAGAGACCACAGGCCACACACACACCCCAACCCCTACCCGGGCTCCCCACGTTCTCCACAGCCATGGTGTTGGCCCTGCTGACCAGCATCTACTCAGGCAGGTCTAGGGGCCTCCTTCCCCAGCCTTCTCTCCTCAGTTGGAGAGCATCCAACCCCAGCATCAGCCCCAGGCCCTACCAGGCTGCTGTTGGGGTAACATGGCCTCTCCGGGAGTTGGTGGCTCAGCCTCCACAGAGGATTTCCTGGGTGGACTGATATATGCTAGATGGAAGCCACAATTCTGGAGGGGCCCTGAGGAGGATGCCTGGGGCAATTTAGTCTGGGAAGGTATTGGGCATGACCAGGTGTGTGTCTCTGCCTGGCTGTGTGCTGATGGGGGGCCTGAGGTGGAGACCCCAGACATGCCGGGCCTGGGGTGTGGACAGCGACACACACAAGTGGTTTCCAGCCCCCTACCCTGCAGCTGCCCAAGTCCAGTCTCTCTCTAGCCCACCCCATTTCTAGCCTTGTGTGGGGGCCCGTGTGGAGCAGACGAGGGTGTCTGTTACACGGCAGGCCTCACCCCTCATCTGGAGAGGCCACCTGGGGACAGGGGACCTGCCCAGCAGCAGGTCTAGGGTTACCAGAGGGGGTGACTGCTGGGAAGATCAGGCAGAAGGGCAGGTGGGAGCAGGAAGAAAGAACTTGAACTCCATTGTGGAGCCTGCTGAGGTGCTCCCAGGGGAGGGGAGGTGTGCCGGCTATGTAGCCACATCACCACCACCTGGCTGGGCCTCTCTTGACCAGGCTTGGCAGGGTGTCTGGGCTGGGTGAGGTTCTAGGTCGTGCCTGACCCCCGCCCCCTGCCCCCAGCCCTGCTGTAGGTCTGCACCTGCAGCTGCTCGACGTCAAGAACAACCCGTACCTGATCAAGGCCCTGTATGGCCTGCTCATATTGCTGCCCCAGAGCTGTGCCTTCCAGCTGCTGTCCCACCGGCTCCAGTGTGTGCCCAACCCTGAGCTGCTGCAGACCGAGTGAGTGTTGGCCGGCCTGCCCTCTGCACTGGGGCCCCCAGCTTCTGCCTCCCAGCAAGGTCAGGGCCAGAGGGCCTTGGTGAGTAAGGGGAGGACCACAGTGAAGCTCAGTAACTGGGGGCTGCTACTAACTAGCCAACACTCCATCACCTGGATTGCTGATCAGGGCGCCCTGAGTCTCTTGCTGAGTCTCAGGATGGAGTACTGAAGCCGGGGTGTGGTCTGGAATGTCTGAGAGGGGAGAATTCAGATATGGGACAAAAATCACAGTGCTCTGCTGGGAGGTAGATAGGGGGGTCAGTAGAGAGGGGCTCACCTGTGACCAAATACCCTAACATTTGGAGAGGGAGATCTGTCCCCCTCCTGGTGGACAGACTGACCAAAGATGGCAGAATAAGAAGCCTGGGTTCCCTAGACACATCTCTGGGCCACAGTTCTCTCTTGTCCAGGCCAGCATGCCAGCCCCCATCTGAGGCCCTTAGTAGGATGGGCAGGAGGCCAGAGTCATAGGCCTGAGCGGCCACATTCTCACAGTGCAGAGGTTGCCAGAAACTTCCACAGCTCAAACCCCTCAGCACTCCCACCTCTTAAAAACAACCAAGCAGGAGGTGGCCTAACCTGAGTTGAGGTATCCTGAGTGGCTGATGGGAGCCTCGGGGTGCTGACCAGGGCCTGGCCTGCTTTTGCCCCCCAGACTCCTGCCTGCCAGAGTAGACTGGAAGGACAGGGCTAGGAGACTAGGAAGGCCTGCTGAGACCCCTGCCTAGCTGTGTGGAGGGCACAGGTTTGGGCAGGGTGTGTGGGGGAGAGCAGCTACTTCCTGTGTGTGCTGACCCAGTATCTGGGGCATCTCAGTGCTCACTCTAGCGACAAGGGGAGGCCCTGCTGCATGCCTCCCTGCCTTAGTTTCTCACTAGCCCACCAGCCACTTTTCTGACCTAACCAGTCCTCGAAGTCTAGTTGGCTTGCACTGGAATCTGAGAGGTGTTCTCATCAGGGCTGCGGGTGTGGCAGAAGGCTGTGCAAAGAACACACTCTCTCTCAGAGCCTCAATTGCTACAGGAATGGCCAGCCCCTCTCCAGGGAACTCATTTTTTTTTTTAAAGAAGATGTATTTATTTATGCATACAAGAACTGAGGTACAGGCCAGAGGTGCAGGGGGTGAGAGGCTTCACCAGAGAGAGAGTGGGGAGCAGAACAGGCAGATCCACCAAAAGACACTGCTGGGGGGAGCAGCGGGTGAGACAGGAGAAGTCTGCTGTGCCATGTGGGCTGCTCCCTGGCCACCCGGGGATCGAACCCATGCTGCAGTGCCTGGCACAGCTTGATAGCGCTGTCCTTAACCCCTGCGCCACCAGGGAAGCCCAGGGGGAACTCATTTCTGCGCAGTGGGCCCCTCCACTGGTCATTTCAGCCCGCCTCTGCTCTCAGTACTCCTAACAGGCCCGACTGGAAATGGCCATCTTTCTCAGTGATTCTGATAAAAGCCAACTCTGCTGGACCCTCCTGTGGGAGGGGCCCTGGGCAGGGGCTGAGCCGGAATAGGAGCTCAGCGTCCAGTTCCTCTGGCCCCCTCTCAGGATTTGCTGGGATGACAGGGCTAAGGGCTTTATTCTGAGACATTACAGACAGCACAGTCTTCCAGGTCCACCAGGGTCCGTGGGTAAGCAGCTCCAGGGCCCAGGAGGCAGGGAAGAGGTGGGGGAGGGGAGCTGGGAACAGCCTGGGCCTGTGTCTCAGGAAAGAGGCAGCCCTGAAGGTCCAGCAGAGCAGATTTCTAACTCCTAGTCCTGCTGTCCCTCTGTCCACTGCTGCTCTGGTCTTTCTAGAGGGGACAGTGGGCTCTGGCAGGAAGTTCATGTGACTGCCAGCTGGACCAGGGCAGAGAGATGCTGTCAGGAGCGCTCTGTATACACATCACAGAACCAGGCCGGTGGGGTGGGCGGCCCGAGAGCCAACCCTGCAGATGTTACTAAGTGAAACCTGATGTGGCGACATGAGAATCTGCAGGCCGGCTCACAAACAACCTTCCGAAGCTGGGATGTTTTGGATTGAGTTTTGTGGCTGTGACGTGAAGGAGCCTCACATGTCAGGATAAAAATAGCCCTGGCCTCAATACACAATGCAAAGTTACAGTTCCACAAAACCAGATGTGAAAACATCAGCGGCCCAGCCCAGGCCCGACAGGGGCCCTGCTCCCTCCACACCCGCCTGCCCTCCTGCCCCCACCCCTCCCTGCTGGGCCAGGGCCCATGTGCCTGGCCAGACCCTGGAGTAGGCTGTTGGGATCTGAGCTCTCAGAAAACGGGGTGGGGAGGTCCAGGGTCCCAAGTCAGATATTGATCCAGTTGCTGATTGACAGGACCTTCTTGAGGGAGTGATATTTTCTTCAGGGCCAGGTCCTGTCTGAGGCTGGCAGGCGGAAGGAACATAGCGCCAGAGGTGACAGGTGGGGAATGGATGGCTTCCTCCCAGAATCGAGGCTGGAAGAAAGGGAGACCATGGCCTCTTATGAAACCGGTCTTGGGGTGAGGAGTCAGCTGCAGTGGATCACCTGTCCCCTGGGGCTGTGTGGACTAAAGGGAGATTCAGAAGTTCAGATGTTGCAGCAACAGCACCCTGGGGACCCAAGCCAAGAGGAGGTCGCTGTCATTTCTGTGGGTCAGCCCCACCTAAGCCGGGAAGCCCTCTGCCCCAGGCTGTGACCCAAATCTAGGAGAATTTCCATCTGCTCCAGTCAAAGCAAGAGATATGCTAATGGGCCACAACAGGGCCCTGAGGGACTTAAGCTGACCAAGCAGTGGAGGGGGCTGCCCAGGGCAGCTCAGGAGAGAGGAGGAGGAGGAACTTGGGTTGGAGGGGGCTAGTTCTCCCTCTGGAGACAGTGAGAACTGGGTAGCAGTGTGAGGGGGCTTTAGACTGGTCTTGGTGACCAGGTAACCGCCCTGGCACCTCCTCCTGCCATCAGAAAGCCAGGCCCTGACCCCTACTTGGGCATCTGATGCTAGAGGTTTAGAGTTGAGTGCCACAGACCTCTGGCACCTGAGATGGCTGGTCTCCAACTGTGAGGAGCACACCTGTCACCTGATAAAATGTGACTCTGAGCCTGGAGGGGCCTGAGAGCCTGCATTTCTGAAGATTGTCCTGGTTCTGGCGCAGAGGCTGCCACAAGAAGCAAGGGTTGTTCCAGGAGAGAATCAAGGGGTCACCCCATGCAGGGTGTGATGGGGAGAGGACAGCAGCAGAGTAGGGGTTCTGGCCTGGGCTGTGGGGAGCAAGAGTGAGTGATTATGACAGGGACAGAAGCCACGGCCTCACCTCACGGAGTAGCTCCATCAGCTCCACGTGTGACTCGCACATGTCCTGTCACCCAGTCTACAGAGGTGACAGGTGGCACAGAGGCTGGACACTTGCCCAAGATCACAGGACAGGTGGGGCGGAACCCAGATCTTCTGACCCCAGCATCCCTCCTCTTCCTGCTGCATGAAAAGGGGGCACAGGCCAGGCTTTCAGGGTCCGGGGAGCCATCTGTCGTGGCGGGAGGGAGTGGAGGGCAAAGGAGGGAGGCAGGCAGGCAGTAGGGCAAGAAATGAGTGGCCTGAGACCAGTGGGAGGGTCTGAAGTCACTGTGAAGAGGAGGGGCATCCTCAAAACTGCCATGTGGGAGAGCAGCACCCAGGAGAGCAGACAGCACTGTACCTCCCTTTGGGTGGAGGGAGTACCCAGAGTTGGATGACAGTGGGGTTCACATGTGCTCCCAGGTGGGGTGAAGAGAGTGGCTATCAGGTCAGGCTGCCTCAATCCCTCATCCCTGGTGGGGATGACAGCGTGCTCTCATGACAGGGATGTCGTCAACAGATGGGCTCAGTGAGCCGACATGGCAGCACTTCTGACAGTGCCTGGGCCCAAAAAAATTCCAAGTATCACAGTGGCTGTGTATTATTGGAGAAAACAGGTGACTTCTTGGGATTCTTCTAGAGTTTGCTTCTGTCCAATAACATGAAGTTATTCCTGACGTTTGGCCACACTGGCTTGGGCAGGAATGAAATGGATTCAGAAAATTTCATTTTTGTCAGCAGGGAAGGTCAGGGAAGACAGGATTGTGGGGGTAAACATTGGTCCTGGGTGACCTTTGGCCCCAGATTGCTACACTGCTTCTTGACCAAGGCTGGCCTGGTGTTCCCGAGGTCTGGCCACTCCCCTCTATCAAGAGGCTGATCTGAGAGGCTTCTGCTCCTGCCTGCCTGGCTCGAAGACCAAGGTTTGGCCCCAGGTCTGCCTGAGGGCCCTCTTTGTTGCCTCCCCTGCGAGTTGAGGCCTTGCAGACTTCCTCCTGCGTGGAGATGGCAGAGAAGGCACAGAAGTTGACAAGTTACAGGAGGACAAGCAGTTGTTTTTGTTTCATTTCACCAAATCACAAGCTGGGGTGACAGGAACACATGTGTCTCTGCACCAGCTTTGCTTGGAGCTGCCACCCAGGCTACTCCCCCCAATTGCCTGAGAAGTGGTCGTCTTCCAGCCTGGGTTCCCTTGCAGGTCTGAAAAGAGAGGGCTGGCTCTGCCTTGGAGGGATGTTTACTCAGGCAGGGCGGGAGGGAAACCCCATGTCCCCCTGCTGTGGCGCCTTTAGACCAACACAGCGGCTACCCAGGCGTGTGCTGGGCCCACTTCCCCGCGGCAGCTCTAGTCTGCACATCTGAGTTCACAGCCCCAATGTGTAGGTAGGGACACTGGTTCCCTGCAAAGGCCATTGATTCCACAATTACTAGGCTCCCTATCTCCTTGGCTTTCCAAGGAGTTGGCGAGTGGGGAGTGGGGTGATCTCTCCTAAAGGGACACAGCCCCACTGCCTTCGAGTTCTCCCTCTGTGCCCTGGAGAGTCGGAGGAAAGCAGGTTCCAAACAGGAAAGGTCTGGCCTTGCAGCCTGTGCCCACGTGCCTGGCCAGATGGAAACAGACAAAACAACCCCCTTGCAAACCAGAGAAGCAGCGAGAGAAGGAACAGCCTGCAGAGGAGCCACTGTCCCTTCCTGCAAACTTTCTGACCTTCAGAGTCACCCCAGCATCCTGGGTGCTTGGTGTGATCCCACCCTGTGACGGTTGAGGCGGGAGAGGGAACAGGGCCTGGCTGGGCTTCCCATTCCCTTTCCTAAGCTTGACATTGACCTTTAAAAATCCCAGAGACACTTGAAAAATCTGATGCCAGCCGCGGACATGCATGTGTGGCTCCCACATTCCTTGAAGGCACAGGTGGCCGTACTAGGCCTTGCGTTCCTGGCAGCTTGACTTTCCCAAGGGTAATTTCCTGGATGGAATGTCTTCCCTGCTGATGCTCTTGGTGGTTATCTTCTGAATTCAGGGCGAGCCCCTGCCTGCCGTGAGCCAGCCTGACATCCCTGGTGAGCTGGGGCAAGTCTTCACCGTAGGTGTTGTGAGCGACTCCCCCATCCTGGTGGAGCCAGGAACTGGGGTTCAGAGAGCTGGGCCATGCAGGTCCCCCTCTGTCCCGCTCGAGCAGCTCAAATGACTTGTGCAGCAGCCGCTCCCCCAGAATCCTCTGTACTAGGTCCTATTGCCCCAGGGCACACATCCCAACCTGGGCATCTGCCAGCACATTCTTCCACTAGTGAGTCGGCTTGTCACGGTCATCAGAGTCCCTGTGACCAGAAGAGGAGAAACCTCTTCTAGACAGAGAAACAGATTACAGAGTCCTGGGGAGTCAAGGTGTCCTTTCCGTGCCTCAGGATGTACCAGCCAGCTCCTGCTTCTCCCACTTTCAGGGAGGGAGATGCTCCAATCTCGGCTTCTTGGTCTGGGAGACCGCCCCCCAGATGCTTTATCTTGGCTACTGCCCCTCATAGCTCTCATCGCGGTCCCCACTCCCACATCAGGGCTCAGCGCTGTGCTCAACCTCTGTCTTCCTTGTTCCCTGTCCAGGGACTTCAGGCTGATCCCTGACTGCTCACTTGGGGCCACAGAATGAAGAAGGACCCTGGGGCTATGGACAGAGAGTGGGAACCCCCAGGAGGGGTCCCAGAGTCAGGATGTGGGGTCTCCTGACCATGACTTCTGATTGCCCAGAGGAAACAGTCGTTGGCAGGGAAACCACTGCTTCCTGGGAAAACAAGAGAAGGAAGCTGGGGTGCCACAGGGGCCCCCTACTCCTTCCTTGCTTCATCAGACACAGCAGGAAGTTGGGGAATGGCTGCAGGTGGAGCATGTGCAGAGGAGGTGGTCTGGAGCCAGAGTCCTATGGGACCCCCCGCTGCAGGGGCTGATACTTCCGGCATCACCGGGGACACAGCTTCAATGCCAGGGCCTCCTGACTGGTGGGCAGCGGGGCGAGGTCAGGCGTGCAGGGCCCACCCCCCCAGGTTGTCCTGCAGCTCTGGTGGCTCCAGACCAGGTGTTCCCAGGGCAGATGCCGGAGGCCCTTCGGGGGACCAGCATGGTGGGGTGACCCAGGGAGGAGGCCCTTGAAAGGCGCCCCAAACCATCTGCCCCTTGGTTTCTCCATCAAAGGAGGAGCATGTAGGGCCTTGTGTCTGGGTGTCAAGAGCCGCTCCAGGGGCAAAGAGACTCCCCAGGCAAATGCTGGAGATCCGGGGGGACTTCCCTGCCGACTTGCATCCCGAGCACTGTCCAGGCTCTCACCAGAGAACGGGCTCTGCGTGGAGCAGCAGCGGGTGTCGCCTTGGCCCGGGAGAGCCTCCTGCTGCCTGGAAGGAGCCGGAGGGGTGAGGACCAGGAACGCCTCGGCACCTTGGTGTCCAAGGACCTCCCGAAACACACTGCTTGAATTACTGAGTCCTGGCTGGGCTGCCTGCCACGCTGTGGCTATTTATAGCTTCTCGGCAGGAAAGAAGTGGCTGCTGGCCTCCCAGCTGAGGGTCTCCCAACCCTTGATTCCTGACCAGGGAGAACCTGCCCAGGGAAGTGGGTCAGCCCGTGGCTCGTGGCTCGGGAGTAGGAAAAATGCAGGGAGATGAGGAGCAGGCGTGGGAGGGGCTCTTACGGGGGTTGGGAGTGTAGCAGCTGGAGTGTGAGGAGGAGGAACAGGAAGTTGGGGGCCGAGGACCCCGGGAGGATGTGGACCAACCCTCAGGGCTGAGCGTGCCAGTCCCGAGCATCGGCCCATCCAGGACCTGGGCACCAGCTTTCCCAGGGGCCTGAGGCTTGTAGGGGTCACCTGTCCCTATCATCTTTGTGCCTGTTTTACCTATAGGTGTACCCTGGCAATGGCGTTGGCCCCCCCGCAGATGCCCAAGAGGCAGATGAACGGACAGAGCCCAGGCCAAGAATGAGCAGGGCAACCGCAGTCTCTGGTCCAGGACCAGGGAAGTGCCACAGAGGCTGAGGTCCCTGGGGTGGCCCTGTGCTCCACGCAGGCCAACCTGGTGCAATATGGCAACTACAGTCAAGTTGAGGCCACTCAGGGCTCTGTGGGCTGATGACCGACTGGAGGTAGGTCGTGGGGAGGGTTTGGCCCAGGCACAGCCTTGTAGACCAATGAAACCAATTTTATCTAATATATATAGAGAGAGCTACTATCCTTTCCTGCCGTTCCTGTCTCAAGGTCACGGATGTGCCAGCACCTCATCCTACCCTGTCCTGGTTGTCACTTCTCCGGGGTTCTTTCCACCCGAGGCTGCTTGCCCTTTCAGGCCCCTGGATCTTCTCAAGCAGTGGCTTATCAGGGACAGTTCCCGGCCCAACGGCTGCTTTTCTCCCACCCCTTTTTGCTGCACCCGCCTCCCCCAGGTAGGACCTGGCACTCACACGGTGTCACCTGCCACCTGTCCCACCCTGTGCTTCCCTCTGTCACTCCCCCTTCTCAGCATCAGCTGAGTCCCTGCTGAGCCAGGGGCTGGGTCCCAGGTGAGTCAGACCTGCCCCACCCAGACCGGGAGGAGACCCACAAGGCCTCCCTGCGTGCACAGGTAGAGGGCACTTGGAAGCATTCGGGGCAGGCCTGCGGGCAGTGGATCCATGATGTTGAAGAATGAGTGGGTAAGAGGCCCAGACAGAGCCCAGGAGCCAGTGCTGCCCCTGTGCCCAGGCCAAGCATGGGGGCTCTGGGGATTATGCCCCAAAGCGGGGAGGTCCAGGCCTCTCCTCTGGTGGAGGGCAGGGTCCCCAGAATGCTCTCTGCTTCAGAAATGGCAGAATGGGGGTGCAGAGAAGATATGGGTAGGGGGCACAGACATGGGGGTGGACAGCCCCTAGCCAGGCCTCAGCAGCATGTACACAGGCCTGTGATGTCAGGTTTCTCAATCAATCTCTGTCTAAAGGTTAGGGAGGTGAAAGGAGACCAGGAAATTGGGTGGGGGAGGAACTCATCTCAAATTCAACAGTGAGGCAAGAAGTGAGCCTATGGTGCCTCGAAAAGCTAGGCCTGGGGTTCCCGTGGGCTTCCTCTGCTCCTAGTATTCACCCAGAGGCCGAACACATGTCCTGTGATGACTCGGGAATGTACAGGCTGTCCTGTTCATCAGCCAGAAAGTGGAAACCACCCCAAGTGCCAACAGCTGATAAACGGATAAACAGGACATGGCCCATCCACGCCAGGGAATATTATTTGGCAATAAAGAGGAATGAAATTCTGAGACATGCTAAACATAGATGAAGGTTGCAAACATTTGCTCCGTGAAAGGAGCCAGATGCAAAAGCTCACAACATACTGTACAGTGATTCCATTTATGTGACGTGTTCGGAACAGGCAAATCCTCAGAGACAGAGCAGGGATTCTTGGTTGTCAGGGCTGTGGGAGGGAATCCTGGGGAGTGCCTGCTCTCATAGTTTGGGGTATTTTTATGGACTGATGACAATGTTCTGGAATTATATAGTACTGGTGGTTGCACAACCTCATGAAAGTCCTACAGACCAGAGCTGTTTAAAAGGATGGAATTTATGGTATAGAAATTGTATCTTGGGGGAAAAAAAAATCAAGTCAAAACTCCCAAATGGGAACCTAATTCCCAATTCAGTGGCACTCATAAGCAGTTTGCTCTTGCTCTGCCCATCACCCGAGGTCGGGGATCTTGCCAACTCTGACCACCTCCCCCCTGATTTGGACTTACAGGAGGACTGAGAGGACAGAGGACGCCACCTCTGTCTCTTTTCATCTCTTGGCACCTGTCAGCCTGGATGGACATCCCACACCTCTGAGCGGCAGACTCTTCCTCTTAGTTGTGGCTGTGCAGGTGGGTAGAGGCAATCCGTCTCCAGGCAGCAAACTCTGGCAATCAGATGATAAAAGTGAGAGCCAGTGAGGCAGCTGGGGCTAGGCACACTTGGTAGATCCCCACCCCTCAGGGCCACACTGACCCCTGCCTAGTTTCTGGGGATACTTATTTCCCTGTCAAAAAAGAAGCTTGGGAAGAAGCAGAATACCTGAGAGGCCCAGTCTTAGAGATGTTGCCACACACCAAGTGGCCCCAGGACCAGGCTGCAAGAGTTGGGGAGGCATTGGAGGAAGCTGTGGTTCTCTCAGCCAGGATTAATGCTCTCCCTTGTCAGTCTCACCTTGCATGCGGTCATGTGCTCAAGGTAATGGGGAGCTCACTTCATAGGCAGCTAGAAACCTGTAAGCCACACCGGGCTTTGTGGGCACGGTCCAGACTTCCATTCTCACCCTGCCAGTCAGCCATGCCCCAGCCAGACAACCCCTCTCCTCAGCATCTCTGGAGCACCCAACATGGATGGGGCCTGTGCTGGTTCTGATACTGGGCAATAAAGGGCACTAAAGCTGGCCAAGGACAGTACCCAAATAGTGCAGGGCTGAACAAGGACTGACCTGCCTCTCAGGGTCATAGGTGGAAACACAGATATGCAGCCAACAGAGGCCTGGAAAGTACCTGAACACGCACCTGCTATGCGAACAAGGGGCAGAGGCATGTGAAGCATTCTCTTTTTAGCATAAGCTGCTCCTGAACACAGACCCAGAACCACAAGGCACCTTCTAGGAAACTAAGCTGTGGTCTAGCTCTGAATTGGGCTTGGGATGGGAGTCAGGGCAAGGCCAGAAATCAGGCAGATGACATGGCAGGGGCAGGTCGTGGAAAGTATGACCCAGACAGAGAGGTCTGAACTTGGCTTTGCAAGCGATGGGGAGCTTCAGTTTCCTTGCATGTGCACTTGGAGATTGACTGTGGTGAGGCTGTTGTGAGGATTACAGAAGGTATTTTATGTGCTGCTTCTATTATGAGGTTTTTGGTACCACAGTCAGGCTTGGTCGGTAGCCCTGGCGTAGGGGCTGGGCAGGGATGGCCATGGTCACATTCAGGGCTGCAGACTTCATTTCTTCACCCAAGGGAATCTGCATTACCCATCTCCACCACCTCCTCCCGACTCACTGGAGAGCTCAGCCAGCAGAGCTGCATACTTTACATTTTGAATTCTCTTATTTTAGAAAGTTTAACACCAAATGGCAAATGAATGCAAATTACACTTCAATTGCACAATTAAAGCCGGAAATGTTGTCTGCAGGTTCCTTCAGTAATCCCAACCTCTCCTCTAGTGCTTACATATCAAAAGATTTGTCTCTGGTCCCCAGGACTGGCAGAGAGCCCACAGACAGCCTTGCCTGAGGCCATACACACACACACACACACACACGCACACACGCACACATGCACACACGCACACGCACTTCCCCTTCCTTACTTAAAGTGGAGTCGTGAAACAGCACCATCTCCTTCAGCCTCCTAGAGGCACAGAGGGGACGGGTCTGCCAAAATAGAAGGCAAGGACCGGCTTGAAGAGGGGTGTGGGGTTTGCAGGGATCTGAGGTGACTGACATCCAGGCTCCAGGATGTCAAGGAGCCTGGAGCTGGCTGTCCCTCTGCTAACCAGCAAACCCAGTCAAGCCCAGGGACTATACTGAGGCTGTGGAGCACCTTAACAGAGGGCAAGGCCAGGACCTGGCCTTGGCCTGCAGGGAGAGACGGGGCACCTGCTCAAGGCCTGGCCACAGGGCCCCAAGCTACAGACTCGAGGCTCGGCATCTGGAAACACAGCTAGTCCTCCTTCCAACCAGCAGATTGGCTGGGCCGGTGCCTGCGCTGGCCTGTGGCCCTGGCTCTGAGGACCAGGAAAGGCTCAGAGAAAGCCGGAGGAAGCCACACCAATTAGTATGCGCTACACAGCGTTTTGCAAAATGAATATAAAACACTTGTGCTTTCTTTCTGTGTGAGAGAAAGAAGAGGGGAAAGAGAGGGAGGGAGGAAGGTTACAAGAAAGCAATATTCTACAGGAGCAGGAGGGCCTGCTGTTACCATGGTAACAGGCTGGGGGTGGGGAAGCCACATCAGCTGGTCCCTCCTCCTGGTCCTGATCCTGGCCCTGGTCTGGAGGAGCTGGCCATCCTTCCCTGCCATTGCCGATGGGAGAGGGTGGGTAGTAGCTGGGTGCGGGAAATGTCTGAGGAAGACAATCTAAGGGGAAGGCTGTGGGCGGGGTGGAAGTGGGGTGCATATCCTCCAGGGCCTGAGAAAGCCCTTCCTTCTAGGAGATGACTTGATGCCAGCAAAGGGCACATTTCAGTGTGTGAGGTGTCATCACCTGGATGGCCTCAGCGGGCTGTCACCCGCAGCCTTCCAGCTGGCCGAGGAGAGAGTCTGTTTCTCTTGCTTCTTTCACTGGTCCATCCAGCCCCGATCTGTCCCAACCTCATCACAGAGCAGGCCTGGAAAACCCCTGGTGTCTGAGGGCTCCTCCTCTCCCCACAAGGTGCTCCTGACTGCCCCCCTCCATCCTGAGAACAGCGGACACACAGAACTTAGGTCTCTAGTCCAGAACACCCATCCTCGCCTCCTACCAAGTCTCTTGAACATGAAGTCTCAGGCCCTCCTTCCCCTGCTCCCCGTCCCATGTTGGCATTTGCAGCACCAGGCAAGAAATGGAAAGTGGATGGTTCTGAAGAGCTGCTGCTAAGGGGGTGGATGGAGCAGCCTCCCATTCCACTCTCCCCCTGGTCTTCGAGAAGCTTTTGTCAAAAGTTTGACTAGGCCATTGGGCAGCTGACTGACTCCCAGATGGCAACTAGCCAGCCTTCCCGTAGGTCCATGAGGAGGGAATCCTTATGTTGACAGGAAGCCCCCAAGATAGGGCCTTTCCAGTCTGGGCCAGGAGAAATAGCAAGAACATTTCCAATAGACACACCTGAGTGCTGGCAGGGGAACTGAATTCAGGCCCGTGACCCTGGAGGCTGAGGTCTGGTCACTAGGGGTAATGTCAAGGGCATCTGTAGTCTCTGCCCCAAGCTGGGTGGCTGTCGGGCCGTGCCTGGGGTCTGTCTCAGGTTAGACTGCCCCTTATTCTTGTGAAGTGGAGCTGGAAGTGAGTGTAGAGGTCCTGAGGCCAGGCATCCCCGAGAAGACTTGAGGCCTTCTGCTTCCTTCCACATGGAAGTCTCTTCGCTTCCTTTACTGGAGCACAGCCCAGCGGGTCAGGCTCTGTGCCCCCCGTCATATACCGTGTCCTTTGCTGGCTTGGAATTGGCCTCTGCTGTCTCAGGAACCGGTCCCCGCAGGCTCCAGAGCAGCCAACCCAGGGGAGACCCCAGTCTGGGCTGAGTGAACCAAAGTCCCAGAGGCAGCAGTCAGGCCCAGCCTGGTCCAGGGAAGGGGTGGTATTCTGGGAAAAGCTCTGGACTAAAAGGGGGTGTGGCAGGC
This sequence comes from Talpa europaea, assembly GCF_964194135.1. Lineage (NCBI taxonomy): Eukaryota > Metazoa > Chordata > Mammalia > Eulipotyphla > Talpidae > Talpa > Talpa europaea. The sequence continues at coordinate 11,285,104 of NC_140084.1, read as the reverse complement.
CATGCCATCTCCTGGCAGGTGGGCCCAGGCAGCTGCCCTGCCTCCTGGGCAAATAAGGAAAACTCTGCCAGGAAGCAGAGCCTTTATTTATTTATTTTTAAAGATTTATTTATTTATGCGTACAAGAACTGGGGTACAGGCCAGAGGTATGGGGGTGAGAGGATTCACCAGAGACAGAGTGGGGAACAGAACAGGCAGATCCACTGAAATACACTGCTGAGGGGAGTAGCGGGGAGACAGGAGAGGTCTGCTGCACTATGTGGGTCAGCTCCCTGGCCGGGGATCGAACTCGTGTGGCAGTGGCTGCTAATAGCTTCATAGTGCTACATCTTAACCCCTTGCGCCACCAGGGAGGCCTGGAAGCAGATCCTTTAGATTTAGGGGTCGGGAAAGAAGGATGGCTTAGGTTGCAACTTGTTTTATTCCCCATTGAGAAAACCATCTGACCTGAATGAAAAAGTCTGTCTTAAGAAAGAAAAACAACTTAAAAAAAAAAATCTCGACTTGCTTCACCTGACTTTCAATTCATGCCCTTCGGGATCAGGACTGCTTGCTTTCTTGTCTCTATTTTTCAAAGAAATACACTTTAACATCCTTCTTTAAGTGCCCTATATGCAAAAATAAACACTGAGTGCTTACTGCTAAGTTCTACTAACTGTGATAGCACAGTATGGGGGGCCAGGCAACTTAGAATATTCTAGTCACCAGGGCCTGAGAGTAGCAGTCTGGGGTAGGAGAACTTGGAGACAAGTTTCTGATCCCCCACCCTTGCCCCATGTACTCCTTCCTGACACTGCCAGGCCCAGCTCATTTGCATCATGCCAGGCCCCTGACCAGGAGGGACACTGTCAGCATCATAAATCCTCCCCATGAGCAGGGAACTTCAGGAGAAGGCCGAGGGCAGCTTGGGAGCGGCGCACACACTATCAGAGCCTGGTTACCTAGCGATGAGCTGAGGGGCCGCCTGTTTCCGGGCACCAGCCATGGCAACCAGGAGAGCAACAGAGGTGCCCTGGCTTCCTGCCCCCCTCCAGGTCTCCAACGGCTCCCACGTACCTGCAGGCCACAGCCCTGGGCCGAGGGGGCAGGTCTTTTCCAGCCCGGCTTCCTGTCTGCTCTGGCAAGGCCAGGTCACAGCAGGTCCCGCGTGCGATCTGCTTACCCTCCACCTCCAGTTTGTCCACTTTCTCATAAAGTTTCTGAGCACCTCGGGACCCGGCCAGCCTGGCATGCAGGAGGTGGGGGCTGGGGTGTGTGGCTAGTAAGTGTACGTGGAGCCTCGAGGCTGAGATCTGGAGCAAGTTGCTTCACTTCTGAGTCTTAGTGTCTCTGTCCTGGAGATGATCTCAGACTGTGCCCCAACAAGGGGCAGTGGGGAGACAGGTGCCACTCACCCTCCTCAGACTCGCCACCACTCTCCGCCCCTGTGTGGCTCTGGAAAACGGATAACAGGAAGATGTCAGGGAAATGCAGGGCACTTAGTGTGGCCATCTCCAGGGGAGGACAGATCAACACACATCTTAGAGGAAGTGTTGACTTCTGAAGATGCCACGGGCACTGAGTTGGGCGAAAGCAGGGGAGCCTGGCTTGGCCACCACTCCAGAGGCCTGGCCACCTTCCCAAAGGCTACGGAGGGAGGGTTCAAGGCTGTAGGCCTCAGTGTCTAGGGCACGGGCCCTTGTCGCCCAGCAGGGGCTGAGGATGGGCGGTTTCCCGCTGGAGATGCTCATAAGAATCACCTGGGAGCCAGCAGGAAGCGCCAGAGCCCAGCCAAGGAGGCCCACCCGCGAGTGCAGCTCAGGAGGTCTTGGGAGGACCCAACAACTGGATTTTGAAAAGCTCCAAAGGATTCTGACACAGGCCTGGTGTGGATGGCTGTGTGGTGGGGCTTCTGCCTGGGATTTTGGACTTGGCCTCTCTAGGTAAGATTACTCATCACTTCCTGAGCTCAAGGAGAGATGGGTTGTGTGTGGAAAGTGAGGTCTGGGTCAGCTGGCGCGCCCAGGCCTGCAGGCTGCTCAACCCTCTAGCTTGACTCTGCAAGAGCCCCCTAGCCAAGGGGGTAGCCAACCCCAACCCTCACTGGCTCCCTTCATGGAATCCCACCAGCATGCTGCACCCCACTTTGAGAAAGCAAGTCCCCCCTTTTCTACCCTTTTTAGTCCAAACTTTGTCTTCATTAGGAGCCTGGGTGGGCCTGGGTGGGCCTGGGTGGGCCTGGGTGGGCCTGGGTGGGCCTGGGTGGGCCCCACCCCCACCCCATTTTCGTACATGCCACTGTGCCCACTTTGGGTCCTCAGCTGCCATTAGTGGGAAGAATCTGGACAGAGGTAAATAAGACAGAGGTAAATACTGCACACCCTCCTGGTCCAGGCTGAGCGCCACAAGGCTGTCTGTGGTTATTACAGGTCTGTGTTATGCTAAGGTGATTAACATGGGTGCTGAAGCCTGAAAAAGTGCAGAAATATGGAAGAAAGAGTGAGCTGAGGCCTTCTCACCAGGCATGATTCTGAGACATTCCAGAATTCCCCTCCCCCAAAGGGCTCACTTCAGACCAAAGCTCTAGAGCTGCCACTGCAGTCTGCTGGGCCTGGAGGCCAGAAACCCTGAGGACCCTGCCTGGGTCCAGCAGCCTCCCTTGCTGGCCAGGCTCTTCCTGTCCAGTCCTCCCAGCCCCCACTTTGTCTCAGAAGCCCCAAGGCAGCGTCATGGCCAAGGATGGGGAGCTCTGAGCAGACTGGGGTCCCTGTGGCCTCTGCGGAGGGTGGGGGGCAGTTCACATCCTTCTTGTTCGGGCTGTCCTGGCCTGGCCGGGTGAACCCTCAGCATGAGGAGACAAGCTCTTAGCTTCAGTATTTTTACCTGTTGGTGTGATCTGGTTGTAAAGAAATCTCTGGAATTGAGGTGGGGGTGGCAGGGCTGTTTGTGTTGCTTTTGGAGAGTGGGTGGAATGAAAATTGCAGTGAAATAAAAACGGAGCCCAGGACAGAAGGAAGAAAAACAAGCCCCCTTCTTACGGAAGACTGTCCACTTTGAGCGGGTGGCATTAGTATTCTGGGAGGGGAGCCGGACCACACAAAGTCACAGCAGTCCAGTCCAATCCGGGCTTTATAAGAAAGAAACTGTGTGGAGATGACCTGCCCATGTCTAGGCTCACAGAGCCTCTCACTTGGCTTCCTCACTGCCCCTCAGCTCTTCTAGCCCCTCACCCCACTCTGAGGAAGGGGCCTTGGAGGGAGCTGGGGGCCCTGGGGGACTGAGCATCTCAGCTGGGCAGGGGGAAGTCAAGTGTTCAGAGACGGTACCTCCAGCACTGCAGTCAGCCCAGGCTAACTTGTGGCCAAGGCTATGGAAGGGGTCCGGGGCTGCCCCATCTAGGCAGGATCTCCTCTGCAGGGAGGTCAAGCCTTGTATGTATGGACAGGGAGGTGTTTAGTTGCCCTGGAATTCGATGCAACCTAATTCTGACTCCTGGGGCATGACCTTGGGCAGGGTGTCCTCATGCTCCTCAAATGGAAGGTAATTAAGCCCCCCTGGATGGCCAGCAGACTCCTGGAGACAATAGGTGCCATCCACACCCAGCAGTGCAGCCACCCCATCTACTTGGGGTTTTGCCTCTCCTCCCACAGACCTGAGGTGGTGGGGGGAGGGGGGTGGGTGGGAGAGTGCGGGGGGGGGGGGTGTGGGGTGTGATTTCTGAACGAGGCCAGCCTGGGGGTGTGGGCAAAGCCCTCTCTGGCTTTCTAAGCTTCTGTTCTGGTTTCTGTGGAAGCTGAGCAGGAAGGATTTGGGGTAAACATGGGGGCCACCTCCTGGTTCCAGTGTGTCTCTGCCTTCAGGCCCTTTGACAGAAACCATCGCCAGAGCAGCTCACAATGACCCTGTATTTGCACGTGCTGGGTCCTGTGGAGACTGTCCATGATTGTATAGTTGTGACCTCATTTAAGCCTCAACCAGCCTAGGAGGGTTATTCCACTTTTAGTCTCCATTTTCTGATAAGGAAACTGAGGCTCCAGGAAGCAAGGTCCCTCACTCTCGGCCACCTGACTACTAAGTGGCAGAGTCAGCGTGGATGCTAGGATGGCCTGGTCCCAAAGACCGTGCTCTTAACCACCGGGTCCCCCTGACCTCTGGGGAGAAAAGATTACCAAGAAGGGAGGCTATTCCAAAGCACTACGGAAACAGAAGTCACCGGAAGTAAACTTTATAAGACCTCCAAAAAAGACGTGCAAGCTTCACAGGATGACCTAATATAGATGGGATGAGTCCTGCTCCTGGGCAAGTGCAACAAAATTGAAGGCCAACTTCCCCTATGAACTTGTGAGGACAGGCAGGTAGAGAGGACGGGCCAGGATCTGGGGGAGCATTATGCTGTCTCTTTCAACAACGATCTGGGAGGCAAGTGTGGACACCATGGGCCCCATTCACATGTTGGGAGTCAGACTCATTGCCAAGGTCCCTGGCGAGGAGTGCTCAGGGCTGGGGTTCAGATGGAGCTCTCATGGCCAGTTAGTTGACTAGGACACTACCTTCTCTCAGAGGGATACCTAGATACCCCTCTAGGTTTCTTCTAGGGCTGAGGTCTATTTTTTTTTTTTTTAATTCTACATTTTAAAAAAGCATTTTATTTTTTAGAGCAGTTTTTGGTTCACAGCAATACTGAGTAGAGGTACAGAGATTTCCTGTCTCCTACCTCTACCATCCCCCCACGCACAGCCTCTCCTATCAAACCCCCAATGGCCATATGCCCATTACAATGGATGAGCCTATGTGGACGAGTCATTATCACGTCCACAGTTGACATCAGGTTTCACTCTTGGTGTCGTGTTGGGAGGAAATGATAGTGACATATCTCCACTGTTACACCCTGAGAATTTTCAGTGGAGTTTGGAGGAGTTGTGCTTAGTGGGGTGGAGGTGAGGAGTCCCCCCAGTCCCCCCACCCCCAGGCCAGCTACACCACCAGGAACACATAGAGGATCCCGTCCCTGGCTGCTCAGCCATGCCCAGGCTGACTCGGCAGCTGTGGGCTCACGAGGCAGCTGACACGGGTACCTTCCGGGCAGGGGAAGAAGCAGCCTTGTGTCCCAGCCGGGTTGCAGCAGGAAGCTCTGAGCATGTGCCCTGCATTCCACGCTGTTGAATCAGGGTCGCATTTTCCCTTAAAAACAAGTAATTGGATCTCTAGCTGATGGGAGGATTTCTACTTTGATGCCAAGAATATTAATTTGACACCTGCGAATTCTTTCTGACAAAAGGGATTTTCAAATAAAGTCTGTGAGGAGCAGGCGGTACAGAGGAAATAGCCACTTATCCTGAATAATGGAAAAGCAGAGACAACGGAGGATGCCAGCAGGGGGTGGACTGGAGAACTGTCTCTGGGGTAGAACTGGGGGACAATGGCAGCCATAACACCCCAGTGCGGCCATGTGCCAGTGGGATGGGGAATATGACAGAGGGACAGAGCTAGGTCTCTGAGGCTCTGCCCCTCCTGTGTCTGGTTCTTGCATCATCAACACCTGGTATACTCTGTCCCCTGAGGCCAGTGGCTCTCACAAAGTAAGGACACGTGGGCTTATCGCAATCCTACTGGGAGAGAAATACATTTTCCACATAGAAGAAGACAGATCAAATGTCCCAAATATACAAAGAGTTTCTACAAGTTGATAAGAAAAGTGGACAAAGGGCTGAAGGGGGAGGTCTTGCAGAAATCACACCCCTCTCCATACCAAAGTGAGAATTCTTACCAAGTACTTGTGGACCAAGGGAAACAGTCACAAATGGGGATAATGATACAATTAAACACCAGCTCCCCTCCTCTCCCGCTGGTTCTGATATGGTGGTTGGGTACACACTTGAAGCACAGGCAGGTGGGTATGTGATTAAAAGGAGTTTTGAAGTTCAGCCAGTTCTGCTTTTGAGTTTGGCCCTACCCTACTAAGTTACCTCACCTCCCCCCGTACAGTCCCTGGCACAGTGAAAACTTCCTACAAGTAAACTGTGATGAATAAGCTCAAAAGAGAGTGGGATGCCCTATGTCCCAAGCCCCTAGGCTTGATGTAAGGACCTTCGCAGGAAGTGTCTGGGGGTGTTATAGTTAAATTCCATGTGTGAATTAAGGAGGCTCCATGATAACTTCAATAGAAAAGGGCCTCTCCTCACCATTCTGGCTGTGATCTGACTTAGCTGAATGGGTTTTCAGAGTCTTGAACTGCAGGGAGCATCATTGTGAGAAATATTGGAATTATTGGGGAACCCCCACAGAGCATACTTTCTAGAAATCCTAGAAAGGAAGCTCTCTCCAGGAGAAGAGGGACTTGGTCTTGTTCAGGGCAGTATTTCATTGCCAAGTACACAGTCCGCCCTCAAGGTCGCCAAAGAGATTGTGCAGGGGACACTTAGGAATGTGATGCTGGTGAAGAGCCAGGAGGTGGCAGAGTCAGGACCCACTGCTGATGTTAAAAATGCAGCTTAAAAATCTCCATGGCAAGTTGGATCTGTGAGTCTCTCTAGGACTGTCAGGTCTGGAATGGCGTTTAGACCCGTGGGATCTTCAAACCTCCCCTTGCCCTATCTTTTTTTTTTTTTTTTAAAGATTTATTTATTTATGCATATAAGAGCTGGGGTACAGGCCAGCGGTCTGGGGGGTGAGAGCATTCGCCAGAGACAGAGCGGGGAACAGAACAGGCAGACCGACAAAACACACTGCTGAGGGGAGCAGCGGGTGGAGACAGGAGAGGTCTGCTTGCCATGTGGGTTGCTCCCTGGCGGCTGGGGATCGAGCTGCAGAGCCTTCGGATTGCTTCATAATGCAGTGCTTAACCCCTTGTGCCACCAGGGAGGCCCCCCTTGCCCTATCTTGATTGTGCCACCTAAGACTTTAGTTACAGATCCTCAACAATTGATCAATTTTTTAAAAAGATTTATTTATTTATATGAGAACCTGGGTACAGTCAGAAGCAGGGGAGGGTGAGAGAATTCACCAGAGCCAGAGAGGGGAACAGAACAGGCAGACTGACGAAATACACTGCTGAGGAAAGCAGCGGGTACGGCAGGAGAGGTCTGTCGCGCCATGTGGGACCCTCGCCGGTGGCCAGGGATCTAACTGGCACTGCAGAGGCTGCGGGCAGCTTTGCCAGCCCAGGACTCAACCGCTGCGTCACCAGGGGAGGCCCAACAATTGATCATTTTTATTAAGATCTATACCCCTGGTTTGGGGTAGAACCCCCAAGAATTTTGACCTGTTTGTCTATGCAAATTAAATCTTTACTTCAGATTCTTACTGACACTTCCAAATGAGAGTCAACTCAGAGTTGACTTCTGGAGAATTTCATTTTCCGCAATCCTTTCTTTGTCTTTACTATGCTAGTAAGTAGCTCCCCCACTTTAGTTTTCCAGTTTGCATATGTATAAAAATGAGGGGCTTGGAGAACAGTAATTGTCAACTTTTTAATCTGCAGTAACTACTCTATATGTATTCTATTATATAATTTATATTACAAATAGAATTTTATCTTGTGTTCCCATGTATGATGCAGATGGCAAGAGCTGTTTATTGCAGGTGGCGGGGGAGGGGTGGCCCTAGTAGTTCCCTCCACTGTGCTCCCCAAGTACCCCACAGAATCTATGAAAAAAGGGAAACTCTCAAGACTGTGTTTGCGGAGCAAACAGGTCTCTCCTAGTCCAGTGGTTTTTAGCACTCCCTTGCAATCCACAATGTTCTTTGATTCCGTGTGCTCTCCATCTGCTGGCAGATAGTTCTTGTCACTGCTTCTCCAGTATCTGCCACATACTTTTTTCATTAGTCTTCCAAGTGGGGTTGTGGGGGGAAATTTAACTTGCCTCTTTCTACCAGGAGAGAGTTGAGATAGTGATTATATTTTTATTGAAAAACTTGACAACTCCAGCCCTTGGTGACTTGACAGGTTAAGGATGGGAAGCTTGACCTTGTGTTTGTAGCGGACCTAGGTCTCTTCTGAGCTTTTCCTGAGGTAGGTTTAAGGAAGTGGTAAATGGACTTAAGCTGATGTCCCCTTCCCTGTAGCCTAATGAATGTGAACGTGTTGCAGAACTCTGTTAACTAGACTGGTTCATTTTATTTGCATAAGGAGATGGATTGAAAGTGAAATGAAGACGGTACTAAGTTTGGCCTTCCTGGCCTCAGAGGTCGCTCACCAGTACTAGGTGACTGAGGGCTGGAGAACAAGGAGACAGATGCATCGTCTGTGAAGAATAGGCTGGAAAAAAAAAAACAGTATAGAGCAAGATCTGTTTACCTTGGCATTACTGTCTCTGGGGACTGGCTAATGAATTGGAATGGTGTGAACTCCACTTTCAAGTCAGCTCTGAATACAGGTGTCTGACTACTTTGGAGCCCTTTCTACCAGTTCACCTGATTCACTTTGCCTTTTCTCCTTAAAACAATCCCCTTGAAACAATTCATGAAGCCAAACACATACAGTGCCTTTGCATTGTATTTTTATGCAAAATATTCATTACCATTTTTAATGGATAACTGTCATGAATACAGCAGGCACTGGTAGGATTATAAAAGACAGAAAAAAAAAAAACCCAGAAGGATGTTAGCATTACAATCATTAAAACCTGAGCTCCAGGCTGAACAGGGAGACACCCAGCCCTGTTTTGATAGCAATTAAGAAACAGGTTAGCTTGGCTTTGTAAATAATGTACACAATTCAGAAAAAGTCAACACAGGTTTCAAAGAAGCCACAAAGCACTGCACTTGAATGACTTTTGCTGCCAACAAACCTTTGTTTAAGAAAACTAGGGTTATCTAAAGCTCTCAAAGTGGAAGGCAGGGAGACAAGTCAATTGCAGAGCTTTAATTAGCACGTTGAGATTGTTTTAGTAAAATAAGGTTTAATTATTTGCTCATGTAGATCTAAAAGGCTAGCTCAGTTTCTCAGAACACAAGAGCATGCCAAAAGAATTCAAAGGCAGGGAATGGTGCGACACAAATCCATCTCAACTTCTGGAAAACAAGTGATACAACATGATGCCATTACAAAGTCAGAATGTGTAGGAATAGGAGACTTGTGTTCTAATTGAGTTATAATGTCTCTTGCTAAGAATTTGGTGAAGCTGGGCTTCCAAAGGAGTCTAAGCAGCCACTGTAGATATTAGCCTAGAAATGTCACATGACACCTTTGCAGGATCCTTTCACACTCAACCACCCTGTGAAGGAAGCACAGCAGGGACTGTCACCCTCCTTTTACAGACGAGGAAATCAAGGCTTAATAATGCTGAATAACTTTCCTAAGGTCTCACAGCCAACAAAGTAGCAGGGTATGTATACACCAAGCTTTCCTCCGGCCTCTTGTCCATCATCAGCTGCGGCACAGCAGCTGCAATGTTGGAAACAGCCAGGAGAGGGCATCTACCTTACAGAGATCAACGCTAACGTTACTATTTTTTTGGAACCCACGGCCATTATGGATCCTGGTAAGCTGTGAGGAGGAGGATACGACATCATGTCCTGTTATCTTCCTGGCAAAAACAACAACAACAACAACAACAAAGAAACAACCAAAAAAAAAAAAAGTAAATTTTAAGGGGGAAAAAAAGGAATTTGGTGACCAGCAGGGAAATTCTACTCCTTTAATAATTGTCCTAAAGCAGAAGGGAAGACACAGGAGGAAGTCAACTTTGAGTGATGGAGACTTTTGATTGAAAATCTGTGAAGATGAGCACATTTTAATGTTGACTCTTGAGACATACTTACAAGCCAATGATTAGTATACTGCAAGGTCTTACAAACATAAAATATCTTCACTTGTACAACTCCAAAACTAATGGAATTAATTTCTTCTCCTTTTTATAAAATGTGTGTGTGTGTGTGTAGGGGGAAGTGCATAAACAGCTGGCTGGAACTCCTTTCCATGCAGTCTCTTCTTTGGGGTCAATCCTCATTTTGATTTCCTCCCCTCTCTAACCAGAGCTGCGTATTCTTATAAATGAACAGATGGTGCCTCGACAGAGACCGCGCCAGCCACGAGCTCCCGAAGCGCCGCGGAGCAGCAGCCCAGGTACGAGCAGCCCCCGGGGGTCGGGTAATCCCGCTTCTCGAGCACTTCCCGACGCGGGCGCAACTTCCCCGGGCTCGAAACTGGGCTCCCGCTTTTGGTTGGGCCCCAAACATTCTAGGACGTCTCCTATTCTCCTTTAATTCCTTCCTTCGTCTCTACCTGGGCCTCACCTGGCTCCCGGGCGGGCTTCCGGGCCTGACGTCATCAGCGCGCGCTTCTCTTCCGGCTTCTTCCTCGCGGCGCGCGGCGCTCGGCCCCGGTCAGCCTGAGGGAGGGACGAGCGCTCGCTCTTTGGCGGTTTTCTGGGTTTGGCCAGTGAATGGACGGACCCCGGGACGAGCGGACTCCGACAGTGCCCTCGGGCAAAACCGAGCGGGGTTTTCCTCAGGTAAAGGTTTGCCGGGAAGGAGTTTCCTTCTACCTGGAAGGGGCTAGGGAGGAGAGCCCAAGGGGTGCGAGGCCCCGGGTTTTCCTTTCCTGAATCGTCAGAGGCCCGAGGCGAGGCCCACCTGTGTCTTTGGGAACGAGAACGAGCTGCCCGAGCTAGTTCTGAAGGCAGGGCACACTGCTGCCTCTGCCCAGTGCAAACTAGTAGCCGTGCGGAGGTGCCGGGGTATCCCTCGGACGTGAAGCAAACTCCAAATAGTGAATTATGGCTCCCCCTGCACGCTCTCTTAGGGCTGCCCCACCCCCACCCCAGCGCCCTGAACCCCAGCTCCTGTGTTGAATCGCATTGAGAGAACCTGAGACACAGGTCAGGGGCCAGCTGACTTGGGTCAGTAGCTCCAAAGCCGCACACTGCGAGTCCAGTAAGCATTCACTCCCAGTTCTGTGCCTTGCCAAAAGTAGAATTTTGCGGTGGGAAACAAGTCGTGGAAGACCAAAAAAGATGGGACTCAGGACATCAAAACCCCAGACTGCATTCCTAATGAACTTCATGTGTAATACACTTGGAGTTCATACTTGTAATTTTCTCTCTAAGTGGGCGAATTTTACAAAGGGCAATCTCGCCTTAAGGTGGCCAAAATGGGGCGCATTTGCTATGCCATAGTAATCTTTTTACATACACATCAGGCTCAGAAACGCCACAAGGGAGTGGCAGGCTTTCTTGGACGCACCTAGAAGCTTCAGTAAGTGCTATTTCAGCCCAGGCATTGAATAAACAGTCTCCAAAAGAAAGTCACAGAGGCAGCTCTTTCTCCTTTAGCTCCTCCCCTTTGTTCTCTATACTTCCCCACTCTCAGAACTACCTGGACCAGAATTTATTTCTCTTCCTCCATCTCCTTATTCTACCTTACCTTCAAAGTCTTTAGAGAATAGTCAGGATGCAAAGCCTAGTATACCCCTAATAGGGAAAAACCAGCTGCAGAGTATGGGGGAACCTTCACCACCCCATAGTCTCGGACTGAATTATGGGCTATATCTAAGGTCCCAAATCCTTCACAGGACCCCACAGCCTTTGTAATGGAATTTAGCATGGTTACTAAGGCATAGGAGCCAGGATATTCAGATCCCTATCAATTAATTCAGATGCTTATGTCAGGGAGCAAGGTTAAGTGATGCATGGAAAAGGCAAAATGGAAAAAGCCTGTGGAGAATTTTGACCGCCATTCCCTAACTGACAAGGAAGGGTGCCAGGCACTAGCAAACTTTTATTTTTTTAATTTATTTTAAACTGAGGTTAACATTGGGGTACTGCCATCAGGTATTACCACCTTAGTGCACCCACCACCAACTCATTCATATTCCACCACCGCAGTCCATTGAGCAAACTGTCTTTATGATGTTATTCCTCTTATATTTTCCTAGAACTACTAGTTGGACTAAAATTCAGCAATAATCTGATGGGACTGTTCCTGGTTATACTTTGGGAGATTTAAGAGCACCTTCGAACACTTCGGGCATGCCTGCTGCCTCCTTCCAGGATGGCCTAAATGATCCCCTGCTGAAAAAAAACAAAACAGTCTTTTTAGGAAGTTGGAATGAACTACTCATTTTCATTGAGATACGTAATTTGAATTGGTCATTGCTGCATACCAATGCATTAGTCATGCCAACAGCAATTTTCTGAAACTATAAAGAGGAAAGGAAGGGATAAGGCCACTAAAATGATGACTTGCCAGTTGAAACGACTGAAAAATCGGACAACAGAATGGCTAAAAAAGCAAGTTGGAGTTTTGTTTTACTGGGAACTCCAGAGTATGCTTTTACTGTGTGAAACCTGGCCATCAAAAAAGAAAGACTGCAGGAAAAGACAGAGAAATCTTGAAAAAGAGAGACCCCAGAGGCAACCAGGATCATAAAATATTGCTAGAATGGGGATGTTCTGAGGGAAATAAGAGAGTTTTCTCTTTCTTCCTGTCTGATAGTTTGGGGGAAATTGAGCATCAAATCCAAGTTTGACAGCTTTGATTGATACTGGGGCTACATTTTCAATTCTAAGCCCTACCATCCTTCAACTCTCCCTTGGAGTTAAAAACCATTACAAATGGTGGGGATATCTAATATTCCTATGACCGTCTGTGCAGTGCTGTGTGTCATTACGAGTTAACACTTAAAAACCAATGACTTATATACTCCCAAACTTTACAACTATTAAGTCCTCTCTGTTGTAGAACTCCAGAACTAATGGAATTAAAATCTAAAACTCAGTAGTCATTGATATTCCTGCTCTTTTACAAACACGCTTGTCAAAATGATACAGAAAGCAATTTCAAGTGAGGTCAAGGATCTTAGATTCTCTCAAAACATATTTTCAGTTCTTCGTACTTCTTGTGACATAAAAAAGAATTGATGACAGCTAGATACATGTCATTTCTTTTAGCCCAGTGTCATCAACCTCCCATTGCCTTCATGCTAAGGAGGGATAATATTTAAGTTCTCTATTATGAAGTATCTCCAGCTCTAAAAGAGATAACTTTTATGTTTTCACTTTTTAACAGGGCTGAAGCAGTCTCTTTACTTAGCAGAGACCAGAAACTGACTTCCTTCCTGTCAAGTTTTCCAAGAAGATACTCAGTGAGTTTCTGCCCTAATATTTCTGCCCCAAGTATCAGAGTTCCTCTTCTTTGTGCACCTTCATGTGTTGCCTGACACTTGAGCTGTGGCTGAAGCATCAGCCACGTTCACTGCCCTGGCGGGTTTCTCCTGCTTGTGTTCTCTGATGTTGACTAAGGAGGCAACTGTGAATAAAACATGGACCACACTTGTCACACTGATAAGGTTTTCTCCATAAGAGTTCTCTGGTGCTGAAGGAGTTCTGAGCTCTGTTGGAAAAACCTTTCTCCACACTCATCACATTTTTAGGGCTGGCTTTTCCCTAGGATGATGCTAACCATGCTGAGATTAGAACTCTGAAAGAAACTTTTCCCACCATCAGCACATTTATGGGATTTCTTTCCAGTGTGGATCTGCTGGAGTTGAAAAAGTCGAGCTCCGAGCTCAGACTAAAACTCTGCATGTTCAGTACATTATAAGGCTTTGCACCAAGCTGCTTCTCCGTCTGCTCAAGCTGGAGTCTAACTGAACAGTCATTTTCTGTTTCTGCTGCCCCTCACTTGTTTTCTGCTGGTTCTCATCAGTTTTTCCTTGACTTGAGCTCTGAGAAGTGCCTCCCTTAGATTTTCCTAATTGCGACCAAGTGTCAGAGGTGTTGTTAAGAGAATCTGCTTTCTTCTGAACTAATGTCTCACCTCCTAAAGCTCCATACCTTCGAGTTGTTAGGCAGAGTCCACTGCCCTCTCGCTCGCTCAGCTCCCCTTTTTATGTTTTTTTTTTTTTTCCTCAATCTTAGAGCGCCTCAAAATATTTTAGGAAATAGGGAGATGCCTAATTTTAAGCATAGTAGTTGTAGAATCTCACAGCTGGGGTTCCTTTCTGTCTAATCTTCACTGTGGGTGTCGATGCTGTACTTGACACCCTCTTAAATAAATGCTCACCTCCTGAAGAACTTGATCTCTTTTCATTACTTATGACCTTGTGTGGTAGGCAGCTTTTCTTCAGCTTTTTTTCGCTTTCATCCAAAAAATGGAGATAATACTGCCTAACTTAAAGGGTTCTTAGGGAGAGAAAATGAAACAGTGCCTGTGGGGAGAGCTTCGTCGAGTTTTTAGGTGGCTGGAGGCAGACATTAAGCGTTAGTCATTTCTGTGGTTGTTTCATTAACAGTAAACAGTAATTTGGAAGTCTGACATTTTTATTTCCCTTCCTTCTTCCCCTCACCCCCAACTGCTTAGGAATATAAACCTGTTAGAAATAAGTAGATTCGGTAGTATTCATCGAGACCCATCATATCTGAGGCCTGGGGTGAAGAGGTAAATAAGATGAGGTGCCCGCCTTTTTAGGAATGGGAAGGCACAAACTAATACAGAGACGGAAGTACAGACAGGCAGAACAGACACAGAGGTGCTTCGGAGATTGACGAGAGGCTCAGATTGGAGGGCAGCAGAGAGAGCAGCCAAGGTTGGTCCTCCATGCTGGGCTGTGGTAAAGTAAAGCAGCGCGATCTGTGAAACATCAGTCATGGAATCATGGGCAAAAAACTTTGGTCTGGTTAGAGACCCCAATTTTCTTCTACTACAGCCTCAATTTGTATTCTATAGATAACAGAGCAGTCAGTTCTTGTGCGGAAATGCTTTTGCAGTAGGATGTTTGTCACCCCCTTATGGGGTACTCGTATGGGTGCAGTTCAGTATGATAGCAAAGGGTATGAGGTAACTACAAAGAAAAGGGAGAATGCAGCGCCTGCTCTCAGTATTCCCTAACCCAGCAGAAGTGCTCTCCCGTGTGCGTGTGTCTCTTCAGAATCACACGCTCCCTGCGTCTTTCTGTCACATCCCTAGGCATATGTGTGTGTGGAGGCAGGGCAGGGAGGGGCAGGACTGATGAGCTCATGCGAAGGTTCCAGAGCATAGGATTAGACTGAATGCTGTGAAACTAATGCCTTTATGGATTAAAAACCATGCCTTTTTTGGACCTCCCCTGGTGGCGCAGCAGTTGAGCGCTGGGTTGCGAGGCTGCCCACAGCCTCTGCAGCGCCAGTTTGATCCCCAGCCACTGGCGAGGGTCCCACCAAAAAAAAAAAAATAAATAAAAACCATGCCTTTTGGCAGTCACATGGTTCCAGTATAATAGCTGTTCAGTTAGCCATCCTGTCCCCTTGTCCAAAGTTCTGGATTTTGCTGTGTGGTCAGTAATGTATGTTATCACTCATAGGATGCTTCTAACTATAATTCCACCATGAAAAACACCAATTCCTGAGTATTCTCATCAAGTATTCTTGCTTGCCCTTACAGGTGTTCTCATGTTTGCCATGTCTGCTATTGCTGGTGTCAAGGCCAGCACTCCTCAGAGTTCCCATCACGAGTCGGTTCCCCACCTGTCTCCCTGCCTCTCAGTCCACCCTGCCCAGCTCTTCCCGCAGACTCCAGGCTGTGACCCTAATGGTGCGCCTGCCCATTGCAGCCTGTGGGTCCCTCCCTCCTTTCTCGCCATCCTTCCCAGGAGGGGGAGAAGCCCACGCTGCTTGTGCACAATATGGATGGCACCAGGCATTCTGAGGCTCTAGACTGGTAGTTGTTCTTTTCTTCCTTTTTTTGGCTTCTGCTGTTAAAATATATCTTCTGGTGACTTACATATTCGGGCATCTACCCTGGGTCATTATTGCCTATTCTAATCCAAATTTTTCTTCAGGGTCCTCTATCCTAGCTCAGCAATGGCAAACTTTTCTGTGAAAGATCAGATATAGCTATTTTGGGCTTTGCAGGCCATCTGGTGTTGTTGTGACCACTCTGCAGCTCTGTGGGGAAGCAGCCCTGGGGAGTGGAGGAGGACGAGGAGTTTTCCATTCCCAGGGCATCTCTGTGCCAGGAAAATGCCTTGCTTTCCTCATCTGGCTGCAGCAGGTCACACTGTCCCCGTGAAGGGCCAGGAATCCTTGTAGGCCCAACAGCTCCTCACAGGCACCCGGCCACAAAGAAGCACTTCCTCAGCTTCCAGCCTTGCAGGCTCCCTGAAGAACTAGCTCTAACCTTCTGCCTGGCTTTATCTGCATGCAGAGGGGCAGGGGCGACCCGTGGCCAACTTTCCCAGGTGTTTATTCTATCTTAGGCCCTGACCCTACTTTATCTCCTCCCTTACTTCTTCTCATGTCAGATTCCAGTCTATTCCTGTTAGAAAACTCTACCCAGGCATCAAGATCAACTGCCATCTCAGGAAGATATTTAGGAATTTATGAGAATTCCCTGCCCCCCCCTCCTCCTCCTGCATTTGGGGATTAAAATGTACTTGTATTTATAACACAGTTAAACAAAAATGAATGTGTTGATGTCAGTGGTTTTATGCAACGGATGATGCCCAGGTGTCGCTGACTCAGTTCTGAGCTAGAAGCATTCTGGAACTGAACCTTGAGCTGGCCTCAGGTCTGCACTGTCTGTAAGGCCTTATCTGACAAAGCCTCCAAGACAGAAAAGGCCTGCTTTAGCTGCGCAGGGGGCGGCTTCCTCCTGATGCTTGTGCCTCTGGCCCATCCTGCATCAAGGTCTTTTCTCCAGGACGAGTTTTCTGTTCCTTCTCCCAGCCAGCTGGTCTCCCCTCCCCTGAGGAACCAGCAGCTCCTCTCTTTTCTTGCCTATTCCAGCATCTGGGGTTGAATTAGTTGAGTTACTGGGAAAATTGTGTTTCTGATAAATTTCATATCAACAGACACACTGTCAGTTACTGTTCACACAGCCATGTGGAGGGAAGGCTGAGGGGTGGGTCCTGGGCAGGTTTGTGCTCAGCTTGTAGGCCTCCACCAGAGAAGCTTCCTGTAGATACTGAAGGGGCTGTGCACCCATGCGTGCACATGGACACGTGAGGGACAGCTGGTGATCACTTTTAGAGGAAATAGCAAGTCCAGGACTGGAACCGGTGACTCAGCCAGGACCAGCAGGCCCTGACTACATCTGCTGAGGCTTTGGTGTCAGTGTGTTTGCACAAGGCCATGGCAAGCTGGACCTGCACAGAGCACATCAGGCCTCCATCCCGGGCAGGGTGGGTGTGCTTTCCTTCGGAACAGGCCTCATGCTTCATCCCTGGGAGCCTAAGGTGCTTTTCCTCTGCACCAAATGTTAACCTCAGACCAGGAGCTGATCACTGATTGCCCAGCCCGTGGGCTTCAGGGAGAGCTTACTCTGCTGCTCCTGCCAGAACTTAACACTGCTCCACCTCCTGATGTTCTGCTATTTTTAATACAAATAATTTAAAATAATTATTTTCTATTTAAAATTCCATTTTGAAATAACCTTAGGGTTACAGAAATTTGCAAAAATAATTCAGAGTGCTCATAAACCCTCATCTCGGCTTCCCCTAATGCTGGCGTCTTAGGTGACCGTGATTCTGTACCAAAACTAGCAGACGCACGTGGTCCCGCACTTTAGCTCATCTGCACCCTGGCCAGCTTTCCCTCCAGTTCTTGGTGGGGCCCAGGGGTCCAGGCCCCATGTTCTATGCAGCTGTCGTGACTTTGTGATGTCCAGCCTTGGACATCAGAGCTCACCTGGCTTGTCCTTCGTGACTGACTCCTGTGGGAGAGCAGCATACGTATTTTGTGGACAATCTCGATGTGAGTTTATCTGATGCTTTCTCCTAATACATTGAGGCCACGTATTTTTGGTAAGAATTTTTTTCCACTTTGTATTTTAAAGTGATTTTAGATTTACAGCAACGTTTTAAAAAGTAGTAGCTGAGAACCCATAAATCCTTCACCCAGCTCGTCCTGATGTTGGCATCCCACATAAGCACTGTTTAAGCCCCAGGGCCTGGAACTTCACAGTTACATGACCATTGACATTTCTTTGGACCATACTCAGACTTCACCCATTGCCCCGCTCGTGTCCTTTTCCTGGACTGGACCCAGCATCCCTTCTCGGCCAGTTCCAGTCGGGCACAGTCCTCAGTTCTCTTCCTCTTAGAGCTGCTGGTGTTTGCCTGCTTCCTGTGGTTGAGTGTCGTGTCAGTTTGGGCCATCTCAGAAGCAGGCGCCACGCAAGATGGGATAGGCTGTCCAGGAGACCTGCCGTGGGGAGGCGAGGAGGCTGGGAGAGGCTGGAAGCATCTTAGGATGCCATGCTGATGTGGCCCCGTGGAAACAGGCCAGGGGAGGGAGGACTGGGGAGGAAGAGCCTTAGACAGCTGTGCACGCCTCAGAGTCCGTGAGCCCAGCTTGCCCGTTGGAGGAGCCTCAGCCCACAGGGATGCGCTGGCCGTAGTGCCCTGCGTGCTCACTAGTAGCAGCCGGGAAACTGCTCGCATATGTGAGCAATGGCACATGGTGCTGGTCTCTGCACTGAGCTGCGGTTAGTCCCTGCATGATGGCCACATCTGTGGGGATGCACTCAGAGACGGTCTTGTTTCCTCACATCACTCACAGAACCCATAAATCTGGCGATGGCTCTTGGTGCAGGGCTGTTCCTGTAGAGCTGGCCCAGTGCTAATTCTCTGTTTCTCTCTTCATGTATTAATTAGAATTCTGGTGTCCGGGAGCACTGTCCCTTTGCTCTCACTTATGTCTTCATTTAGTTGTGTATGTCAGATCGGACACGTTGCTATTTACTCTATGGGTCGTAACCTGTTCATATCTTAGTTTATTTTGTTGCCCTGCATTTGGCTGCTGGGAGCTCCTCCTAGCTGGCTGCATGTCTCCATCACCTCTGAGCCCTTTCTCCTTCCCGACAGCACAGCATGTTCATGCTCAGCCATGCTGTTAGGTCTTTTCCAAGCAGCCCAGCTGATTTCATTAGAATGTGGAATTCAGAAATCAAGACCTGGGCACTCAGTGTGCTCCTGCAGCTGTACTCACAGATGTTTCTAGGCCCACCCAGCCGCCGAGCTCGGAAGTGCCTTTGTGCACACACATCTGTGCTCGGCTCTAGGTCTGTCCGTCCACGTATGTGCTAATACGCTGGTTCTCCCGACCCCGCCCACCACCAGGACTCCTGGTCTTCCTCTCTGTTGGAAAGCTGCTCTCTTTGTTCATGGCCAGTTAACTTTTGCTCGGTGCTGGTGTATACAGAGTGAGTGGTTCCAGAATTGCTAATCATACCCTCGAGAAGAAGTAATTTACTAACCAGAGTGCAGTCTTGAGTGTAGTCCTTTGATCTTTACCTTTACGGAATATAGCCGTACTGTTTTCCAAAGTTACCTGGGCTCACACTTTTCTTTCATGCCCTGTCAGTGTGGTTTTGCTATTCATTTTTAATGCAATTCATTTGCATTCGTTTGTTAGTGTTGTTAATTCTTTCTCCATTTCCCCTACATCCTGGTTGACTGCAACTAGTTGCTATGGGGTGCGTGAATAGACTTTCCCTTGACTGGAAAGCCAGTAACCCTGAGAAAGATCGTCCCCACTCTACCTTCCCTTTCCTTCTCTGCCCCCCGCCCCATGGCTGACAATCACACTTATTTGTGGTTGATCTCTTATATTTCTTTATTGCATACAGCTTTTCTTGTATCTCCTTTATTGCAGGAAGTCTGGCCCTACTATATATACTCCTCTCCACTTTTTTTTTTAACTTAACAGTGTTCTGGAAATCACAGTGTATCTCTTCCCTGAGATCCTGTGCCTCATTTGTACAGCTGCTCGGTGTGCCGGTGCCAACCTTACTGGCCCACTGAGAATATGGGCGTGTCAGGTATTTCCAATGTTTTGTAATTAGAAGCAGTTGCAGTAAATAACCTGTGCCTATGTATTTTCATTTTGTTGGAGGTTGTGTTCAGGGGAAATTCCTGGAAGTGGGGTGACTGCGTCACAGGTAAAGATGCAGGCAGCTTTATTAAGTATGCTCTCAGGAAGGATTGTGCCCCTGGCCCCCCCACCTATAGCAAAGGAGGGGCCTGCTGCCCCAGAGCCTCACCAGCTATCCTGAGAGGTCAGCAATGGTGTCTGCGTAGTTTTGATTAGCATTTTAGGCATTTCTCTTTAATTTGCATTGTTACGGTGACGTTGAACATTTTGTTTAAGCGCCTCCTCTCCTTGGGCATTAAGGTGGTTTTCACCCATAAATATTTCACTGAATGTCTTTGCCTATATGGTTTTCTTCTGAATTATTTTATGACCATCAACAACCTGAGTCAGAGGGTGTGGCGCACTAGGGTGGCCTGTGCCAACGGCAGCGGCAAGCAAAAGGCCCGGGTCTCCACTGATCCTATGCTGGGTTGTATCTTTTTTTTTATTCCATGAGGTTTGTAAAACTTGAGGTAAAATTTACATACTATAAAATGTACCCTTTGAAATTGTGCAATTGATAGTTTTTAGTATATGCATAAGCAGTGATGCAGCCATCATTACTATGTAATTCCAGAACATTTTCATCACCCCCCAAAGAAACCCTTATTGGTATCATTCTCCATTGTCCCTTCCCCTACCCCCTTGCAACCAGTAATCCACTTTCTGCTCTGTGGATTTTCCTGTGTGGACATTTCATGTACGTGGATTCATGCAGACAGCAATCTTTTGTGACTAGCCTCTCTCGCTGAATACAGTTTTTCTGTTCACCTGTGTTATATAGCATGTATGTGCTTCAGTCCTCTTCATGGCCGAGTAATATTTCATTGTTGGGATAACCCCATGTCTTTATTCACCAATGAGTGGATATTGGTTTGTTTCCAGGTGGGTTATCTTCTCGCAGTAAACTTAGAGGGTAGGTGGCGTCGGAGCTCACCGTGCATGGCTTGTTATTTGTGCATGGCTGTTTCCAGGCTGTTTACTATTTGTATTTCCTTCTGTGTGAACCAGCTTGTCATCTCCTTGGCCCACGTTTCTTCTGGGTTTCGGCTTTCCCTCCGACTCTGAATAAGATCTTCATATAGAGAAATTAGCCATTGTTGTGTTTTATGCCAAAAGTTCCCTCAGGTTATTATTTTCTCTTTAATACTACTGGTGGGTTTTATTTGTTTTTTGTTCTATAAAAGTTTTGTTTTCATGTACTTTTTGTCTTTTATGATTTATTTTATGATTTCTGTTGTTTCAAAAATTAGAAATGGATCCCCTCAATAATAATATAAACAATAATATAAACCTCAAGTGTATTTTCTACTAATTTTCCTTTCATGCTTGTTAAATATTTAATTTTAATCTGTTAATTTGATATGTGGCATAAGAGATGAATGAAAATAAACCAGGATGCTGTTTCCTACATGTATTTTTTCCTTTTTCATAATTTTTTAAAATGCTGACTCACTTGGGAAGTATACTGTTGCTATGTGGCCTGTCAGGGAAATGAGCGATTTAGGTTACTTTGGAATATTGGTTCATTGTCAGAGCAAGATTATGTTTCTTCCAGATACTTTCCTCAAGCTCCCCATTCTGCCTCCCCAAACCCAGGGGAGATGGAGAGGACAGTTAGCTTTGCAGCTGAGCCAGCTCTTCCCCTCACCCCACTGGCCCAAACTCTGATGGCTGAGTTTGTACCCATGTCACCTCTCACTTCTTCCTCTCAAGTTATTTCTATTCTTTTTTTTTTTTTTTAAGATTTATTTATTTGTTTATACAAGCACTGGGTACAGTCAGAAGCGCGGGAGGGCGAGAGAATTCACCAAAGCCAGAGCGGGGAGCAGAACAGGCAGAAGGACTGAAGTACACTGCTGAGGGAAGCAGCGGGCGGCAGGAGAGGTCTGCGCGCCATGTGGGACCCTCGCCGGTGGCCGGGGATCGAACCGGTGCTGCAGAGGCTGCGGGCAGCTTTGCAGCCCAGCGCTCAACCGCTGCGCCACTGGGGAGGCCCTATTTCTATTCTTTAAGTGCACAGGTGATGAGATAGACCCTCAAGTCTCAGTTGTCTCTGTCAAACCATGTATCCTTTTTTTTTTTTTTTTTTTTTTTTAAACTTGGAGAAGAAGCCTTTAAAGTTGGAGGCAAGGGCCTCCCTGATGGTGCAGCGGTTGAGCGCTGGGTTGAGAAGCTGCCCGCAGCCTCTGCAGCGCCGGTGCAATCCCCGGCCACCGGGCGAGGGTCCCACATGGCGCGCAGACCTCTCCTGTCGCCCGCTGCTCCCCTTAGCAGTGTACTTCATCAGTCTGCCTGTTCTGCTTTCCGTTCTGACTGTGGTGAATTCTCTCGCCCTCCCCTGCTTCTGACTGTACCCAGTGCTTGTATAAATAAATAAATAAATAAATCTTAAAAGGAAAAAAAAAGTTGGAGGCTGTCAAAATAGTGGTTTCTAGTGGATGAAGTTCCAGACATTCCATATGCTGCTTTTGGTTAGCACTTGCTTCATGTCTCTGTATATGTTTCATTTTGTCCTTTTTATGTGGTATTTCTCAAAAGCTGATGTAGGTCACTTAGGAATTGTACATTTCACCTTAGTCTTTGCTTGTTTGTTTTCTTCTGCAGCCCAACTGGCAACCTTTTTACCCAAGAATGGGGACAGCATCAAGTTGCTTTTTCATAGTCCTTGGTCTTATGGCCTTGGTCAGGCAACCTGGCCATTTCCAGCTCTGTTGTCAAGAGGATGGCTTCCTGGGAAAGCAGAGTGCAGGTGCATGTTGTGATCACCTTCCCAGCAGAAGTGGAGGTAAGTGCATGCTGGGAAGGGGCTGGCTGGTTCTTGCCTTTCACCACCTCCTGCTGGGGCTAGAAGACCAGAATGGACCCCTTGGGTCTCGGGTTTGAAGGCAACTGACAGACTACTTGTCTGGAGGGCCAGGATGGATGGCTGCAGGGCCTGCAGAGCAGTAGAGAGTGAGAAGCCACCTCTGCATGTAGGATGCTCCCTCAAGTTTTATGGCTGAGCAACAGCAGACAGGATTATTTTGTGCCAAATTTTGAGCTCAAAACAATTGCAAAAAGTATTGGTTCTCTAAAAGGGAATGCTGGGTTAGTCCTCAGTCTAGTGGTTTTTAGGAACTGTGTGCATGGCTTTTACCTTAAACTCTTAAAAGATTTTGGTGGACGTCATGGAAAGTGAATTTTCCTTCTAATGTGTGTTGTTATTTGAAACTCTTGGGTTCAGATTATTTGGGTTAAATTGATAATAGAAATGACTTTTTTAAGCTTCAAAAGCCTGAAAGATCTGAGTAAAAGAGGCATTTCAACTTTTTGAAATCTTTTTCAGTCAAAAAATGGTGCAGAACAGAGTTTGGTGGTGATGCTCCCAGTCATGGTGAAGAGAATTCTGGCCCCTCTGAGAGGCAAGAGGGTCCCGCAGCACCAGTCCCACCACCTCCCCTACCTGCCCGCTACTATCCAGGGACAGTCTGAGGATGGAGAATGACCCTTTGGACTGGTAAGTGGCCCCCAAGCACAATGCCTTATATCTCCCAGTACTTCCCCAGCAGACTGGCATCTCTGCCCCTCTGAGGAGCAGACCTGGCTCTGTCTTGAGCCTGGATTTCTGTGAGATGTGGCAGATCCTTGTTATGTCTCAGGGTGCCCTGCTGTTCTCCTTTGAAGCTCCTGCAGCTGTGCATGAAAACCCCTCCAACTCATCCTTAAATGCCCTCTTTCCCTGACTTTTGCGGAGTCATTCGGCAAATGCTGCCAGTCCCTGCCTTCAGTAATTGATACCACACATCTGTTACGAGAAAAATGAAGTTTTATGATGAAAACACAAGGTACTGATGGGAGCTGGTATTTGGGTAAGGTACTAGGCTACTGGGGAGCTGCATGCTGCCCAGCAGGTACACACCCTGATGGTTCAAACTGCTGGTTGGTCTTTGCAGTTGTCAGGGACATGTCCGGAAGGCTTGGCTAATGGCTCTGTCATATCCTAGAGCTGTTGTTGACAGTTGCTTGAAAAACATGAAAGATTCTCAGTGTTTCAAGCACTGCTGAAGGGCTTTTTGTTTTTCCTTGTTGGTCGTAGATTCTTGAGACATAAATTTGTTTTGTTCTTTTTTCTCCTCCTCTATCACTGCATCTGTACATATTTAAATGCATGAAAGGAGCTGTTATTTAAAGAAAACTTTCAGCAAATCAGTTATTGATCAAGGATTCCAAATTATTAGGAACATGTCACTCTTCTAGTATATTTTGAATTTTTTCCCTTAGAGTCTTTGATTTGAATTTTATAAGCTTCTTTCTCATATTTGTCCTTCACTGACCCACTTGAAGGCTAAGCTCAGTGGTTATAAACTGTGTATTTCATGAAATAAATTTAGTTTTGATTTATTCTGCTCGCTGGCTGAGTAAATCAGATTTGGTGAAACCCACTAAATTATATTGAGTATTACTCATAGCCAGGCAGTTAGTCTCTGCTAAAACCTTAGAGTGGATGTCCTGGGTACCGGCAAGAGACATTTAGCTTTGCCATGAGAAGAATAGGTGTTAGGGGTGTTGGATCCCCTTCATTCTTTTTTTTTTTTTTTTTTTTAAAGATTTATTTATTTATTTTATACAAACATTGGGTATAGTCAGAAGCGCGGGAGGGTGAGAGAATTCACCAGAGCCAGAGCAGGGAGCAGAGTAGGCAGAAGGACCGAAGTACACTGCTGAGGGGAGTAGCGGGCGGCAGGAGAGGTCTGCGCGCCATGAGGGACCCTCCTCTGGTGGCCAGGGAGCAGCCGGGGATTGAACCGGCACTGCAGAGGCTGCGGGCAGCTTCGCAACTCAGCGCTCAACCGCTGCGCCACTGGGGAGGCCCTCCCCTTCATTCTTGATGCCTTCTGTCACTCACAGGCAGTGGTGAATGCTAGACCCCGGAGGGGCTCGCATCCCAGCTCTGAATGAACTCCTGTCTGTGTGACAGGTTTTGTGTTGATTTTTTAATGGGGCCATTATCCTGAGAGATGGAATAACAATGTGTGTCTTTGAAGACTGAGTCAGAGAGCGAGTGATGTGATTCCTTAACAAGCTCGGGTTTGCGGAAAGAACTGTTCAGTTTTCAAAAGGACGTCTGTGAAGCTGGAGGGGAACTGCTTCTCCTGCTTCTCTCTTTGGTCCCTAGCAGAACCAGGTCCTGCTCTGGTGAGGCGAATGGGAGCTTTTCCTGCTCCAGGGACCTGTAAAATGGGCCGATTCCCAGGGGAGCAGTGGGAGCCGTCCTCTGTACTGTCTCCTTTGAGAGTTCCTGTGGAATCTGTCCTCCTCACAGGCAGGCATGCCCTATCCCCTCAGGCACAGGTGCCCCTTGATGGCAGCTCATGGCCTCTTCTCACCAACCACCTGCTCGCTCTTTGTGAGTCTCAGCATGTGCAGGTATGACCGGAGACAGGGCCACGTTCAGCTGTGAGCCCTGAAGGGCAGCTGCCTGCAGGAGCACCTCTCTGCTCTGCCTGTTTGACGGCGTGACCCGAAAGCACATGCTGTGCCACTCACAGGCTGTGCATCTTCATTTTAGACTTGTTCAACAGAAGACAGAATTATAGGCTAGCCTTCTCATAAGCAACTTTCTTCCTGAAATTTTAATTAGTGGGTGCTTTACTGTTCCATTTAACATTTCATCATTTAAAAATTTCTGAGGCCTTTCCATCTGTCCATCTCATTTATTTATAGCCCTCCATTATCCTAACAATAGGACCAGACTTTCATTCTAGCTGTGGTCAGCAGTTCAGACTCAGTGGACCGTCAGAGTTGGCTAAAGTTCCAGAAACCCAATTATTCTCCATGGCGCTCATCAGAGCACCCTTGAGAGACAGCTAACAAGATCCTTGATATCTGCATGTCCACGTCAAAGAATCCCTCACTTAGTGGCCTGCCCGTAAGATGCGGGTCGTAAGTGCCTGGAATGTCATTCTCACCATCACACTCAGCAAGTCCTTCCTAACATACCCATCAGCTTTATCTCACATTTCCTGTCTTTTGAAATTATCCTCAGTCCTCAGACAACTAGATCAGGGCAGCTTTGGGATCTGTGAGAGAGGTTTGAGAGTGGTGTTGGCTCCTGACAGCCAATTGTGCCGCATCTCCCCATGGATACTCCCTGTCCAGGGTCTTTGTCAGAAGAGGTCTCCATGCTCAGGGGAGCTGCAGTGTCCAGCCATCAGAATGTTGGGGACCTCTCACAGATACAGCTGGCACACTGTCACTGCTGTGGTGTAACCAGGACATGTCTGCACCAGTCATTGATCTCCAGGACATGGTAGAGCCCTGACGAGGATTCCATGCAGCCCCAGGTACATTCAGCTGCAGGGCCATAAAGCTTCAGTGCCATTGGTTCCATAACAGTTTAATTATTATTTAGACAGAGTGGACATCAGAGGCCCTCTGATGTAAGAGGTTTTCCCATTGTGTGGAATTTCATTGCCCGATGGCCAATTTCTAAGTCATGCACATTAATGGGCTGCTAATGAGGGACCCGGGCATGAGCCCACATTAACGGGTACAAAAGGGTGCAAAGCCACGGCCTTTCTCCCGCCTCTGTGGATTTGGGGGAGAGAAGAGTGGATGTCAGGAGGCCTGGGAAAGCTGGCAGGTATGTCCCTAGAAGATGCGTGCACCACTGTCTGGCTTTTCTGCACGATATCGGGCCATCCACACGGCCTCACTGCCATCCAGGAAAGCCTCAAGGAGGTAGTGGGTATAGATCCTGGTACCACAAGAAGCCATTCCCAGCTGGGCCTCAACTTGGTCTCAGTCCTGGGAAACCCCATGTCACTGTGGTCATCCTGGGAGCATTGAGTTAGTTTCCTTGGTTAGTTTCCTTCACAGAGGGAGACCTTATTCCACTGCCTGCCTCCACCATTCACCAAAGGTGCAGAGGCTTCTCATGTCCCAGCACCTCCTCCCGGGAGCTTCTCCAGATTTCCCCTCTCCTGAGTCTCTTGTCCCCTCCTTCCATTAGATTATGTTATTTATCTTGGTCTCTGCAGTCTCGCCCTGTCTCTATAACAGACCTGCTCTGTCACCTCTGGATCCTTAGGACCTGGCATATAGTAGGTGCTTAATTAACTAGTGTTTGTTAAATGACTGTCTGAGGGAATCCGACCCCAGATATATCATGTATAGTGCTGAATGATATGTCTGAGTCTGTGGATATGACCTGAAAACAGGGTCTTTACAGGTGTAATTAAGGACCTTAAGATGAGGTCATCCTGGGTTGTTGGAATAGGCCTGATTCCAATGACAAGTGTCTTTAAAAGAAAAGGAGACATAGACACATAGGAGAAGTATTGTGAGGATGAGGCAGGGACTGGGGTGATGTGACCACAACTGAGGGATACCTGGAACAGCCAGGAACTGGCAGAGGCAAGACCCTTCTCTAGAGCTGTTAGAGGGAAGTGGCCCTGCCCACGCCTTGATCTCTGGCCTGTGGTCTCCAGAACGTGAGTGAGCAATTTTTGTTGTTTTAAGCCTCCCACTTTGTGGGAATTTGTCCTGACAGCCTCAGAAGATTCACAGGTTAGGGAGCCATGTGATTTCACCTCGTGTTCCTGGATCCACAGGTTCTATGAGACACTGAAGCCGGTGTGCACTGTTACCTTGATTGCAATTGTTGCTGCTTTTCACCCTAAACTGGCTGTGAAAAGCCAAGAATTTAGCCCTCTAACCACTACGGGTTCTTATCTCATGACAAGAACCTGTAGAAAGGAATTTGTAGACAGACTTTCAGATAAATAAGTGAAGAGAAGCAAACCTTACTTAGAGAACAAAGGACAAGTTTATTTAGAGGAGAAAGAACAAAAGTGCAGACTCATGGGCAGCGATGCTCAGGAGGGGCAAAAGTCATCAGCGTGGGCCCATGTCTGGGGGATATTTAAAATTTTTTTCTCTGTTCTACAATCTCATCATCCTGCTTTGTGACTGGCTTTCTCTCCCAGTAGTTATGCTCCTTCAGGCAGATGTGCCCATTTTCCCAGGTCTTAGAGTTTCTCCTTTTACCTCCTCTATCCAAGGTCTTACTCTCTCAATTTTTACTGTCCGTGTTTATTTAGTGTCCCATGATGGCTCCAGCTGAGCTCCCTCCACCCCGGGGGCTGCTGGGAAAGCCCCGCCCATGGGGAGGAGAACACTGAGACACAGTCTCTCAGGCCAGAGGCTGCCAGTTCTTGGGATAGCAGACTCACCACTTGTCCTTGTCCCCCTAGGCTTGGAGATATGACCCACAGCTCCCTTACCTCGTGGCTCACTGGCCTACCCCGGACCCAAGAAATGCAGCGGAGCTACCTGGAGTGAGCATGAGGCTCTGATGGCGGAGGAGGGCCTCTGTCCTTGAAGTTTGGAGTTGGTGGTAAGGACCCTGGTGGGGCTGTCAGTGCAGAGGTCTGGCTGGAGGTGGGGGTGGGCATGAGGAAGTGGGGAGGAAGTCCGGATGGACGGGGTGGAGGGCTGGAAAAGAAGGGGACACCAGAAGCTCTGACTAGTGGGTGTGGGTCACTTTGGAAAGAGGCAGCAGAAGGTATAGAAAGGCCTGCTGGTGCCTTAGGGATGTAAAGATAGAGACATTGGCTCTGAAAGAACTGTCGCCATTCTAGATAACCCTGTAAACTTGAAATGTGAACAGTAGCTTGGGAAGCAGCGGCCTGGCCCTCAATAGGTGCTGGCTTTATTCTCTGACATCTGCATGGGCTGCAGGCTGCTTACCTTCCCTGCGCACCCACAGGTGGTGGAGTGGCTGCCTCCCTCCTGGTGGAGCTGGAAGCATTCTGAGAAAGGAGGGTGGGAGGGGGTCTCCTGGGGTGTGTGGGATGCTGGCTTCTGCGGTGCCGCCGCCTGTCTCAGAAGCAGTCCTTTTGGGATTTGATTTTCTGTCCTGCTCTGCTGATGAGGGGAGAAGGTGGTGCCACTTAGGCAAGCAGAAAACCAACTCTGGCCCGCAGGGGGTCTGGTGCTGGGCGACCAGGTGGGGAGGGAGAGGCAGAGCCTGGTGGTTTGCAGCATTTCAGATGGGAAAGGTCAGTTCTGAGCAGCAGCCCGTGTCTCAGCTCAGTGCTGTGGGGATCAGGCCTGAGGCTGCCGTGACACCCCCACAAACGGCTGGGTCAGGTCTTCTGCGGCGTCCCAGGTATTCAGCCATTTCTGTGGCCACATGGCCGGCTTGAATCCCCTCCCAGAATGCCCAGGAGCTGCGTGTTCCTAGTGGTGGGCTGCTAATTAGCACAGCTTCATCTTATTTGCAAAGATTCTGTTCTTCAGACTGGCAGGAATGCAGCGTTTGTTTCAGGGTGAGCTCGTTGGCAGACATCTCAAAGGCTGTTTTAGGGCAGTCAGCTGGTAGTAGCTGGGTTCTGTCTGCAGGGCCCTTTGTGTCCTGGAAACTGCTATATCCTGCCCTGTCTTGTCTGGTGTGACCCGCTGTCCCCCAGGGTTGTTGGAAGGCCAGGACAGCGCGGTGCCCGTCCTTATGAAGCTTGCTCCCCCGGGGAACTCCTGAAAGACACAGGAAGACCAACAAGGTAGTTTCAGGCTGTGGGCAGTGCCAGGAGGGGTGGGGTGGGACGATGTGACGCAGGGTGGGTTCAGGGCATGGGCTGGAGGCAGGTGTGAGAGGCCCCCAGGCTGTAGGTGGTCATGGTCTCTGTAGGTGTGGGGTATGTGGAAGTCCTGAGGGGCGGCTGGCTGGGTGAATCCTGCACCTCTGGTCTCCTTGGCCTTCCAGATCAGTGGGCGGGTTATTCTGGGCTACCCTGTCCTTGGCGGCAGCCAGGTCACGTACCAGGCCCACTAGGGCCGAGCGACCCCACTGTCAGGAAGCTGCTCGAGGCCCGCTTTAGTACCAGCCTGCTCATGATCTCCTTGGCCATCCTCGGGGCTGGGGGATCAGCTAGAGAAGTGGAGGTACCCAGGGTACTGAGCTCTTGATGGCCACGGGGGCTCCTGATGGGTACACAGGAGGTAGACTCTGTGCTGGGCCTGGGAGATAGCAGAGGCCAAGACTACCACTGAGCTCCTATGACATGGGACAGGGAGGCCAGGAAGCAGTGATCGGAGCACCAGGAGTCACAGGGAGAGGCTGTGGCTGGGATGGCTGGCGGGGCAAGCATGTTACAGGGAGGGGGAGGAGGGAGCCTTCTCCGAGGAGGCCCCGTTGATTCAAGGAAAACCAACAGTACCTTCGGTTGGGATAACTGAGACTCAGCCTCTTCCTCTCCCCGCCTCACCACCTTGGCCTCTAGTTCCGCCCTCCACCCCAGTGATTTCCTATAAGTGCTGCTGTAGGGTGAGCGAAGGTGCTCAGGCTCTTCTGCTGCTAGCCTCTGTGGCTATCACCTGCAGCCCTGAATGCAAAAGGCATTTGGGAGTGTGGTCGCGGGGCACACCTGCCTGAATGTGGACACCTGGAGTATGGTGTGGGCTTGCAAGTGTGCACACCTGAGCCCGCAGGCTGAGGCTGGAAGGGCGGCGTCACTCAGGGAGGGCTACAGCAGCATGGCTGCAAGGGGACGAGTCCACAAGAGAATGCCAGAGAGAGCCCAGAGAAAAGAGGGTAAAGATTTACTGGGGCTGGGGGACCTGGACCCTGGCGCCTCTGCCTCGCCAGCCTTTGGCTTGCCACAACAATTGTAGAAAGAGCGTTAAAAGCCTGAAAAAGCCACGGAGGGCTCCAGGACTCTCCTTCATGCGTCTGCCGCATAGAGAACCTGTCCTGTGCTTGCTGGCACAACAGCTTCCTACCATTTCTGCTGCGTTTTATTTTCATTTCATGCCATTCAAAATATTTGCCAATTGTTGCCGATTCCTCCTTTGATGTTTAGAATCATATGGTTTAATTTCGATTTGGGGGAGTTATCTAGACCCCTTTTCGGTTGCTGCCTTCCCGTGACGGTCACATTGTGTTAGTCATGGGGCACTGGAGACTTGTCCTGCGACCCTTGTGTGGTCTGTGTTGATGAACCCCTGTGTGTTCTTGAGTGGGTGCGCTGTGCTGCCCTTTGCATAGGTCACGGTGGTCTGCAGCTTTGATCTGGTAGACCGTCCATCGTCTTACTAATGGGGGGGGGGGCGGCAGAAATCTAGTTATTTTATCAATCTCTGACAGCGGTGTGAGGGGGTGTGAAACTCTCCAGCTATGATAACAGATTTGTTTATTCATTTCATTCTGCCTGTTTCACAATGAAACTCTGTGGTTTTGGAAACTCTTACCCGTGAACTGCGCTTTGATTACGAGGACACTTTCCCTGTCCCTGGCCCTGCTCTCCCTAGAAGGACCCTTTGCTGTGCATGTAGCTGCTCTAGCTTCCTGCAGATGACTGTTACACAGTGTTTTCTCTCCCCCTATTTATGTGAAACCCTAACCGTGTATTGGGATTTTTATGATGTTTATTGCAGTAAAATAGGTTTGCATCTTTGTACCTCTGCTCTGGGGGTTATAGGCTCAAATCTCTGCAGATGTACTTTACCCCTGCCCACCACCGGTGCCCCAGTAAGCTTCCATCAGCCTCCACTGGGTCCCTTCCTTCCTCCTCCTCCTCCCACCCCACCAGCCTCTCCCTCTGATTGCCTCAGTTTTGTAGTCAGATTTAAGAGTTTATTATTTTTTTATTTTTTTTAAGATTTATTTTTTATTTATTTATACATGCACTGGGTACAGTCAGAAGCGCGGGAGGGTGAGAGAATTCACCAGAGCCAGAGCGGGGAGCAGGGCAGGCAGAAGGACCGAAGTACACTGCTGAGGGGAGCAGCGGGCTGCAGGAGAGGTCTGCGCGCCATGTGGGACCCTCCTCCGGTGTCCGGGGAGCAGCCGGGGATCGAACCGGCGCCGCAGAGGCTGCGGGCAGCCTTGCAACCCAGCGCTCAACTGCTGCGCCACCGGGGAGGCCCTTAAGAGTTTATTATTGATTTGATTTTGACTGAGCCTTTATTTTTTTCCTGTATTCCACTTATTAGTGGACCATCCATAATTGTATTTTTCTGTCTGACTTAATTTTCTTAGCATTATCCTTTCCAGTTCAATCCATGTTGTTGCAAATTGCAGGAGTTCTTCCTATTGTATACCTGAATAGTATTCTGCTGGGGGGGAGGGTGTGTGTGTGTGTGTGTGGGGGGTGTGTTCAGTCCTATATCCTTGGGCACTGTTTCTGTAACTTAGCTGTTTTAAGTAGGACTGCAATGAACATACAGAAATCAATATTTGTTCTATTTCTTTGAAGAATGTCATAGAAAAATTTTTAAAATTTATTTATGCATACAAGAGCTGGGGTACAGGCCAGAGGTGTGGGAGGTGAGAGGATTCACCAGAGACAGAGTGGGGAACAGAACAGGCAGATAGAACCAAGTACACTGCTGAGTGGAGCAGCGGGCGAGTCAGGAGAGGTCTGCTGTGCCATGTGGGTAGCTCCCTGGCTGGGGATCGAACTCCTGCTGCAGAGGCTGTGGACAGCTTCATAGGTTGTGTCTAACCCCTTGCGCCACCAGGGAAGCCCCTGTCATTGAAATTTTTATTGAAATAGCATTGAATCTGTAAATTGATTTTGGTAGGATGGCCATTTTGATAATATTAATTCTTCTAGTCAGTGAGCAGGGGATGTCTTTCTATTTCTTTGTGTCTTCTATTTCTTTTAACAATATTTTATAATTTTCTTTGTATAGGTCACTTACCTCCTTTGTTAGGTTTATTCCCAGGTATTTGATTTTTTTGTTTCATTTATAAAAGGGATGGTTTTCTTGATTTGTCAGATTGCATATAGGAAGGCTACTGATCTTTGTGTGTGGATTTTGTATCTTCGTGCTTGACTAAACTGGTTATTTTGATTAGTTTTTCTGTGGAGTTTCTAGGGTTCTTTATGAATATTATATCGTCTGCAAATAGTGATAGTTTTACTGCTTTCTCTATTTGAATTCCTTGTATGTCTTTCTCTTGTCTTATTGCTGACTAGGACTTCCAGTATTATCTCGAAAAGCAGTGGTGAGAGTGGACATCCTTGTCTTGTTCCAGACCTTAAGGGAAAAGCTTTCAGCTTTTCACCATTGAGAATGATATTGGCTGTGGGTTTGTCATTTACAGCCTTTATTATATAGTTATGTTCCTTCTATCCCAAGAATTTCAAGGACCTTCCTCATAATGGATGTTGAACTTTGTTGAATGCTTTCTTGGCATCTATTGATTTGATCATATGGTTTTTATTTTTCTTTTTGTCGATGTGTTGGATTATATTAATTGATTTTCAGATGTTGAACCATCCTTGTGCCCCTAGAATAAATCCCACTTGGTCATGGTGAATTATCTTTTCGATGCATTGTTGGATTCTGTTTGCTAGGATTTTATTGGGGATTTTTGCATCGGTATTCATTGGAGAGACTGGCCTGTAGTTTTCTTTTTTGTGTAATATCCTTGTTCAGTTTTGGTATTAGTGTAATGTTGGCTTCATAAAACGTATTTGGTAGTATTCCTTCCTTCTCAATTTTTAGAAAATTTCTGAATGTTTGGTAGAATTCATCTGTGAAGCCATCTGGTCCTGGGCTTTTGTTTTGGGGGAGGGTTTTAATTACTGTGTCAATTTCACTGCTTGTAATTGGTCTGTTTAGGTGTTCTATGTCTTTATCTAGCTTTGGGTGGTTGTATAGCTCTAGGAATTTGTCCATCTCTTCGAGATTGTTGAACTTGTTTGCATATAACTTCATGGTAATCTCTGATTATTCTTTTGATTTCTGCTGTGTTGTAATTTCTCCTCTTTTATTTATGATCCTAATTATTTGTGTTTTCTCCCATTTTTTTTCTTTGTGAGCCTGGCTAGAGGTTTGTCTATTTTGTTTATTTTTTCAAAGAACCAACTTTTGGTTTCATTGATCTTTTGAATTGTTTTTTAAACTTCTATTTTATTTATTTCTACTTTGATTTTTATTATTTCCTTTCTTCTACTGACCTTGGGGTTTTTTATTCCTTTTCCAGTTCTTTAAGGTGGAAAGATTAGGTTGTTATTTGATTTCTTTCTTGTTTCTTGATGTGAGCCTGTATTGTTCTATATTTTTGTCTTATGACTGCTTTTGTTGTGTCCCATACATTCTGGAGAATTGTGTCCTCATTGTAGTTTGTCTCAAGGTGTTTTTTAAATTTCTTCTTTGATCTCATGATCCAATGGTCTTCCAGTAGTGTGGGTTTAAATCTCCATGAGGTCGGAGGGTTCCTTGCTTTCTTTTCATGGTTTATTTCTAGTTTGATGCCTTTCTGCTCAGAGAAGATAGTTTGGTATGATTTTGATCTTAGTATATCTGTTGTTTGTCTTGTGTCCCTGTATGTGATCGATCCTGGAGAATGATCCGTGTGCACTTGAGAAAAATGTGTACTCAAATTTTTTTGGGTGCAGTGCCCTATGGATGTCTGTTAAGCCGTGAGGTCTACATCCTTATTTAGAGCTCTAGTGTCCTTGCTTATTTTCTGTCCCATTGATCTGTCCATTGGTGAGAGTGGGGTGTTGAAGTCTCCTACTACATGTGTATTTTCTCTAATGTCTGTTTTCAGAGATGATAATAATTGTCTGATATATTTTGGTGCTCCTTCATTTGGTGAGTATATGTTGATGAATGTTATGTCTACTTAATGTATTGTCCCCTTAATCTAAATGTAGTGACTGTGTCTCTTTTTACTTTTTTTAGTTTGAAGTCTCTATTATCTGATATAAGTATAGCTGTTCCTGCCTTCTTTTTTGCCCCGTTTGCTGTAGGATTGTTTTCCAACCTTTACTTTCAATCTGTGTTTATCTTTTGTAGTTAAAGGTGTTTCCTGGAGAGGGCAAAATGTTGGATTCTGTTTTTTAATTCAGACGCTACTCTGTGTCATTTATTGATGAATGTAGTTCATTTATATTTAGAGTTAATATTGATACACTGGCATCTGTATTTACCATTTTGTTAGCCTTTTTATGATTCTATTCCCTACCTTGTACTGTTCTTCCTATTCATTCCTCTGTTGGTTTTGGCTTTAGGGTTTTTTGATAATATTTATTGGTGTGGGGGGCTAGTAGTAATGAATGTCTGGAGGTTTTGTTTGTCTGAGAAGGTTTTTATTTTTCCTTCATAGAGGAAGGAGAGCTTTGCAGGGTAAAGTGTTCTTGGTTGGCATTTGTTGACTTGGAGTTTGTTAAATATGTCCCTCCGTTCTCTTCTTGCCCGAAGTGTTTCTTCAGAGACGTCTGATGTCAGCCTGATTGGTTTTCCCTCATAGGTTATCTATTTCTTCTCCCTCATCAGTTTCATTTTTTTTTCCTTGTCTTGGACCTTTGGAAAATTTACTATTATGCATTTTGCTGTAGTTTTCCTTTGTGGTAATTTGTTGTTTTTCTAGCTTCCTGTATGTCTATTTTCATTTCCTTCTTAATGCTTGGGAAGTTCTCTTCAGTTATCTCCTTGATTAGTTTATAGGTTCCTTTGTCTCTCTCCTCACCTTGTGGATTCCTGTAACTCTTATATTTCCTCTCCTTGTAGTGTCACATAGTTGTCAAAGTGCTTCTTCATTCTTATTCTTTTGTACTTCTCTTTCCTTTTCTTTTTATGTCTGTATCTACAGGAGTACTGATTCGTTCTTCCATTTCTTCTATTTTCATGGCTTTCCCCAGAATTCTTGAACTCCTCCACTAATCTCTGGATATACTCCAGTTCCTTCATTCTCTTCCTCAGTTCATTGATTATATTCTTATCTCTTTCTGCATTTTCTCTTAACTCTTTAAATTGTTTTCATTATGGCCTTTTAAAATTCTTTGCTAGGTGGAGCTATTCTTCTGTGTTCTTATGATCAGGTTCTGGAGGTTGATTTTCTTTCTGTGGTTTATTGTTCCCAGAAGGGCCTGCTTGGTCATTTGTATTTTTCTTTCTTCCCATTGTTAGCCTTTGGCTTTGCTCCGTGCATAGTGCCCCGTTACCGCTGGCGCATATCCATCAATTTTATAATACTTACCTTACCCCCTAAGAAATCTCTGTACCCCTTGGCAGTCATAGCCCATTTCCCTCCCCGCCCCTGGCAAGCAGGGATCTACTTTCCATCCCCCGGGCCTGGCCTGTTCCAGATGTTGCATTGCATGACGTCGGTCAGGACCGAGACTTTGGTGACGGGAGTCTTTCCCACAGCTGCTGCTTGAGCTTTATGCAGGCTGTGACCCCTGTTCTTTTGACGGCTGAATCGTGTCCCACAGTGTGGACAGACACACTTTACCGGTTCCTCGGTGGGCGGACACTTAGGGTTTTTCCATTTCTTAGTCATCCTGTGCTGCTTGGCCCTGCCTTCCAGCCCCAGCATTCGGGAAGCCGCTGTCCAGCAGAGCCACCCTGCCCACCGGAGACAGCTGAGTCTCTCCATGTAAAGCAAGACAGACCTGACTCGGACAAACTGAGGAAGGCATGTAGGCACCATCCCGTCCCCAAAGTATCTTCTCTCCCATGTCTGTGCTTAGAACTATGGTGCTGGGACCCCGCTGCGTGCTGTCATTTGGGGTGCCTGGAAGCACAGCCTATGACAGGGTTGGGGGCCTAGTCTCTGCTTGGGAGCTGGGAAGGAGCGTTATGGAGGCTACTTTTTTGGGCCCACCTGGGAAGCATGAGAGTGCACCCCAGAAATAGCGTGTGAGTACAAGAGGTGGGAATATTGATCTAGGGATTTGCTGCCACTGGTTGAGGGTACCCAGGAGCATTAGGCCCCCTGCCTGGTTGAGTTGGTCCACAGATCACTGGGCACTTGAGGTCAGGGAAGTGCTGTGAGGTCTTTCCACACTGAGGTCTGCAGTCGGGCTGTGCAGTATTCCACAAGAATATACAGACATTTACTCGTGCCTCCTGCTCTTGGTGGACATTTGGGGTCTCGCCTATCTTTTGGGACATTGACACTATGTAGGCCGCTCCAGGGGACTCTGGCACCTGCTACACTGTGTTCCACTGGCTGAGTCCACTGAGTGTGCCTCTCTTCCAGTGCCATGAGACTGCTGTCTCCATCCACTGCAGCATGCATAACCGGGGCCTCTTGCACCTGCGCCCTCATCTCCGTGAAGTATTTGCTGGCCTGCTCCCTCGTCTGCTTGCTCATAGGTGTGGCCTGGGTCGCCCGGAGCCTGGATGTGGGGAGTGGCAGGAGCTTGGGAATAGGGAGTGTTTACAGCTGAGGGACACTCCTTCCGGAACCTTCCATCTACTCCTAGGGAAAGCTTCAAGATAGTAGGAGCTGGGTGCGCTCAGCATGTTGAGGTTGAAGGGGTGCATTGCATTTCTGGCTTCTGCCCTCCCTGCCTCTCATGGGTTTATAGTTTCCTGGCCTTCGGGACTGAAGTTTCTGCTAACATCTTGATGTCCTGCGGGTAGGGGCTAGGAAGGGGGGCGCGGGCAGGACATGATGTGTGGTGTGGCAGGCACTGTGCGCACACGCATTGTTTGTGGCCTGAGTTCACGTTCCCGCCCGAGGAGGAGTACTGGGGCCACCGCCATCAGGAGGCAGGCTCGGCGCGCTGGGATGCCGGCCCGGTGTCCGGGAGAGCGCCGAGGCGCTCTGGGGCCTGGACTCACGGGCTCCCGGCTGCGGGCCAGGCCCACTTACTCTGGAACAACCGTCTGTGTTCAGCTCACTATAAAAAGCCAGCGGGAAATGCAGCGTGAGGGCGACTTCCAGATCGCCGACTGTCTGAGCACAGTGCACCTTCAAGATTCAGTTCTTGTCTCTGTGTTACTGGCGTTTGGTGGCGACAGCTGGCCCGAGCTCGTCTCCTGGTTACACCGCCCAGGCGACAGCGTGGCCAGCATGGCCGCCCAGGGCATCTTCGCCACCTCCATTGGGACCGTCTGCCCCATCGTGCTTGTCCTGGGGAGGTGGGGCCCGGCTCACAGGGACACGGGTCAGCATTCCTCGCGATTCGGGGTCTGCGCGGCGCTGCGCACGCCTGTGGTACAGGGCCTGCAGAGTCGTTTCATGGAGTAGGAAGCTGAGGCAGAGAATTGTTTTGTGCAGAGCTGCCCAGCTGTACTGTGTCAGGGCTGGGGCCTGGCTCCTGAGCCTGCCTTGAGTGCCCACCTGGGGCCCTCTCTGTAGGGCTGGGTGGCAACTACACCCCTGAGGGTTGTCGTTGCCTCAAGGTCCCTGGGGAATAAGCATCTGGTACACAGGAACCCAGCTAGCTGTGTGGGATAACAGGAGGGAACTTGGGGGGTGTCAGAGCCCTTGCGGGCCTGTGGTGCCCATGGTGCTTTGATTTCCAGGTCGGAGATGCAGGGTTTCTGGCAGTGGAGCTGCTGGCTGGCGTGTGCGCCTCGGGCCCTGGCTGACCCCTCAAGACCATGGGTCCAGATGCCAATGACCTTCCTGTGGGTCACTGTGATGCTCGCCATAGCTGTTCCTGCCCAACCTCAGCCAGATCAGCGGCGTCATCTCCTTCATCTTCCCAGGTGAGAAGCCAACTTTCTGCCCCTGCCTCTCATCCTCCCTGGCTTGCCTCTGCAGGGAGTCCAGGGTCTGAGGGTGGGACTTGGGCAGGACCCGGGGTTCCCTCTATAAGTACCTGCTATGGATGGATGTGCCTGTTGGGGTCCGTCCTTTCCTGCTGATGGGAAGACTAAGAGGGGTGCACAGCAGGCCGAGTCACCTCACGGCTTTTTGCGTTTTTAAAAAATGTTGTGTTTCAAACACACCCCAGGAAGACCTTCCACCGTGTCCTTGACGTCAGAGGCATATGCAGTTTCCATGTGGGGCGGTCTCTTCCCAGTGGTAGGAGTGATGACAAGTGGGTCCGGTGGACATGGCCTAAGGGTTACCTGGCCAGAATACCAGATGAGGCTGCACTGGGGAAGTCGGGGGAGGAGGGTGAGAGGGGCAGACAGATGCTCAGGTCAGAAACCCCAAGTCTGTGGGGCATGGTGTTCAGTACCTCTCAGGTGCCCCACATCCGGTGCCCTGCGCACAGTAGGTGCTCTGTCAGTACACACTCCGTGAGTGTACCCTGCATTGCATTTCACAGAGGAACCATGTCTAGCACACTTAACTTGGGGGAGCCTTAAGCACATATCCTGATGCCCTAACTTAAACAGGCAAGAAGTAGGTGCTTTTTGGTAACTGAGTCACAGAAAGGATGTACCAGTGTTTTTTGAGGCTCCCCCAGACTAGAATGGGGATAGGAGACATGCTTTCAGGGGCCCCAGTCAGTGGGCAGTGACAGCTTCAATAGCCTTAGGAGAGATTGCAGAATTGAGAGCCACAGAGGAACTTTGCTGCTCAGGGGTGAAGGGCTGCGTGGAGGGGCATGGAAAGCCATCTTCCAAGGACGCCCGACATTGGATTAGAGCTGACCCCAGTTCAGTGTCCCCTTATTTTAGTTACATCTTCTTTTAACTTAATTAGGATCTGCAGAGATCCTATTTCCAAATAAAGTCAGAGTTGTAGGGGTTAGAATTTGAACTTCCTTTTCTAGGGAGCACAGTTCAACCCATAATAGAGGGTGAAACTGAAGCTCAAGATCTCTGCTTTGGAGTTTAAGGTCAAAATTGCAAGGAGAGGGCACCCCACAGTGGGTTGGAGACCACAGGAGTGTGGTTCTGACCCGGGCCTCAGGGAATGCTGGTCCTGCCTGTGCCCAAGGAGAGTTATGCTTATAGCTGACAACCTGCACATTCCAAAGCCAGGGTCATGGAGACACTCCTTTCCCTCCTGCTGGCTGGACTGGAATAGTCCAGAAGCCAAGAGAACTGTTTGTTGTTCCCTCCCGGCCCTTCCTGAGTCCAGGCTGAGGGGCCTGGGAGAGAGGCGGGAGGAGCGGGTGGCCTGGCATCACTGTGCTTATGGCACTGACCCTGACTGGACCGGGCCATCCTGGATGCTGGTGGATTCGGGCCACGGTCCCCCCCACCCCCCCGCCAGAGAAGGTGGTGGTGGTGATAAAACTGTCAGCCTGCGTGGTTTTTTTTTTTTTTTTCACATTTTAAAAATACACATAAAATCACTTTTATAGCATACAATTCATTGGGTGGTAGGAGAGGTACAGAGCAGCGCAGCCATCAGCAGTGTCTGAACCTACACAGACACTGTGTAGGGACAGTGGGGAAACTCTACAAGTATCAGATTCACTTAGAAGAGGAAACTAAAAGAATATGCACCCAGAAGTGGAAGGAAATAGTAGTAGAAATCCCCTTCAAAAAACCAATCAATGGGGGACCCCCCCCCCCGGTGGCGCAGTGGTTGAGCGCGAGGCTGCCCGCAGCCTCCGAAGCACCGGTTCGATCCCCTGCTGCCAGCTGCCGGCGAGGGTCCCACATGGCGTGTGGACCCCTCCTGCCGGGCCTCCCCTGGTGGCGCAGCGGCTGAGCACTGGGCTGCGAAGCTGCCCGCAACCTCTGCAGTGCCGGTTCGATCCCCGGCCAACGGAGGAGGGTCCCACATGGCGTGCAGACCTCCCCTGCCACCCGCTGCTCCCCTCAGCAGTGTACTTCGGTCCTTCTGCCTGCTCTGCTCCCCGCTCTGGCTCTGGTGAATTCTCTCACCCTCCCCCGCTTCTGACTATATACCCAAAGCTTGTATAAAATAAATCTTAAAAAAAAAAAAAAAACCCAGAAGGAAATAGTAGAAATACCCTTCAAAAAACCAATCAAAGGGGGGACCCCCCCCCCCAGTGGCTGAGCGCTCGGCTGCGAGGCTGGCCGCAGCCTCTGAAACACCGGTTAGATCCCCGGCTGCTCCCTCGGCCAACGGAGGAGGGTCCCGTCCGGCCACCGGAGGAGGGCTCCAGACCTCCCCTGCCGCCCGCTGCTCCCCTCAGCAGTGTACCTCGGTTCCCTCTGCCTGCTCTGCTCCCCGCTCTGGTGAATTCTCACCCTCCCCCGCTTTCGACTATATACCCAAAGCTTGTATTAAATAAATCTTTTTTAAAAAAAAAAAAGTAGGGGCCTCCCCGGTGGCGCAGCGGTTGGGCGCTGGGTTGCGAAGCTGCCCGCAGCCTCCGCGGCGCCGGTTCAATCCCCGGCTGCTCCCCGGCCACCGAAGGAGGGTCCCACATGGCGCGCAGACCTCTCCTGCCGCCCGCTGCTCCCCTCAGCAGTGTACTTCGGTCCTTCTGCCTGTTCTGCTCCCCGCTCTGGCTCTGGTGAATTCTCTCACCCTCCCGCGCTTCTGACTGTACCCAGTGCTTGTATAAATAAATAAATAAATAAATCTTTAAAAAAAAAAAAAAAAAAAAAAAGCACCCAGAAGGAAATAGTAGAAATACCCTTCAAAAAACCAATCAGGGGGGGACCCCCCGGTGGCACAGCGGCTGAGCGCTCGGCTGCGAAGCTGCCCCCAGCCTCTGAAGCGCCGGCTCGATCCCCGGCCGCCAGCGAGGATCCCACATGGCGCATAGACCCCCCCCCGCCGGGCCTCCCGGGCGGCGCTGGCGGTGCGGCTTGGCCGAGCCCCTGGCTGCGAAGCTGCCCCCAGCCCCCGAAGTGCCGGCTCCCAAGGGCTCCACCAAAAAAACCCCAATAGAGATTTTACCAAACCTACAGAATGAAATATAAAGTCGTTGGCAGAGAGAACACCTAAACTCTTAGATACAGAAAGATCTATACCCAAACACATCATTGTCTAACTATCAAAAATCAAAGACGAAACTTTTTGTAATTACCTATTAAGGAATAATACAACTCCATAGGCCATGTTATATATTATTCAGTCTTCGAAGGAAAAATACTTTTTAGGATATGCTTTAAACTTCACATTTGAATGTATAGGATATTAATAAGCTTTATGCACATGTAAAAACTTACATGGATTTGCTTTTAATAAGAGGATTCTCTAACTCTGGGCACCCCCAGAGGCATACGCCTGTCTGTGGATGAAGGGTTCTGGGTTTAGGTCCCAGGAACCCTGAGTGGCAGGGACTTGGGGCCCAGGGATCCTCCTCATTCCCGTCTCCCAGGTGTTTTGCTGCAGGTCTTGGCGCAAACACATCTGGAGGAACAGTGACGCCGAGCAGCCTTTGCCACCTACCAGACCGGGTGGCACGAGCCCTCACCAACCCAGCGCACCGGCCCCCACACTCCACAGCACCCGCGTCGCTGCAGTGTACC
The DNA here is from genome assembly GCF_964194135.1 of Talpa europaea. Lineage (NCBI taxonomy): Eukaryota > Metazoa > Chordata > Mammalia > Eulipotyphla > Talpidae > Talpa > Talpa europaea. The sequence continues at coordinate 11,243,204 of NC_140084.1, read as the reverse complement.
GCTCCACCCTCCCGAGAAAGTCAGGACGCGGGCCTTCCTCGCCTCTCCCCACACCTGGTTTCTCAAACAAATGGGGTGTCGTGGGAGCACCCCGACTCTGGTGGCAGCAGACACTCCTTTTACTGTTACCGATTGCAGCTCAGGATACTTGCTGCCCGGGTGAAGCAGGAAGTTTCCCGAGTCTGCTGCGTGGGGGAGTCCGCTCCTTAGATTCTGCTGCTCGCTGGAGCGGAGAAGCCGCTGGATGTGCTGCACGGCTTGCTCCCCGCGGTAGCCATGGCTACGGTGACCCCTTTCCCGAACAATAAAGAATGCTTATGCCATTCCTCATACACACTGTATAAAATCCTGCCATTTTTACCCTTAGGTGCTCAGCCGTTTGCAAGCTATCCCACTGAGCCTGCCGGTGACAAGGAAATGCCTCTCTCCACCTCTCTGAGTGCCGTCTGACTGCTCTGGGAATTTGCCGTAACACAGTGACGGTAACCACAGTCACTAACTCCAGTTCCAGTTTTCAAAAAGGAGTTAAATAGGGCCTCCCCGGTGGCGCAGCAAGTTAAGTGCAGCGCTGAGAGGCTGTCCGCAGCCTCTGCAGCACGGGTTCGATTCCCGGCGGGCCAGGGAGATTCCCACATGGCGAGCAGACCTCTCCTGGCTCGCCCGCTGCTCCCCTCAGCAGTTTATTCGGTCCGTCTGCCTGTTCTGCTCCCCGCTCTGTCTCTGGTGAATCCTCTCACCCTCCCGCGCCTCTGGCCTGCACCCCAGCTCTTGTATAAATAATCAAATCTTAAAAAAAAAAAATTTAAAAAGGAGTTAAATAGGGGCCTCCCAGGTGGCGCAGGGTTAAAGACAGCACTATCAAGCTGTTGCCAGCCACTGCAGCATGAGTTTGGTCCCGGCCTGCCAGGAGGAACCCACATGGCGCAGCAGACATCTCCTGATTCGCCCGCTGCTCCCCTTTTCCGTTCCCCACTCTCTGGTGGATCCTCTCACACACACACACCCCCCCCCCCCGCATCTCTGGCCTACACCCCAGGTCTTGTTTGCACAAATAAATTTTTTTTCAAAACAAGGAGTCCAATAGTCGTTTTAGATAACAAAAGGCAAATGGCAGGCAGATGTGGACACATCAGCCCAGGGACACCCTGGAGCGCCTGCGCGCACGAACTGCAAGCACACGCTGGGCTTTCTCTGACACGTGTCCGTGGCCCCAGTCAGCCCTCACTGGGCTGGGGGGTAGGCGCCCACTTTACAGGGGAGGAGATGGCCAAGGCCACCCAGCTCCCATGCACACAAGGACCCCACCACGCAGCAGGTCGGCGCATGTATGGCACAGGGCACCCCCACTTGACCCTCGGGGTCCCAGAGACACACCGGTTCTGGCTGGTCTGCTCTCCAGTGGCCTCCACTGTGCTTTTCATGCAGCTAGGAGCCATGGATCTGGGTGTGTGTCCCTCAGGAGGAAGCCATCGCCAGCTTTCCACATTGGTCTGTCCTTGTACACCTGAGGAGGGGAGGGCACAGGGAAAAGAGGTTGATGCGGGGGGACTTGGGAGCGGGGTCAGTGTCTTGCAGTGGGAAGGGGGGGGTGCATTTTGGAGGCTACAGAAATCCTCCATCAAAGCATGAGCTACGGAATTAGAGACCAAGATCTGAAGCCCGGCTTCCCTGCTCACTAGGCCTGTCACCCCTCTGGCGGCTACAGGACTCACTGCAGACTCTGTCTTACAAGGTTATAGTGAGGACTGAATGATAAAATGTATATAAAATGCTCAGCACGATGCCTGTCATGATGCAAATAGTGAACAGGGCTGCTATGACAAAGATGGTGGTGGTGCTGACTGTAGGTAAGGACAGTGGCGAAGATGGTGATGATGGTGTCCTACAGATGGCACAGATGAGTGAATAAAAATTTGTGGAATATATTCTCAGTGGAATATTACACAGCTCTGAAAAAGATGAGATGATGGCATATGGGACAAAATGGACAGCCCTCGAGGTGATTATATGTGAAGTAAAATAAGTTGAAAAATGAAAAACAGATATTGGGCAATTTCACTCATTTGTGGACTATGACTAACCAAGAGCCACACACAGGCAAAATACAGTAGGAATAAATCATTTTTTTTTTTTAAAGATTTATTTATTTATTTATACAAGCACTGGGTACAGTCAGAAGCGCGGGAGGGTGAGAGAATTCACCAGAGCCAGAGCAGGGAGCAGAGCAGGCAGAAGGACCGAAGTACACTGCTGAGGGGAGCAGCGGGCGGCAGGAGAGGTCTGCTTGCCATGTGGGACCCTCGCCCGGTGGCCGGGGAGCAGCTGGGGATCGAACCGGCGCTGCAGAGGCTGCGGGCAGCTTCGCAACCCAGCGCTCAACCGCTGCGCCACCACGGGGAGGCCCAGGAATAAATCTTGAGCTCAGTGAAAGAACAGAATGTTACCAGAGGGAATGGAGGGTGGGAGAGGGAGGTGGATGCCTATGGAGTGGTTCCATGAATAAGTGGAACATGCGCATATGGAAGAGCAAAAATGCAACCCCCCCCCAAAACCCCAAAGCACTGCAATTCATGACTGAAGGTGTGATAAGGTCAAGTGTAACTGGCCATTGAATTTCAAAAACCTCAAGTTATGGTCCAAGGGGTAAAAATTCAGGTTTGACAGATGTCTTCTTCACCACAATCGATGCCTCAGCCAAGAGGCCAGCTGCATGGATTCTAGAGGAAAAACATCAGGAGAGGAATTGGGCATCATGAGGAGCAGTTACTCTTTAGCACATCTCTGACACTTCACTGGATGAATACCGTCCTGCAGAGAATGCCAAATAATTTCCCCCCAATCAGCACGGGTCGAATTAGAAAAACAAATTTCAAATAGGGAAGTGGTGCAGTGACAGCTGAAATTAAGGTGACAGAGGTCAGGAACATTAGTAGTTTAATTTTTATGTCACTGGATTCATTCAACAAAGAGTATCAAAGTATGGAAAAAACAGCCAAAATCAGCTCCAAAACTCAGTTCTAAAAAAGGAAAAGAGACTTTTCGTCTTTGGTGAGCAAGGTATAAACATGGATGAAAAATATTAACAACATACAGTGACTTTGCACCCGTGGACTTGAACTGCACATGCTCACGTAGACAGGGAACCTTTCAGTAAGTATATTGGGAAAGGTTTTGAAGATAAGCAACTACTTGAAAGAACTCACAGCCAGCCACGTGCCCAGAAACACATGGATCATTCTATTTGTAACGACATACGGATTTCTTTTTCACATTAGCCTTTCCTGTTTGCCGTCTCGGGTTAGCCATCTGTAGCAGCCCCGGTGTTTTGTATCTTCCGAGACGAGAGATGACTCAGCTTATAAGCAGATGACGTAACCCTACAGTAGCAGTAACTGCAGCCAGACCGCAAAATGTCTTTTCCTTATGATTTCCTTGACCTTTCCTGTTCTCTAGCTGTATTGTAGGAACACGATACATAACGCATGTGACATGCCGAACACGTAGGAATCGATGACTTGTGTTCTTGATAAGGTTTCATCAGAGTATTAAAAGTTTTGGGGGAGGGCCTCCCCGGTGGCGCAGCGGTTGAGCGCTGGGTTGCGAAGCTGCCCGCGGCCTCTGCAGCGCCGGTTCGATCCCCGGCTGCTCCCAGGCCACCGGAGGAGGGTCCCACATGGCGCGCAGACCTCTCCTGCCGCCCGCTGCTCCCCTCAGCAGTGTACTTCGGTCCCTCTGCCTGCTCTGCTCCCCGCTCTGGCTCTGGTGAATTCTCTCGCCCTCCCGCGCTTCTGACTGTACCCAGTGCTTGTATAAACCAAACAAACAAACAATAAATAAATAAATAAATAAATAAGACATGCCTCTAGAAAATTAAAAAATAAATAAATAAAAAAAAGTTTTGGGGGAGTCAAAAGTTATATTAGGATTTTCGAATCCATGGGGTGGGAGTGGGGACAGGGGTCAGTGCCCCTAAGCTTCATGTGGGTCAAAGGTCAACCGTCTGTTGCGGAGGAAGCATTAGTGAAACCAAGTCCAGGACGTTTACGCTCAAAACGATCATCAAAGCTATAACTAAAGCAGGTCAAAGCAGGCCAGACAGATGAAAGCAGCACTCAAGAGAAAAAGCATAACATCATGACAGCAGTCAGACCAGACAGAGCCCGGCGCGCAGGAAGAGCAGCCCACGCCCCCACTTCCCCCGCTAAGATGTGGTCCCAAATTTGACTGAACGAGCTCCAAGTGTAGGCACAGCCACACCCAGACGGCACCCAGGGATTTGTAAAGATGAGCCCGTGCAGATTCTGCGCTCAAAGGGGATCAAACAGGAAAAAGACTAATTAATACAAAGTAAAAATCAAATCAACAAGCAACTATGGACCAGAGACACACTGCTGGGGGGTGGGAAGAGGAAGGACTAGGGTCACAATAAGGGGGGTGCAATTGTATGGGGAATATAACCAAAATGAAAATGCATACATTGTGCAAAGATGAAAAAAGATGTAAGAATTATATAAATTTTTTTAAAAAAGAGCAGGACAAGCTGCTGCCTCATTATCAAGGTAGAACTGAAACCAGAGTGTTGCCGAAGGCGGACGATCACCACGGGCGCGGCAGGGACCCGCCGCACTGACTCACGCAGCAGCGCGGGTGGGCTGTGCTTCTGGCTTTGGGACTCAGGTGGCCGCCACTCTCTTCTAAAGCGATGCTGCTTCCCATCCCACTGAGAGCCTCACGCTGCTCATGCGCTTTGACCCAGTGATTCTCCACGACAGACAAGCCCCTGTAAGCAATAATACAAAATGTGGGCCTCTCTTTACGCCCCAAGGTTACAGGAGGTATCCATAATGGCAAAAACCTGGACGTCATCTCATGCCCAGCAACAGGAATAGTAACCCAGCTGAAATAAGAATATTTAAAATGATGCTTCTGGGGCCTCCCCGGTGGCGCAGCGGTTGAGCGCTGGGTTGCGAAGCTACCCGCCGCCTCTGCAGCACCGGTTCGATCCCTGGTTGCTCCCCGGCCACCAGAGGAGGGTCCCACATGGCGCGCAGACCTCTCCTGCCGCCCGCTGCTCCCCTCAGCAGTGTACTTCGGTCCTTCTGCCTGCTCTGCTCCCCGCTCTGGCTCTGGTGAATTCTCTCACCCTCCCGCGCTTCTGACTATATACCCAATGCTTGTATAAAATAAATAAATAAATATTTTAAGAAAAAAAATGATGCTTCTGAACAGTTTTAAAAACTTGGGGAAAGTATTAAATGTTGGGTGAAAAACAGTTTTTGTACACAGAATGGTATTAAACATATTAAAGAAATGCATATGGAAAAAAAAGACTGAAAGGTAACAAGGCAAAATGTTAACAGTGATTAGAGACAGTGGGCATCAGAAGGGACTTGAGGGGCCTCCCTGGTGGCCTAGGGGTTAAGTCTCAGTGCTATCATGGAGCTAACCCACAAATGGCTTGTCGGACCTCCCCTGTCTGGCCTGCTGCTCCCCTGAGCAGTGTATTTCCGTTTGCCTGCCTGTTCTGCTCCCCACTCTGTCTCTGGTGAATCCTCTCACTGCCCCCAACCTCTGGCTTACACCCCAGTTCTTCTATGTAAAAATATATTTTTTTCAAAAATAGAAGAGACTTGTATTTTTTTATTTATGTTTTTCTCTACTTGCTCCATTTTTTTTTTTAAAGATTTTTTTATTTCTACAAGAGCAGGGGTACAGGCCAGAGATGAGGGGGATGAGAGGATTCACCAGAGACAGAGTGGGGAACAGAACAGGCAGATGGACTGAAATACACTGCTGAGGGGAGCAGCGGGCGAGACAGGAGAGGTCTGCTCACCATGTGGGTTGCTCCGAGGCTGGCGGGGATCGAACGAGCACCGCAGAGGCTGCGGACAGCTACACAGCGCTATGCTCAACCGCCTGCGCCACCAGGGAGGCTCTACTTGCCCCAGTTTGTATACTTAATACAAAGTATGTATATACTGAGCATATAATAAAGGTTTCAAAACAAGGATCTGTATGCATCAAAGAATAAGGCTAAAGGTGTGGAAGGCAAAAACATTAGAGATACAAAGCTCAAGTAACAAAGCACAGTTTATTGTGAGACAGTGACTCACTACTGCGCTGCAGGACAGAAATATTAAACAATAATTCATAACAAAGGCGTTGTCAGGAAGAAGTGTGAATGTCTCTAAAATGGGCAAACACCATGACTGGTTTTCCTGTGAGGTGACCGTCTGGTGTAGCTGGGTCTTTCCTGGTTTGGGAGCTACTTTTAAGACTTTCAGGTGTAGGAGACAGTGATGACACAAATAATTCTCACCCAGAGAAGTACATGAGAATTTTGCTGGGCAGAATGCAGTTGGCGGTTACCCTGCGGATGGTGTGATCAGTTCTGCATTTATTCACAAACCCGCTTCAGGATTCCCAGCTGCCACACGCGTGCCCCACATGGCGTGCGTTCTCTGAAATTTCCTTTGAGCCCAGAGTAACACCATGCTGTTCATGCTAATTAAAAAAATCTGTGGCAGGCATGCATTTTCTGTTTGTACGAGAGGCGTGATTGTAGCTTTATACCAAGCTGACTTATTTTTTGGTAGGGTTATATCAGTATCAAATATCTTAAGTAGCTAAAATCCAGAGAAATAAAATACAGGTTGGCAGTAGCCTGGGAGAGGAGGAGGGAAATGGGGAGTAACTGCTTTACGTACAGGACTTCAGAGAAATGGAAATGCCTGGGAACGAGACAGCGGTGGCGGCTGCATATGTTGGGGAGCTCAGTGCCGCTAAGCTGTTTGCTTTAAAATAGTTAATTTTATATTATGTGAATTTCACCACCTTTGGGGAAAAAAAATGCACACACCCACCGGCCAGGAAATTCTACCCCTTAGAATTTATCCTACAGAGAGCATCATGTGTATTATGAAGGACTGTGAGGACATTTGTAGGTTAGTCCCTATAGCGTTAATCTCAGAGCAAATCATTATAAACAAATGTCGATTCGTAAGGAGTTAGTTCAAACATATATAAAAGCAATGAAGATCTGTACATTCTGCTAGAAGGATGTCTAAAATATACTGTTAAATGGGCCTCCCTGGTGGCACAAGGGGTTAAGCACAGCACTATGAAGCGATCTGCAGCCACTGCAACACGAGTTTGATCCCCGGCCAGGGAGCTACCCACATGGCGCAGCAGACCTCTCCTGACTCGCCCGCTGCTCCCCTAGGCAGTGTATTTCAGTCAATCTGCCTGTTCTGCTCCCCACTGTCTCTGGTGAATCCTCTCATACCCCCACCGCTGCACCTCTGGCCTGTACCCCAGTTCTTGTATGAAATAATAAATCTTTTTTTAAAAAAGAAGGCATGTCGGATCTACCTAAAGCTTGAAGATTCTTTTTCTGTTTGCTGGAATCAACAGTGAAGCTGCCTGGCCTGGGATGGTTGCACAAGCATCCTCCCCCAACCCCTCCAGCTACACTCTTACTCTTATTTTCTTCTGACTTAAGCTTTTTTAATCTTTCGCTACCATTTTCTCTCACACTTGTTTCCTACAGCAACACGCCTCCCTTGGCTTCTACAGTCCCCTAGGCTGCTAACTAATGTTAATATCTTTCTAACCCCACACTTGCTTCCTTCCTAATGACAGGTCAAGAACGGAAGCTTTAAGTCTGAAAATCCTAAGTTAAAATCCTACCTCTACCAATTCCTGATGAAATGGCTAGAAATGTTAATCCGTTCTAAGTCTCAGTTTACACTTCCATAAAATGGATGTAAGAATACTACTGCCTTCTCATAGCATTACTCTGAAATTTAAAATGAGAGCCCCATCATGTAAAACCAGCAAAGAAGATTACATGTTCTTTTCAAATGCATTAAGAATTTCCCCCAGCAGGCCTCCCCGGTGGTGCAGCGGTTGAGCACTGGGCTGCAAAGCTGCCCGCAGCCTCTGCAGCGCTGGTTCGATCCCCAGCCTCCAGCGAGGGTCCCACATGGTGCGCAGACCTCTCCTGCCATGCCCGCTGCTCCCCTCAGCAGTGTATTTCATCAGTCTGCCTGTTTTGCTCCCCGCTCTGGCTCTGGTGATTCTCTCACCCGCCCGCACTTCTGACTGTACCCAGTGCTTGTATAAATAAATAAGTAAATCTTAAAAAAAAGATTTTCCCCAGCAACAAGGAAACTTTCTTCAATAAATGGTGCTAGGAGAAAAAGGAATGTCACATGTAAAAGAATGAAGCTAGACCACATCTCACACCATACACAAAAATCAAATCAAATTGGATAAAAGACCTGGATGTAAGACCTGAAACCATAAAATATATAGAAGAAAGCATAGACAAAACGCCATGACATAAACCTCAGAAACATCTTTGAGGACTTGTTTCCAGAAATAAGGAAAACAAAGGAGAATATAAACATCTGGGATTACATAAAACTAAAAGAAGCAAAATGGACAGCAAGCAAAATGAAGAGACATATTACACATCTGAATGCAAGAAAATATTATACATCTGATAAGGGATGGATGGCAAAGTTCCACAGAGGTCACACAACTGAACAAAAAAGGAAACAACCCAATCAAAAAATGGGCAGAAGAGCTAAAAAGACACTTCTCCAAAGAAGAAATGCAAATGGCCAACAGTCATATGAAAAAATGTTCAACTTATTATCAGGGAAATGCAAATCAAAACCACAATGAGAGACCACCTCACACCTGTGAGAATGGTGCATATTAAAAAAAAAAAAAAAACCCAGAAATAACAAATGTTGGCAAGGATGTGGTGGAAAAGGAACCCTTTTACACTGCTGGTGGGAATGCAAACTGGTCCAGCCACTACAGAAAGCTGTGTGGTGGACCCTCAAACACTAAGAAAGGATCTTCCATATGATCCAGCGATTCCACTCCTAGGACTCTACCCAAAGGACACAAAAACACTAATTTTAAAGGAAACCTAACCCCTGTGTTTACTGCAGCACTGTTTATAATAGCCGAGATATGGAAACAACCTAAATGCCCCAAAATAGATGACTGGATCAAGAAGATGTGGTCTATCTACATAATGGAATACTACACAGTGATCAAAAAAGACAAACTCATGCCATTTGTGGCAACATGGATGGAACTGGAAGGGATTGTGCTAAACAAAATATGTCAAAAGGCAACAATAAATATCTGATGGTTTCGCCATATATGGAATACAGAGAAACCAAACAGGATTTGGAAGACAAAACTTGCAAGTTGATCATAGATTTGAGGCACACAGGAGGGGAGGGGAGAGAGAGGGATCAAAATAGGGGAGGGAAGAGCCAAGTAACTAAGATGATGGGCCATGGGTGTGTGGTGGGAGAACTCCAGGGACTCAGGGGCGGAATCAAGTAGTGTCCAAAAATTAACAACCATGTAAGTGATAAATTAAAAAAAAAAAATTCTTCTCCAGAAAGAACGACACTAGGGCGGGAAACCCCCTCACTTAAAAGCACAGAAATCATACAAAGTTTGTTGACCAACAACAGTGTAATTAAATCAGAATTCAGTGACGCAGGGCATTTAGGAAATTCCCCTATAAACAGGAATGGAAGGGCACACTTGTAAGTAACCAAAGGGTCAAAGAAAAAAGTCACAAGGTAAATCAGAAAACAGTGAAATATTACTCAGAGGGAAATTTATAGCTGTGAATAAGCTATAAAAGATGAACAATTTGAAGTCAATAATTTAACCTTCCTTAGGCACACATAAAAGCGAAAGCAAGCAGAGGAAAGAAAATAAAAGTTAGAACAGAACAAAAGAGAACAGGAACAATTTAAAAAATCAGTGAAATCAAAGTTGTTTCTTTGAAACGATCAACAAATTCATCAAGTGTTAGAACGACCAAGAAAGAACGAGGACTCAAACTACTAAAGGCAAGAACCAAAGTATAACTATCATTGATTTTACAGAAATAGAAAGGGTTAAATAATAGTATGCACAATGGTATGACAATCTCAGATGCCACAGATGAAGTGAAGACAGAAAAACACTTACCAGGAACTGATACAAAAACAAAACAAAACAAAACAAAAAAAACCCCAACAAACCTACCCCATGAGGAGGCTGCATTAGTAATCAAAAAACTTTCTATAAAGTCCCCATCCAGATGACTTCATTTTAAATGCTAGCAAATATTTAAAGGATACCAAGTCTCAAACTCGCCCAAGAAACCCAGGAGGGAATCTTCCCCACTCATTTTATGAGGCCAGTAACAATCTGCTAGCAAAACCAAAACGTAACAAGAATACCGCAGAGCAAACCCTCTGGCAAAGAGAATTCAGCAATGTATAAAAAAAGATCACACAAAACCAACTGAGAACACGGGAAAGTCTGATTGTTTTAATATCTGAAAACCAATCAATGCAACACACAATGACAACAGACTATAGGACAAAAATTCACAAGTCATCTCAGTAGCTTAGAAGAAATTTTTTGACAAAATCCAGTATTTTTTTTCCTGATAAAACAGCAACCAGGGCCTCCCTGGTGGCGCAGCGGTTGAGCGCTGGCTGTACCCAGTGCCTGTATAAATAATAAATAAATAAACAAATCTTTAAAAAAAAAAAAAACCAACAGCAACCGAAACATCTGGGAAATGAGGAAGTTCATTAAAATGAGAAACAGGGCCTCCCAGGTGGCGCAAGGGGTTAAGCATCGCACTATGAAGCAATCCAGAGCCTCTGCAACACGAGTTTGATCCCTCAGTGGGCCAGGGAGATACCCACATGGCACAGCAGACCTTGCCTGTCTTGCCTGCTGCTCCCCTCAGCAGTGTATTTCCTCAGTCTGCCTGTTCTGCACCCCCGCTCTGTCTCTGGTGAATCCTCTCACCATCTCCCCCACATCTCTGGCCTGTACCCCCAGCTCTTGTATGCATAAATGAATAAATCTTTTTAAAAAAATGAGAAACATTTATGACACGCCCACAGCTAGTATCAGAAATAAAAAGGATTGAATAATTATGTACTAATGATGACAGTGAAAGTTTTGCCTCTAACATCAGAAACAAAGCACGGATGTCCACTCTCGCCACTTCTATTATTGTCATGGAGATTCAATCCTCTGAGGCACAGAAATAATCCAATTAAGAAATGAGCCAAGGATCCGAACAGACATTCTCCAGAGGGGATGTAAAAATGGCTGATATGCACACAAAAAGATGTCAATATCAACCATCAAGGAGCTGCACATCAAACCACGAGATACCAGTTCACACCTACTCATTCGTTTGTAATTAAAAGATGGGTAATAAGTGGTGGTGAAATATGGAGAAATTGGACCCTCATATATCTTTCGTGTGAATGTGCACCCGCTGCAAAACAAAGATTAATGGATCCTTGAGAAAGTTAAACATGGACTCACCATATTATCCAGCAATACCAATACTCGATAGCTACGAAAAGAACTGAATACGGAGCTCAACCACTTAGCTATCTGTGAACGTTCAGGCAGCATGGCTCACAGTAGCCAAAAGGTGGCAGCAACCCATGTATCTCTCAGTGGGAGAATACAGACACAAAATGTGGCAGAAAGGGTGAAACATTACACAGCCATTAAAAAGTAAGTTGGGGGCCTCCCTGGTGGCGCAGCGGTTGAGCGCTGGGTTGTGAAGCTGCCCGCAGCCTCTGCAGCGCCGGTTCGATCCCCGGCTGCTCCCCGGCCACCGGAGGAGGGTCCCATATGGCGCGCAGACCTCTCCTGCCGCCCGCTGCTCCCCTCAGCAGTGTACTTCGGTCCTTCTGCCTGCTCTGCTCCCCGCTCTGGCTCTGGTGAATTCTCTCACCCTCCCGCGCTTCTGACTGTACCCAGTGTTTGTATAAATAAATAAATAAATAAAAATCTTAAAAAAAAAAAACCTATTAAAAAAGAAAAAAAAAAGTAAGTTGGGCCTCCCTGGTGGCACAAGGGGTTAAGCACAGCACTATGAAGCTATCTGCAGCCTCTACAGCACCAGTTCAATCCCAGGCCAGCAGGGAGCTACCCACATGGCACAGCAGACCTCTCCTGTCTTGCCCACTGCTTCCCTCAGCAGTGTACTTCGGTTAATCTGCCTGTTCTGCACCCCCGCTCTGTCTCTGGTGAATCCTCTCACCCCCGCACCTCTGGCCTGTACCCTGGTTCTTATATGCATACATTTTTAAAGATTTATACAAGAACCGAGTACAGGCCAGAGGTCCAGGAGGGTGAGAGGATTCACCAGAGACAGAGCGGGGAACAGAACAGGCAGACAGACAAAATAAATCTTTTTAAAAAAAAAAAAAATTGTCACAATCCGACATGAGCTTTGTAAACTTACTATAAGCTAAACAAGCCAGACACAAGAGGACGAGTACGATTCTACCAATATGAAATATCTAAAACAGGTAAATATCCAAAACTCACAGGCACAGGAGACATTATCAGAGGAACTCAGGGGGTGGTGGGGAGGAACTCAGTGGTCTTGAGAAAGCTGGATCACCACACACAGAAGAATTAAGATGCACTTAAACCACTCATAAAAATTAAATGGGTTAGAGACTTAAACCTGAGAAGTGAAACAATAGAACTCCTAGAAGAAAACAAAGCTCCCCAATACTGACCTTGGCCACAAATTTTTGGATATGATACCAAAAGCACAATCCATGTGCTGGGAGGCCTCACATCCCCTCCTTGAAGGAGAATCACATCGCATCTCTGAATAGTCATGATGTGAGACCAAGAGGCCACTAGGGATGCTTTGTGAGGGGCTGGGGACACTGCGATCTGGGTGATTCCAGTATGGATCTTTCCTGCTTTCTGCTAACCTGCCCCCACCCACTACTTTCAGAACATTCCACAATTGTCCACAAAGTTGAACATGGAGTGGGAGTCGGTCACACACTATTAAAAACTACTTTAAAACAGCACCTCCCTGGTAGCTCAAGGGGTTAAGCACCACACTCTGAAGCAATCTGCAGCCTCTGCAGCATGAGTTTGATCCCCGGTGGGCCAGGGAGAAACCCACATGGCGTAGCAGACCCCTCCTGACTTGCCCGCGGCTCCCCTCAGCAGTGTATTTCAGTCAGTCTGCCTGTTCTGTTCCCCGCTCTGTCTCTGGTGAATCCTCTCACCACCCCCCCGCGCCCCACATCTATGGCCTGTACCCCAGCTCTTGTATGCATAAATAAATAAATCTTTTAAAAAAACCAAAACTACTGGGCTTCCCCGGTGGCGCAGCGGTTGAGCGCTGGGCTGCGAAGCTTCCCGCAGCCTCTGCAGCGCCGGTTCGATCCCCAGCCAGTGAGGGTCCCACACGGTGCGTTGACTGTTCCCCTCAGCAGTGTATTTCATCAGTCTGCCTGTTCTGCTCCCCACTCTGGTTCTGGTGAATTCTCTCACCTCCTTGTGCTTCTGACTGTACCCAGTGCTTATAAAAATAAATCTTAAAAAAAAAAAAATACTACTTTAAAACAGTAAAACACCAGGACAGAGACAGGAATGTGGGTCAGTGGAGGGCAGGGCAGGCCCAGCTATTTTTGTGAATATGGGGAGAGCGGGATTCTCTATACTACAAGACCGAGCAGCACCTGAGCAGTATCTGAAAATATGTACAGACTTGGTCTTCCTACGTCTGGGCAACCGGAGGAGCCGCCTTTGCTGGCGCTGGGCCCTGTGCTAAGCAGCTTAGAGGACTCCACTCAGTCCTCATCAGGACTCTGGAAGGTGAACACCCCCCTCCTCAGATGGAGAAGCTGAACTTGGGAAGGGACAATGTGGGGCCCGCAGCCACTGGCTGACTGTACTGGCTACACTCCCCAGCCTGCTCCAAGCCCCATAGCTCAAAGCTGCTGATGGGTGGCAAGCCCTGGGTGCCAGTGCACCCCCACATTGAGGCCGACTCTACTCTCATCCGCAGGCCCAGGGCTCCAGCAGCTGTCCTGCTCCTGGTTAGCGGACCCTGGGTGGCCTGGCATCCTGGGCTGCGCTCTATACTCCCTGCCAGGCCCCTGACTCAGTTTCCCTTCTCACTTCACCCAAGAACTGCAGGGCTCCCCCTTCTCAGACTGTTTCAGTGGCTCTGTGATGGGGACATGAGAGACCCCCAAGGCACTGTAAGGATTAAACCGAGCACTTTGTCCTGGCTAGCTGAATCCTCGGAAATGTCCTGTGCCTTGTCTCTGTGGAGGCTGAGAAGCCCCGTCTTGTCCCTCAGGAGGTGCAACACTGTGGGGTGCAGACTCAGGTGGGAAATCCAGCTGGGGAGGATGAACTGAGCCCCAGTGTCAAGGGGTCGAGCACCCAGCTCACACCCATGCCAGTGCCCTGCCTCTCCTCTCCCCCTCCAGGGCTGAGGCAACACAGAGGTCGTGGCAGAGATTTGGGGCACATGACAAAGACTTTTCTCCAGGATGTTCCCTGCCCTAGCTTGGCGTCCTCCTGCCAGGCCCCATCAGATTTCCTAGTCAAGCTCAAATACATGACTCTGCCCCTTCCCGCCCTTCCCGACGAGTGACCCTGCTGAAAGGCATGAGCTCAGCAGGGACAACACCCGTCAGGGACCCTGGGAGTCCACGTGTACCTGCCGCTCTTTCTAGAACTCCATCTGAGGGCCACGCCTGATTCTGAGAAAGGGCTTCCGTCTCCGAACCAGACACAGGCTCACGGTGCCCTTCACAAGGCGTCTCTGCTCTCTTCACAGTTTACGCCCGCTCCCTCCAGGAGCCCACAATACAGCCCACTCTAGAGCCAGGCCCACCCTCACGTGTCAGAGCGAATCCAGGCACCTGTGGTGAGGACACCCCTGGGAAGTCTGGACCAAACCAGCATTTGGACCCTGGAGCCCCCCGGCCACCCACACCCGCTGACCTTCTTGGTGTAGCCCACGGCCTCGGGACAGAGTGGTTTAAGGTGTCCGGCAAGGCCGAGATGTCCTCGAGACGTCGTGCTCCAAGTAGTCTGAGGGAAGGGGAAGCAATGGTCAGGGGCCACAGGTGGACTCTGCGCTGCCCCTGGGCCCTCCACACCCCCTCGTTGCACCTGTCACCCCCTCTGCAGTGCCATTTCCCCTCAACATGCCCCAGCTATGGCACCTGCACCCACCACATAGCAACTCAGGGCACATGCGGCTGCAGAGCGAGTGAGGGGCGCTCGGCAGCAGCCTGCCCGCCTGCCCACCCAGCCCAGCCACTGGCCACACTGCTTCTTGTCCCCTGTGCACTGGCACCTGGAGTTGCCCTTTATAAATGGGGAACAGGAGGAGACATGGCAAGCCCCCTCTGCAGGTCGGAGCAGGGAGCCAGTCCTTACGTCTGTGACGCCATTACCATGACCCCCCACCCCGGCTTTCCTGTTCTCTCCCAAAATTTGCTGCGCACACCATGAGCAGATGGGACCAAGGATGGGGCGCAGGGCAGAGGGTGGGGACCCATGATGGTGACAGGCTGGTAACACAACACTAATTCCCATTTCCTCCCTGCTGAGGCCGGGGAGGTGGGGGCTGGGGACAGCCTCCCCCAGGGCTTGAGCCCCTGGGGCCCGCTGGAAGGGCAGGAACGGCACTGCACAGGTTTTCTACGATCCCATGCAGACGGGGGGAAAGGAGCAGAGTCCTGGAGCCCTCAGTGGCTTTTACAGGTTTTTTATTTAGATTGACCAGGCATATGTCAGGCAGGGGTGCTGGGGGGCCAGGAGGCTGCCAAGCCTCCCAGCCCCCAGCAAATCCTCACTCTATCTGGGCTCTCTGCTTCTTCTCTGCTTCTTCTCTCGGCTTCTGTGCTCCTCTGCTTCTTTCTTGGCTTCTGCTGGCGTCCCCGAGACACCTCCCCTAAAAGCCCAGTCAGCCCAGGTGAATGCCATCTACCTATGCCCACACCCTACTCCAGGTGCCCGCCATCAGGCATGCATTCGGGACCGCAGGGTTCCGTCATCTACCCTGATGGCGGGAGGGCAGAAAAGCCTGATACTTTTACCTTACCCTACACCTGCAGTGCTCCCTTCCTGCAGTGTGAAGGGGGAGGCTGAGCCCCAGAATTCACCCACGTTGGTCAGAACAGAGGGCAGGGCTGTGGGGGGTGGGGCACCACCAAGGAACCTGACCCTTCTAGGTCCCCGTTCTTTCCCTGAGATAGGGGCTCGCCTAGAACAGTGTCTGGAGGTACAGGGGTTCACAAGTTGCTTCTGGGAAATGCTCCCCTCACCCCCGGCCACATTTATCGGGATTCAGAGGCTTAGCGAGCTCTGCTTGCAGGTGCTCCTCCTCACACAGAGCGGCTGTTTAGTCAGCATTTCGCGGCCCTCCTGAGCCAGGTGAACTTTCTTGGGCAGGATCCAATTTAGCATCCCAAGGAGCTATGGTTACAGCTCACACCTGGGAATGTCAGGAATGTGGGCAAATAACCTGAGATTTCCCCCCCCCCAACCCCGCCCCGGGGAAGCTCTGTAGTAGTCCTCTGCCCCAACTGAGGCCCCCGGGGCTGCAGGGAACACTCAGAAACCCCCTCTGGCCCAGGAACAATGAATGACCTTCAGCATTGAGCGCAGGGAGCTGTCTCCCAGGACATCCCACGCACCCTGCCCCACCCTGGTGCCCAGGCCGAGAGCCTCGCAGGACACTCAGCCCCGGCCTGTGGTCCAGGGTGCCTGTGTCCTCTGCACGTAGGCCTGGGGGCAGCCCCTTGTCCACATCATGTCTAGCCTGTCTCAGGGATCTGCCATGAGCAGGCCCCACGCCGCTTCTTGTCACCTTCGAGGGCCTGGGAAGGCAACCAGGTGTGTGTGGTGGAGTTGTGGGGGCCGGGTCTACTTGGGGCACAAGGGGGACATCCCCGCCAGTGCCCATTTTATTCCCCTGAATACTCTGCAAAAACTGGGGTCTCTCCTTGCCAAGCCAAAGGAGTGACAGCAGCCTCCCCACTGCCCGCGCTCCAAGTCACCTGGGCCCACAAGGGCCAGCGAGAGATTTTGGATTCAAGAATTTGGGGGTCTTCAGCTCGCCTCTCCCCTACAGGCAGCGGAAAGTGGAGCTGGGTGAGCAGGAAGATGCCTACCCCAGATCCTCCGGCACCCCAGCTCCAGCGGCGCCTGGCCTGTGGGTGTCGGTGGAATGGGGGAGCCCAGTTCCTTCTCGCCGAGGAGCGCCTCCTCCGGTGGCTTCCCACCGCCTGCAAGGGCGGAGTCACGCTTGGTAAGATGGAAAACTAGGCCCCGCGGCGGGCATGGGCAAGGGAGCCGAGCAGGCCGCCCGGGAGCAAGGCCGCAGACCGACCGCCATGACCAGCGGCGCCAGCCCCGCCCCGGGAGCGCAGAGGCAGGGCCGGGACCCGCAGACAGCAGGTGCACAGAGGGCCCGAGCTAGAGAGCGCCGGGCGACCGCGAGAGCCGCCAGCCCTCCTGCGGCCGCGGACGCCCCCTTCTCCCCAAGGCAACGAGCCCGCCTCTTCTGCTCCCCGCTCTGCCTCCGGGCAGCTCCTTCACCCCCACACCTCCGGCCTCGCCCCAGTACTTGCCCCGCTGCAGGAGGGAGGACGCCCCGACCCAGCCAACTCCGCATCAGCGGTTGACTCCAGGCGACCCCTGCCCGCCCCGCGGATTCTCACTCACCCCAGCTCAGAGTCACGGGCTCCTCCCGCTAAACCCCGAACCCACAGCCCCGTCTGTTCACAGCCCCGGCCGGCGCGGCCTCTCACCCGAGCCCCTGGGGCGCCACCCGGCCGCCCCCGCCTCACCCCCGCGGCAGCCCCGAGGCCAGGCCGCCCGAGGAGCGCGCACCCCTCTCGCTTCCCGGCGCCCCGTTTATCTCCTCACCCTTAAACCACGTCCCCCGCACGCAGGCCCCGGCTCTGGGGGGGACGCCCCGGGGAGCGAAGGCGCCGACCCACCCGCCCGGCCGCGAGGCGCTCGGGCCCACAGAGCCGCCATGGTTCCCGCCGGCCCGGAAGGCCGCCCGCGGAGGCCCGGGGAGGCGGCACTCAGGCCCCTCGGGCGGCGGCCGCGGTTCTGGGCCCGGCGGGAGCGGGAAGAGGCGCCCGTGGCCGACGCCCACCTGTCCCGCCGCCAGCCTGCGCCTCACCTCTCGGCCCTCAGGCCCTCCTCGGGCGCGGCGCGGGGCCCCGGGCGCGGGGCGCGGGCTCCTGGGCGCGGCGGCTGAGGCGTCACAGATCACGGACTGCGGCACGAGCCGCGCCCGGCCTAGGCCCCCGGGGCCCTCACTGGGGGGACCCAGAGCCGGGAGGACGCCAGCAACCCCGCCCCACGCAGGCCCACGCAGGCCCACGCAGGCCCACGCAGGCCCACGCAGGCCCACGCAGGCCCACGCAGGCCCACGCAGGCCCACGCAGGCCCACGCAGGCCCACGCAGGTGCGTGAGGCTTCCTGTCCTTAAAGGCGCAGCGGCTGTGGGCGGCTGCGGGCCTCTGCCCTGGGCTCGCCACCCGCCATGCAGCCACTTTGCCATCAAAACCCCGGAAGCCCACAGGGTGCCTGGTGTGGATTGGAAAGGGGGGCAGCAGGCACTGGGGCGGGCAGTGAGGGCAGGCCGCCTCCTTCCCCCCCCCCCCCCCCCCCCCCCCCGCAGACAGCTCAGGTTGGGAAGTTATTCTCACATTTCCAAGTTCTGACGCTTCCATCTGTGCCCACGGCAGGTCTGGGGGTGCAACGTAGGGCGAAAGGACCAGCTCGGGAGAGGGAGCTGCTCACCTGTGCCCTGGCTTCCCTCCACGCCCTGGGCGCGGGGAGTGGGTGCAGGTGTGGCTGGGGGCCAGCATGCCGTCTGCCCCCACACCTAGGGTCAAGGTTCAGCGTCGCAGAGGCAGAGGGAGCTGGGACAGTACTCACCCTTTCCCCCAAACAACCCCCTGTCCCCGCCCCACACCCCCACAGAAGGCCCCAAGCCAACCACGACAAGCGAACTCGGCTGTGGGGCCCCTGCACCCTGTGAGAGGGGCCGCTGCACTTCCACTTGTGGAATGGCCGTGAAACCCGCGTCCAGTGCAGCCCAGCGGTGACACTCGGGGCGCTTCCCTGGATTTCTTAGGTGGTACCCTGCCCCCCTCTTTTCAGAACTGAGGCACAGAGCTGGAGCTTGACCCCACCTGCCTCCTTGAGCCCATGTTCCCTCAACCCAACCGGAGGCGGGTCTTGAGGGGAGAGCCCCCAGGGGGCAGCAGGGAAAGGCAGGGGTGTGCTGTGACTGGCTGCTGTGTCCGCCGCGGGGAGGGCAGGGGCGTCTGCCCTGTGGGATCCTGTGGCCTCCACCAGTCCACGCGCAGAGCAGGACAGAGAGACCCACCAGGCCTCCCGCGCAAAGCTTCTCATGACGCTGACCTGGAACGTGCCCTGCGGCCCTCACGGACCTGGGACAGCTGATGAGATGTTATTTATCTCCCAGCTGGGCCTCTGCCCAACTAATGCGGGCACCTCTGCTTCTGCCAAGGACCCCGAGTCTGGCAATTGCAGGGGTCTCTGCCAATAAGTCCCTAGGACCCATTTCTAAAGGCCCCAGGACTCAGCCTCTGACGTGACCTTTCACATGCTAGGAGTCTGCTCCCTGGAGGGAAATGTAGCCTGGCCCAGCCCTCCATGGGCGCCAGATGCCACCAGCCTTCACCGCCCCAGCTGCCAGCCTGGCCCCTCACTTAGCCCAGCCATACCTGCTTCCCACCTAAGAAGTCTGTCCACCAGAGGGGGCCGGGCCAGTGGCCAGCCACAGCCATGCTCCAGAACCTGCATCTGGGGCAAGGCCCTTGGCCCGTGGCCAGTCTCAATGAAGCGCAGGCCCCGATGCCACACCATTTCTCCAGCCAGGGAAGGCCCTTCCTCACCCCTCTTGTTCCATATGGAATGGCTACTGATGGCCGTTGTCCCAGGAGTGAGGACACCATCACCCCCAGGGATGGGGGCAAGGAATGGAGACCCCAGCACTGACTTTCAGGCCAGGTCAGGGCATCCCCCCCCATCCCCAGAGCCTCGTGCCCCATGCCAACACCCTGGGGGCGCGGAGGTCAATAAGGACTCCCAGGGAGGGAAGGGGGACAGGACCCAGGTTAGAGCTGCCGCCTTGAATCCTCGCTCCACAGGAGGGCATGGGGACCTCACGGCCCCTGTGGTGCAGACGGGCTCATCTGCTCCCCACGCCTTCCCCGGCCGTGCCCTTAATACTTGACCAACACTTTCTCAGCGGAAGATGAAGAAAATGCTGACACTCCTTGATTCGCTCTTGGACAATGTTGTCATTCAATAGCCTTGGCCTTTTCCAACAACCCAGGAAAGCAGGTTAAATAGTGTCACCCCTCCCCCCTCCCCTCACCCCCCACCCCTGATAGATGAGAAACCCGAGACCTGGAGAGAGAATGGCTGAAGTCTACAGAGAGCTGCTTTGGGTCCAAGATGCCCCACTGCACGCACACACCCGCCTTCCAGACTGGCACCGGAGATCTAGGCTCTAGGTGGACACAGGCTGGAGCCATGGATACACACACCGTGATGCACAGTTGCTCACCACACCCACCACTCTGCTCCCGCATAGTCTCTGACCATGGCCTGGAAGAGCCGGCCCAGGCAGCCCCCTCCTCAGAGATTGTGGAGCTCGTGGGGGGGAGCTGTGATCTGAACCTCCAAGGCTCAGAGCTGTGGCCCCTTCTCAGCCAGAAAGCAGAGCTTTGAAATCTGAGCTGGGGTTGCCATATGGGCTAGAAGGGTCACACCACCCTGCCTTCTTTGCTTTCCGCCCTGCCCTGGGCGGGTTCTGAGCTTCCAGCTGGGGGTGGTGGGCCTGGGGCCTCCACCAGCCCCCCACAAGGAAGATACACCACACACACAGCGGGGAGAGGTTCTGGGTCTGCCCTCATGGGTATGTTTCGCCCCAGGCACCTCTTCCGTAAGCTCTTCACCCGTTTCCAAGTGGTGGTGATGCCACTTGTACCCGGTGCCAGGTCATACTTTTGGGGGGTGGTGTAGAGTCCTGGGGCAGGGTGCTTTGATGGACCCAGAGTGCAGACTTCGGTCTCTGGGGTTCCCCGGTTCCTGGGGACCACCTGGAAAAAGGCAGGCACAAGCTGTTAAGCTTGGGGAGCCACCTGGGAGCTCAATATGCCAATGGAGGCTTCCCAAAGCCTTGGGTCAGGTGTTAGCTGAGGCTACCCCACCCCCAGGGACCTGCAGAGTGTCTGCTAGTGTGATGACCATTCAGAAACTGCTGGGGCTCTTTATCCCGGGGTTAATCAGGGGGAATAGCCAGATTGGGTGCCTGGAAAGGTTTGTTCAGGGTGAAGCCAGCACTAGGTGCTCTCCAGAAAGAAGTGGGGGACCCTAGAGGTGAGGGCTTGGTTCCAAGCCCACACCCTAGGTGAGTTCGGGACCTGCCTCTCCCAGGACAGCCAGCACAGAGACCGGGTCTCCAGGACAGGGAGTAAGGTCTTGGGGTACATTAGGTGGGGGATGGGTGCCCGTGGAAAAGAGCAGGCGGGGGTGGGTGGAGGGTTTGTCGGCTCTTTATTGGGGTGGGGTGCATCATTCCCAGGGACCTCTGCGCTGGGCCCGTGTGCACACAGGAACGTCCACCTGTGTATACACACCTCTGCCCGAGGCCGGCGCTCTGGCGCCGTCAACTTCCGTCACAGAGGGTACTAGAAAGAGACCAGTTCCAGCAGGCAGGTGGCACCTGAGGTTGCGGCCCCACCCTGGTGGGAGCCGGCTCTATCAGAATGAGGGTGCAGCTGACAGGGCTGGGGGCCCAGGGCTGGGCTGAGAGGAGCTCGAGTAGACAGCAGCCTCTACCCCCTGCCCCAGGCAGGTCCTCAGGCTCCTGAAGACCCCGGGTGCTCCGCGGGCCACTCCTGGCCCTGCCCCATGCCAGCCTGTCAGAGGACGACCCTCCTGTCCAGGTGGTCCCCGCGCCCACTCCGCTGATGCCTCACTTCCAGGTGCTTCTTCTGGACCTTCTCGAAGTGCTGCAGCAGTTCTGCATAGTCAATGCTGGGGGTGTCTGACTTCTGCGACCTGGGGGCGGCCTCCAGACTGTCTCTGCGGAGAGGAAGCAGGTCAGTGGACCGGCACAGGAGGGTTGCAGGGGGCTGGCACCTGTCACTGGGCATTAGGGGGTCAGGGCTAGCACAGCTCAACCTCAGGGAGCCTCTGCCTCGAGCCCAGCAGTCCTTTTCCAACAGTGAACCCCAAAGGGCTGGTGAACCCCAGGAGTATCCCCTGCCCTGCAGCTGGTGGGACTGGTCACCATGGCTGCTTGGATGAGGCTTCAGTCTGTGGGCTGCCACGGTGCCCAGAGCGGGCATTGCATTGGGAAGCATTTCCTGTTCACCAGCGGCTGCCAGTGTCTCGGGAAAGGGGCTGAGTGGGCCGGAGCTGGGTCTGGGCTCGGTGACCACACTTGCTGGGGGCAAGTCCCTCCACCCGGTCTGGGCCAGACAACCTCTCTGGTGGCCAAGCGGCTGCAGAGGGTACCGGGCTCAGGTCGGGGGCAAGGTGCCGGCAGGCCCACCCCAAGGCCGCCTGCGCCCTGCTTGAGAGCGAGGCGTCAGGACCCCGAGTGGCTCCGGCTGCCCGGGAGGGGATTCTAGACACGGGCATCTGATGCGAGCCGGGCGCTCCATTCAGCGTAAATCTTCTCAGTGGCTCTGCTGGTTTCCATGGTGACCTGACAAGTGAAATTTTCCATCTCGGATGCCAAATGCCTGTGGATGAGGCGAAGCCTCCAAGGGTTACCAAATATAGACACGGCCCAACAGGCTCTGGGGTCGGCGGCAGGGGGTTCAGGGGGGGAGCCGAGGCCCTTCTGCCCGGAGGCTGCCACGCGGGACCTGTTCTTCTGGGGCAGGGAAGGGCGGGGCGGGCCGGGGCCCCCTGCTTCCCACCCCGCCCAGGAGGAGCGCGGGCCGGTCCCAGCAGTGCCAGCAGCTCTCAGGGGTCCAGGCCGGAGCCCGTGCCACGGCAGGGACGGGGGCGCTGTCTGAGGCCCGGGATTGGACCCCTCCACTTCCCGAAGCTCCTGTCCAAGGGCCTCTGTGCGGTGACCGGTGTGGCTTTGGTGGTTTAGTTAAGTCCTGGTCGTCCTACGCTCACCCTGACGGCTCAGAGAAGCTGTCGCTACAGCCACCACCTCGTAGACACGCCCACAACCCCTAGCCTGGGGTTCGGCCGTGAAACTGCACCCCCAAAGACAAATGGCTGTGTTCACAGTGACAGAGAGGTGCAGGGCTGAGGCAAGGGAGATGGTGGGCCATACTCTTACACACCCCTACTTTCCAGGCCCCTCTGGCCCTGACCTTGGTTGGGTGGCAGAAGCCGGGCGCCCCGGTGCAGAGGGCAGGCCGGCCGGCACTCACTCGGTCTGCAGCAGCTCGGGGTTGGGCACGCACTGGAGCCGGTGGGACAGCAGCTGGAAGGCACTGCTCTGGGGCAGCAGCATGAGCAGGCCGTACAGGGCCTTGATCAGGTACGGGTTGTTCTTCACGTCGAGCAGCTGCAGGCGCAGATCTACAGCAGGGCAGGGGGCAGGGGCCGGGGGTGAGGCACAGCCTAGAACCTCACCCTGCTCAGACCCCCTGTTGCGGCCTGGTCAGGAGAGGTCCAGCCCGGTGGTGATGTGGCTCCACAGCCCGTATGCCTCCCCTCCCCTGGGAGCACCTCAGCAGGCCCCATAATGGAGCTCAAGTTCTTTCTTCCTGCTCCCACCTGCCCTTCTGCCTGATCTTCCTGGCAGTCACCCCTCCTGGCGACCCCAAACCCACCGCTAGGCAGTTCCCCTGTCCCCAGGTGGCCTCCCCAGATGAGGGGTGAAGTCTTCCGTGTAACAGACACCCTCACCTGTTCCGCATGGGTCTGCACACAAGGCTAGAAATGGGGTGGGCTGGACAGAGTGGACTAGGACAGCTGTAGGGCAGAGGGCTGGAAACCATTTGTGTGGTGCTGTCCACACCCCAGGCCCAGCATGTCTGGGGTCTCCGCCTCAGCCCCGCCACCAGTGCAGCAGCCAGGCAGAGCTGCACCCCTGCCCTGGCCAGCACCTGCCCCAGGCCTCTGAGCCCCTCTAGGAGAACTGTGTCTCCACTTTGAGTATCTGGACCCGGTCTGGGACATCCTCATAGAAACTGAGCCACCAATCCCTGGAGAGGCCACGTCACCCCAACAGCAGACTGGCAGGGCCTGGGCTGAGGCTGGGGCTGGAGCAGCCAGGCCTCGGAGACACGGTGAAGCAGGAAGATGGGGTCCCCATCAAAGGCGCTCTCCTTGCTCCATGTGGCAGGAACCCCAGTGGAGGCCCCAGCAGTAGTGCTGAGGCCTGGCCGCTCCAGCAGACATGTGGGCCTGTCTCGAGTCCAGTCTCCAATCTGGGCTGAGGAGACAGGGCTTTGCCAGGCACCCCCAGGACTGGAACGGGTGCTGGGAGGGGAAAGGTGTGTGCCTGGCTACTGGGGAGGCCCTCAAGGAAGTGACATCAGGCTGAGGGACACCAGGGGACAGGCTCAGATGCACTCTGGGGGGAGCAGGTCCTCCCTCCTGCTGACAGGCACATATCATGTGAGGCCTGGCCATTTGGTGAAGCAGGCTTCTGCCTGGATGGGAGGGTCCCTCAGCCCTGTTTGATTTTGCACTTGGGGTGAAGCCTGAAGGGCTCAGCGTGGCAGGGAGGGGCGCTGCTAGAGAGTGGGAGTCTGGGGTGACTCGGCAGGAGGGCCTCAGTGTCAGGCAGGCTTCCCTATGGCCCCAGCTCTGGGGAGTGGGCAGTGAGAGCTGCTGCGCCCAGAGCAGTGCCCGCTGGTTGCTGCGTGTCTGACCACTCATCAGCGCCTGCCCATCAGCAACCCGCAAATGCCACTGTGCTTGGCAGGGATGTGGCCATGGCCCCTGGGCACAAGGGGCCACCCATAGGCAGATCCCACAATTCTAAGGCCAGGGCAGAGGGCACATGTTTGCGGGGATGGCAGGGGATAGTTCTGGGACAGGGACAGTTCTGGGACAGGGTGTTCTCCTGCTCCTGACAGCTCTGCCCCAGTTCTCCCCGCAGGGTGACATTAACCCTCAGGTGCCGTGGGTGCTGGCCTGTTTCTCGAGGTCGCCTCGAGGCTCAGAGGTGGGGCACACATTCCAATGTCCCAGTCCTGCTCCAGTACACTCTACCCCTGCCTGCCATCCTGGCCTCACGTTCTTGGCATTCCAGCAGCACCCCTGGGTGACCGCCTCCCTCCCACCTCGCTCCAGGCTCTCACATGTGAAGATGGGGCACTCGATCAGCTGCACCAGCTTGTCCACCTCTGTGAGGAAATCCACAGTCACCTCCAGGTCCCCACTGAGTGGGCAGTCAAGGAAAGTTACCACAGGCCCAGGACAGCCCTCTCCCGGTGGGGCGCAGCTGGGGTTGGGGTTCAGAGAGCCTGCCTTGAAAGGCGGCAGAAGGGGCCCGGGGGCTGGACCTGTGGCTTAGTACACAGTCTGGAGCAGGTCCTGCTTCCTAGCACAGACCCTGAGCAGGGCGTGGCCTATAAAGCACATCAGTATGTTCTCCTCTTTGCTTTCCTGCTCCGCTGTAGGAAAAGCAGCTCAGCTGGGCTGCTGCATGGGCACCAGGTCCGCTTCTGTAGCTCTCACCTCTGCGTCCTTTTGGCTCTGTGAGACTCTTGTCAGGGCCCTGCAGCCTGAGGCAGGAGGGCTGGCCAGGAGGCCCCTGGACCTGCCTGAGTAGATGCTGGTCAGCAGGGCCAACACTAGGGTTGTGGGGAGCGTGGGGAGCCCGAGTGGGGGCTGGGGTGTGTGTGTGGCCTGTGGTCTCTGGGCCACACCAGAGGCTGAGAGGAGCAAATCCTGGTCTTGGCTGTGGAAGCAGAGCAGGCACCTGTAAGGAGCCAGGTCACAGTTGATCCTCACCAAGGCACTCAGGGCCCTGCTCTCCTGCTCCCGGGCCCCCTCTGCCGCCTTTTTTTTTTTTTTGTGGGACCCTCGCCGGTGGCTGGGGATCGAACTGGCGCTGCAGAGGCTGCAGGCAGCCTCGCAACCCAGCGCTCAACTGCTACGCCACCAGGGGAGGCCCAAGGCCACCAATTTTGCATCCTAAGTAGTGCTCCCACCAAGACCCACATACTAGACATTCACTGAAGAGGCTGGTTTGCCTCAGGGTATTTTAAAGCAAATCTGACGTGGGTGCCTTTTGCTAAGGCAGGCCCTGAGGTGTGCTGTGGTGGTGGGTGGGATGGGGTAGGGGGTGTCTTCTACTCTTCTGAGGCCGCCCATTCAGCTTGTTTCCCCTCCGTGTGTCATGTGCTGAGACTGCTGGGCTCTGGATCTGAGGACCTGAAGGTCCCTGAGCAAATCACGAGCAACACACCTGATGTGTGAGCTCCAGCTGGCACCTAGGCCTACCCACTGTCATGTAACCCCCCTCTGCTCCCAGGCGTTGGCACGAAGGCCCCCAGTTCTGGGTCTGTCTTGAAGGTGGACTGCAGTGTCTACAGAAGCAGAGAGCACCCCACATCCTTCCTGGGGTACCACAATTAGAAGGACCCACCAAACCCCTAATCAGCACCTCTGGGCTGGGCCAGCTTAGCCCAATTCCCGGTTCACAGGTCTCTTCAGGGCCAGCCCCTTCCACCAGGCCCTGGCTGACCCTGTTTGAGCCAACATGCTCTCCCCAGCACACCCCGCCCTGAGGTGAAGGATACAACTTCTGGATGAGGTCGTAGGCGTGCCGGTAGTTCTGGGTGAGGAAGCAGAGGGACACGGTGGTGACGGGGTTGTGGCACCAGGAGCGGTAGAGGCAGCAGAAGAGGTTCTGGCTCTCCTGAGGGGGAGAGAGAGGGAGCAGTGATTCTGCCGGGGTCCCCCGGGAAGCTGTGTGGAAGAAAGGGCCCAGTCCCAGGCCTCCGGTCCTTTCAGAGCACCAGGAGCCAGTCCCACGGGGAAGGAGCTGTCACACAGGAAACGCTGACAGCGCCTCCTCGGACCCTGTCATTACCTCCCAGTCCCACATGCCACGTGGAGGTGGCATCGAGGGCCTGGGCGGGAGGGAGACTCCCCTTTGTGCTGGCGTTTCTGCCCTCAGCAAATGGCGGTAATTGTCCTTCCCAGAACTCTGTGGTCCTGGGGGGGCGCGGCTGGCGGGACAGCAGGGCACAGGGGACAGCCGTCCGGGCAGCGTGTGCGCTCATCCTCAAAGGCCATCGCTCCCTGCTCTCCAGCACACCCCCACCCCCTGGAACTCACTCTCACTCGGGAACCGCAGGGAGGGAGCCCACACTCGGGAGCCCCTGCCTGAGGGAAATTCTTAAGGCCTCTGCGAATGTCTGGAAGGAGCCACAGGAGGAAGGAGGGCTGGCCTGGAACGTTCTAGCTGCTTGGCCTGAGACCCACATTCCTGGTCCTGCTCTGTTGGGCTGCCGGGCGAGCGCCTCCCTGCTCTCTCAGAAGCCCTGGCGGGTCTTCACCCACAGCCTGGGACAGGCAGCACCAAGCCCTGACTTATAATGGGTGCCCCGCAGGGCAGAGTACGAGCCGGGGAGAGCGGGCAGGGCCAAGGAGAGTGTTAGCCCCTGACCCATGGCCAAGATATAACCCGGAGGCCTGACCCAGCCGGCACGCACGCCCCCCACAGGGTCCACGGGGTAGGCCTAGCGCCGAGCCCATCTGTGTGCGGGGTGGCGTGGGGTGGGGTGTCAGTGAGTGGGAGAGGCGCTGGACCCGGGGGACAGGGAGGAGCCTTCTGTGGGGGACACCTCTGGCGGGAGGCCCCACGGAAACATGCCGTGACTTGCTGCCAGGGTGGGCGCAGCCACACAGCCCGCCCAGGGGGTCGGTGCTGTACAGACCAGGGAGCTCCCCACTGCCCCTCCTCCCGCCAGCCTCTGGCGCGTGCACGCAGGACCCGGGCCATGGACTCGGCTTACCAGAGTCTTCAGGTCCTTGAGCTGGTTCCTGAGCTGGAAGAGCTCGGAGGAGGTGAGCAGGATGGTGTTGAGGGTGTGCACCATGGTGGAGGCGAACTTGAGGTCCTCCTCTCGGAGCAGGATGTCTGCCATCGAGTGGAAGATGTTCTCAGCGTTCAGCAGGAGGCACAGCTGCCTGGAAGACGGGTGGACGGAGGTCACGGCCCAGGCTGCCCCCTGTCCTGGCCGGCAGCACCTGAGGGAAGCTGCTCTCTCCTGGGGCTGTGCTGGAACCTGGCTCTGAGGCCTGAGGGGGGCCACCGGGGTGTTGTTCACAGCAGACCAGGGGCCCCACCAATGTGCATCTCCAGAGCCCCACAGTCTTACCCCTACATCACGCCCTACGCCAGAAAATGGAATTCGCAGACACACAGTGAGACTCTGGCTACTAAAGTCCTCACAGGAGCCCTGAGCTACAGTCCAGATTCTCCACTTTTCACAACCATGCGCCGCCCCCTCCCACCCGAATGCCAAGGCACTGTGGGCCCCGCCCCATATTTACTCTCCAGATGGAACTTATTTTCGTGTGATGGGTTACACACACACTGGCCATGTGTGTGCTGTCCCTACCACTGCAACTCCCTCAGGAGCACCCTGAAACTCAAGTGAGGGAGGGCCACACCCCGAAATGGGCGGAGATGATGCTCCCTCACCCGAGGAGATGCTCCTCCCCTGGGCAGCCTCACAAGGTCGAGGTCTCCACTAGAGACGGGGAAGGCTCGCTGGAGCAGTGCCCACCTGGAAGAGGCCTCATGCCTGCCAGGCCAGTGTCAGCTTCGTGTCACTGTCCCTGAACCACCACCAGTGGCCAAGCATCCGCCCTGCACCAGGCTCTGGCCCCAAGCTCAGGGGGGCCACAGCGAAGGGGCTCCCCTGAATCCCAGCCTGGCACTCACCCACAGCTCCTGCTTCAGGTGACACATGGGCCGGAGCCAGTGAGACCGGGAGGGCATCAGCTGGCCTTGCAGGTGACCCTAGACTGGCCAGTCACGCCCGCAGCCCTAGGCTGGGCAGGAGAAGGCCCGTGAGCAGGAAACAGCAGCCGCCCGCCCTGTGGGAGGAGGCCCGGGAGAGGCCGGCACCCAGGCCGGGCCAGCAGGGAGCCCAGGGCGGTTCTTCAGCCTGCAGGGGTGGGAAAGAGGCCCCATGCGCTTCTCTCCAGGGACCTGGCCAGCCACTGCCTCGGGCGGGCGAGGCGCTCTGTCCTTGGCCAGAGAGCACGCTGTTGCACGTTCTCTAGTTAGCTGCGGGAGGGGCACCTTTCTCTCAGATGGTGAGCCTGCCTGGACCCGGCCTGCTCTAGTTAGGCATTCATGGAAATATTTGGTTGACTGAACCCTTGGTGGCAGGATATGAGGGACAGGGTTACAGGGGGACTTGGTGGGATACAGGGACTGCTGAGGAGACCAGGCTTTTAGTGGGAGTGCTGAAGGGGGAGTTCCTGAGAGGACAGGCCCAGCAGGGGGACCAGGGGACTGAACCTGGGCTAGTACAGAGGTGCGGGCCAGGACTCCGCCTGCGCGTTCAGAGAAGGTATAAGACTCCTTCCCATGGCCCCACTCCCTGAACCCTTTGACAAGCACCAGCAGAGTTACTGCGGCCAGAGCAGCCTCCCCCAGCCGCTGTCCTTGGATCCTCCCCAGGCCCCTGGGCCATTTGCTCTGGAAGCGCCTGCAGCTCCCGCTGGGCCTCTCCTCCAGCTCTTGTCGCCAAGTAAAGCCCTGCTGACCCTGGCGCCTGTCTGTCCCGACCATCGGCCATCGGACACCCAGCCCAGAGCTGAGGGCTGGTAGGGGAAGGGCGCGCCGGCCCCACCAGGCTACCCAACAGGGAGGCGGAAAGGGATTCAAGGGGTTCGGAGGGGGTGGAGGCTGGCGCCCTCATCTCCCGCAGCCTCTGGTTCTAGACTGTCCTCAGCAAGAAGCTGTTGCGGTGGCCTGCGGGGAGGGACCCTGGATCCCCTGAGAGTGGGAAGAGATGCCAGTGTTGAGGGATGGCATGAAAAGTGGGGAGCACCCTCCTCCTGCCTGTCTGTTCAGTCCGGTCCTGTATGGGTCCCGCTGGCCTCAGGCCCAAAGGCCCCGGGATGGACAGAGAACTCAGTCAGCCTCAGTGGCCATGCTCCAGGCCGGGTGGGCAGCCTGGGTCTGCAGGGCCCTCTCCCTGTGCCAACAGCGGGACCAGGCCCCAGCCCGTCCAGCCCACAGGAACCCGCCCTGTTTGTGCCACTGACTGGAGTCGTGCATTTCATTTGGGGGTCCCCAGGTGGGCTGGGCCCAGGGAAGGGCCTCACCTGATCCCAAAAGGTCACCTCTAAATGTGCCCAGAAGCCCTCCCGACCCTGCAGCCCTGCTGGGTCCTTCCTGCCCTACTCTGTGGCCTCAGGGCTACCTGGTACCTTCCGTCTCCCACTTTGGCTACTTCTGGTTTCCACATCACTGCCCCTGGGGCAGACCAGACGGCCACCACCAAGGAAAGCGTGTGTGATGGGGTTCGGCGCCATGGCCCGGCCTGGTGGGGAGGAAGCGCGGCCCTGAGCCCTGGCTGCGGCCTGGAGGCTGGAGACGTGTCCCAGGAGTTCAGGGCCGAGGGGCCGGGACAGTTCTGACTCAGAATTCGGTGCTGGAAACCACAACCACAACCGACACCAAACCGGCTGTGTATTTACAAACGCAAACACACGGTTTGGGAAGGAAATACCTGAATCCGGAAAGAGGCTTCGCCTGGGGAGGGAGGTGGCCGTGAAGGGTCCTTCACATTTTATCCTCTTCTGCGCTCTTTCAACGCTTATTTTGGCTCAAAGGGTATTTTTCCCGATAAACAAGGAGGCATCGCGCGAGTTCCCCCTGCGGGGAGCGTGCTGGGCTGCCCCGTGGAGAGCGTGCAGGGGGCAGGGGAGAGCGGGCTCTGGCGCCGAGATGTCAGGGCTGCGGGCTCCGCGTGGGGCTGCAGCAGATTTCCAGAATTGACAATGGAAACATGCATCTTACAAATGAGAGGATCAACAGGCGGGAAATGATATTTTTAGCTACTGCAGCTCTTTGCTTCAAAGGCGTAGGCTTCATCTAGAACCAGGCAAGCCTCCTCCAAAGTCTGCCTGTTTGCGAGAGTGATTAGCATAATACGAGCAGGAGAGCGGGCCAGGCTGCTCAGGCAGGGGCGCCTGCTCCAGGGAGGCTGAGCGCAGGAGAGGGCATCCTCTCAATGGAGGCGCAGCCCGCACTACCCCAGAGAGGGGAGTCGCCTCCTCCAGGGCGGGATGTCAGGCCCTACACACCACCACAGCAGGGAAGGCCACCTTCCCGCTGCTCCCGAAGTCCCTTTACCTCATGCAAACTCCGTCCAAGGCTAAGAGCAAAGGGTCTCGGGCTGCCTTTCTGGATGGCCTTTGAGGGGCAGGACAGAGCAAGGTCAAGCCCAAGGAAGAGGGACACTAGGAGCTGGTGCTGGCAGTGGAGGGACAATCTCAGGGGCTGCGCCAGCGCTCCTGGACCCAAGAGGCCGTGCCCTCTGGTCAGGTGCCACCTCTGCCCTGCCCACCCTCTCAGCCCCACCCCTGTCCAGGTCTATGGTCCTGCCTTCCTTTCTGGTCTCGCCTCTTGTGGCCTGGCCCCAGCTCTCCCTGCCGTCAGGCTGGGTCTGGGGGCACACCCGATGGCTGCCTGTGCTCTCAGCAGCCCCATGGCTGGCTTGGGAGGACTGAACATGTGAAGAGAGGCCGGAACTTTTCTCAAACACCACACAAATGAAATGAAAGCTGCGACCTTCTAAGAGCTCTAATTACAGACATCTCGGCAGCCGAGCAGGGACAGATAACACCGGGCAGCTGCCGGGTCACACCAGCCCAGGGCCCTATGGGGGGCAGAGTGACCTTGGGCTGCAGGGGTGGGGCTGGGGGCACAGAGGGTGCTCCTGTTGCTATTTCAGGCACCACAGGCAGGAGGGGGAGCAGAGACATGAAGGGCCAGTGGCTTCTCCATGGCCCCCTCCCCTCGGGCTTCCCCAGACAGGAAGATTACACGTCTTCCTGTGGAGGGTCAGGGGACGGGAAATACTCACAGGCGGGGTGCACAGCTGAAGAGCTGAGACACCAGTAGAATTGGGGGTGGAATTGGACTGGAGACTGCATCTAGTGGGGAGGGCTTGGGGGCTCTGCTCAATATCCTATGAGACGCAGAGCAGCCCCACAATGAATTCCTGGGCCCCAGAGGTTGAGATACCCTGCTCTGTAAGAGCTCAGAACAAGAGGGAGGTGATATCCCAATACCTCTGGGACAGCTTTTGGGGGTCGGGGCCTTCAGAGGCCCATTCCTCTTGATGGCCTGGCACTTTGTGGTCCTGATATTTTTCTTTCTCTCAAGACAAACCTGTCCCCAGGATGACCTGGGCAAGAGTGCTGGGGCTCTCCTTACCCTCCTTCAGGCAGGTTGGGATGCAGTGTCAGTCCTGCCCCCTCCACGTTCTGCCCCCTCCTCCTTCACGAACCCTGGCCACAGCTCCCCCTAGAACCCAGGGACCTCATCTCCCCTCACTGGCTCCTGCTATATCCTCTTCCCTCCCCTCCCCTCCCCCTCTGGGGCCTTCTCAGCTTTCTTTCCTGGCTTCTTCCTCCTGCACATTTACACACTGGAGCTCCAAAGAGCCTGCCTCAGGCTCTCACCCACTGACCATCCTAATGACCTAAGAATGAAAACGCCTCAGCGCAGGCATCTCCAGAGTGTACCTGAAGAGCCAGCATTCAGTAAAATCTGTTGAGGAAATGAATGACTGAATGAGCAAATAGAAGAATGAATGAATGACTATGCCCTTAATTCCAGATTAGTACCTCAGGCCTGGGTCCCTCTCCTGAGATGCGGGGCCGGGTCTGCTTCTACATCTCTCCCTTGGTGGCCCCCACACAATGTACACCCACTGGGAGCCTCCTCCCTCCTGCTCTCTTCCAGGGCTCCCCTCTCAGGGACTGTCCCACCACCCACCCAGCTGCTTACGCGACTCCCTGGCCCTTCACGCACTGTCACCGGTCAGTTCTACTTCCTTCCAATTCTGGACTCCTGCTGCCTCTCCCGGCCCCCACCAAGCCGCTTCCAGGTCTCACAGGGACAGTCGCCGCCCAACCGGCCCCCACCCACGGTCCCCCACAGCACAGCAGTCTCTACAAGCAGCATCTGGCCACGCCACCCCTGCTCAGGCCCTCGCCGTGGCCGCGGGGCTGACCCCTCCCCTGCCTTCTGGTTTATATCAGAATGACGCTCCCTGTTTGTTCCAGCCTTGAAGCCTCAGCAAGGCTGGGCCTTCTGCTGGATTCCTCCTCAACCCCCAGCCCCCTCAGGACGGCCTCTGGCCCCTCCTGGCACAGGATCGGGTCAGAAAGCTCTCCAGCACCTTGGGCGGCTCTAATCAGACATCACCCCAGGGGCCCTGACTTCTCTGGTCAAGGGGGAGGCCCCACCTTCACTCCACTCCACTCCACTCCACTTCACTCACTTCACTCCAAGCCTCCTTCTGACCTCACAGACCAGGGCTGACACCAGGGGCAAAGGGCAGCTGAGACTATTGGGGAAAACTCCTCTGCCCGGCTTTGCTGGGAACCTGGAGAAACCTGTGCCCCAGCCAGACTTGGGTCACCTGCAGGTCACACTTCCGCACAGCAGGTAAAGCACCAGGTGTGGCCATGCGACTGGTGGTGACAGTTCTAGAAGCTCTGAGAGACTGGGGCTGGTGCCTGTGAACGGGCTGACATGATTCAAGGGTCCGGCTCTGTGGGAGTCACTGCAGCCACCGACCGTGGGCAAACCCCAAGCTGGCGGCTGGACCCCCACGCACAGCCCGGGTCCCGGCCTGCTCAGCTCCACTGCTTCCTCCCATGCTGCCTACACGGGTGTCGACAAGGACACCAGACCCCACGGGGAAACCGCATCTCACAGCTGAGAAACAAATTCATTTGCTGGCAAGATGGCGACGCTGATCCGCCTCGAGCTGGCAGCACCAGCCACCGGGGTGGGGGCAGAACCTTCTATGCTTCTTCTAAGACCAGGCAGAGGAGGAGGGAGAGCGAGGTGGGAGCCAGGGGCCGAGGAGGGACGCGGCTGACCTGATGATGAAGGCGCCTCTGACCTCCAGCAGCTTCCGTTCACTGCTGAACCTCTTGAGAAGGTTGATCATGAACTTATAGAAGTAGGAGTTCATGGTGGGAGTGGAGGGAGAACATTCTAAGCCTTTGGTACCTGTGGAGAGAGGACAGGGTTGTGATGTCACTGCGTGTCCTCAGAGACGGAGCCCTGAGAACAGAAACCTGGGAACATGAAAAGGTGTGTGTGGGGGGCAGGTCGAGGGCGACTCTCCCACCGGGGGCCGCGGTGGACGGCAGGAGAGCAGGGACGGTGCACGCGGGAACACGCACACACCCCGCTGCTCCCTGCGCACCCCATCACCTGCCCCCCGCGGGCCCAGGGCAAGGGGACGCTGGGCGCTGGAGTTAAAGCACCCCGCGGCCGCCCCCAGGAAATGAACTACACTTGGTCTTTATCTCCGTCGGTTAAGGACTCACGAGGAGCCCAAGAGGAAAAAGGGGAAAGACGCAAGACCCCAACCCACCGAGGCAAACGGCAGCTCCTCTCCCGCGTGAATGGGGAGCAGGGTAAGTGGGGATGCCCACGGAGGAGACAGCACTCGCTGACAAACGTCCCCGTGCGTCGCCTTCCCCCTGTGTTTTGAAACCAGATATTCTTCAGGCAAAGATGCTCCTTTAGAGTCACATCCGGAGACTTTCACAGCTCTGAGTGGGCTTTAGAACCAGAAGCACTTTTGGGGTCTCCCTCTGGCATGTGTCCCAGCTGAAAAAATACCAAGGGTCTACACAGCCCGCTTGCCCCTGCCGCCTCTGTAAAGCATCCAGCACGGAGGGAAGCGGGTGGGCACCTGGCCATCCTGGTGACGCGTGCTCACCCTCAGGGGTCACCCCACATGCCCCCCCAAACACACATGTCCTCAATACAACGGCTGTTGAGGTGTTAGGGACGTTAGCGATCCTTGTCTATCAGTCTGAGTCATTAACAGGACTTTTTTTTGAACAAAAGCTTAATTGAGATACAATTCACATGTCCTGACGTGCACTCCTGAAGTACACCATGCAGGGGTTTCCAGTATATTCACAAAGTTACTCATCAGTCACCACTAACTCCAGGTCATTGTCATCACCCCCTAAAGACCCCACACCCACTTGCTGTCACCCCCCCATCCCTGGCAACCATGAAACCACAGTCTCTAGGATCTGCTCACTCTGGACACTTCATGGAAATGGAATCGCACGCTGTGTGGCTTCTTTCATGTGGTGTAGCATTTTCAGGGTTCGTGCTCGAGGCAGTGCGCATCTGTCCTTTATTCACTTTTCTGGCTGAATCATATTCCATTGCCTGCAGGTACCATATTCGATCCATTCATCAGCTCGTGGTCATTTGGTTGCTTCTACTTTTTGGCTGCTAAGAAAAAGCTGCTGGGAACACAGAGTCTCTGTATGAACACATGGTCGTTTTACTTTGTTATGTACCCAGGAGCGCAGGTTCTGGATCACAATGCAGCTGGATGGCTCACTTTGGAGGAACTGTCAGGCCGTTTTCCACTGAGCTGCACTTTCCTACCAGCCATCGAGGGGATTCCGGTTTCCCCACAGCCCCAACACTGTGATGATCTGACTTCCTGTGACAGCCCCCCTCGTGGGTGTGGAGCGGGTGTGAGCGCCTGTCCCTGAGGAGGGGGGACACTGAGCATCTCCCCACGTGCTTAGGGGCTATTTGTCTACCTGCTTTGGAGAAACATCCACTCAAGTCCTCGGGCTATTTTCAAATTGGGTTTTGTGTATTTATTGTTGAATTGCAAGAGTTCTTTGGTACAAGTCTTTTGGGAATTTGATTTGCAAAATATTCTCTCTTTTCTGGGTGACAGCGTCACATTTTCTTAATGGCGTTCTTTATTTTTGTGTAGAAGAATTTGGGTGTAAGTCAGAGGTGTGGGGGGTGAGAGGATTCATTGATGGTGTTCTTTGAAACACAAAATTTTCAATTTCGATGAAGTTCAATTCCTCTATTCTTTCTTGGGTTGCTTGCGCTTTGGTGTTGTCGATGAAACATTACCTCATCCAAGGTCACAGAGAGTCACTGCTACGCTTTCTTCGGAGAGTTTCAGTTTGAGCTCTTACATTTAGGCCTTTCCTCCCCGTTAATGGTGTCACAGTATCTTTCCACATACGGGGGCATTACTTACTTTTTATACTTAAATAACTTTCCACGTTGATTGAAAAGTAACTGATAGTGATGTCTAAGTTTACGGTGCGCAATGCACTGAATACACATGTACATACACACACGCACATACACTCTTTAATGTTACAACTGCAGCTAACACCTCCCTCCACCACCCCACAGAGCTACCATTTCCGTTGCGTCTGGGGACATGGAGGATCTACCCTCTCAGCCGCTGGCACGTACATAACAGTCCCAGTCACTATGGCCACCTCACTGGACACCAACCCGGCCTCATTCATCTTCTAACAGGGCATTCACATCCCTTCTCCAGCGTCTCCCCAGTGCGGCTCCTTAACCCCCGGCGGCTGCTGCGCGTACTCAGCGCCGCTGTGTCCCGTGCCCTTATGGCCCCTTCACATGGAGCAGCTCGACTCACCCTCAGATGGGCCCTTGAAACACGCGCCCTGCCATGCTCGTCCCGGAGAAGCTGCGAGGGTCAAGCATTGCCGCGCAGGGAGAGGGGGATCTGACTGAGTTTGGGTGCCCAGGGCACAGCTGTGTCACCAGGGAGACCCGAGTGAGCCCCACTTCAGAACCGCCCAGGAGTCAGATGCCCGTTCGGGCCCAACCTAGTTAAAAGCTACACATGCGCGAGGACCCTCAGGGACTAACATTTCCGTGGGTGCAGGAACATCCATTCACATAATAAAATCCCCATCCCAGGTGGTCCCCGGCCACCATTTGTGAACACGTGACCCACGAAGAGGCACAATCTGAAAAGGCACGATCTGGTCATGAACCTATACTGGTCCCATGGAGACCAGGCTCCAGACACCCCACGCTGCCCCCACCTGCCCCCACGCCAGCAATGCTATAAAACTCCTAACTCCGCTGAGGAAGGGGAGCCGAGCCTTGAGCCTCAAGGAGCAGCCTGGCTATTTCTGAACAGGGAGAGAGAAGTGAACACTAGGGGGAGGAGGCGCCTCCTATGTCCGCTTCCTTCTGCGGCTTCAGTGTAGCCTGAACGAGCCGCCTCTCTCTTCACAGACAGGGCAGCCACTGCCTTGACCCTCCGGGTGATTCAGCTTGTGCAGTTCTTTCTCTCATTTCTTTCTCTTCCAGCCTCTGGGCGCTGCCTAAGCTTCCTGCTGGACTTGTCCTCCTGGCAGTTCTGCTCTGGGGCCTGTGTGTTTGCCTGGGCTTTTGCCCACAAAGGGACGGGTGATCTGGGAGTGTGAGGATTTGGGAACTCTTCTCTTCCCTACTCCCTTTCGCTCTTTCACTGCATCATTTAAACCTCTCCCTGATTAAAAACATTTGAGTACACTGGAGTCTGATAACTTTGCCTTTGTGCATGTGGGCAGCAGGAACCCTAGGATGGGCAACATGGGTTTTTCCCTCTTAATCTGGGGCTCCTGGGCTCTTCTTGTATTGCCTAACATCAGTTTTGGTTCCCTGATGGGATATAAACTCCCAATATCACCCTCTCCCCAATGCATGGTGAGGGTCTGCCCTTCTTGCTCCTGATTAGATGGCAGAAAAAGCACAAAAGTTGCAAGTCATAGGAAAAAAACAACGAAGAAGCATTTGTTTTTGTCTCATTTCACCAACGCAGGCTACGGTGACAGGGACACGTGTCCCTCCACTGGCTTCCCAGTGAGCTGCCACCCAGGCCGCTCCCCTCCTGTCTGCCAATGGTGGTCTCTTCCAAGCAGGGTCAACTGTGCAGGTCAGGAATGAGGGGGAGGGGTGAAGTGAGCCCACCTGCTCTGTGCTGGAGGAGGGATAGATGTGCCAGGTCAGGCGAGAGGGAATGCCGAGGAGGCAAGTGGCCTGTGGGATGGGGACCTGGCTTTGGCAACTTGACACCCATACGGCAGTTACAGGCATGTGCTGGGCCCACTTCCCTGCTGAAGCTTCAGTCTGTGCCACCTGCCTTTAAGACCGAATGTACAGGTGGTGGGAGGTGCTCCTGACAACGGCCAATTCTGTGCTCAACC
Source organism: Talpa europaea (assembly GCF_964194135.1). Taxonomy (NCBI): domain Eukaryota; kingdom Metazoa; phylum Chordata; class Mammalia; order Eulipotyphla; family Talpidae; genus Talpa; species Talpa europaea. The sequence continues at coordinate 11,205,062 of NC_140084.1, read as the reverse complement.
TTTTTCTTGTCCCCTGTCCAGGGACTTCAGACTGACCCCTGACTGCTCACTTGGGGCCACACAATGAAGGAAGGACCCTGGGGCTATGGACAGAGAGTGGGAACCCCCAGGAGGGGTCCCTGAGTCAGGATGTGGGGTCTCCTGACCATGACTTCTGATTGCCCAGAGGAAACAGTCGTTGGCAGGGAAACCACTGCTTCCTGGGAAAACAAGAGAAGGAAGCTGGGGTGCCACAGGGGCCCCCTACTCCTTCCTTGCTTCATCAGACACAGCAGGAAGTTGGGGAATGGCTGCAGGTGGAGCATGAACAGAGGAGGTGGTCTGGAGCCGGGGTCCTATGGGACCCCCCGCTGCAGGGGCTGATACTTCCGGCATCACTGGGGACACAGCTTCAATGCCAGGGCCTCCTGTGACTGGTGGGCAGCGGAGCGAGGTCAGGCCTATAGGGCCCACCCACCCCCCAGGTTGTCCTGCAGCTCTGGCAGCTCCAGACCAGGTGTTCTCAGGGCAGATGCTGGAGGGACCATCCAGGACCCGGGCACCAGCTTTCCCAGGGGCCCAAGGCCCCAACCCCCAGGGGCAGACTTACTGGGCGAGCTCAGTAGGCTGGTTCTGCCAGGGGTGGGCACCTGAAGGTCTGAGTGGCTGACCCGGAGTTCAGGGCCATCAACGGGGCCTGGGTCATCCGTCTGGCCTGCGGGGGAGGAAGCAATTTCTGCCAAAACCTCTAGATTCTTCAGGATAACCTGGGGGGTAAAAGCAGAGATGAGCAATAGGGAGTGGAGATGGAGAAAGTCCTCCAGAGGGCAGAGCGGGATCTACGGAGGATGAGGGGCTGGTAAGAGCTGCCAACTGTGGTAATGAAAGAATTCAGAAAGTTCGAGAAAGGGTAGAGATTGAGGAGAACAGACAAGAAGGACACAGGCAGCAGAGTAACAAGCTGGAGCCTAGGCCTGGCCTCCTGCTTTCCATGACCTTTCTTCTCCAGTCCTGAGTGGATATCTGTGGGGTCCCCAAGAGATGGGTCCTCAGGCACTAGGGTGCAGTCTGTGTGGTGTGCATCTTGGGAATGTTTGGGTGTGGCCCCAGTGTCCACCTGAGATCCTACAGTTGCACTGCTGAGCGTGGCGGCCACAAGGCAGATGCCTCTGCTCACTGGGAGTCTGATAGGGAACTCCCTAACTTCCAGACACGCTCCTCAATTCTCAGCTACTTCCACAGCATCCAAGTGGGGCAGGGCTTCCCCAGCCTGCCAGGTTCCTCCCAGGAAGATGCAGAGTTGGGAACAGAGGACAGTCAGGTGTGTGGCCCTCTCTGCTGGGTGTTGCAAGGTCCCCCAGTCATCCCACTACTCCGGGCCCTCGTATCATTGCAAACCCCACCTCCTGCTTCTCACTGGGTTTCAAGAGTGAGTGAGGAGGTGCCTCACTGGGGAGGACACATTCACACGCTGGTGTGTGTGAGTGTGTGTGTAACTCACCTGCCCCAGTGACTCCAGCAGGGCTCTGATCCCTTTGTAGGGAGTGACCCATCCCTTTCTGCTCCCCACTCATCTTTGTGCCTGCTTTACCCATAGGTGTACCCCAGGACTGGTGTTGGCCCCTGGCAGATGCCCAAGAGGCAGAAGAATGTACAGAGCCCAAGCCAAGAATGAGCAGGGCGACTGAAATCTCTGGTCCAGGACCAGGGAAGCGCCCTGGCTGGTGGGGGGGCCCTGGGGGTGGCCCTGTGCTCCACCCAGGCCAGCCGGGTACAGTATGGTGACCCCAGTCAAGATGAGGCCACTCAGGGTTCTGTGGGCTGATGACGGACTGGAAGTAGTCAGTGGTGAGGGTTTGGCCGGCGCACAGCCTTGTAGACAAACTGAAACCAATTTTATCTAACAACAGCAAAAAAGAAGATATAATGAACACCCTCTCCTGAGGTTCCTTTTCCCAAGGTCACACTTGTGCGTCATCCTACCCTGTCCCGGTTGTCACTTCTCCGGGGTCCCCTCCACCCGAAGCTGCTCACCCTTTCAGGCCATGGAGCTCCTCGAGCAGTGGCTTATCAGGGACAGTTACTGGCTGCTTTTCTCCCACCCCTCTGTGCTGCACCCCGCCTCCCCCAGGTAGGACCCGGCACTCAAGCGCTGTCACCTGTCCCACCCTGTGCTTCCCTTCGTCGCTCCCCTTTCTCAGCAACAGCTGAGTCCCTGCTGAGCCAGGGGCTGGGGCCGCAGGTAAGTCAGACCTGCCCCACCCAGACCGGGAGGAAACCCACAAGGCCTCCCTGCATGTGAGGGCAGAGGGCACTTGGAAGCATTCGGGGCAGGCCTGCGGGCAGTGGATCCATGATGTTGAAGAATGAGGGGGTAATAAGCCCATACAGAGCCCATACAGAGCCCAGGAGCCAGTGCTGCCCCTGTGCCCAGGCCAAGTGTGGGGGCCTGGGGGTTCAGGCCCCGAAGCAGGACCAGGCCTCTGCTTTGCTGGAGGCAGAGTCCCCAGCAGGGTCTCTGCTTCAGAAATGGCAGAAAGAGGGTGCAGAGGACAGTGGGATGGGGGGTACAGACAGCAAAGCAGGGTTAGCCAGGGTCCAGAACGGGTGCCAGATTCATGATTCCCTGCTGATTTTCAAGCCTCAAATCCCTCCAGCAGAGAGACAGGAAAGCAGGGACTCTCACCGGTTACAGTACCCCCTCCTCCACCTCCTCAACTGTCCCCAAGAGGAGCTGCAATCCTCCCCCTGCTGGAGGCTCACGAGGTGCGCCACAAAGCTCCGACAACCTTGCACTTCAACAAATGGAGTTTCCACAGTCTGAGCGGGGCTGTTAATGGCCTGCATCTCCTGCCTTTAAGTGCACCCGCATGCGGGACCCACGCTCAGGCAGAGTGCAGATGGGATTAAACCACCCTATTCAAAGGACTGAAAACTCAGCTGCTTCCAGTTAAGTCCTAGGGAAGGAACCAATTGGCTAAGCTCCTCGCTTCCTTTCTGTGTTGAAATGAGGGCCAGCGCCGTGTGGTGGATGAGTCACGAGCAACTCAGGCAGAACTGGGCCAGGTCCAGCTGGGCCTCCCACACTGGAGGTGAGGGATGCGAGCGGGTGTGGTGTGTCTGCATGTCCCTATCCTTAGAGGATCTATAGGCCTCGACCCGCCTGTTAGCATTCCCCTTCAGTTTCCAGGTGCAGTTGGGGGCCCTCAAAGCCTGGTACCACCTCAGGGAAGACTGGGGTGTGTCACTGCACAGGCAGCTCCCTTCTCCCTGTCACCCCCAGTCCATGTCGACTCCCACATCCCCACCAGGCAGGGGGAGGTCTATACAGGTGAGGGCCTGTTGCTTCATGGAGGACACAGCTCTGCCCAGAACCCAGTGGAGGGAAGGAGAGGGCCAGGGGGCACAGCCTGCCAGTGCCTGACGTGTAGCCTGGAGCTGGGATGGGCAGAAGGAAGCGATGCCACCCTGGCGGATGGCAACACCCAGGCGCAAATCCTGCCCCTTGGCTGGGTGGCAGGGCAGTCCTAGGAAGAACCACCCAACCTGAAGGTCCAGCAGTGGAACAAGGAGACTGGTGTGGGGCCAGGTGTGCAGGGACCCAACCCCAGATGACCGAAGGACCCAGGGCCTAGCTCTCCTCCCCTCTCGTGGTTTCTCCTGCTGCTTGGGCTCTGGGTTAACTTCCCAGAGGAGACTGGGATTCAGAGAGCTGAGTTTAGCAGGGCCAGTAAAGCAAGACCAGCCCCTGTGTGCCTCTACCACCACTCTCCATTGCCTTTAAAGGGCAAGTTCCTCTGGTAGACTGGCTTTGTAGCTGACACTTGGTGTCAGCGTGCTCTTCAGAAGGGCTCAGGTACAGAGGAAGGTCCTTGCTCCCAAAGCCAAGAGCTCTGAACAGGGTTTCCCTCCACAGGATTCACCTTACCAGGTAAGACAAGCAGGATGCTTTTGGGTGTTGATTTAAGAGAACAAGAACAACAGCACAGGCTGCTCAATTATCAGATCCCTCAGTTATTCAAAAGTGGAGGTGGGGTAGCCAGTGGCACAGAAAGAAGGGGCTATTAGTGACCTACCTCATCCGATTCATCTGATAACGTCTGCAGGAGGATGGGGAAGAGGCTGTCCGTGTGCCGGAACATCTGGAGGGCAGAGATGTTGGGGCTCATGAGCCTCCCGTGGCAGGACAGGTTCCCACTGCATGGCCACCTCCCTCCTTCGCACCCAGGCTCCAAGGACTCTTTAAACAACTGTCCCTTCTCTGCAATGACCAGAACGCCAGCAATTGTGGGCAGGTCCCCATAAAACCAAGGGGATGTGGAAGGAGTCCCTGGCTCCAGGGGCCTCCTGGGCCAGGCCCATGAGGCTTACCTTCCGGGGCGTCTTGATGTAGAGGTGGTATAGCCACTTGAGGACGGCAATCCTGGTCATCATGCCGATGGCCATGTCACTGAGGTGGCAGTTCAGGACCTGCACAATCCCGTCGAGGTGGAGGGTGACCGGGGCCCTGTCAGTGCTGTGGGCAAGAGTAGCAGGAAGAGTGGGGGTGAAGCCCAGGTAGACCCCTCCCCTGGGGCTCCTGGGAGCCTGTATCTCTCCCTCCACTTCCCGCTACCCACCCCAGGGCTGGAACTAGAATGCCCACATTGAGGGAGGAGTGCTGAGTGCCCACCCACACCCCCTTTCTTCTTCTAGCACTAGCCCGGCTCTGGAGACAGGTTAGGAGTGAGACCATCTTTAGGGTGTCACGCAGCTGGGCCCCAGCAAACCTCAGGACATTAAGTACAGATCGTTTGTTGCCAAAACAAAACCAGCACGTGCAGAGGCCCAGGGGAAAGGCCTTCAGCAGACACACCTCGCCCACTGGGCAGAGCACTGTGCCTGCCTGGCTGAGAGGCCCTGAGTTGCCTGTGAGGTGTAAACACTCCTGTTTGAACTGGGGAGGAGGCAACCTGCTTGTACCTATGAGAAACAGCCAATTCAGAATATGCTTTGCTCCAGGGGACCCCTGGCTTCCCTGGGCTCCGGAGAGAGGCTGGCATTTTCGGGGCAGGGGGGTGGACAGTATGGCCAGAGAATCTTAGTATGCCAGGGCCGGTCTCCCTTCCTAACAACACAGGGTGCTGGACTGTCCAAAGGTGCCAAGCCAGGGCAGAGCAGGGGCTGCGTTCCCGAGGGCCCAGGCTGGTGCGTGTGTTGTCTGTCTTACTAAATGGCCTTTCATGGTATTTCCAGCTGCTCAATTATTCATTTGCATCAGGAGCTCCACGCCCGAGCTTTCCTTATTTGCCTGCAGCCTCTTTGAAGTTCATTTCAGGTAAATCCTTAATAGGCACGATTCTGAGCTATCAGTGCTAAATGGACCGGGTACTTAATAGGGTTTGAAGATTCCCCAGGGTGCGAGTTTTGGGGTGAGAGCGGGTGCCACTAGACTATGGTGAGCAGAAGGGATGGCGTGGGGGGGATGTGGCCCAGCATGTGTTTGTACTTGAGCTGCTGGTGGGCAGAAGGCAGCGCCAAGGCCCACTCCCTGACCACACCCCACAGTTGGGCCACTGGTGCGGGTGAACCACCATGATGGTGGCAGTACCAAAAATGCCAACTCACCTTCTTGGATCAATGGGCCGGGCTGCTATTTCAAGCTCTGTATCAGCACCACCTCTTTCACTACCCCCCAAGCCCTGTGCCAGAAGCAATGTTACTCCCATTCTGAAGGCCAGGGCATGAGCCATTCAGTAACCTGTCCAAGGTGACATAGCCAGGAATTGTGGAACCACAATTTGAACCTGTGGAGGCTGAGTCCAGAGAGGACTCACCCACCACACAGCATCCCAGTGGGTCAGGCTAAGATGCCCACAACAGTACCCTTCCCAGCCATCAGCTGACAGGGGCAGAACGACAATCCCAGGCAGACAGTCCATTCTCTGGCCAGGTTAGACCTGCAGCCATGTGCTGGAGGAAGAGGGAGGAAAGGTTGTCACACATGCCCTTTCAACATATTTTCTTGTCTGCAGGTCAGACAGCCTGCGTGAGGGTAAGAGGGCATGCCTGGTGTTGATAGGGGAGGAGGTGAGGGGTGGGGGCATTCAAATCCAAGTGTCCCAAACAGGGTCTCAAGATGCCAGGCTGGGTGCTCCCTCAGCTATTTAAATCACCCAAGATGCTTCTGGCCAGGTCAGTGTCTCTACTGAGGGCAGAAAGTGTCAGCCCACGGTGGCACCCCTGTGTGAGGTGTCACTGTGCCAGGGCCAAATGACAAAGGAGGACTTCATGGAGCTGGTATGGAAACTGACAGCCTCCAGACCTAGCAAACCTCCCAGATATGGGAACCTCGGATGGCTGGGAGGCGGCTGTCGGCTCCAGCCAACAAGGACTTTGTACTCCACAGCCCTCTGGGCTCACACGACCCAGCTCTTCAACGCACACACTGGGGAGCAGAGGTGGAGAGTGTAGGGACTGTGCCTGGCCTGAAGCTGAGCGCCGAGAATGCATTCCGTCAGCTGGGGCGACTCCCTGGGTGTCACCTCCCTGGTCTGGCTGGAGGTGCAGGTCATGGGATGCAGGTGTGCCCCCGGACACCAGGGAGATGATCCCAGTGCCTGGGGAAAGGAGGATCCCAGTTCCCGCCCTGAGGAGGCTGCTCTCAGCGGCTGTGATGGGGGCAAGCAGCTGTGGGGCTCTGTGCATGGTGGGATGGGGGAGTAGGACTCTGGGACACCGCCTTCCCAGAGGGGCACTGCATGGTGAGTGCAGCTCCTGAGCTGCTCGTCTGGAGCCTGAGACAGCACATCTCAGCCCCTGGCTTTCTGACCCTAGCAGACACAACGGAGCTGACTCGCAGTGTAAAATGCATTTCTGTATCAATTCCAAAAAGTCTAGACGAGTCACTCCTGGGAGCAGACGAGCTATTTCAAGGTGTCTGCAGAACCCCATCTTCCGGAGTGTTTTCTCATGAAGCATCTCATAAGGAACGTCTCTCGTGGGGATGGACTATACGTTTTCCACATGCACGGTGCTCCTGGGGGCTTTTACAGCATCGATTTAGTGAATAAATGCTTCTGATAGAACCAAAAAAGAATGGTAAATTCCAGAGGTTCTCTCTGGGAGGCAGCACTTAATTTCGATCACATCTAACTCCTCATGGTTTTCATATGCTGCTTCTTGACTCAAAGGAGAACTAAGGTGAAACTAAAATAAGAACTGTTTCTGAATCCAGAGTTGCTTTTTATAGAAAATGATTATAAATTTTTTCAATCAGTAGATGCTAAAAGTTGGGAGCACCGATCTCTAGATATTTCCACTTGCCTTATGTACAGGGCAGTCAGCTACACCAGGACACCTGTTCTGAATGTCACCAGCGACACCCTGGTCCTTTGGCAAAGCCCAGGGCAGGGTGAGGCCTGTGCATATAGTAACACCCTCCAGGTGACTTGGGGGTCCAAGAAGCAAAGCTTCCACAACTGCCCGACTGAACTAACAGCCCCATCTCTGCCTCCTCTTAGCCCTCTGCCTGCCCCCACTGCCATAGTCCTGGAGCAGGGCCACACCTCGTAGCCTGGATTGTAGTGACAAGTCTTCAACAGGCCTCATCCACACACCTCCCCCCACCCCATGGTGGCCAGAGTCTTCTGGATCATGCATTTGCTCCCTTCACTCCTGTGTGTCATTCTGGCTCTACAGCCTTCAGAACAAGAGCAGATTGCCTCTGCAGCATCCACCACTCCCCTGCATCTCTGTCCTCTGAGTTCTAGACCTTTCCCATGAGGTCTAGATGTGCCACAGCACACAGCGCTCCTGACTGGCCCAGCAGCCACCTGCTCCTCCTTCTACCACAGCTTGGGAAGCGGTGCCAGGTGAGCTGGACTGGGCTAAGGCTTAAAGTCTAGAAGACATGCTTTCCCTTATTTCTCTCCTCTTGCTCCATCCCATCCATCAGCAAATCCTATTCATTCTGCCTTCAAAGCAGACCTCAGGCCTCCAGCTTTCTCCATATTCTGCCACCTCTTCAGTCCAAAACTCTTGTCACTTCTTACTGGGATGGCAGTGGTGGCCCTCTAGCAACTTGCACCTATGGAGCACCCCCAAATCCATTCTCCACACAGCAGTCCCTGATTGTCAGTCCTCCCTTAGTCCTAAAATGGAGATACTACTGACCCCACAGGATTTAAATGCTGGCAAACTCCAATGAGACAACACAGAGTCTGGCAGAGCCCAGCCTAGGAAGCGCTGTGTTCATCACATCCAGGTGCCTGCACTTGTCCCCAGCACCCTGAGTCCCCACCAGAGCAAGCTCTACTACCCGTTTTCTGCCTCCCACCAGAGAGCCTCAAGGTCAGGAACTGCATCTTTGTCTTGGCCCCTGTCGGGCTGACCACAGGCAGGTGCTCTGCGAATGCGTGACAACTCACTGAAAACCAAGGCATCATGTTTATGCGCCTGCTCCAGCAACTCAGAAGAGGTGTGAGCAGTAGTCCTTATTTACAACCGGCACTTGCACATGACAACACGCACATGGTCCTTGGAGACTCAAAAAAATGATATAAATGGAGGAGCGGTCCTAAGGCTCTGACGGGGTTGGGGGAGGAGAGCCTCTTGGGGTTGAGTGCACTTTCCCTTTCTGAGTGATTGGTTCCCCCAGGCCCAGGCTCAGTGCTGAGTTCCTAGGGAAGAAAACCCCTTGGGGGAATTGCCGTCAATTCCGGTCCCACAGGTGCCAATTCTGCCCAAAGAAAAAGTGACATGGGGCAAGTTCAGGGGACTTAGTTCAGGGAACAGAACATGGCAATTCTCTCTCCAGGGGCAGGCCAGCACCCTGCGGGGTGTAGGAGTGGGCTGGAGGGAGGAGACAGTCTCAATGCTTGGCCTGCACTGCCCCCATGTGGAAGACTGCGCCCTCACACCCATCTGGGCGCCTGGGACTCCGTGCGGGCACTGTCCTCTCACAGCCCCCTCCCTAGTCAGTGCCACGTCATCCTGACAAAAGGTGCCAGGCAGCTGTGCCAGCAGCAGCTCCCTGTAGTCACAGGCACGGGTCAAACTTTTATAACTTGTTTCTACTGACCTCTGACAGCTTCCATCCCTCCCCAGAGGCTGTGGCCATCGGAACTGGTGGGATGGGCTTGCTCGGTGCCCTTCAGATCCCCTCATCAGCACCCTCCTGGGCCCTGTAAGTGGCCCTGAGCAGAGCTGGCCTCGACTCTTCGCTGCAGACTCCCGAGTCCAGGAGCGATCTAGATCTCTGGCTTTGAACAAACATCTCTGGCTGGAAGAAAGCACTTACCTGGCTGGACTGAAGACGTTGATGCCACTACCGAAGCTGGAGTCACAGGAACCATCTGGCACTCCTGGAGGGAGGGAGAGGAATGAGGCATCAGGCTAAGAGGTTCTGGGGTCTTTTGAATGAACAAGATCCCTGTCACAAGGACACATTCTCTCTCCAGCCCCCACACCCAATTCCTCTTGAAAAGAAATGTGGCCCTGAAGCCCTGAGAACTTGAGGCCTACTCGTCCTCCATGCTTTGGGGACAGTGCCCATGCTTAGAAGTTTTGAGGCACAGTGATCTTGCGGGGGTGGGGGGGTGAGGGTGGGGGACATGACACCAAGTGCTGTACACACCTGGGAAATCCCCAAAGGGTCTGTTGGCCTGAGGGCGGTGAGAGTTAAAAATGACTCTGACAATCAAAATAACCAACCAAAGAGACAAAACAAAAAGAAGAAACGCAACAAAAAAGAATGGGGAAAATGACTTCTGGGACACTCACGATCACTAGCCCTCAGGGAATCAGAAGTCAAATCTGCAATTTGACGCTACTGCACACCCGCGAGTGAGGACTGTAGCCTGGCTTGGCGGGGACCAGAACCCACTTGCCCCTCGGTGGGGAAGGGACAGACAAGACCGTGCAAGTGCCCTGGGGGCAGTCTGGCAATTTCTTCAAAGGTCAAACAGTTACCACATGACTCAGCACTGCCACTCCTAGGTATACGCCCAAGGGAAATGAGAACTCGTGGCCACATGAACACTTGTTCGCCAGGCTCCCAGCAGCACTATTTATTGGGACATTATATGTCCCACAGGGGCATCGACCCACGTTTCTGCACTGGTAAGCGGACACACAAAATGTGTCTTGGACACACTGCGTGCTCTTTATGATCCGGCAGTGAAAGGACAGAAGTGCCGACAGCCTGCACCATGGACACACCCAGAAACCTCAGCTGGGAAGGCAGTCACTGGGCCTTGTGGAGTCCACTCGCACACATGTCCCTATCGCCAGACCCAGAAAGTGGGTCGAGGTCGCCAAGGGCTACAGGGGTAAGGTGTGAGTACCGGGGTATAGGCCAGATGCGCAGGGGAGTGGGAGGATTCACCAGAGACAGAGCAGGGAGCAGAACAGGCAGATCCACTGACATACACCACTGAGGGGAGCAGTGGGCGAGACAGGAGAGGTCTGCCCCGCTGTGTGGGACCCTCGCCGGCTGGCCGGGATCAAACCCGCTCTGCAGAGGCTGCGGATAGCGCTCAACAGCCTAGCGCCACCAGGGGAGGCCCAGCTGTTTGCTTTTTAAAAGAAAAATTTTTTTACTTTGAAGTAATTTTAGATTTGCATAAAAGTTGTGAAAAGTGAGTTCTGTCCACTGTTCCCCCAGGAACAGCACACGTGGCTGGAGGTCACTGGACACGAGGAAAGGAGCAGGGACCTGGGCAGCTGTGCCTGCTGTGCCATTGTAGCTCTGTCCCGGACAGAACGCCCTGCCTGCAGCTGTCCTGTCTCCTCTGGCCCCCCAGCCTGAGACAGCTGCCCAGCCTTTCTGTACAGCCTGGTCACCCTGCAGTGTCTTCCAGTTTCTGTCTGTCTCATGCTTTCCCACTCTAAGGTGGAGGTTCTGCATTTTTGAAAGAAGGCCCTGAAGTGATGCACCTGCTCCGCCCGGCACCCCAGGGGACCTGATGTCTGTCACTGTGCTGGAGACCATTACCCTCACCACATCTGCAGGGGTCCTCCCCGTAAGGTTACTACTTCTCTTTTTGCGATTAATAAATATTGTGGGGAAGACACTTAGACATATACACTTTTCCCCTTAAACTTCCCCCCAATGATTCTAGCATCCAATGAGAGAACCTGCCTATAATTAGCACTGTGGCATTTGCTCAGTGGTGACTTCTTATTCCCTCTTTTTTTCTACATTGATCACCTGGAATTCTTCTATAAGGAAAAGTTGTCCCTTGCCTGCCTGCCATCCACCCATGCATCCATCATTATGGGTCCATCGTTACAGACCCATGGATATTTATTCTGTGGGCTACAAATGAAAACCACCATTATACACGGTTGTTCAAGTGGTACAAAAACTTTGACCTCTTGAAAGTTTTAAATTAGACTAGAAATTCCAGACAAAACAAAGCCAAACCCACTTCTCTCCCATGGCTGCAGTTTTACTTTGCCCCACGTGCAGGGATCTACTTGGCTGAGCAGGCAGGATCCCTCTCCAGCTTCTGCTATCCTACTCTTTGTTTTGTGAACATAAATGGAATCACAGGGTATTCTGTCACTTTGTTCTCTGTCTTAGAGCGGGGTAGTTCCAGGTATGGGCATTGGACACCACCCCTCCCCCAGAAATGGGGTCTTTATTGAACATGAGAACTGCAAGCTGCCACCTGCCTCCTCTTGCCCCAGAGGCCCCAGGGGACGGGGCACAGCTCCCTAGGGTAGGTGCGGGGGATGCCTGGGCCTGACTAGCAAGCAGCCTGGTGTCAGCTGGACCAGGGCCTTCGAGGGAGAGGAGGTGCAGGGGAAGTCTGGGCAGGTCAGCTGTGTGCCCCGGTGGCCTTCCTCCTGCTATATTTATAGAAATGATGTGCTATCAGACTTGTGCTGCCAGTTAATTTTGACTGCCTACATGTTTGCACTCTTACATCCTTGTGCACGATGCGGGTATTTCTCAAGGCTCATGGGGGTGATGGTGGGGGCTGCTGAGTGCAAGGGTGAGACACTGATATCTTAAGAGACACTGTGCCATTTAGGAAGCTTCCATCTGACTTCCATCTCCGGCCTGTACAAGAGGGTAGCATGGTGCCCACACCACAGGCTTGTTACGAAAACACACGTGCTAATGTTTGTTAGGTGTTTTAAGATGACGCCTGGTGTGTTTGTCACATCAGGAGATAAGCTTCATGGACGTGCAACTTTTCCTTCCTCTGGGGTATTCTTTGCTTCTTGATGTAAAGGAACTCTGTCTGGGGTTTGGGTTTGAGGGTGAAATGCACCGAAATGTCTCCTCCCAGTCTGTGTCTTGTAACTTTTAGCCTGCTTTGGGCTAGACCACTCCTCAATTTAAATAGGGTGGCTCTTTTTGATCATTTTTGCTCATGGGTCTCTTTTAAAAGAAATCCTTTCCAAGTGCCCTTGCCAAGAAATGTGGAGCTTGAACCTGATAGTTAACTCTGACTGATTCACAGGAAATGGAGGGGACAGATGGCCACGATGAAGTCACCACGGGAAATTCCACAGGACAAACGATCCAGTTTCCTAATGGGCAAACTGCAAGGAAGAAAAAAAAAAGGCGCTAACTTGGGGTACTCATCAGCAACTATAATGAATGAGGCCTCTCTGCTCCTAACTCAAGCTGTGAAAAAGCAAAAAGCAAATCTCTAGTCATGGGGAATACAAACCCCGACTGGATATTGAAGAGTAACAATGTCTTAATTTTGTTTTCCTTTCCTGAGGTGCGATGATGTGTTGTGGTGATTTCTGGAAAAGGAACGTTAATCTTTTAGATCTGCAGATGAAATGACTTGATGTCAGGAATTTGCTGCAAACTGACCAAGGATGGGAGAACAGAAATATGAAGATGGGTCACGATGGAGAAACGTTGAAGTAATTCACAAACGTGAGGTGCTGGATACTTCCATCATTACTGTTACTTTCTATGCACTGGGCATTTTTTCTAGGCTTTTCATAAATGCCTTTAATCCTCTTAGTCACCTTGTGAAGTAGGAAACTGAGGCACAGAGGATGAGTGACTAACTCGGTCACACAGCTGGTCAGCGGTGGGATGGTGGGACACAGGCAATGTCTCTCCAGATCCCACACCCACATATCGCACTACAGTTGCTTTTAGGTTTTGATGAACATGCAGGGCAGGGTTAAGAGCTGAGGAATGCAGGCGGCCTCTAGAAACTGCCACAGAAGTAGCTTAACACAACACAGACCAGAGGTCAGAAGTCTAATGTGGTCCGCAACTGTCCTCATGCTGTGTCCAATTTGTTACAGCAGCAATGAGACACGAATACACCTGCTATCATTTTCCCTAAAGATCTAGAACACTCCACTTTCCCTATCAGTCATCACCCCATTTCTGTTCCTCTTTATTTTTTTTAATGGTAAAAAAATTATATTTCGAACTGGCCAACTAGACTCAGTTGAGAGGATCCCAATTTTGTTGGCCGACATTCAGAGCATCACAGTCAGGAGCAAGTTGCACCCCTGCCTTCTCTCCATCAGGTCTGATCAGGGTGTTGACTTTGGTCCCCTCAATGTCTCCCGGGGTGCTCTTCTAGGGATATTTGAGTTGCTCTCAGAGTCACAGTGTCTTGGGCCTCTGGACGGTAGGAGACATGTGGATTTTTTTTTTTCTTGTGGCTGTGGATGCCTCTCAGCACTGCTTTCTTGGTCTCTAAAGTTCTGGCTTTGGGATGGATGGGGGCTTTTTTTCTTTGCTTTTGGCACCATCTTCACAAAAAAGCTCCATCCCCCTTATAGGCAAACTCTTCAAAAGGATTCTGATCCTTGCCGTGTGCACGCCCCCTCCCCATTCTCCCTCAGCCCACACTCAGCAGGCCTTTGCCCCCACGACTGTACCCAAACAGCTGGTCCAACCGCAAAAGCCCTCCTGACTGTTCAATCCACTGTCTGCTCTGTTCCTGCCCTGCCTGCCTGCCAGCAGCAGCTGACACAGCCAAGCATTCCCCTTCCTGGGCTCCCTTCTATCCTGGGGGACGCTCCTTCTAAAGGGTGCCCTGGAGTCCAGGCCTTAACTTGTCACCCATCTCATGGCTCCATCTCATGGAGACTCCCCAAGACTCCCCTCAGGCACAGACCCTGTCCCTGGGCACTTGCTTGAAGCTCCACTTGCTCGTCGAGTTTCTGTCCCAAACCCATCTTCTCCCTCGCCCCCTCCAGCTCAGGCAGTGGCAACTCCGTCCTTCCAGACCTGCCAACTCCTTTCCTTCTCACACCTCACCTCAAATCCACCAGCCACCTTGTCCGTTCTAACGGGAAATACATACAGAATTGGCCGCTTGGCCCCAAGTCCACCACTCCGCCCCCAGGGACCACCGTCCTGTCACACCTCATCTCTCTGGGTCTGCTCTTGACTGCTAAAGTCCACATTCACCACAGCAGCCAGAGTGATACCCAAGACCGTCAGGGAACGTCATGGAGGGAGCCGGGGGGGACACATCAAGTGCCGCAGGAACTCAGAATGTGAGAAAGGACTCTGCTGCGCAGGCCCTCAGGTGATGAGGCCAGGGGAGGACGGGGGAGGAAGGGTGAGTGAGAGGGAGAGAAGGGGGAGGTGGGAGGCGGGGAGCAGCATGGCACAGACGAGGCCCTGCCCTGATTGGGGCCCCATGGTGAGGGAGGGAGTGTGCGTGTGGGTGCTTGGGCTCACGTGCTAAGGTGTGCTTGTGTATGCTCGAGCAGAGGGCCTGGCTGACAAGCCTCACCGTGGGCCTTGCTCTGAAGAACGTGGTGTGCGGCGGCTGCAGCATCTCAGACGGAGCCAGGAGGGACCCACTAGATGAGGGAGACCAGGCAGGAGGTTCTGCCTTCTGCAGGGTGCATTCGGGAAGGAACATAGGCAGAGGGCAGAGTAAGAGGGGGGCTACGTGAACCTGCCAACTGATGAACTAAATCACTGCTCTCTCTTAGTTTGAGGGACCTTCTCCTGGGTGCCTCAGTAAAGTGGTGGTTAGTTACAAGCTGAGCAGGTCTGGGAATGGATGTGGAGCCCCCAAATTAGCTGTTGCCATCTCTGGAAAGTACTATAATGTGAGCTTTGTGTCTGCTGAAATGCTGTTTATGAGGCAGTAAAATCTGGAGCCAAGTTGTCTGACTGTCTCCTGATTTCGGGTAAGACTCTGCTGTGCTGGGAGCTGTTTGAAGAATACTTAGGAAAACTATCTAAAAAGGGAACAAGGCTGCATTGGCCGGGAATCGAACCCGGGCCTCCCGCGTGGCAGGCGAGAATTCTACCACTGAACCACCAATGCTCCAGCTGGCAGGAGGGTTTCAGCAGCTGCCATGACCCACAGAACACAGTGCTTCCTTTCCAGAGGGCTTTACTCGCTGCCACATTAGCAGAAAGGGTGGGGCAGGGGCTGAACAGTTCCACTTTGGAGGGAGAGGCACAAAGTCAGTATGAAACATTCAAAATTTTCGCATGCTATGACTTGTCAAGCCCAAAGGAAACCCCAAAAATACCTATCATAAAAGCAAAAAAACCCCAAAACCAGAATGTGGAATTACATAAATTGGATGATCTCAAGATGTGAAATTATAATACTGACCACCCTTGGGGACAGCTTTATTTCTTTCTAATTTTTCTACTTTCCAAATTTTCTAAAATGGGAATCAAAACATGAGAAGGTGCTAAAGTAAAATGGAATACCCATATATCAGTGAAAACTCAAGAAATACGTCTCTCCTTGAGATTCTTCTAGTTTCCCACAAAGAAGGATCCTGCTATGGGAGGCCGATACTAAGTGATTGCCCCAAGTTTTCTTTTTCAAGGAGTGGTCAAAAAGGTTTCAGCTGCTACGTGCATTGGCCGGGAATCGAACCCGGGCCTCCCGCGTGGCAGGCGAGAATTCTACCACTGAACCACCAATGCTCCAGCTGAGTGCTGCCCTGCCGCCAGCTGTTTTGTTGCGCTGGCTCACAGTAGCTGATGGCACAGGCGTAACCTGACACCTAAGACAGATCCAGCGTGGAAAGCCGCTGGACTGCACCAGGCAAACCCATGGGAGGCGGCCCACAGGACAAGCGTGCTTGACATTCTGCTCAGCTGTTCAGAAAAAAGCCTGAGAACAGCAGTGGGAGAAGAGGTCTTAAAAATTCTGCTGGCTCCTGGTAGAAGGTTCCAGACCTTACTTTGTTAGCCTTAAGATATGAGTAGGCAGTGCAACAATTTACTCTCTGGCTAATTCTTCAAAGGAGACCATCACCCCAAAGCCCATCACTGAGAGTGAGGAAAGGTGTCAAAGAAGTTGCAAAAATAAAGAGCTCCAGATAACATTTAGAGCGCCAAACTCCAATCAGCAAAAAAGTGGCTTTCATCACATTATGGATATACAAGACAATCATGGTCAAGGGGCGTGGGAAGAAAGCAGTCCTTTCACTTTTTAAAGACACTGTCTTTGGCAGCAGAGCTGATAAACACGTCCGCTGGTACTTTCTTAAGCCCCGCTTTCCTCAGAGTGACCAGCTGGGTGTCTGGATGTCTCCAGCCAAGACCCAAGTCCACCCTACAGCCTGAACTGCCATGTTCCAAACTGTCTCGCGTTGGAAACAGCTATTTCCTATAGCTGAACCCAGGAAAAGATTAAGGAAAGGCTTAGTGGTCTCTGAGGCAGTAAGGGTTAAAAGCAACTGCCAGCAGGCTGCCAGCCAGGGTTCAAATCCCGTCCCTGACTTAGTAGCTGCCACCCTGGACGTTCCCTGTGCCCAACTATGGAACGGGGGGTAACAACAGTTCATACACACCTCAGGGTGTTAGCAGAATTAAGAGTTAATACATGGGAAGTAGCCCTGCCAGGTTAAATGAGGCCTCCAGTCTATTTCTAGGACCTCGCTTCCCTGGGGCACCCCGGCAGGAGAGGGGTGGGGGCAGGGTCTACTCACCACCAGCTGTCCCTTCCTGCTTCGCCAGGGAGTCATCAGGGTTGGGGTCTACCTGCTTTGGCACCACAGACTTCGGCTCCTCGGGTTCATCATCCTCAGGGGTGACCAGCTTCATCAGGCTCTGGTTGCATACATTGGCAACCTCCTTGATGCCTGAGGCCACTGATGTAAGGAGCAGCTCCACTCAGGGGGGTCTTCCCTAAACCCCAGGGCTCGGGCCTCCCAGGGGTGGTAGCAGGCGAACAGGTAGTTGGAACCGAGTCCCCATTCTCTTTGCCTCTGTACGAGATGCTCCTTTAACTTCTTGTTGGGCCCCTCCTCGGCAGACTCTCAGCGACAGGATTTCCCCACCACGGCTCAGCATATGCGTTCAGAGGGTTGGAGTACGGGACCCAGGAGCTGCTCCAGATCTTAAGTGAGGTTGGGGACAGCAGCGGGAGCTCTGGGTCCTGGTGGACCCTGCAGGGATCCCCCTGTCCTTGCTCAGCTCTGCCTCCTGCCCGAGGCGCCGGGGCATGGATTCTAAGGGAGCCCCATTCCCTACTTCAGGGTCCTGAACCTTCACAGCCTCTTTTGGGGTTGCTCTTACTTCCTCTCTCCAGAGTGAAGGATACTTTTCTTGCGGTCATCATAAGCCAGGCAGGGCAAGACGGCGGTCAGGATCCCAGAAGAATAGGGCAGCATCACCCGGCCGGCCAGCTGGATGAACTCCCGCATCCAGCACATGGCTGTCAGCTGGATCAGATCGTCTGGAAGAGGCATTGCGGGCTCTAGGAGTGTGAGCACGAATAGCCAGACTCCCTCCCACTGACCAGGCCCACGGGATGCGACTGGAAGACCAGGGTGACCCATGGGCTTGCAATGCTTCTAGGTCCCCCCATGTTTCCTCACTCTTGCTTTTGGCTTCTATGTTACCAGGCTGGAACAGAACAATTTTGTGGCAGACTGTAAGAGCAGCCAGGATTCTCCACCCACCCCGGTGTCCATGTTATGGAACTTGGCAGTGCCCCTCATTAAGTGGGTGCAGTTTGTTTCCCAACGCCTTGGCTCTGGGGTGGCCTGCTACTTTGGCCAACAGCAGGTGGCATGGGATGGCATGCCTCATTCAAGAGGCCTTGCTCACTTCTCCTTTGTCTCCTGGAACCTTGCTAATGCCTATGAATGCACTCCAGCTAGCCTGCTGGACGATGTAACACATGGACTAGGCGACGACTGGCCATCTGCTAGATTTGGGCGAGGCCATCCTAGATCATCCAGCCTGAGCTCATCCTATGTTCACTGTGGGTGTGTGATCACACCCGGCCCAGGTCAGCAACCAGCTGACCAGAGACTAATAATAAATGACTGTTGTGTTAAGCAATTGGATGGTGGTCAGACATTCAACAGAAACTAACAGGTACACGGCCCCAACCTCTAAGTGTTTTGACTCACAGGGCTAGTGCCAGACCTACCAGCAAGGTCTCTAGAGCTCACACCCCTCCAGGGCCAGGCTAGGAGAAAGGGCTACCTGGATCTCTTGCAAGATCTGCCCCCCAGTGCTCCAGGAGCCAGTGTCACCCTGGCTCACACTCTACCAGCACTCTCTCAGAGAAGGTGAGAGACAAAGGGGCTTCTGAGCCAGAGATGGTGGGGCTGCAGGGCCACACACTAACCTGTGGTCTGGCAGTGGATCACCAGGATGTTGGCCATCTCAGCAAACTTCACACTAGACGGGTTCTTCTTGATTTCTTTCAGGAATTCTCCAAGGACCACTTCACACCTATGGATGAGAGCAGGGAACAGCACCTGCCATTCAGGTGGTGGGAGCCTCCACCTGAGCCCATCCCTGCTGGGATGCTCCAGAGGGGGCTGCTTGTCATAGGGACTCCGCCAGAGGCTGGGGCTGGTGAGCGCCCAGTTCCTCAAGCAGGAAGCACATGAGCCAGGAAGAAAAGAGTTATCTCCTGCTGCTGCCCATGTGCTGGGTTGGGGGGCCCACTGCCTCCGACTCACATTTTCCGAATCTCTTTGCCATTATCGCCCAGGATCTGGAAAAGTCCATCCAGGATCTCCGGCAGGTAATCCAGCAGGTTAATGTCTGGCACAGACTCCAGAACCAGGATCTGACCCAGGGGAAGAAATCGGTCTTGAGAAATCAGCTAGAGGATCCTCAGTCTTTGGGGACAGGCCAGAGAGAAGGGGCCTGCCAAGGCAGCCCAGAGGGACACTCCCCATAGGGGGAGGGAGGCGGGCAGCTGTTATTTTGTTGAATGTGCAGGGAAATGGAAATTTAACTCCAGGAGGTTCAGGTGCCTGGAGGAAAGGGAGAGGCCTGGTAAAGGACGGAGGAGCTAGAGGCGGCTCTGCTGGAAGGAACACTATGGGCACGAAGAGGAGTCAGGAGTTTCCTGGGATGAGGAAGAAGAGCCGAATCCTTCTCAGGGGCAAACATATGGGGCAAAGCTGGATAAATGTGTTTGTGTTATCTGCCACTGGCTATTAGAGGGATAACAATGAGGCTTCCTTGCAGTCAGAGGAAGCGGCAGGGAGAGCCGGAGAAACCACACTAGACCCGCGGCCCCCTCCAGGTAGAGAAAGAGCACCGGGGGCTGGCCCTTACCCAGGAGATGATGAACTGCCGGGCATACTGGTTGTTGGAGTAGATCCTCTCCCGCAATAAGGGGATGAAGCCCACCAGGTCAAACTTGCTGCTCTCTGTCACGATGTCCTGTGGGTCAAAGGCAAGGGAGCTGCTGTGAGCCGGAGGCCAGGGGCTGCCTGATCTGGTCAAGTTACTGGCCCAGGGCTGGCTCCCGGCTCAGGCATCTACCGAGGAAGATGGAGATCCCAAGGCAGCTAGGAGAGGTCCCGGCAGCAGCCAGGCTCTCTCAGGCCAAAGGACAAGCCAGAATGAAGGGCTGAAAGCAGGAGCCAAAGCCCAGAGCGCTCATCATATAATAAAAGGCTACATGTGTGGTGTGGCTGGTACATCCCATGGCACCGAGCAGAGCCACTCCCTGTGTTTGGGGGCTGCGTGTGGAAGCGGGGCTAACAAGATAGGGTGCTGCGGGGAGAGAAGGGCCTGCATTTTGATTGCACTGGTGACGTGATTCTATACACTTGTCTCCCACTAGACACCAAAGAGCAAACTTTACTGTATGCAAGTTAAAAAATCTCTGACAACAGAATTTATAAGCTGCCCAGAAAAAAGAGGTGTGAATCAGCAAAGTGAGGACAAAGCACGAATACCTTTAAGAGGCGGTCTAGGAGCTCAGATCCGCTCTTCACATTGGGGTCTGGGTCCGCAGCCAACTGCAGGGGACATAGAAGTAGAAACACGTGCATTACCTATGGCAGGGAGACTACCGGAAACGCTTGGCCTGGGCCTTGGCATAGTCTGGACACAGAGTGGGCACCTCATTTAGAGACTAAAGCAAAGAGTAGGGGAGGTGGATGGGGTCACATGGAGCCCGGCTAAGGAATTGAGAGCAGCAACTTCCCCGTCTGTTTTGGGACCTCGGTGACCAGTTATACAGACAGGATCTCAGGGTTTCTGGCCTCAAAATGCTGGTCTTCTCTCCACTCCTGGAGGAGGGAACCAGGCAGCCTCAAGGCTGGTATTCTCGACAGTAGGGTCAGCGGAGCTTCAGGGGACTCCATGAGGCCCAGAGGAGGTCCCAGGGGGCCTTTCTAGGCAGAGCTCTCTCTAGAGCTGACAAGCTCCGTGCTCCTCACGGGGGAGACATACTGTGGAGTCACCATGGTGGTGGCCCACTTGGGAGGTAGGTACTTTGCAACCTCGGTTTTTTCCTCCAAATTTGTGGTGGATGAATACTTTGTAAAATGCAACAAAAATAAATTACTAGAGAAATAGGAAAAAAAAAACAAGCATACACACAAGCCCATTCAGAAAATTATTAGATTCAATAGACAACAGGTGCTCCTTGCAGCCATGTGCTTATCTGCTCCAGTTGCAGCTAGGAAAAGTGATCCAAGCATTCCAGGTTCCGAAGGTCAAGTTTGGTGGATGGGGTGAGCCCAGCCCAGCTGGGAGGAGTAGTTACCTTACTCAGGCCGTCAAATAGCACGTTGAAGTGGGGCAGCACAGCGCCGCGGGCCACCTTGACGATGTTGTAGAGGGCTTCACAGGCGTAGTAGCGTAGCCGGCTGTCCGTGTCATTGAAGCAGGTCAGCACTGGCTCAATCAACTCCTTCAGGTACAGCCCTGAGTCCTGCCATGGGGTGGGAGGAGGAGAAGCTGCTCTAAATGGATCCAACCCCAGTGCCCTAGCCCCAGCCCCCTTTGAGATGCTCAGTCGGGCCTCTGTGTGAAGTCTGTGCTCCATGGCCCTTTGCAAGTCAGCCTCCCAGCACAGGGCTAGGCTGAGGCACCAGGCTGCTGGGCCACAAAGCCAGCCTCGCTGGCCTTAGTGGAGAGAACGGAAATCAAACACAGGTCTGCGATGCCCTCCAGGGTCTCGGTGGAGAGTCAAGGCCATAGCGGGTGTCTGTCCCTCTGGGAGAAAGGCCTACCTTGCCCAGTGCGATGGAGCAGGCGGCCAGGCCGATGAGGCCCCCTTTCCGGCTGTGGGGGTGCTGAGACAGAGCGAACTCCTGAGACAGGGTCTGGATCACATGCTTGATTTGCATTGTGTTGTTCTGGGCCACGAACTCCCGGACCAGCCTGGAGAAAGGAGAGAGAGAGGCTGCAGGGCCGCGGCATCGGGTTGCAGGCCTGTGGTTCCAGGGCTTGGGGCTGGGATGAGGGAGATGAGGTGTTCAGAAAGAAGAACTGGGAGTCAGGGATCTGAGCTAGGACCTTCCCAGTTCTGCTGCGGATGGGTCACGACTGTTCCCCTATTCCAGCTCTCAGTTTCCCTTTGCATACGAGGGAATAAGGAAGCTATCTTGCTTCTGGGAATCTGAGATGATGGAAACAGAGGTTGTGCAGGGGACAAAAGCTGCAACACATTTTCTGTTCATCAGCCGCCTTTATTCAAGCCAGCCCACCTTCATTAAGGTACCCAAGGGGTTCTCTCTGTGTCATTATTTCCAGGGCTCCAGTCTGACAGGCAAGACCCACACACAAATACGCAAGGGTAGTGACAAGGTGCAGTGACACCACAGAAGTGAGAAGAACACCACATGCTAATCTGCTCGGGCCGACAGGGAGCTGCCATTTGAGTCAGAACTTAAAAACATTACCAGGCATTTCCTAGGGCATCTCGGGCAGAGGGAAGAGTCTGGCCCAAAGAGCCCTGGGGAGACCGTGCATCAAGGGAGGACGAAGAGTCTGTGCACGAAACGAATGGCTGGACACAGTGAGGGGATGTGCTCGGGTCTATGTTTTAATCAGGTGCCTCTGGGGGCAGCCTGGAGAGGCTGGGCCAGGGCAGGGGGGTGTATGACAGGAAACTGATGTCAAGAAAAACCCCAGAGGAGAACTGCAGCTGTCCAGGTGAGGAAGGAGGGCCTGAGATGTGGCTGAGCCAGCAGGAGAGGGCGGGAAGGGGCTGCTTCACACTAAACAGAAGAGCCAATCGGGAGCCCATGTAACAAGGGTGGTTTCGCTCTGGGGAGTGAAGCTGAGGGAGGCCACTTTCATATCTGTGAAAGTGCTCACACCTGGGGTCTCCCTGAAGGATGCTCCCAGGGCAGACCTGACTGGAGCAGAGGAGAGCAGAGGGAGGCCTTGTTCTGCCAGGGGCCTGCTCTGTTTTGAGCCCAGTGGACACCGAAGCTGAGACCCTGTGCCCATTAGGAGCTCACAGTGTCTCTGCAGTTACAAGCCTCACCTGGGGGAACGGTGGTCCGAGGCCCAGAAAACTGATGTGGAGCCATGGCCTGGGTGTCAGGGGTGTCTTCCCAGAAGTGGGATTTGAGCCTGACCTTGAAGGAGGCAGGAGAGGAGAGGAGACATTTTGGGCAGGAGAAAATGTGTGAGCAAAGGCAAGGAGGGGGAAGTAGCCACGTTGGTGTACGTCCCGGGAAACATGATGGTGGTAGAAAGTTAACCAGCACAGGCCGCTGCGGCCATCAGAGCTCCTCAGAATTCTGAGAATGGGTTGCATCATGGGGAATGGGGATGTTTCCTGTGTTTTTTGAAGAGCGTGGTGACCAAGTGCATCAAGCAGTTAGGAGATAGAAGGGGAGGGGAGGCCACACCATCATCCAGGCGCTGGGGACTGATACCAGAGTAGCAGCCGACGGTGGACAGGGTGAGCTAGAGATTACGGACATTTCCAAGTAGCCACCCAGACTCCCTGCAGTGGCTCTACGTGGACTGTGCAGGTCTACTCTGCCTACTGCATAAACAGGGGCCTCAGGTTGGCTTGAAGGGCGTTAAGGACAGCATCAAGGAGTCCATCCTATTCCAGCCAAGTCTCAGGAACCTGCTAGTGACCAGAGTTGTTAAAAAAAAAGGGGGTGGGGGGGCGCTGTCCCTGGAGGTGGTGACTGCTCTTGCAAAAAAAGTTATCCCCAAGAGGGTTGGACAGGGTTTGGCAGAGACTGAACACAGCAAGTGGCATGGCGCACCTTTATGTGCCTGGCAGGGTGCGTGCAAAGGTGAACCAAACAGGCCTGGCTCCAGGGCTTGAGGGGACTGGTGTTCCAGGAAAGGCTGCACAAATGGCCTGTGAGGGGCTGCATCCTTTGATCTTTATAGGGGGTGATTCCACCAAGCCCGCACTGGGGGACTGAGAGCTATGGATGAATCAAGGGCCTCTGGATGGAGCTCCACCCCAGTTCTGTAGGCCCAACTCCCCACACAGCGTAGCAAAGCCCAGTCAAAAGGGTTTTACAGCCTGTCCGGTTTTCCAAACTGGACCAACCAGCCAGGTGAGGCCCATCTGCTGCAGCTCCTCCTCAAGCAGCAGCGGATACAGACCCATGAGAAAAGCCTTGCAGATGCGGCAAGAAACAGCTGGAGCATTGGTGGTTCAGTGGTAGAATTCTCGCCTGCCACGCGGGAGGCCCGGGTTCGATTCCCGGCCAATGCAGAGCTGCTCTTTTTGTCTGATCCTTTGCCAGTCCTCCCAGAGATCCTGCCCAAGGAACCACACCCGGCCTGCAGCAAGCCTGAACTTCCGGGCTCAGTGAGCACGGGAGCTGGGTTCTCTGGGAGAAGCACTACTGGCTATGGGACCTAGGACTCCTGGTTTAGGAAGGAGCTCCTGCTGGGCCCCCTCAGCGTTGGCCAGTCTCCAGCAGGAAGCTGGGATGAAACCTAAGAACTGTAAAATAGCTCCACACACATATGAACCTGGAAAGGGAGAACCCAGACATCAGAAAGGAGAAATGCACCCAGTTTCAACATGTATTTGCTACAGAGAAGGAAAGACTTGAAGGCAAATCAACTACAACCCGCCTCCTCCCCGCTCCCCCCGCCCCTTGCTCTGGAGCCTATGTGGCTGTGCTGATGTGGCAGCATCTGAGCCTGGCCTTATAGTCTGTGATTCAGCAGACAGACCAGGGTGAAAGGGAGGTGCTCACACAGCTGCTGACAGCTGGAGCATTGGTGGTTCAGTGGTAGAATTCTCGCCTGCCACGCGGGAGGCCCGGGTTCGATTCCCGGCCAATGCACAGAGCTGACACTTTTGGTCCTAAAAAGAGCGAATGTGAGATTTCACACAGCCTAAAAAACTTATGAAAACAGTCTGAGAACTGAGAATGACTCATTTCGAGCTTATGTTTTACACTGATGTACTGTTTCCTAAATTCCACAAAGATCTAGAACCCGTGTCTCTTGGTTCCTAAGGGGTCCAGGACGCAGGGATGCAGCAAAGCCATAGAAGACAGCTATGCCTCCCACCCTGCCCGGGGCTCTGGTGGCTGACAGCACTCTGGGGAAGGCAATCTGCGTGTCTGCTTGGTGCAAGTCAGGGCGGCACCGAGAGTGGGCCTGAGCACACCTGCAGCCTCAGCGCGGGAGCCAGATTCCGAGCTGCCAGCAGCCAGGCCTCGCTGTCTCTTTGATGCAGGTCACTAATGGTCCCCAGGCAGCTGGGAAGGGCACGCTTCCTCGTGGGAGAGCCAGCACAAGGGGCGTGTTCCCTGCCCTGGAGGGGCTTTCTGGGATGGGGTAGAGGAAACAAGCAAGTAGTCAAGGACTTTCCTGCAAAGCAGAGAAGAAAATGTGATGAGAAGAATGCAAGGGGAGGTGCGGCTGCAAGAAAAGGCTTGAGCAGCATCTCTGGAGGGGAGGGAATTAGGTGTGGCTTCCTGAGGGTGGCACCTGAGGGCCCTGAAGCTGAGGAGAGGGTCCTTCTGGAGCTGCTCAGGCCGAGGTAGCTCAGACAGGGAAGAGCAGGAAGGAGGGCTAAGAGGGAGAAGAGAGGCATCTGGCTTGGCAGAAGCAAAGGACAGGGGAGAGGAGAGGAGGGTGACGGGGCGCGGCGGCTGCCGGCCTCCGGCCAGGTGCAGAAAGCTCGGCGAAGGAGCCAGCGCAGACGCCAGCCAAGGGCGGGGAGAGCCCTGTGCGGGGGGAAGAATGAGGAATGGGATGGCCAGTGCCAGCTTGCGGGCGTAACAGGGTGACCTGAAGGGAGGAGCTAGGAATGGGGGGTGTCTCTGGGTTTGGCACCCACTTTGCTGGCCCAGCACCCCCTTCCTCCTTCACTCTTCTGAACGGACCAACCCTGAATCCTACCGGGTTCTTCCCAGGGCTTCCCAGGCCACTGTGAAAATGATGGCCTGCCCACGCCCTGAGGCTCTGTGCTCAGATGGCCTGTCCAAGCCCACTGCCTGTACCCCCGCTCTCAGGGGTAGAATATTCCTCCTGGCCAAGAAAACAAGGCCCGCGATGACAAACACAGGTTCCCTCCGGAGGGGAAGTCCTGAGAACTTGTTCTCACCACAGGGAACCCAGCGGGCATTGGGTCGCAGTAGGAAGAGTCTGTCCCACGGGTCCTTAGCTGGCAGTGATGGTGATCAAAACAGGGCAAGTCCAGCGCCCCGTCTCACTGCCCAACTGTCTTCCCCTCCTCCCCCCACCCGCCAACCCTCCAGTGCAGCCAGATCGCCTTCTAACCGGGCCTGGCTCATTCCGCTCGTGTCTGCGCTCGTGTAGAGAGCAGCTCTACAGCCTCCAGCAATCCCACCCGCCCCACTGTCCCTGGCCACCCCAGGAAGTGGCCACTCCTCGTTGAAGACGGAAGGACTTGGGACCGCCTCCCTGCGGCCAACTTGATTGCCTCTCCCGGGTACACGTCTACCTCTGCAGCCCCTGCTGAGCACAGGGCCTGTGGGACTCAGGATCCACCTGCGGGGGCAGGGCCGGAGCGCAGCACAAGCTGTAGGGCAAACAGGGGCAAACCTGCACCGCCTGCTGGTGACCAGGGAGGGCCTGCTTATCTAAACCCGGCCAGTGGGCTTAACCTGGGTGGTACTTGGGTGGTCCTGAGTCCTCAGTGTTATCACTCAAGTCGGTAGGAGCAAAGTACGAGCAGGATC
Organism: Talpa europaea; assembly: GCF_964194135.1. NCBI lineage: Eukaryota > Metazoa > Chordata > Mammalia > Eulipotyphla > Talpidae > Talpa > Talpa europaea. The sequence continues at coordinate 11,178,752 of NC_140084.1, read as the reverse complement.
CCATAATGCAGCGGGAAGGGCAGGTACCAGAGCTGTGGGCGGTGGCTAGGGAAGACGCCGATGCCAGGAGGTGACCTGAAGTGGGCGGCTGCTGAAACCCCCTGTCCAGGTTGCCCCAAATAGCGCCAGTGAATAGGCCCCAGGGGCATGCAGAGAGAAAAGAGCCACTACAGAGGGAACAAACTCAGTGAAGTTAAATCGGGGTCCCCAGTTCCAGGCTCAGTCTCTCTTTAGAAGACCACACTGTCTCCACTTTCATCTACAGGCTGTGAGCCACAGATGGGGGTGGGGGGCTGAAGCCAAACTAGTTTTGAAGTTTAATATTTGGCCAGGAAACTCTCACGATCACAAGTGCCCGGGACGTAGAGGTCGCCGGTATTCCTGTGCCGTGTACCCGAGAGAGACTCTGCTTCTGCCCGGCTTCCTCTCCCCTGTGCTGAAGAGGCCTGGCTGAGGAAGCGCCCTGCTCAGCAGCTGGTCAGAGGTGCTGCTGGATGCAGCCACCCCTTCCCCAGAGGGCCAACTGCTCACAAACCCCAGTGCGGGGCCAGGGCCACAGCCACGGGCAGGGCCCCCACAGGGCAGGGGGTGTTTGGAATAGTCACCAGCCAGAGGGGGACGGGGCCGAGGTCTCGGCGACACAGCCGGACCCGCGGGCTGACACGCACTGTTGCGTCTGAGCCCTGCCTGACACACAGCCTTTCAGGGCGGTTCTGTGGTAGTTAGGCTCTCGTCTCCCAAGAAACTGAGCGCCGGGGGAACCCACTGCCTTTCCCAAGGTCTCAGGGGATCTGAACCCAGACATCTACAAAGCCCACACCCTTTCAGCTGCACCCCGGCTCCTCTTGCCCTAAGTCTGCAGACAGCATCCACACAGTCACAGAGGGCACTTCCCTGGTGCAGAACTGCGGCCCCCAGTGAAACACAGCTTTCTCCACACACCCCCCTCACGGCAGAGCCTCCAGACGGCCCGGGGGCGCTGCTCTGCCACCCCCTGGGGCACCAGGAGCTGGGTGCCTGTCCTGCAGCGAAGCCTCTAGCTGCTCTGCTCTGAAGGCAGGAGGAGGCAACTATAGCTGAGCACATGCCAGATGCCCAGGCCACACACTGGCTGACTGACACGCGTTTCCTACTTTAATCCTTCTAATAAGGGACAGAGCGGGTGCTATCATACCCATTTTACAGATGGGGGAAACTGAAGCTCAGAGACTTTATGTCTTAAACCCACACAAGGTCACACAACTTAGATTACTGCAGGCACAGAAGCCAAATGTGGATTTTTCTGAAACCCTGACGTGTGACATTATCCCCTCTTCACACATCACACCTGCACCCTGTTGCAGCCCACTGGGAGTCAGCATGACACATTTATTATCTTCTTTGGTCTCATCCCAATGTTCCAGCCAGCAGGTGCCTCCCTCACACTGTCACACAGCTTGACAGGCATTCTTATTATTTTTAAATTGAGATAAAATTCACATGCCATAAGCTTGCTTATAATGTGCACATTTCAGGGTTGTTAGTATGTTCATGAGGTTGTGTAACGAGCACCATAATTAAGTTCAGAACACTCTGCCAGCCCTCAAAGCAGCCCTGCACCTATTAGCAGCCGCGCCCTACTTTGCCCTAGCCCCTCCCCAAGCTCCAGGCCATTCTTTGGCCCTGTACATCTGCCCATTCCAGACACTTCAGAGACAGAAGCAGACCACACACGGCCTCTTGTGACCAGTTTCTACCTAGCGTAATGCTTTCAAGGGGCATTATTTTTTAAGATGAGGAAACTGAGACACAGAGAGTTAGCCCAGAGGTTGCAAACTTATGTGCTTACAGGGGTCGAGCAGGAAATACAAATGACAAGGCCAGAGTGGTAAGAGAGGCTGGGGGAACTTGCTGACACAGATAGCAAACTGGGGAGCTATGTCTTGGCCTGGAAGTGGGAGAGGTGGCCCTTGGTCCCCTGATCTGCTGCCTGAGCCACATCTTCCAATTCCCTCAGAGAATCCGGAAACTGAGTTTCACTGTGACAAGTCTCAATTTAAAACACCTGTGATCCAGGCCAAACCAAACAGGTCTGCCGGCAGGACACAGGCCTGATGGCCCGCCTGTGACCTGCGGATCCAGTCATTTGCTGAGGGTCCCACCGCTAATAAAAAGCAGAGCTGTCCAGAATGCGGACCCTTCCTCCAAAAACTGCATCATGCCGCTTGGTCATAGACGGAGTCTCTCCACAGAGGTGTAGGCTCCGAAGAGCCAGGTCAGACGCAACAGTTCCAACCTTCTCCTATCACAGAGCTCTGGGGGCACCCCCCATCCCTATCTCCCACCTCAGCAGGCAAGGGCAAATGATTCAGGAATTCAGTTGATCCCTTGGGTTTCTTTCTTTTTTTTTTTTTTTTAGAGGCATGTATTTATTTATTTGTTTGTTTGTTTGTTTATACAAGCACTGGGTACAGTCAGAAGCGCGGGAGGGTGAGAGAATTCACCAGAGCCAGAGCGGGGAGCAGAGCAGGCAGAAGGACCGAAGTACACTGCTGAGGGGAGCAGCGGGCGGCAGGAGAGGTCTGTGCACCATGTGGGACCCTCCTCCGGTGGCCGGGGAGCAGCCGGGGATCGAACCGGCGCCGCAGAGATCCCTTGGGTTTCAATGTTCTCGGGGCACATGGCCCGGGCACCACCATTTGCTAACTTTGGAACTCCAAGTTCTGAGATGCTGGAGACTTGGCACGAGCTCACCCCTGGTTACCATGAAGTACAGTTTCTCTCCCAGCTTGCAGAGACAGTGAACCCTCCCCCACCCTGGGGCAGGGTCCTGCCACCCCAGCATGGTGTCCTTCTAAAAAGAGACACCATGGATGAGCATGTCTGCTGGCACACTGCCTCCAGCTCCCCCATCAGACTCTCCCAGAGAGGAGAGCCTTGTATGTTACATCAGGATGGATCCACGACTCCACCCCTGAACAGAGAGTCCACAAAACCTGAAAGATTCTAAAACCTCAGCTGAAAAAGTACCTCGTCCTTTAGAAAACTGCAGACACACTGCCCTGGCTGTGGGGTGAAAGTGCCCCATGAGCGTGTGTAGGCGATATGTACCAGCCATCAGGCTCTGGCCACCTCACTCCACAGGCCCTGAGCCTCGAGAGTCCTGGGGCCCCTCAGTTGAGTCCAGCATCCACCTCTGCAAGGCAGTGTCTGAGAGGCTGGCCTCAAGGTGAGGCATTTCCCCAAATTTATTAGAGGTTTGAACCCCTCACTGGAACACCACAGGTAGTCATCAGAGCAGACGACTCTGGAAAACCAACATGGCAGTGAAAACAACCATGAAGGGACCTCCCCTGGTGGCATAGCGGTTGAGTACTGGGCTACGAAGCTGCCTGCAGCCTCTGCAGTGCTGGTTCGATCCCCAGACGCCAGCGAGGATCCCACGTGGCACGACAGACCTCTCCTGCTGCGCCCCCTGCTCCCGTCAGCAGTGTGCTTCGTCAGTCTGCCTGCTCTGTTCCTCGCTGTCTCTGGTGAATTCTCCCACCCTCCCGCGCTTCTGACTGTACCTGTGCTTGTATAAATAAATAAATAAATCTTAAAAAAACAAAACAAAACCCATGAGGATGTTCAAGTGTGAAATTTCTTTTACTAAATATATGTCCCCTTTCTGGTAGAGAAACCATTCATTGGGGAAGCCCTTTGAGATGGGTGACAATGGCTTTTGTACCCAGATTCTTGCTGGGAAACTTGGGGGATTACTTAACCTCAAGGAGCCTGTTCTTCATCTGTGAAATGGGGCACTGCAACCTGGCTGATAGGACAGTCAAGCAAAAGGACTGAGATGAGGGGTGCACAGCGGCCAACAAAGGGAAGCTGCTCTACCCTCCTCCCCCAGAATCAGGCAGACAGTGCTTTACACGTGGCCACTTTGTTTTTATAATAACTACTGTTATGGACTGAATTGTGTCCCTTTAGCCTTACCCCAAATTCCCAGTTGAAGTCCTAATTGCAACTGTGGCTGTATCTGGAGGTAGGGTTAGTTTAGTAACCTAAGGTTAAATGGGGCTATACTGGCCTTGGAGCCTGTAGACCATGTCCTTATAAAAAGAGACACCAGAAACTTCACCGGTGAAACATAGATATCTCTGTCCCTCCACAATTTGTGAAATATATATTCCGAGGATCATACCAAACTGGGCACTCCTCATTTGCAATATGGCTAAAGAAGGCTAGAAACTATAAGGTCTTCTATGTCAGTGCTTCTCAAATTGTAAACTGCACAAGAATCACCCACAAAGTGAATGGGAATGCAGATTCCGACCCACAGGTCTGGGGGTGCCCGAGAGTCTCACTCTAACAAGCTCCCAAGTGATCCTGAGGCTGCTGGTCTACACACCAATTCTGAGCAGCCAAGTCCTTAGAATTTGCTGTTGTTTGCCCACCGGAAATGTATGGTCCTTCATTCCTTCTGGCACCAACTGCCAAATGCTGCCAGACGCTATGCTCAGTGCTAGGGATAAATAAAATAGGGTCTTTGCAGTGCAGTGAAAGCCCTAGTGGATGTTCTGAATTCCAGAAATCTAGGACATTGATGAAGACAAAATGAGCCCCAGTAAAGAAAAAGCCCCAACGGAAAAGCCAGCAGTGAGAACACTTACACAGGTTGTGCCAGAAGCAACAATAATGCTGAGATGAGTATCTCTACCCAGGATCCAGTAGGTGACTCAAGTTATGAAGCAATGAGATATTTCTGAGAAGCAGAGTAGGTGATGGATAAAACTGGATGTCAGAGTAGCTTCAAAGCCAATAAAACCCATAGATATGGAGCAAGGTCTGTATATCATCTTGGGTCAAGTAGATGGTGATAAAGCATAGTAGCACTAGCAAGAATCGGGATAAACAAGAAGCAGCACACAAAAAGAAGTCAAGAAAGTAGTGGTTTTGAATAGACTGAGTGTTAGAGCTGAAAGGGAGGGTCCTGTTAGCAAAGCGCGTATCTTTCAATACAGTTAACACAGCCATTCTCAACAGGGGTGATTTTGTAGCTCAAGGGGACATCTGGCAATGTCTGGGGACACTTTTGGTTGTTATAGCTGATGGGGTGCTACTGGCATCTAATGGGTAGAGACCAGGGAGGCTGCTAAAAACCTTACAATGCACAGGTCAGCCCACCACAAACAAGAATTATCTGTCCCCAAATGTCAACAGTGCTCAGGTTAAGAAGTTGTGAGTTAAGGAATTTGTTCAAGGTCAAAGAATGAGAGTCACATGGTGGACGAGATTAGAGCTGTCCAACAGAGCACTGTGCAGTGATGGATATGTTTTATAATCTATACCGCCCAATTGGATAGCCAACTGCCACATGTAGCTATTAAACACTTGAAATATTAGTAGTGCAACTGGAATTTAATTTTTAAATTTAATCTTAGTAATTGAAATAGCCACAACTGGCCAGGGGATGCCCTCTTGGACAGGGCATATTTCCTAACTTTTAGTTTCAAAGCCTGCTTCTTTCCACTCTTCTGAAATCACCCACACACCTGATTCTATCATTAAGATTTGCCTGGAAAAAAAGTGTAAATGTAAATAATAGCAAAAAATTCTAATAAACACTTTAAATGCCGTATTGAGGACAATGGGAAATAAAGCAAAATGTCAGATCATGGTTACACATATTTACAATACAGTCTATCTAGCAAGAAGCAAGAAAGGTCAAACTATTCCTACTTCAACGTGGAGGGAATGGTGATATGACAGAGATAAAACAACCCTCTGAGCCTTGAGATCTTGAGGTTTGGGACCTGATTTCTCCACTCAGCCACCTACCAGCCCCTTTTATTTCTAAGAAGCAGGTGAGAAAGGAGGCAGTTCAGCCGCACCAGCACCTCTCACATCTACCTTTCTCTCATCACAAGTCACTCTGTGTGATTTGTTGGGTTTTGAAGGCGACCACACGGAGGGCGCACCGTTGCCAGGCGCTGTGCTAAGCATTACCTATAAGGTACGTCGCTTCATTCTCAGGGCAGCCCTTTGGGGCACCAGGAGGTAAAAGGACTTGGCCCAAGTCTCACAGTCAGTGGAGAGCAAAGCGGGGTGGAACTCCCAGACGTGATTCCAGCCCTCCTGCTCTTCAGCACTGCGCTAGCGGGCCTGAAACCTGGGAAAGCAACACTGGCAGGACAGACGTGAGGACCAGCCCTCCGACCCCTGGGAACGGGACCCCGCTCAGTCAGGGCGGTGTCCCGGCTCCGCTCCCCAGGGCTTACTTCTCGATTTCCAGCGCTGCCACCTTCCGCTTCTCGTAGAGCTTGTCATTGAGAGCCCGCACGATGTTGGGCGTGAGTGGAGCGAAGTCCTTCTCCGGGTTCATGGTGGCGGCTGGGGGCGCTCCCGGCGCCCCGCGACTCCTCAGCCCGCGGCTGCCCGGGTCGCGCCGGGGCCAGGGGAGTGTGCGGCTCCGCGCTGCCTCCGGCGCCGGCTCATGGACCACGCAGTCCCAGGCCTACCTGCTTCTCTCGACCGTGGAGCGCCGCCTCAGAACCCGGGCTCGGATCCGGTCCCCGCACACCTGCCAGGTGCTGCCTAACGGCTCACGCGACTCATTCCCGCCCGGCACCTGCGGCGCTCATGGGGCAGCGGCCATGATGCCCGGATCACGTGACACCGCAGCCGCTTCCGCCTTCCGCCGCGGGGCCCGCCCCCGGCCACGCCCCCGCACGCACGCCGCGGGAGGGCGAGCCCGGCCCCCGCCCAGCTCCGTTTCCTCCTTTCGCGCGGCCCCTCGAGCGCGGCGACCCGAGCCCGCTGCCCGGCTCACGTGACCTGGACCGGCCGCCCGCCGGGAGCCCCGGCGCCCGCGTGCCGCTGCAGCCGCCGGCGAGAGCGCAGTGGCTTCTGGGCCCAGACGCTCCGTAATTTATTCAATGCTGACAGCGCTGGCTCATGCACTACTCAGTCACCGAGTCTGCACATGCCGGTGTTTCTCAAATTGGAGTAACACCATCACGATTTTCGCTGGTCCTGTCGTAACCGCTTGTACTATGATTTCTGTTTTCCTCAGATCAGCTCACTTGGAAAAAAAAATCTTAAATTCCTACTTTAGCCTTGTTTATGCCCCCGAATCATAGATTTGAATACTTATGCATTTTTAAAAGACACATTAAAATACATTCTCAATCAGAAACAGCATTACCTGTCTACCACCAAAAATCTCCAGTGACTCTCACCCCACATTTGGGACTCAGGATGTGTCCGCCACGCCCAGACAGCCCAGGAGGACTGGGCTACTGACAGCAGTGTTAGGGGGAAAAGGATGTCCTAAAGCTAATCCCATACAGGCTTTGTGGACTCCACCCCCACCCCAGGCCAAAGCCAAAAGACACTGGGAACTCCGAATCCCATCACCACCCAAGGGAAGGTGGCTGGGACCTGAGGGTGGGGTGAAGCAACCAGGTTGGTATAAAGCCAGACACGTGGGATTTGGGGGGGGGTCCCCCATTTTGGCTCTCCGCCAGCTTGCAGTGTTCGGCCAGCTCTGAGAGTGCCTTTGGGTTTCCAGGTAGGCGGATCGGGTAGGACGCATTAAAGACTTTATTGCCCTATTTTCTCCCTGAGTTGTACATTTTCCTTATTTCCTTTTCCCTTGTAAATTCCCTTTTATTAACCTTTCGTGTGTGACTGCAGTGGAGTATTAATAAGTCCCTTTTAAGCGCGCGGGTGAGGACCCACAGCCAGGCAACCCATTTTATATCGGGGTTGCTCTGTAACAGCAGGAGCCCCAAACCCGCTGAGCGCAGGTCTCCCCGGACCCTGTATAAAAGGGGAGGTTCCAGGTTCCCATGCAGCTCCATCCTCCCTTGGGTGGGACAGGGATAAGTATAGTGATCTGGACTGATGGACCCAGGACGTGGGAAACATGCAGAGCCTGTGAGGACAGAGGTGGTGGAGGGGGACAGAGCCGGGAGATGTATGTATTTTCGCATGTCTCTCTGCTCCATGTGCCTTCTCCTGTCTTTCTCCCTTTCTCCCCTTCTTTTTCCTCTTCTTCAGCTTCTCCCCCCTGCTCAGCTCTAACCCTTGCTATGGATAGCACAGTTACAAACCCATGGTAAAGCAGATCCCCCAAGTGCTTTTAGAGTCACACTGTGTGGCGGGACAAGTTGAAGATCCGTGGTAAAAATCTTTATAAAAGTCCGTAGGGGGCCTCCCTGGTGGCACAAGGGGTTAAGACACAACCTGTGACGCTCGCCACAGCCATTGCAGCACTAGTTCGATCCCCGGCCAGGGAGCTACCCATATGGCACAGCAGACCTCTCCTGTCTTGCCTGCTGCTCCCGTCAGCAGTGTATTTCAGTCAATCTGCCTGTTCTGTTCCCAATTCTGTCTCTGGTGAACCCTCTCACGCACCCCCCCCCCCAAAACTCTGATCTGTACCCAGTTCTTGTATGTATAAATAAAATCTTTTTTAAAAAAAAAGTCCACAGTGTGGCTAGAGAAGCAGTCACAGAGAGTTGCATCAGAGCTCCTTATTGTAAGCTTCCATGGTGGACAAGGACTTAGGACAAAAGATACACCACAGTGGGGCCCAAAGGATATTAAATGTGAACAAAACAAGTGGTGGTAGCTAAATGGGTGAATGAGCTTATAACCATCTTGAAAATGGAATATTATCCTCAATGCATACATCAGGATCTATGGGACACAACAAACAAGGTTCGAGGGCTCGCAAGTGTCGATTGCAGGTGTCTCATCCACGCTCACACCATGTCCTCCATCTTGAGTCATAACAACCACTTATTGTTTGAGGTTTCAATCCCTGAAAAGATGCCCCTTGTGAAGAATACGATGGGGGGCCCCTTAGGGGAGGTCATAGGACGGATTTTTTTTTTTTGTGGTAAGCCAGGCCACAAGCAGGACGCACGACACTGCCCTCTATGGCTCTCAGGCAGAGCGTGAGGGCTGTGGATTCGGCAAAAGTCCAGGTTATGCTGGTGACCTAAAGCAGCGATCTCAGTGGAGACGTGCATCCCTTGGGTGGGGAGCACAAAAATGCAGATTCTGATTTGGAGGGTCAGTGCGGCCTGAGATCCTGCATTCCTAACAGGGTCTCCGACAAGTCTCAGGCTGTGGGATCCTCCGGGGCAGCTCTCGCACCCCCAGGAACTGGGTAGAAATGGGAATTCTTGAACTTACCCAAACAAGATCAGACCCTCTGAGGGTGTATCCTGGCAGGCCATGGACACTAAGGTTGAGAACATTGGTTTACACAGACTCTGTGCTAGCCACATACAGACTTGGGGGTCACTGCCTCCTCCTGGGTGAGCATTCTTTGCTCATCTAACCAGGGGGACAATCTGTTATCTCTGTCTTTGTCTCTATTAGCAGAGTCCTTAGCCATTACGAAAACAAGTTGTTAGATCTAGAAAAAGGTTAACTTGTTAATAGCAATGGGATGAGTACAGTGTGAAGGAACCAAAGTCCCCAGAGAATCTGTTAGAAAAACCTCTAATAGGGCCTCCCTGGTGGCGCAGCGGTTGAGCGCTGGGTTGTGAAGCTGCCCGCAGCCTCTGCAGCGCCGGTTCGATCCCCGGCTGCTCCCCGGCCACCAGAGGAGGGTCCCACATGGCGCGCAGACCTCTCCTGCCGCCTGCTGCTCCCCTCAGCAGTGTACTTCGGTCCTTCTGCCTGCTCTGCTCCCTGCTCTGGCTCTGGTGAATTCTCTCACCCTCCCGCGCTTCTGACTGTACCCAGTGCTTGTATAAATAATAAATAAATAAATCTTTAAAAAAAAAAAAAAAAAAAACCTCTAATAGCTGCCAGGCCTTCTTAATACACACATGGATGGGCTGAACCCCTGGAATTTCTGACTCAATAGGTCCAGGGTAGGCCCCAGAATTTGCATGTTTAACAAATGCCCAGGAACTGCTGGTGCTGCTGGTCCAGGACCATTTTTGAGAGCTACTTCTCTGGAGTGTTCATTCCCAAGTGGTTGTCTCATGCATGGGGGAGGCATGGCTGACCCATGGCTGCAGGGAAGCTGCCAGGGATGAAGAGCCGGGAGGAGATGTTGCAGGGGTCCCTCCAGCATAGAGGGGCTTTGTAGGCAGAAGCAAGTCCACTTCAGGGCCGGTCATTAACAAACTTTATTTCAATGGGTGGTGCCCACAGTCAAGTCCATACTTCGGGGGCCTGGGGGAGTTCGGCTGAGACTTCCTGCCCCCTGTTGCTGCAATGATGAAACTTGTGTTATCTGTCACTTAGAAAACAGGACTCATTTGGCTTTTATGTGACAGCAGAATACAACAGCACATGAGAAAAGAGTCAAGTCTAAGGGCTCTTAAGCCAGGATGGAGCAAAAGACAAAATGACTCAGCGGTGGTGCCCCAGGTCACACGCTGGATGACAGCAGGCCAAGGATGGGTCACCTGTGTCCAGGCAAACTGAGATTACCTAGTACCCGAGCTTTGTGGACATGTTCTGAAACTACATCCAGAGGCTTGCCTTTGCAAAGGAAAATATACTTCAGCTTTATGTAGTTACCAGGTTTAATACAGAGCACGCGTCATGTATATATTTGGAATAAAATGGTAGCTTTAGAATTCCAAGAATTTTCTCTGTACGTGACCGGGCTAGATAAATGCATAGCTGTCCAGACCGAGGGGACGGCTCTTCGTTGAGGCCACTGACCCCGGGACCACTAAGGGGTGATGCCCTTCAGATAATAGACCCACTGGACCCCCGTTTCACAGTTTTCCATGGGAGGACAAGCCACAATCAGCTTGGTGGTGATGGGTACTTTGCTGCCTGAGGGGTTTCCCTCAAAGTACACGGTGATGTTGTTGATCTTCTTGGCCCGCACAGAGTCGGTGGCACGAATGGTGAAGGCTGGGCTCTCCACAAAGATGGAGAAGTTGACCGTCTGATAGAAAACATTCTTGAAGGGGATGATGATGCTATACCCGGCTCGGATCAGGAAGGGACCTTGGGGCTTGGGGGGCAGCGCCATCCCAAAGAGGGGGATGATATATTCCCCACCTATGTATGACGACAGGATCAGCAGGCCCTTGGTCTCCCCCAGGCGGCTGGGCTCGAAGTAGACTTCCACACTGACCTCGGTGCCCCCCTGCACCCCAGGGGCTGCAGTAATGACCTTCTCGGTGTGGAAGTCCGGACAGTCGGTCTGAAAGGGAACAGATGCACTCAGCTCAGACAGGATGCTGGCGAGCATGCCCGCAGCTCAGCTCAGGCCTGGCCCCAAGCCCTGCGCTCTGGATCAAGCACCCGGCATAGAGTGAGGCAGGCAGCTTATACAGAAGCTGTGCCCTCTATGCCTTCAGAAAGGAGCGGTCACAAATGCATATGCCCATTTTATGACAAAGAAACCGCGTCTCAGAGACCTCAGATAACTTGCCCAAAGACACCCAGCTGGACTGTGCTGGGGGCTGGCCTTGGTACTGCCCCCTTGGCCCTTCCCTCACGTCCCACCCCAAATCCCCATCTGGCTCCTCTTTTCCTCCATGTACACAGAACTTTCTGGACTATGATGGCGAACATTTGAGATGGTGGTTGCCCTTCAGCCTGGATCCCTGAGTGACTGTGGTAAGTGGAGAGCCCTGCTGACCTGCTCTGGATAGACAGCGTGAACGAGAGATAAACCCTTATGGGGCCAAATCACTGATGGGGGGTTTGTTTGTTACTACAGCACGATCTAGCTTCTCCTGACTGATAAAAATGAGAAAGAGTCTATGCTCCTTGACTATAGTCAGGGGACCCCAGATGTTAGCTGGGCACATGGCTTCCGGTGTAAAGACCACCCCGTCTAGCTCTCCTTGTTGCAAGGCGTGTCCTGGGAAGTTGAAAGGTGGGGGGAAGTGACACAGGCAGCTCCCCCATTCCTCCTCCTTGTCACTGGCTGGAGCATAGAAGTTACAGAAGTCATCTCGTTCCACGTGCACCCAGGCAACTCTCCAGAGGGAAGGGCCTCAGGACACGGGATGTGGGTGCCTTAATTCATGGAGCCTCTATTCCAGCCCAAACCACGTAGGCTCACACTGCTGCTTGAGAAAGAAATACACTTCCGTTTTGCTGTTGTTTGGGCTTTCTGTGTTATCAGTTAAACCTGCATTCCAAATGATAGAAGGACATAGATGGTGCAGTTGCTGTGGGCCAGGCCCTAAGTCCAGGTTTTATATAAATATTTAAAAATCTTCACATCAATCTTGTGAGGTTGGGGTCCTGTGGCCATCTATAGTTATGCTTAGAGAGCCTTAGTAAGTTATTCACACACAGAGCAGACAGTGAAGCCAGGAGTCAAATCTGGGTGCGGGATTCCACAGTCGTGTCCATGACTACTGAGCAGGCTGGGAGAAGCAAAACTCCCCAACACACCCCACACTGCAAGGCAGCAAGTCTGTAAGGAAGGCCTACAAGATCTGCCTGGTACTGTTTATTTCTTAATAAATGGCATTAAGTATTAAGTATTTTGGGTTGGAGGGAGTCCCTGCTCCCTAAGTTTCTCAGTTCTGCACCCTTGTGTGCCCTCTTTCCGTTATTTTTCAGCCCAGACTTCTGGTGAGGGAAGGGCAGGGGGTGGGGCGGGGTGGCTCACCCTGCAGTAGTAATCTGTCTTCTGCCGGGTGTAGTTGATGAACTTGGCGAAGAGGCTCTGGCTGCTGCCGAGAGTGGCCTGGAAGTGGATGGGCTTTTCAGGCAGTGCGGGCAGGGCCTTCAAATTGAGCTCATACTGGTAGTACCCCAAGTCAGTGTTGTGCAGAGTTAGTCTCCCAAATGTCTCTCCAACTTTCAGGGGCTGAAACTCAAATGAGAACGTGCCCTGGAAGAGAAGACAGGGTCTCCCGTGAGCCTGAAAGCCCCAGCCTGCCCGCGCCACCCAGACACCGAGAGCGGTTGGTGGTGGAAACGGGGCTTTGCAAGGAAATGCTCATACCCATCCTGAGCCTGTGTCCCAAACAGGCCTTTTCCCTTCCTTGTCCCCCTTCTGGCCTCCCTAGTTCAGGTATTTCTATATCTGGAATCTTTTTGAATCTGAAAATAGGTACTGGATCATCTCTCTCATAGAAGTGCAGGGGTGCAGAGTGTGGTCACAGGAGTGGGGGGCTCAGGCCCTTCATTGCTCACAGCCAATCCAGAACAGCTTCCTGGTTTCTACCTGTATTGGGGAGAGGCTTTCTCCTTCAGTTGTTATGGTAGGGAACAAAACAGAGACCAAAGAATATTGCTTATCACAACAAAATAAGGGAGACATTCAAACGGTTGGCACTAAGACGCCCAACACATAAATTACAGTTTACCCACTTCAGTGGGATATTACGTAGCTGTTAAAAAGGAAGGGGCAGAGTGATAAGCATTGGTGATGACAGTGTAAATGGAAAAAAGGAGGTTCTAGAAATGTATATAACTGTGAGCTCATTTTCGTGGAGGAGAATATGTCTATGTGTGTATAGACAAAAGATAGCAAGGCTAAATATATATCAAATTGTTACCAGTAGCTATTTTAGGTTGGGGGAAATGGGATCATGAAGACTCTGATTTTCTGTTTCATATATTTTTGTAGAGCTAAAATTTAGTTTTTATCATGAGTAGTGACTGCTTCTTTAAAAAGTAACTATTCTTACTGAAAAACAGTCTAAGAAGGGAGTATGATTAAATTTGTTGTAGATGTTTAATAGAAAAGAATACAGTATAAACATTTAGATGACCTTCTACAATTTAAAATACTTAGATGAAAATAAACAGAAGTATAAACAAATATAAGTTATATAAAGACTGAAAATAAGTAAAATCCACATAGTCCTATAACCATTAAAGTAATTTAGTGAATACTCAAAAAGTTTCCCTTGGTGAAATTCCAGGACCATAAAGCTATACTTTTAAGTTCTACCAGACAATCTCGTATGCCATAAACTCTTCCCGGGAAAGGAATGAGAGGGAGACCTCGCATTAGCTGAATCTTGCTGGCAAAATTCAGTAAGAGCAACATGAGAAGGGAAAATTGGCTGTTAGTCCGCCCTCTGAACATAGATGCGAAACACCTAATAGTGTCTTCCAGCTGAATCCAGCAATATACAATAAAGAGAATGTTACATGACTAAATGGGTTTTATCCCGTGAATGAAAAATTGGTGTCACTTTAGGAAAATCAGCTAGTTGATACACTGACAAATTCAAAGATCATATGAACATCTTAACCCCACAGTCAAAACATTTGATAAAAAATATCCATTCATGGTGTTTTGAAAAAGCTTTAGGCAGACTAGGAATAGGAGGGGACATCCTTAATCTGATAAGGGGGGAGTGTCTATAAGAAACCTAAAACTAACATCACAATAAATGGGGAAACTGAAAGTTTTCCCCTTTAGATTAGAATAAGGCAAACATAATAGAGACAAGAGCTGACGACAGTGACGCCCCCGCCTATGAGTCTTTGTTCACTTCCTGTGGGGACTGGGCTATAGGAGAAAGGAGATAGTGTCATTGATCCATGGTCCTGGTCTCCCGCCCACCGCCAGGTCTGGTCCCACCAGCTGCAGACCGGTGCATCTGGAGGCCCTAAGGGCAGAAGCCTCTATTATAGGTGTCAGGGAGCCCCTGAGGGCCAGGGCTGTACCTCAGAGTTGCCAGGCACTGCAAATAGGGAGGGCAGACTGATGTCAGGTATCCTGCATTCCACGGAGAAGGTCACCGAGTAGGGCAGGGGGTTCTCCAGCTTGATGGAGGCGGACGTGCTCTGCCGGACCAGGCTCACCATATCGATGCTTTTTATGATGCCTGAAGGGATAACCCTGAAACTCACCATGTAGTGTAAGAACTCGTTGGTTACCTCATTTCGGAAGATCACCTGGGTTCACAGGGGTGGGAGGAAGCAGGGCAGAGGAGAGGGGTTAGCAGGGGGTCTTCTGCATCTCCTAGAGCTCTTCCTCTCTGCCTGGGGACGTGAAGCGTGGGCAGCAGGCTGACACACCTCTCCACCCACCCTCGCCCCTGCCAGCCTTTTCCTCCTCTGCTCTGGCTCGGCTGGAGGAGCGCTACATAGTGCTGAAGGTAAAGGTGTCACCTGTGGGGCAGCTGGCTGGCCCTGGAGAACAAGCAAAACTGTGACAAGTTCATGTTGCAGTGACTTCACTCCTGATCTTGTTGCTGCTGGCAGCGTTAGCAGTAGTAGTGGTGATGACGATGGTGAGGGCGAGGATGGCATCTAACCCTTAATGAATGGTCACGTCATGCTAGATGTACTTATTGAATTCGCATTGTGTAGAGAGTCCTATTATTCCCCTCACCATTTTTTTTTTAAGATGAGGAAACTGAGGTTTAGCAGAACCAGGATTTGAATCCAGACTGGACTGACTCTGGAGATCACACCTGCAGCTGTTGCTCCCTGCCCTGCATCTCAGTCTCCATTAGCTGCTCAGTGTTCCCGGGGTGGCTGATGCTGCTGGACACCGGCGGCACGCTGCTCATTCCCAGCGACTCCCGAGAGGCTATTCAAGTCTTTTCTCCTTTTCAACACCTTGTTGTTAATCTTACTATTAGGTAATAGTTCTTTACGTATGTCTTTCTACTTTCAACCTCTTCCTGTCTTTAAATTTAGAATGCTGCTGATACCTTCTTTGTCTTTTTTAAATAAACCTTTTTTGCTTGGAGTAGCATTGGTATATAACATTAGACAGGTTTCAGCACACCTCACTATAAAGCAACATCTATATGGACTACATTATGTTCGCCCCCAAATCTCTAGTTTCCATCCTCCACCATGCAACTGATTCCTTTCCCCTCATTCACCCACTGTCTTTCTCCTCCCCTTCTGGTAAGGACCATTTTGTTCTTATAGTCCAAGAGCTTGTTTTTGTTTCGTTTTGCTTGTTCATTTGCTTTGTTTCTTTATCTTCTACATATGTGTGAAATCAGATGGTGTTTCTCTTTCTTCATCTGGTATTTCTCTTTCTTCATCTAGGTCCATCCGTGTTGTTGAAAATGGCAAGGTTCCCTTTTTAAATAGCTGCGCAGTGTTCTGTTGGGTATACCTCCCGCATCTTCTCTGTCCGGTCATCTGTCAGTGGACCCTTAGGTTGCTTCCAAATCTGGGTTACTGAGAAAAGTGCTGTGGTGAACGTGGGGGTGACACCCTCTGTCTTTTCACTGGAATGCTTAGTCTTTTACATTTTAGTTACGTGTTTGGGTTAAAGACTGCCCTCTCGCTTGTTGTCCATTTGTCCCCTTCATATTTTCCTTCTTCTTTGGTTGCTACTTTCCTGCCTTCTTTTGGATCAACATGTAACCTCTTGGAATATGTTCTATCTTTTCTACTGACTGCTTAGCTATGTTTTAAAGCGACAGATTCTTAGTGGTTTGCTCTAGAGCTGACAATTAAAATTTTTAACTTGTCATAATTTGAGTCAAAATTTTAACATTTCTTACCTTACAGCTGGACCCTTCAAACTGAACCATCTAGGTTTGTGCAGGTAGACTGGATGACCTCACACTAGGACAAAATCACCCAATGAAGCATTTCTCAGAGCAGGCCCCTGTTGTCTCTCCCTCAGGGTCCATTACACTATTCAGCCTTTCCCTACAGCTTTCTATTCCTAGTATTCTACTTTTCTTTCTTTTTAAAAAAATATTTATTTATTTATGCATACAAGAACTGGGGTACAGGCCAGTGGTATGGGGGGAGTGGTGAGAGGATTCACCAGAGACAGAATGGGGAACAGAACAGGCAGACTGACTGAAATACACTGCTGAGGGGAGCAGTGGGCAAGTCAGGAGAGGTCTGCTGAGCCATGTGGGTAGCTCCCTGGCCAGGGATCAAACTCGTGCTGCAGTGGCTATGGATGGCTTCATAGGTTGTTTCTTAACCTCTTGCACCACCAGGGAGGCCCCTTTAGTATTCTATTTTCATTTCCACCGTAGCTTATTGTTTTTTTCCACTATAGCTTATGGTTCCCATGGTTTGATTATCTTCCTTTATTCCTTTGAGGGTATTCATTATAATCAATAATTATCTTCTGTTTGCTTTAATAACTCTTTTCTCTTGGGGGTTTCTTATTCATTGAGCTGGTATTTCTATTTTATGGTGGCCATTTTTCCGCCCCCCCTTGGATGTTGTTTGATTCCTTGACTTGAAGGTTCACTGTTGGCGTGTCTGTGAATGCAATCTGAGAAAAGCAGCCTTCAGGACTGCAGGAGAGGGCACTATATGCCCCTGGGTGGCTTTTGCCAGTGTGTTTTTCTGGAGGGGTATTTCTAGATATATGTTTTTTCACTTTAAATCTTCCCCTAGATTATTCCATCTCCATCATAGCTTTGAATATCATTTATAAGTGGATACCTTTCAAAACGCCACCTCCATCCCTGACCTCACCCCATGAACTGCAGATCCACAGATGCTCCACTTCTCCAAAGCACTTATCTCAAGTCGTAGTCATACATTCATGGTGTGATTATCTGATGAATGACCACTTCCTGTCACAGGACTGTGTATTCCTTGAGATCAGAGCATATTTTTAGACACTGCTGTGTTACTAGCACTTAGTACATGTCATCTATGCTCAACAGACTCTTGATGAAGAAATGAGAATTAGAAGGAACAGTTCAAATGTGCAAGACCTTGAGGTGTCTGGGAGCAGATGGCTCAGAACTGAACCCCAGCATTGCCATTATCAGCTGTGTGTGTTGCATGCTCAGCACATTGCTGGATACCATAAGCCCTCAGAACATGGGGCCTTCTTTAATCAGTGTTTGCTGATCTGGTGTTGCCTACTGCTTAAGGATTTTCCTGACTCTGCTGCCTCAAAGGTTGGGCATGGTCCTACATGATGGTTGGCTGGCCCTGAAATATGGCCTCATCTGAAAGAGGCTGCACCCCCTGAATGCCCTTGCTAGGTGACTCTGAGTGTCAGCCCGACAGGATAAAGATAAGCTGTCTGGGGAGAACATCTTCACTCCTTAATACCAGGAGGGTCAACCTTGGGGTCAAACCTCAAGGGGCCCTGGGCAGAGCCTTGACATGTGGATACCTTTGCAGTGTATATTCCCTCCTTGTACGAGAAGAAATTGAGCTTGTAGTCTTTCTTGGAGCCAGACAGCACATCTATGTAGTCAAGGCCCTTCATGGTCACACTGAGGTCTGTCCTCTCTGGTTTCACCATTTCCACAATGACCCGGAATCTGGGGGAGCA
This sequence comes from Talpa europaea, assembly GCF_964194135.1. Classification (NCBI taxonomy): domain Eukaryota; kingdom Metazoa; phylum Chordata; class Mammalia; order Eulipotyphla; family Talpidae; genus Talpa; species Talpa europaea. The sequence continues at coordinate 11,160,577 of NC_140084.1, read as the reverse complement.
CAGGAGCATATGAAAAGGGGGGAGAGGGAATGAGGCTGTCTGCTCAAAGGAAAGAGGGAAGATGCTATCTCTGCTCTTGATTTTAGAGAAAGCAGATCAATCTTTGCCTGACACTAATAATACAGTGACCACCATTCACTAATGAGGAGATAGAGACCAAGAGAAGGAAGATAACATATGCCTGTAACATGACTAGGTATTACAATGGAACACTACTCAGTGATCAAAAAAGATAAACTCATGCCATTTGAAGCAACATGGGTGGAGCTGGCAGGGATTATGCTAAGCAAAATAAGTCAGAAGGAAAAAGCAAAACATTAAATGGTTTCACTTATAGGGAGAGCATAGAAAAACCAAAACAAAGCGTTAGGAAAAAGATAAAACTTGCAAGGTGACCATAGACAAACTTGAAGCAAACAGCAAAGGAGGGGAGGGAGAGGCAGAGGAGAGAAGAGCATGAGGGCCATGGTGGTGGGAGAACTATGAGGACTACACCTGAGGGGATGCAAGAAAATAAATACATTATATATGACTAGATGTTGACAGAACTAGGATTCAGACTTAGGTCTGGGCCTTTTTATCCATACGCGTTAAATAGGTGGCTCTTCAGTGAGCCATGCCTCTCTTCCCAGCCTTTGACCCTCCATCAAGAAAGGAGCAGGATGGGCCTCCCCTGGTGGCACAGGCGGTTGAGCGCCGCACCGTGAAGCTGTCCGCAGCCTCTGCAGCGTGGGTTCGATCCTGGCCGGCCGGCAAGAATCCCATATGGTGCAGCAGACCTCTCCTGTCTCTCCCGCTGCTCCCCTCAGCAGTGTATTTTGTCGGTCTACCTGTTCTGTTCCCCACTCTGTCTCTGGTGAGTCCTCTCACTCTCCCACACATCTGGCCTGTACCCTGGTTCTTGTATAAATAAATAAATCTTTAAAAAAGAAAAAGAAAGGAGCGGGCTGGCTGGCCTCAAGATTGTCTAGTCCTTGCCTTCTATTCTGCTCCCACTGCAACTACAAGACCCAATGGACACCCTCTCCACCCAGGGGCTTAGATAAGACACACACTTAATAAGAACAACTGTCACTATCACTATGATAACTGTAATACAGAGGTCCCCCCAATCTTCAGTTTTACTTTGCAAAGGTTTCACTGAAAGCATTAGGACCAAATTTGGTCCAAGGATAGTATGTACAATGAGATCTTTTGAAACAGACAGGGAGAGGCAGAGAGCATAGTCTTGTACCTTTTATTACAGTGTATTGTTATAATTGTCCTATTGTGTTATTGCTGATTGCTTTAATCTCTTACTTGCCTTATTTATACATTAAACTTGATCATGTATACATACATATAGGAAAATACACAATGTATAGGGTTGGCTACTACCCACAGCATCAGGCATCCATTTGGGGTGTAAGAATGTACCCCAAGTGGATGAGAGAAAACTGTTGTAACAACTAACAATTACTGAGCACTTATTATGTGCCAGGCACTGTTCTATGAGATTTATAAGAACCCTGCCATTTATAGATAGTGCTGAACAGGAGGAGCTCTTTGACGCCTGAGACGTCCGTCAAGGTCTGGCCGTCAAGGTTGTCTCTCTTTTTCCTGCCGAGGCACTGGCAAAGGAAAGGGCCAGGCTAGACAGTGGCAGTGTTCCTTCCACCTCACCCCTATGCCCTGCTGCACTTCCTCACCTCTGGGGCTTGTTCAGCCAGTTACTGATTGGTAGGAGCTCGGTGTAGGGCGTCTTGCATGGCACTTCACGGTAGATATTGCCTACAGCTTTGGGGGACTCAGCAGTGCCATGCAGCATATACAGCCAGCCGGTGCCATCTGGGAGGGGGAAGAAGAGGGTGCCCTGTGGGGAGGAAGAAATGTGGTCAGAGCAACAGAAGGGGTCCTTTGTTAGATACCTCTCAGGCAGGGAGGTGACACAGGACTATGGAGTCTGTGCAAATAATCATAACACTTTTGGAAAGCAGCTTGGAAATGTTTCAAGAGTCATAAAAATCATCATACGTATTTGAACCAGGAATCCCACCCCAAGGAACTTGAAGAAAAATTGTTCTAGAGGAAAAAGTTATATACAGACAGACATGCATGCATATGTGTGTCTCTGTGTGTATGTGTGTGTATACATACATATATTATATATATAGCAAGTATTTATTATATGAATGAAATCTGGAGGTAACTTAAATATTCAACAACTGGGGAATGTTAAATTCTCATGCAACAAACTATTAGGAAATCATTAAAAATAAGTATCACAAAGACTACAGAGTTAAATAGATAAATGCTCAAATATAATGCAAAGTGAAAATAAAATGCAAAATTGGGTATGCTATGATGGCAGCTGTGGTTGTTTCTGAACAAGGATTGGTAGTAAAGATAGCATTTGTAGGGTGGAATATTGTGGTCTATTATTTTAAAATTTCTATTCAGTCACTATGATGTTATTTGTGAATTAAGCCAAATGTTAATTGCTTGCTGCTTAGTTCAGGACTGAGCCCCTGGTTCCAGGAGTATCCCCCACCCATGAAAACATATGGACCAAAGGGAAGTTCTGGACTTAGTAATCTTTACAGTTCCCCACTATTCCAACATGAGTTGTGGGGTCCCCTCTTGTCAATCCTCTGGGCTCCCAAACTGACTCTTAGCTTTTCTTGTTCAAATCCTTCCTCCAACCAAGCAGGTAAGCCACGGGGGCAGAGGAAGCCTTGGCCTACCTGATGCTTGCGGTTCTCCACGTTCATGGTGCGGGGTTTATAGGTTATCTCATAAGGCTTGTTTTGCTGGTGGGGCTCCAGGGTGATAAACTCCGGCCCCTCCCAGTGCTCCCCCTCAAAAATGGGGTGCAGATTCCAGGTTTGGTTGGTACGGTTTGAAAGCATGATGGTCTGTGTGTGCTTGGAGCGCACCTGACAATTGAAATTTACCACCTGGAAGAAAATGACACCTCAATCAGACAGTAGAACTCACAAATCTGGAGTTCAAGTAAAAGGTTGAGGCTAGAGATATATGTTATGCAGTTATCAGTAGAGAAATGTCTTTTTAAAGCCAAGAAATTGGATTAGATCACTAAGAATATTTACCCAAAAGAAGGCATTTAAGGACTAATTCCTGGCTGGAATGCACTAATGCTAAGAATCAGGAGATGTGCTGAGGAGAAGGAGAAAACATGGTAAGAGGAAAACCAGGAGAGACTGGTATTTTGGAAGCCATGTAAAGGATATATTTGAAGGAAAAGAGACTAGTTCAAGGTGTCAAATGCTATTGGGAAGTCAAGAAAGTTGAGGGGTGAGAACTGGCCATTGAATTTAGCAACTAAAACAGTGTAGTAATATCAGCATAGAGTTAAATAGATTAATGAATGAGAACAGAGTTCAGCAATACACCCATACATATCTATTGACTGGTTTTGGCAGTACAGAGGAAAAAAGATATCTTTTTAACAAGTGGTGCTATAACAATTGGATATCTATATGCAAAAAAAAAAAAGAATTTTGGTTGATATTTTGTACATAGAAAAATAACTCTAAAAATATGGAAGAGCTATATGTAAAACTTGTGTCATGAGTATACAGAGTTCTCAAACATCAATAATAAGAAAATAACCCAGTTAATAGAAGATTTAAATAGACATGTCAACAAATAAGATTTATGGATGGCCAATAAGTGCCTGAAAAGATGCTCAACATCATTAGTTACTAGGGAAATAAAAATTAAAAAAAACTATTAGAATGGCTAAAATGAAGAACTGACCAAATTAAGTGCCGACATGGATGTGGGACAAGTGTAAATGTCAAACATCCCTGGTGGGACTGTAAAATGACACAACCACTATGGAAAACAGTTTGGTAGGTTTGTAAAGAGGGGAACATACATATATCCTATCACCCAGCCATTCCACTCCTAGGTATTTCTCAAGAAAATGAAAATGTATGTTCTTGCCAGGACTTGAACATACTTGTTATAGAATATTATATGATTCATTTATGTAACATTCTACCTATTACTAACTCGAAGACACGGACAGAGATCAGGTGTTATTTTTACCATAAGCAATGTTGCCAGGAAAGTCCACTTTGCGCTTCTAGGAACAGGACTAGCAGAGGATTAACCCAAGTATTTTTTGTTTAACTTTACTCACAAAGCTTATAACAGAATTTGATCTAGCCAAAGATGTGAATGCAAGCTTCCTTGAGAATGTAATGCCTGAGCTGAGAGCTGAAGAATGGATAGGAAATAACTGAACCAACAGAGGGAAATGAGTATTCCAGCAGTGGCTATAGCACCTGCAAAGGCCCTGTGGTAGGAAGGGTAGGTTTGAAAGTTTGATGTGGGCACTGAGGACTGCTTGACCAGTCATTTGTGTCTAACCAGAAGGCTTGGTTAAGTTCACTTGGGGGTTGCTGGGCCCACTGGCCCATCCCTGGGCAGCACCTACTGACCTCTTTCACTGCAGGGGGTCCCACGCAGACTCCAGACAGGGTTAAGCTTAGAGGATTGCCTCCCTGGATGAAGCACAGCAAGTTTTTATAAAAACTCTCCTTGCCCACCTTGGTGGGATGGTAGGTCACTTCGAAAGAAACCTCCATGCCTGAGGTGATATAGCCTTCTTCTGGGCTGATGGAGAAATGAGGCTGAAATTTTCTGACATCCCATTTAAACCTTTGCCAAGACAAAAGAAGAGAGTTTATTAACATCCAGGTGTGTCTGTGTCCTCACTGCTACTGAGAACAAAAGACTGCCTGGGGTTTCAGTTGGGAGCCTCAGTCCCTTGTGTACTCATGGGACTGGGAAGGAAGAAAATTCAGGGGGCAAAGCAGAGACAGGGTGGGGCAAGGGCCAAGGTCACTCCTGGGTAGATTGACTCAGCTCTCTCTACAAGCTGAGCAGGGAGGGAAGTGGATGCATCTTATTGCCCAGAAGAGATGCCGCATCAGGGAACGATAAGCACAAATGTTCTTACACAGGTGTGCCCAAGGTTGCAGGGTTAGAGGGTGGCCGTGCTAGGACCGGCACTCTCCCGAGACCATGGCCTTAGCCATGCTCTGCACTGACCCAGGAGGTTCAGACCCAGGAGGGTGGAGAGTATCACTTCATGTGAGAGCCGTAGCTGCTCTTGGTGGCACTGGCGTCTGATGGCCCTGTGTGGTCATTCCTCTTGTCTGGCACTAGATCCAGGTAGGAGACAGAGGGTAGATGGTACAGACCAGTTCTTCCAATGCCAGGTGGCACGTTGCACCTTAGGGTCCTGTTCACACTGGGTTCTGTGTGATGGGTGCCCCCTGCAGGCATGCAACCTGCATCGTTATGGTGGCACACACCCAGTGCCTGTGGGCTGGGTACCTGCTAGCAAGTGGGAGAGTCTTGAAAAGAGAGCTGCCATAGGTATACCTGGCTCCCAAACCTATCTTTCTCACTTCCTGGCTGTGTGACCTTGGGCAAGTCACCCAACTACTCTGAGCCCCAGCTTCCTCTGTGAAATGAGGACAACACAGTACCTACCTAAGAGGGTCATGGGATAATTTAGTGGGATATTATATATAAGAATGCTTGTCATTGCACCTGCGTGCATTTGGAAAAGTTATTTAATCTCTTTATATCTTAGTTTTCTCATCTGTAAAATGGGTGCACCAAAGCACTGGTCTCATAGAACTGTTGCTGGGGTTAAGGCAATGAGGCATGCCTGTGTAACAGGCACTGAGAAAATGTCCTCTATCATACTAATTTTACTAAAGGCAGCAGCGATCAGCCCCATGAGGCCAACGCTGCTCCATCTAGAGGGCAGAGGATAGAAAAGAAATAAAGAAGCGGCCACCCTTGTGAAACAAGTGACTAGTCCAAATCCAGGGTCAGTGCAGGGACAGAACTCTGGTCTGCTCCAGCCTTGGGGTGGGGGCACTGTCCCCCTACCTTGCACCCAGGTCTCCTGTGTTCAACATGACGATGCGGCGTGTGGCTTGTGTCTGGTACACGACTGGTCCAAAGGGAATGTGCTCCTGGTCCAGGGAGATCTCCAGGGCCTGGCAGCAGCCACTGAGAAGGTACAGGGGACGCAAGAGTCCCATGCACTCCATGAACACCTCCTCGGTGAAGGGAGGGACACGCTTCTTCGGGGCAAAGATGACTTCCAGCTTATGGACTTGTTTGGGCTTCAGCGTGATGTTGTGGAAGGGTAACAAGGTGATAACCTGGACGAGATGACAGTGAGACTCAGCAGCTGAGCACAGGGCAGTGGGAGCCTCTGAGGCCACCATTCCTGGAGGTCTGGCTGCTGCGGGGAAGGGGGAGTGGGCTGTTATAGTCTAGGGGGCAAACCTCACTTCTTCTCTCTCTTACCTGTTGGGTCATGGTTGGTAAGTTATTTAAACTTTCTGAGATGTACTCTGTGGAGGAGATTTAGACCGCCTATATAAAATGTGTGGCACACAGTAGGTGTTCAGTAAATGTTAATTCTTTTTGCAACTCCTTGCAAACAACTTCAGTGCTCCCAGAACTTCCTGAGTCATACTTCTCAGTGTGCGGATTAAAATCAGATTCCTGGGTCTTGTCCTCTGTCCTGCCCTAGGCCCACTGACTGGGCCCCGAGTGACCCATGTCTTCTACAGTTTGGATTCATATGGGTCTTCTCTTCCCTGTGTCATGGTAACAATCAAGTCAAAAGCAGCTTTACAGAAGCCTGAGCCCTTTCCATCTGTAAGTTCCTTTTCGTACAGAGTTCTGAGCAGCCACCAGTAAGTGACCCGTGGCAGCAGGGAGTGAGACAATGGGCTGGGAAGCAGCAACAGGAAAGTGATCATAGAGATATGTCAACATACTGACATTGGAAGTCAACCCACAGGTCACTGTGGGTGCCTGAGTGTGGCTGGCACGGGGGGGTCCTTGGGGCAGAATGCGCACTGGGTCTTTTGCTTTGGCCGACCTCTCACAGCCAGGCTTTCTGAATCCTGAAATCCCCAGATGGCCTGCAGCACTCCTGTAACACTGAATCACATCTAAGTTTCTAAAAGCACGGCCCCTTTCAAGCTCCTAAACCTCAGCCCACCAGAAACACCCCACTCCCTCAGGCTCCCGGAAGCTGCCTCTTCATCTCTTCAATTTCAGTACAGACCTCTCGCCACCGTGAGCCCTTCTGAGGCCCCGTCTCTGGGAGCAGCCCCAATCCACACCCTGTCCCTGCTGGTTTCTGTGCCGTCCATGTGTCCTGTGAACTCCCAGCAGATCAAAGTCTAGGTCATATTGACCTGGCTGTGGGCTGAATTGTGTTTTCCCCAAAGTCATGTGTGTGTGTGATTTGGAGATGGGGGCTTTGGAAAGCATTTAGGTTCATGGTAAGTAACTAGGTCACGAGAGCAGTTCCCTCATCATGGAGTTAGTGTCCCTATAAGAATATACTCGCGAGAACTCAATCTCCTCTCTCCATTATGTGGGGATGCAGCGGGAAGGCTGCTGTCTGCAAGCCACTAGGAGTGTTCACACCAGAAACTGGAAATCAGAAACTGGAAACTGACCATGTTGCTCTCTGCTTATGAACCCTTTGCTTTCAGAATGTCAGAAAGTCAGTATGTGTTGCTGAAGTCAGCCCAAACGACTAAGACATACCCTAATACTTCCAGTACCTACAACATATTCACTGAGTAAATTTAAGAGCCAACTGAATAATGGGATGGCCCTCAGAATGAACTGCCTCTGGTCCTCCCAAAGGTCAGTCTGAACACTGGTGACTGTAAGCTGGGGAGCAGGCAGTCGGGACAGGTAGCTTCTCTATTCAGGGAACTCAGGATGTGGGTTCAGCAACCAGCATCTACCCCTACACTGCTGACACAAGTGTACCAGGGGAAAGTCTCTCAGAGGCAGACTGGCGATGTGCATGGAAAAAAACTTTTTCTTTTGGCTCAACAAGTCCACTTCTGGGAATTTGTCTTAATTAGAAAATCATGGATGTATTTAAAAGTTTGGTTACATGGATATTACATTGTTGTTTATAATCAAAAAGTTAGAAATACCTGAAAGGAGTAGAAATAGAGGACTGGCCCAACTATGTCAGGGAGGTATAAATAAACAAATGACATGGAAAATGTTTAGGATATATTACTAGCCGGAAACAGAGGACTGAAAGCAATATGAACATTATAATTTTATTTTTATAGAAAAATGCATGGGAGAAACACTGAAAAAAAAAAGGCACCAAAATATTAAATGATTATTTCTAGGTATGAGCTTATGGACAAAATGTTTTCCTTTACGGTTTTCTAGCTGTATTCTTTGAAATCCAGATCTTCTGAATCCCCTCAAATCTAGTTTTCTATTTCATGCTGCTGTTCTTTGGAGGAATGTGGCCTCACTAAGCCTTGATTTCCTTATACGTAGAATGAGAAGAATAAACGCACTAACCCTACACTGTTGGGTGGCACATGGAAGCTCTGATTGAGCTGGCACATTGCTGGTGCCTGAGAACTGTGTGCTGTCAGTGTGGCTAACATGGCCACCTGTGACACCGGGAAGCAGGAAGAGCCACTGGAACCCCAGTACCAACCTTGGGTTCTTGGAGTTCTGGAGTCGAGAACATGACTGACTGGATAAATGTGAGCGGGGCCTGGCTGTTGTTCACGATGCAAACTGTTTTTTTCACAACCTGTCCTGGCAGGAGAGCTCCTAACTTCACAATCCTGTTGGCTGGGTCTGTGATGGTAAGCTGTGGGATAAAAAAAGAGAACGGGGAGAGGGGAGTGAGGGAGGGTCCCTCAGTGAATGCTGTGTCTGCCCAGGGTGTGCAAGTGTGTCCTGCTTTCTTCACATCGGACAGGCATTCACTTACTCAATAAAAACCTTATTCACACAAAATGCCCAGTGAATAACTCATCACACAGCTACATAATTACAACTGGATTGGGAGATGTGAAGGGAAAGCTCAGGGCACCTTGAGGATACACTGGAAGGGGCTGAGTTAAACAATGACCCACAAAGAGCAGCACCCACTGGTCCCTGTCATTTGATTAGTCACCAAACTACGAATCCCCCAACTATCTTTACTCCCAGCTCAGTTGTTTCCAAGTTTTCTAAAAGAGAGTCTCTGGCACTAGCCTGTACATTCCTGGAGTTCAGAGAAGACATTTAAGTCACCTCTGGATTTTTCCAAATTACCCAACACACATTGGGTGCTGAATGAGGGAATACAAGAACGAGCAATGAAGGAATCAGAGCCCCTGGCTCTGGCTTGGGTGCAGACACAAAAGATGGCAATGTCTTGTTGCTCATCTAGCTTGAAGAAGGCTGCCAGGCACCTGCCCTTCCCATGTCCAGTGGGATGCTGCCACATCCCATGGATTCCTGAGACTTTTGAAAGGTCTTGACCTTCCTATTAAAATGCAAATGCTCTCAGCAGTGTACATTTATTAGGTGCTGGGACAGGCACTAACACAGGACTGGGCCATTTCCTTTCATGAGGAGCACCTGGCTGGAAGGGGTCCCCTAAATCAAACACAGTACTGGGGCCTGTGACAGGCTCTTAATCAAGGTGCTGTTAAGGAAAGATGTCCCCTAACTGTAAAGGATACCTGCATACATTGCTTAAAACAAATTTTATTAAAAAACAAACATGTTTAGATCAGTGTAATCCAACACATCAACACAAAGAAAAATAAAAACCATATGATCATATCAATAGATGCTGAGAAAGCATTCGACAAAGTCCAACATCCATTTATGATGAAGGCCCTTGAAATTCTCGGGATCAAAGGAACATACCTTAACATGATAAAAGCCATATACGACAAACTCACCGCCAATATTATTTTCAATGGCGAAAAGCTGAAGCCCTTTCCTTTAAGATCAGAAACAAGACAAGGATGTCCTTTCTCACCACTGCTCTTTAATATAATATTGGAGGTCATAGCCAGGGCAATAAGACAAGAGAAAGACATACAAGGAATCCAAATAGGGAAAGGAGAAGTAAAACTATCACTATTCGCAGACAATAAGATAATATACATAGAGAACCCTAAAAACTCCACAGAAAAACTATTCGGAATAATCAACCAGTTCAGTAAAGTAGCAGGATACAAAATCAACACACAAATATCAGTAGCCTTCCTATCACAAACAATCAATCTGAAGAAGAAGAAATCAAGAAAACCATCCATTTTATGATTAAAACAAAAAAATCAAATCAAATACTTGGGAATAAACCTAACAAAAGAGGTGAGAGACCTATACAAAGAAAATTATAAAACACTGTTGAAAGAAATAGAAGAAGACACAAAGACATGGAAAGACATCCACTGCTCATGGATTGGAAGAATTAACATTATTAAAATGTCCATCCTCCCAAAAGCAATACACAGATTCAATGCTATTCCAATAAAAATCTCAATGACATTCTTCAAAGAAATAGAACAAATATTGATGAAATTCATATGGAACCACAAAAAAAAAACATGAATAGCCAAAGCCCTACTGATGAAAACAAAGGAGAAAGGAGGTATCACACTTCCAAACCTCAAGCTATACTACAAAGCCATAATAATTAAAACAGTTTGGTATTGGAACAAAAAATCACACAGACCAGTAGAACCAAATAGAGAGCCCAGAAATAAAACCACACTTATATGGACAACTGATCTTTGACAAAAGAGCAAAGAACATACAATGGAACATGAACAGTTTGTTAAATAAATGGTGTTGGGAAAACTGGTCCATCACGTGCAAAAAAATGAAACTAGACCACTACCTCTCAAAAATCAACTCAAAATGGATGAGAAATGGGCATAAGACCTGAAATCATAAAATAAATAGAAGAAAATATAAGTAAAATAATACAAGGCATACATCACAATAACATCTTTAAAGACTCATCACTCAAAGCAAAGATAGTCAAGGAAAAGATAAACACCTGGGCTTACATCAAACTGAAAAGCTTCTGTACAGCAAAAGAGACATTAACTGAAACAGAGAGACACCCCACTGATTGGGAAAAAAATCTTTGCACTCCATTCAACTGATAAGGGACTGATCACAAAGACATACAAAGAACTTACACGACTCAACAAAAACAAAATAAACAACCCAGTCAAGAAATGGTCAGAAGAACTTAAAAGACATTTCTCCCAAGAGGAAATGCAAATGGCCAACAGGCATATGAAAAAATGTTCAAGACCCCTTATAATCAGTGAAATGCAAATCAAAACCACATTGAGGGCCTCCCCGGTGGCGCAGCGGTTGAGCGCTGGGTTGCGAAGCTGCCCGCGACCTCTGCGGCGCCGGTTCGATCCCCGGCTGCTCCCCGGCCACCGGAGGAGGGTCCCACATGGTGCGCAGACTTCTCCTGCTGCCCGCTGCTCCCCTCAGCAGTGTACTTCAGTCCTTCTGCCTGCTCTGCTCCCCACTCTGGCTCTGGTGAATTCTCTCACCCTCCCGTGCTTCTGACTGTACCCAGTGCATGTATGGACAAAACAAACAAACAAACAAATAAATAAATAAAACATGCCTCTAAAAAAAAAAAAAATTAAAAAAAAAAAAAAAACCACATTGAGATACCACCTTACACCAGTAAGGATAGTACATATCAGAAAAACAAGCAACAACAAATGTTGGTGAGGATGTGGTGAAAAAGGAACTCTCCTACATTGTTGAAGGGAGGGCAAACTGGTCCAACCACTATGGAAAGCTGTCTGGAGGTTCCTCAGTCTACAAAAATGGAGGCTACCATATGACTTGGCAATTCCACTCCTAGAGATCTACCCAAAAAACATAAACACATTGATTCAAAAGACCACCTGTTCCCTTATGTTTATTGCAGCACTATTTACAATAGGTAAAACCTGGAAACAACCCAAATGCACAAAAATAGATGCAGGACCAAAAAGATAAACTCATGCCATTCGCAGCAATGTAGATGGAGCTAGAAGGAATTATGCTCAGAGAAATAAGCCAGAAGGAAAAAGAAAAATATCGGATGGTTTCACTTATAGCAGGAATATAGGGGAACCAAATAAGACATCAATGTAAAAAAATAATAACAGTACAAGACACAACATAGCAAAAACAATTGTAAACCAGAGACATCCTGCAGGGGAGGAGGAGGACGAGGGATCAGAGGGAGGGAGGGAGGAGCATAGGGAACTGAGGTGATGGTGCACGGGTGCATTGGCGAAGGTAACTTTATGGGGACTACACCTGAGGGGGTGGGGGTAAGCAAATATTGTTTAAAAATGAACAATGATGTAAAAAAATTAAGAATAATAAAAAAAAATTAAAAAGAAAAAAAAAACATGTTTAAAAGAAACCATGCCCTAATGTGGGAGAAAAACGACATGCTTGGGATGTTCATTTGATAGTCTTAAGCATCAAGACAAAGAATGTATCTCCAGGGCTTCGTATCCTGATTACTAGCATCCACCGGCACAGAGATGTTTGGTACTGGGTAGGGTCTATGAGCCCCTGGAGTTTGACAATTAGCCCCTCCATAAACTGGCTGACCTCTGAGAGGGTAGCTTGGAGGCAGAGGATATGAGGTAGGAGGGAAGGCGAGGGCCCAGGCAGGGAAAAAGGGTGGGAAGTGCAAGAAGAGGGTACCAAACCCAAGAATCTCCCAACTGTCTCTCACCTTCATTTCAGTGCCTCTTCCTTTGATTTCAACTATTTGCTGTGAGAGCCCATTGATTTCAAAGGGGATGAGTTCTCGGTAATTGATGCTTTCTCGAGGATAAAAGGTGATTGGAATCTCCAGAGTCTTTCCTGGCTTTATCACATCAACGCGGAAGTTCAACTCGAGGTAGGGTGTACTGGAGTACAAACACTCTATGCTGGAAAGAACCGGGAGGAAGGTGTGTCAGCACTGAGCAGGCCGACCCAGAGAAATGAACTCTGTCTCCTTAGATTTCCTGCCCTGCTGTCCTCGGGTCACAGAATTTAAGGCCTGGATGGGACTTCAGGGACGAGCTGTCCCACACTCTCCAGGGCACTCCCTGCAGTGCTGGCAGAGCCAGGCAGCCAAGCTCAGGTTCACAGTGAACCTGTGAACCTTTGCCCAGCACTTCCCACTCTAATTATCCCTTCTCACTTTGTAGTGCCACGCAGGTTTGGTGGTTGCCAGTGAGAGAAGGGCTTCCTGAAGTAGCTGGGTAGCAAAGCACTGGGGAGAGGCATGTGTGTGCTGGAGCCAGAGAGGAGTTTGGATCCAGGCTGTATTACTACGCAGCCATGTGTCTCTGTTTCCCTATCTGTAAAACAGCAGTAGTGACAGCTACCTCGTCAGGCTGTTGTAAGGATTAAATGACATGATGACTATAGCAGCTGCAAAGTAGGTCACAGAGGAAACATTCCATAAAGGGAGCTCCTTTTCCTTTTCTTCTCCCTTTTCTTTTTTCTTCTCCACACCCCCCTTCATTGCTCAACTAGAAAAAGGATCCTGTGACAAGAAGGCACCTAGAACTCTCCAGAACAACCTCTCCTTGTCTGCCGCACAGGTCATTAATTAGAAGGGTCCAGTCAAGCCAATAAATGGAGTCAATGCTTCAAACAAAGTAAGATTCAGATTAAATTAAATCATGCAAGAAAGAATGTAAACAGGTAAGATCTTAAAGCAGTATTTAATTACATGATATTCTTGTCATTTAACAATCAAGAACACCATCACCACCACCACCACGACCAGAATCATCATCACCATGACAACAGCAGTGTCAGCAGCAGTATTAGCAGTAACAGTAATCGGCATGATTACTGTTACTAAGTTCCAGTAACTGTTCTTGGTCCTCTCTCTAGATGAACTAATTTCACCCACCTAATAGCCCTATAGGAGAGGTACTATTTCTATCCCTTATTGGAGACAGGGAGACTGAGGAACAGAGAGTTTAAAAAAATTGCCCAAGGTCACTTAGTGAGAAAAAAGCTGGGATTCAAACCTACATCTGTGCTAATGCTAACATGGTAGCCACTGGACAAACAGCTATGAAATAAAACAAAATAAAGAACCCAGTGCCTCAGCTGCAAAAGCGACACGTAAGCTGTCTACACCCTCATACTGGACAGTCCAGATATATAACATTTCCATCACCAGGCCTATTGCGTAGTACTGACCTTGAGATCTTTGAGTGGACACAGGTCCCTGGGACAGTCCCTGGAGGTTCAGTTCCTGTTTCTTTAGGAATACAGCCCAGAATCCTGGACTAGAACATTCTATACAGTGATGATCTGAAGAGGCTGGATTTGAATCAGAAGGTGTAGGCTCAGCCTGGACCTACCATTTATTGCAAGGCCTTGCCCTGAGAACTTCAATTTTTAAGTCTCCAAACTCTAGTTTTCACATCGAGTTCCCCCATCACGTGGGGAGAAATAAGCCACCAAACATCTTATGTCATCTGGCCTTGGTCTTCGCACTTTAAGCAGAGTAGTTCATGGCTATCCCAGTTCAGCATTAGTGGTGAAGAAGAGTGACTCAGAGTTCATACCCACCTCTGTCTGACTACTTCCCATAATCCTTTTTCTGTCTTGGCAAGACTTTACCTATGTGGAGGCTGCAGAACCCCAAGGTGCTACAAAATCAGCTGGAGGCTCTGGGAAGACTGCTTACCTCATGGATGTTTCTTCCTTGTTGGTGATGACCAGGGTTTGTTTGTATGGAGGCATCCCGGCCTGGTAGATGAAGCAGGGCCCAAAGTTGTAGCTGGTAAAGGAGAAATGGATGGCAGGGCTCACGGCACAGCCTGTGATGCTGCATGTGAAGACTGGACCACTGCTGATCTGGGGGGAGGGAATGGCGGGTGGAGCATGATTAGAAATCAGAGGAAAGGGCCACGAAGCTCTCAGATGAGGGAGGGATGCAGCCACATGCTTAAAATAATTATAGATGCCAGGCATCCATCTACTGAGATTCTGGTTCACAGGTTAGATGTTTGTCTATTTGAGAAAAGCACAATGGGCTACTCAGGAATCAGACCCTACTGTGACCTTGCTTTGCTCCTGCAGCAATGATGTGGCTTGAAGGAGGAGGGTGGTAGCAGAGACTGTTACCTCTACCCAGCATCCTCTTCCCAAGCTTCCTTATCAGTAGGAAAAAACCAATCTGATCGGTTGCCAACATGCTTAGGTGAAACACTTGATTTCCCATCCTTCCTTGCAGGTAAGGGTGACCATCAGACATGGTTTTGATCATTAGGATGTAAACAGACACAAGAGCATGCCCTATCTCAAATAAAGAGGCAAGGTCTTGCTGGGAAAGGTTTTGCCTTCAGGTTCTTCCCGCTAATTTCCACTCTGGAATGCACACAGAGTTGCAGGTGGGATGAACATCTTGTGACCAGATGACAAAAATTAGAACAAAGGCTAATGTGGCAAGGAAGAAAGAGTGGAAAGAAAAGAATGTGGGTCAAGACCTGGACTCAACCACAACATGGTACAGGTACTCATTGGAACATGATCTTAACTTACTCTACAAAAACTTTTTAAAACAGGGAAATTTGTGGGCCTCCCTGGTGGCGCAGCAGTTGAGCACTGGGCTGTGAAGCTGCCTGCAGCCTCTGGAGTGCTGGTTCGATCCCCAGCCGCCAGCGAGGGCACACAGACCTCTCCTGCCGTGCCCCCTGCTCCCCTCAGCAGTGTATTTCGTCAGTCTGCCTGTTCTGCTCCCCACTCTGTCTCTGGTGAATCCTCTCACCCGCCAGCGCTTCTGACTGTACCCAGTGCTTGTATAAATCAATCAATCAATCAATCAATCAATCTTTAAAAAAAAAAAAACCAAGCAGGGAACTTTGTAAGTTGATTAATTCCTTTAAAACAAAATATCCAATATTTATTCTTAGAATGCACATTAAAACAGTTACAAGCTTTCATAAGTAACTATAAATTTAAAAACATTTTCTTATTTAAGGTTGTGAAAGTCTTTGCACTTTGTGGCTGACTTCTTGAAAAGGATTTATCAACCTAAAGTTGATGTTTCCTTTTGCTTCTTTTTCTTTTTGTAATGAAAATTTCTGAAAAAGACAATTCTCGAAGGGGATGGGCTCCTTTTTGACTTCTTTTTTAGTGACTGCCTGGGGATTACAATTACTATCTTAATTTATAATAATGTAGTTTGGTGAATCATTTCAATAATATATAATAAAACTTTGCTTCTGTGTAGTGCTATTCATTTCTACTTCCTTTATATTATTGTTATGCAAATTTCATCTTTAATGTCCATCAACACCCATTCATAGTTATTGTTTTATGTAGTTGTCTTTTAAATCAGACAGAAAAAATTACAAACAAAAATAACTCGTGCTGTCTTTTTATGAAACCTACGCAGTTACTGGTCTCCTCATTTCTTCAGTCTGAGGAACTCCATTGTTTCTTATAGGGCAATTTGCTAGTGATGAATTCTGTTTTCATTCATCTGGGAATGTTCCGGCTTTTGTTCACTTTTGAAGGGCAGTTTTGCTGAATATAAAATTCTTTGTTGACGGCCCTTTTCTTTCCGCACCTTAAATGTCACACTCTGAGGTTTCTTAGAAGTCAGCTGTTAATCCTACTGCTTTTAAGACGCTCTGTATTTTGCAAGAGTTTATATTGTGTTTAGATGTGGGTCTCTTGGAGTTCATTGAGTTTTAAAGAAATTTTAATAGTTTTTCACCAACTTTGGGAAAATGTTGACTATCATTCCTTCAAACATTCTTTCTGTTCCTTCCTCTTCTTGTCAAGGGGGAATCACATCATGGTATAATGGTATGTTCTATGGCATCCCACAAACTCCAAGGTGCTGTTCATGTTTCTTCACTCTTTCCTATCTCGTTTAGTTACAAGTTTTCTAAAAGTTCTCTGAATATCTATTTTAAATACTTGAGCTCGTCTTTGTCTAATATGTATGACATATGGGCTTTCTTGGGGACCATCTCTATATTAACTGTTTTCCTCCCTTGAGTGTGAGTCAACTTTTTTGTTTCTTTCTATGCCTCATAACTATATGTTGAAAACTGGAGATTTTAAATAATATAATATGGCTAAAGTTTGGTGGTAGTGTTACTCTATGTTTGTTTAGTAACTTTTTCTGTAGACCTTATATTCTTTTTATGTGTTGCTACCAAAGTCTCTGCTAAGTTAGCTTAGTTATCAGCTGATGAACAGACAGAAATTTTCTTTTTTTTTTTTTTGTTATAAATTTTATTGTTATATTCCCCATACAATTGCAGCCCCCCATTCTGACCCCAATCCCTCCCCTCCCGCCCCCGCCCCCCTAAAAGTGTCTCTGGTTCATAGTTTTTTGTTGATTTTGATTTTCACTTTCTTATAGTTATTCATTTTCCTGGTCCATTATTTAAGTTTTCTAGATTCCTGCTATGAGTGAGACCATCCGGTATTTTTCTTTTTCTTTTTGGCTTATTTCGCTGAGCATGATCCCTTCCAGCGCCATCCATGTTGCAGCAAATTGCATGTGTTTATCTTTTTTGAATGCTGAGTAATATTCCATGGTATATATGTACCACATCTTCTTGATCCAGTCATCTATTTTTGGGCATTTGGGTTGTTTCCAAAGCTTAGCTATTGTAAACAGTGCTGCTATAAACATAGGGGTGCAGGTGTTCTTTGGAATTGATGTTTCTGTGTCTTTTGGGTAAATACCTAGGAGTGGAATTGCTGGGTCATATGGAAGCTCTATGTTTAGTAGGTCCAGAAATCTCCACACAGCTTTCCACAGTGGTTGGACCAGTTTGCACTCCCACCAACAGTGCAGAAGAGTTCCTTTTTCTCCACACCCTCGCCAACATTTGTTGTTGCTAGTTTTTTTAATATGTGCCATTCTCACTGGTGTAAGATGGTATCTCATGGTAGTTTTGATTTGCATTTCCCTGATGACAAGTGATGTTGAACATTTTTTCATATGCCTGTTGGCCATTTGCATTTCCTCTTCAGAGAAGTTTCTTTTAAGCTCTTCTGCCCATTTTTTGACTGGATTATTTTCTTTGTTGTTGTTGAGTCTCATCAGCTCTTTGCAGATTTTTGTGATCAGTCCTTTATCATTAGTGTTGGGTGCAAAAATGTTCTCCCAGTTGGTGGGGTTTCTCTTTGTTTTTGTTATTGTCTCTTTTGCTGTGCAAAAGCTCTTTAATTTGATATAGTCCCAGCTGTTTATCTTTGCCTTCACTATCACTGCTTTGGGTGATGTGTCTGTAAAGATGTCTTTGATGTGCAAATCACGTAGTGTTTCGCCTATATTTCCTTCTATATATTTTATGGTTTCAGGTCTTATGTCTAGTTCTTTAATCCATTTTGAGTTGATTTTTGTGTATGGTGTGAGGTGGTGGTCAAGCTTCATTCTTTTGCATGTAGCGACCCAGTTTTCCCAGCACCATTTATTGAACAAACTTTCTTTGCTCCAATGCATAGTCTTTGCTCCTTTGTCAAAGATTAGTTGACCATAAATCTGTGGGTTTATTTCTGGATTTTCTATTCGATTCCATTGGTCTGTATGTCTGTTCTTGTTCCAATACCATGCAGTTTTGATGATTATGGCTTTGTAGTATAGTTTGAAGTCTGGGAGTCTGATGCCTCCATTCCCTTCTTTTTTTTTCAGGAGAGCTTTGGCTATTCGGGGTTTTTTGTGATTCCATATGAATTTCATCAATAATTGTTCTATTTCTTTGAAGAATGACATTGAAATTTTGATTGGAATAGCATTGAATCTGTATATTGCTTTTGGAAGGATGGCCATTTTAATAATGTTTATTCTTCCAATCCATGAGCAGGGGATGTCTCTCCATTTCTTTGTGTCTTCTTCTATTTCTTTTAACAGTGTTTTATAGTTTTCTTTGTATAGGTCCTTTACCTCTTTTGTTAGATTTATTCCCAAATATTTGATTTTTTTTGTTTCAATAACAAAAGGGATGGTCTTTGTGATTTCTTCTTCTTCAGATTTATTGTTTGTGTATAGGAAGGCTACTGACTTTTGCGTGTTGATTTTGTATCCTGCCACTTTACTGAACTGATTGATGAGTTGAATTAGCTTTTCTGTGGAGTTTTTGGGGTTCTCTATGTATAATATCATATCGTCTGCAAATAGTGATAGTTTGACTTCTTCTTTTCCTATTTGGATTCCTTGGATGTCTTTCTCTTGTCTTATTGCCCTGGCTAGGACTTCCAGTATTATATTGAAAAGCAATGGTGAGAGTGGACATCCTTGTCTTGTTCCAGATCTTAATGGAATTGCTTTCAGCTTTTCACCATTGAGAATGATACTGGCTGTTGGCTTGTCATAGATGGCCTTTATGATGTTGAGGTATGTTCCTTGTATCCCAAGAACTTCAAGGGCTTTTATCATGAATGGGTGTTGCACTTTGTCGAAAGCTTTCTCAGCATCTATTGATATTATCATATGGTTTTTATATTTCTTTTTGTTGATGTGTTGGATAACGTTGATTGATTTTCGGATGTTAAACCATCCTTGTGCCCCTGGAATGAATCCAACTTGGTCGTGGTGAATTATCTTATGGATACATTGTTGGATTCTGATAGCTAAAATTTTATTGAGGATTTTTGCATCAGTGTTCATTAGGGAGATTGGCCTGTAGTTTTCCTTTTTTGTGTTGTCCTTGTTCGGTTTTGGTATTAGTGTAATGTTGGCTTCATAGAACGTGTTTGGTATTGTCCCTTCCTTCTCAATTTTTTGGAAGAGTTTGTGAAGGATAGGCACTAATTCGTCTCTGAATGTTTGGTAGAATTCATTTGTAAATCCATCAGGTCCTGGGCTTTTGTTTTTGGGGAGGTTTTTGATTACCATTTCAATTTCGCTAATTGTAATTGGTCTGTTTAGGTGTTCTATTTCTTCTTTATCTAGCTTTGGGTGATTGTAGAGTTGTAGGAATTTGTCCATCTCCTCTAGATTGTTAAACTTGTTTCCATATAACTGTTCATAGTAGTTACTGATTATTCTTTTGATTTCTGCTGTGTCCGTTGTGATTTCTCCTCTTTCATTGATGATCCTGTTTATTTGTACTTTCTCCCTTTTTTCCTTTGTGAGCCTGGCTAGGGGTTTGTCTATTTTATTGATTTTTTCAAAGAACCAGCTCTTGGTTTCATTGATCTTTTGGATTGTTTTTTTAGTTTCAATTTCATTTATTTCTGCTTTGGTTTTTATTATTTCTTTTCTTCTACTGGTTTTGGGGTTTTCTTGTTGTTCTTTTTCTAGATCTTTGAGCTTCGAGATTAGGTTGTTTCTTTGCGTTCTTTCTTGCTTCTTGATGTGAGCTTCTATTGCTATATATTTTCCTCTTATTACTGCTTTTGCTGCATCCCATACATTTAGGATATTGGTGTCCTCCTTGTCGTTCAATTCAAAAAATTTTTTAATTTCTTCTTTGATCTCCTCATTAGTCCAATGGTCTTCCAGTAGTGTGGTTTTTAATCTCCATGAGGTAGGAAAGTTCCTTGCCTTCTTTTTATGGTTTATTTCTAGTTTGATGCCTTCATGGTCAGAAAAGATGGTTGATATGATTTCAATCTTGGTGTATCTGTTGATGTTTGTCTTGTGCCCCAGTATGTGATCGATCCTGGAGAATGATCCGTGTGCGCTTGAGAAAAATGTGTACTCCGTTTTTTTGGGGTTTAGTGTTCTATAGATGTCTGTTAAGCCCAATTGCTCTAGGTCTTTATTTAGAGCTTTGGTTTCTTTACTTATTTTTTGTCTTGTTGATCTATCCATTGTTGATAGTGGTGTGTTGAAGTCTCCCACTACGTATGTGTTTTCTCTGATGTCTGTTTTCAGAGAGGACAACAGTTGTCTGATATATTTTGGTGCTCCTTCGTTTGGTGAGTATATGTTAATGAGTGTTATTTCTTCTTGAAGTATTGTCCCCTTGATCATAATGTAGTGACCATTGGGGTCTCTTTTTATCTTTTTGAGTTTGAAATCTGTTTTATCTGATATAAGTATAGCTGTTCCTGCTTTCTTTTTTGGTCCATTTGCTTGTAGGATTGTTTTCCATCCTTTAACTTTGAGCCTATTTTTATCTTTTGTAGCTAAATGTGTTTCCTGGAGACAGCAAAAGGTTGGGTTTTGTTTCTTAATCCAGGCTGCAACTCTGTGTCTTTTTATTGAAGAGTTTAGTCCATTTACATTTAGAGTTAATATTGATATGTTAACATCTGTATTTGCCATTGTGTTTGTCTTTCCTTTGATTTTATTTATTTATTCTTTTAATAACTTTTTTTTTTTTTTGGCCTTCTTTCATTGTTATTCGTCGCTCTGAGGTTCTGGCTTTAGGACTCCTTGTAGTATTTTTTGGAGTGGGGGTTTAGTTGCAATGAAATTCCGGAGTTTCTGTTTGTCTGGGAAGGTCCATATTCTTTCTTCAAAGAGGAAGGAGAGCTTTGCGGGATAGAGTATTCTTGGTTGGCATCTGTTTTCTTGGAGTCTGTTGACTATGTCCCTCCACTCTCTCCTTGCCCGTAGTGTTTCTTCGGAGAAGTCTGATGTCAGCCTGATTGGTTTTCCTTTGAATGTTATCTGTTTCCTCCCTCTTGCCAGCTTCATTATTTTTTCCTTGTCCTGGATTCTTGGGAGCTTTACTATTATGTGTCTTGCTGTATTTTTCCTTTCGTCGTGGAAGTTTGGTGTTCTTCTTGCTTCTTGTATATCAATTTTCAGCTCCTTCTTCACATTTGGGAAGTTCTCTTCAATTATCTCTTTGAATATTTTCTCTGTTCCTACATCTCTCTCCTCTCCTTCTGGTATTCCTATAACTCTTATATTTCCTTTCCTCATGGAGTCAGATAGTTCCCGAAGTCTTTCTTCGTTCTTTTTCCTTCGTACTTCTCTTTCCTTCTCTGTTTTGGTTCTTTTTATTTCTGTGTCTTCAAGATTACTTATTCGTTCTTCCATTTCATCTATTCTGCTTTCATTGCTTTTCCCAGAATTCTTTAGTTCTTCCATTAATTCTTTGATCTCCTGCATTTCTTTTACTTCCCTCTTTAGGGACTCAATTTCTTTCTTCTGACCTTTGTTTTCCCTCTCTAGGGACTCAATTGCATTCTTCTGATCGTTGATTATTTTTCCCTTATCATTGTTTTCCTTTATGACTTCTGTCAGTTTTTTAATCACGGCAATTTTAAATTCTCTTTCTGGAAGGCTCAGAAATTCTTCCAAGTTATTGTCGTTGCAATCTGGGGGCTGGATTTCTTTTTGTGGTGTGCTTTTTCTCTGGAGAGTTGCTAGGTTGCGTGTGGTTCTTCTCCTCCCTACTGTCTGTTTTCTAATTTGCCGTATGCGTTGGGACACTGTGTTGTTGGGACTTGCCGGCATCTTGGGTGGGCTTCTCTGTTCCCCTCTGGTTCTTCCAGGAGTCATCTGTCAGTTTCAAGCAGCCTTTACTGGAGAAAGGTCCCTGTTCTAAAATGCCGATGTGGGGACACACTCCCCTGTGCGCCTGGTCTGCCCCGGCGGTGGGTTCCTGCTCCCCTCTGGGCTGGGACTGCAGGCCAGAGGGGGTCTGGCGTGGGCGAACTTCCCCCGCTCACCTCTGGCTCCTGAGGAAGCCTTCTGCAGGTAGTCTTTACTGAAGAAATGTCCCTGTTCTAAAATGGTGATGTGGGACACACTCCCTGCGCTTCTGGTCTCAGGCACACTCTTCTGCGCGCCTGGTCTGCCCCGGCTGTGGGTGCTCGCTCTCCCTGTGGGCTCAGACTACTTGTTCAGAAGGGGCCCGGTGTGGGCTAACTCCCCAGCTGGCCACTAGCTCCTTCAGTAGCCTGTGCTGGGGTCAAGTCGCTAGGTGGCACCAGAGATCTCTCCTAGAGCCCTTGGGGAGCTGATTTTCCACCCCGTGGGACAGGGAGCAGAGCGGGGATGGTAGGGTACACCTCAACGGCTTTGGGGTGCTGTGTCTGCCTTGTGCCCCACCGTCGTGGGGAACCCACGCCCCTAATTTCGTGCCCCGGGTCTCAGTTCCAAAGCCCTCAGTTCCAGGACGCGGGCTGTAGCCCAGATCAGTGGCGCGGGAATGGCGCCTTTTGAATCCCGCTCCCCTGCCTGGGCACCTTGTTCCTGCTCACTCAGGGAGGGCCTCCGCCGTCTCCCCGCAAGCCTAGGTCGCAGGCGCAGGGCCCTGGGCAGCTGCAATCCGAGCACCGCTTTCGCGCAAGCTTACCGGGCGGCCGGGGCTGTGTGCTGGTGCTGGTCTCCTCCTGGTGGGCGGGGCTCTTTAATGGCGCCTGGAGCTCACCTCCGCGGCGGATCCTGCAGGGTTCGCCTCAGCTCCCGTTCACGGGGTGTGGTGGCTGCAATAGTTCCTTTCCACTCACAGTCCCGCTTGCTGCGTCCTTTGTTCTTGTTGGCCGTTTTGGTTTGTTGTTTCCCTCGTCTCTGCCGGTCGGAGAGTGCCGCCTCTGTGGGCGGGGGAGGGGAGCAGGGTTCTGCGCTTCCCTCCCTTCTCGTCCTCTTTTATGGCAACTTTCTTCTTCGGGCAGTTTGCTGGAGTCGTCCGTTTATCTTCCGTGTCCCAGTTCTCACTGGGACCTGCCGCTTTTCCTCCCTATTAACTTTTTTTAATGGGAGATCTTACTTGCAGCGTCTCCTCGCCGCCATGTTGCTCCGCCCCAGACAGAAATTTTCTTAAATTGCTGGAGCCAACAACTTTTGCTGAAGGGCTCTGCGTTTGTTTTAGGGCATTCCTTAAACTCTCAGCCAGGTAATTGCCAACTCTGCTTCATCTCTCATTTTTTTCCTATACAGAGCTTAAGGTTAGTCAGTGGGGAGCGCTTGGGGTCTGCTTAGATCCTTCTGAGCAATTGCACAGCCCTGAGGTACACACAACCATACATGTGAATGCCTGTATAGATTTTCAGGAACATATTAGAGCTTTTCAAAGTCCCTATGAATAGCTCATTCTTTCACTTGTAAGTTTTCTGGTTAACTTCTTCTTTGTCCCAACTATCATAGCCACACAAGGCCGCTGCAATGTTAAACAAGGGACATTTATTGTTTTTGACAAATACCCCACAGGAAGAGGGTGTTTACACTGAGGGAGCTCTGAGTCAAGTCAAAAAAGGCAAACTCTGTTAGTGAGGGTTCCCAGGCAACTTTTAGACATGGAAAATAATGACAATTCTTTTAGAATGGGTTTTCTGGCTGCTAGGCTGATGGTTTTTACTTTGATCATAGAATTACTGGTTTATCAAGGCTGCTGCAGGTCTTTGGAGAACATGGTGGGAAAAACGCAAATTAAAATACCACAAAACTCACTGTTCTTAGGAATATTCAGTTATTTTTCTTAAACAAATACACCATAATTGTTGAAAGCCTTTGGTTAATTTTTAGAGTTCTGAAAAGTTGATTTTGGCACTTTTTGGCAGTGTTCTCATCCACTACGGAAGGTCCTCTATCATTCCTGCTGATGTCACAATTCCTTGTTTTTTCTTCTTTTTTAAGATTTATTTATTTATGCATACAAGAACTGAGGTACAAGCCAGAGGTGCGGGGTGGGGGGGAGGAAGGGATGAGAGGATTCACCAGAGACAGAGTGGGGAACAGAACAGGCAGACTGACTGAAATACACTGCTGAGGGGAGCAGCGGGCGTGACAGGAGAGGTCTGCCGCACCATGTGGGTAGCTCCCTGGCCTACTGGGGATGGAACTTGTGCTGCGGAGGCTGCGGACAGCTTCATAGTGTGGTGCTTAACCCCATGTGCCACCAGGGAGGCCCCACAATTCCTTGGTTTTTCATTCAATGAAAATTTATCTTGGAAAATGTTATATATTCATTCTCATTCTCATTCATATTCTCTCTCCGCCCCCAACTCCCACCCATTTCCCTTACTTATTTAAATTGCTGCAAGACAATCCACTTCAGGGATGCTTTTCACTTTAGGTTCTCTCAGGTCTTTCCTGAGCAAATGCACAGCCCTGAGGTACACACAGCCTCAGAAACTTTTCATGTTGGCACTTATACACCAGACACTCAACTACAGATGAAACCTTTATACTGGAGGTTGTGGAACTACCTCCAACACAACCACTCTCCAGGAACTTCTGACAAGATACAGAAGACAAGGAGCACAAAGGAGAATTAATCTCTCAAGACAGAATGCTATGAGTGCATGCAGTGCCGGGCAATGAATGACCTCACCTTGATTCTGAGTTCCAAGCCCTTCAAGACACACTTCTTCAGTGGCTGGAAAGACAGTGAGGCCTGGACACTCTGTCCCACATCCACGCTGCCATCCATGGGTGAAAATTCAAAGTACTGCAGTAGAGCTTTAGAGCCAAGTAGCTCTGCCTGGAAGCTGAAGCTGAACTTTCCAGTATTGACAAAACGGAATTCACACTGGACAGGTTCATTCAAGACCACCTGAGAGACCAAGAACAAAGTAGTAACTAGTGTAAATGCAAACCATGGCTCCTTCTCTGGGATCAGGTTATGGAACATGTTGGGGCACAAGATACTCTGGGAAATAGGGATGGCAGATGGTGTTAGTGGTTGAGGATCATTAGCCTAATGTGGTCACATATTCCAGCAAGGGCTACCAAGAGTTGGGGGCCTCCTATATCTGAAGAGTGAGATGGTGAGTTAATTATTACATCTCCCTTGATAGCCAAATAGCCTTCCTCTATATTTAATATTCTTTAAGAATTCTTTCCCCACTTTCCCTTCCTTACCATTTCTCCACCACCACCACCACCCCTAACCCAGAAAAATAAAATGGGAACAATTTTCATGTCAAAACTATATATACACTCTGGGGATGGACACGCTCTTGGTATGTTTCTGTTCTGATTTCCCTGGCATTTGAAATGGACAGAGTCAGATAATATTCACTTCCCTAGTCAGTATGAAGAGAGAGAGAGAAAGAGAGAGAGAACACACAGGGCTCTCTCATGTCTTTACCTCACAGAAGTTGACAATGTTGGTTTGGTTGGGAGTTAAGACAGTGATGGAACCGGTCCTGTCCTTGCACTTGACTTCTGCACTCATACTGTAGCCCTCAGCCTTAACATTTAAGGTCAAGGGACTGGCTTTCCTTTTCACATCACAGATCAAATTAAAGTTCACACCTCCATTTTGCTTTGGTGTGAAGAAGATGTCAACTGGGAATCTGATTGGGGAAGAAGGCAGCAGATTAGCTCACTAGCGCAACTTGTTAAGACCTGCTTTAAAAACCGATGAGCAGAAGCACTGGGAGAAAAAGGTATTGCAACTGCAACGATGATGAAATTTTAAGATTTACCAGGATAGACTGAGCATTACCTGTGGATCTAGGTAATAAAGATGGCAAGAAAAAGATTACTAGCGTAAGAGAAAATATCAAGAACGAGGATGTAAAAATCTCAGTGCTCCGTAATTGGTCAGGAAAGTGAACACGAGGGAGTAAGCTGGCCAGAGGTGAACAGCTAACGTCTAAATGTGAGAGTTGGAATGCTCTCAGGGAAATGGATTCTCCTGGCTGACAGGCCTGGGGTCCCTGTCATATTGAGAGGGGGCAGTGCTGGGCACCTCCTTTTCTTTACCTGGACTGTGGTGGGATCAAACCTTCCATGGGGCATACAATCAGGCAGTTGCTGAAACCCTCAGAAAACCGGGAGTTGTCCTGGAAGGCAAAATGGAAGGCCTGCTCCTCCTTGTTGATGATCGTCACTGTCTCCCTGGCTTCTCTGCCTGAGGGAGAAACATGGGCCCTCAGTGGGGGGTTCAAGCCTGCTCCCCAAGCATCTCAGCAGATCCTGCTCCACAAGTGAGAGGAGCCTTCTCCAGCTTCTTTCCTCTCAGAGGCCTCTCACTACCTCTCTTCCTGTTGTTCTATAAGTGACCTTCCTCCTCTGGGGGGGATTCTACCTCTTCCTTCTAGACATTACCCCATCAATTGCCTGCTCCTGCTTGATGGTTCCTGTACTGGTGACACTTTCCCCTGGGTGCTGATGACACCCTTTTCTCTCCTTGTACCTTTAGACCTAAAACCTTCCTGGTTTCCTTACTGGGACTTTACCCTCCGTGGCAGGCCCCATGTCCCCTGCAGTGAGCTCTTTTGAATTAGACCTTCACTATGTCATGAGTTTTTTCATGAGTTTTTTAACAAATACATCTCCTATTGCTATTTTGCTTTTTCTTACTTTTGGGGTCGTTGTAGAACATTTGTTTTTCTATACAAACTTGAGAATCATTTTATCTAATTCTCCACCCCTCCAATCTTTTAGAGATTAAGGTTGCCAGATTTAGCAATCTTTTAATGTAAGTATGCCCCCAATATTGCGTGAGACATAATTATATTGATATACATTACAATAATTCGCTGTTACCTGAAATTCAAATGTAACTGTGTATCCTGTATTTTATCTAGAAACCCTAGTTGGAGTCTAATTGGAACTTGATTAAATTTACATTTAATTTTTGGAGAATTGATAAATGTTCAGATCATGGTTGGGAGCATTTTAATTAGATGTTACTGTTCTCATCATCTAGGTCCTGCACTTTTCTTCTAACATTTATTCTTAAATATTATTAGGTTTTGTCAATATTGAATAATTTTTTTGTTTCTGTTTCTAAGTACTTACCATTATAAGAAGGAGAAACTACTGATTTGTTGCATACTTATCTCGCAGTCAATCACTTACTAAATTATCTTGTTGATTCTAATAGTTCTACTTTTCCCTTGAGCTTCTTGAGGTTTTCAAATATGAAGTCATCAGCAACAGCAAAATGAGATAGCTTTGTCTCTCTTTCCTCAATGTTTATGCCAATTATTTAATTTTCCTGTTTCATTATATTTTCTGAAATTACTAGGAATGTGTTCAATAGTAATAGTGGTAATAAGCATCCTTGTCTGATTTTAACTGAATTGGCTTTAGTGGTTTATTACAAGATATTTGCCTCTTGAGTGTGATTAATCTTTATGTTTCCCCCTTTTTATTTTATTATTATTCCCCCTTTTAATTTTATTTCATTATTTTATTTTATTGTTGAGAGTATCTGCTGAATTTTATTTTTTTTGGTCTGCTGAATTTTAGCAAAGACTTTTTAGTATATATTATTAGGATCACATGGTTATTCTTCCTTAATCTGTTGATGTAATGATTACATTGAAATGCACCACCTTGCATTCCTAGATTAAATTCAGTTTGTTTTTGTTACTATTCTTATGCTACATTACTCATTGATTTATTTGTTCAAACCCTTACAAAACAATATAATCTCTTCCCACCTACTTATGTGTATCAGTATAAGAAATGTACGCAAAATAGCACACATTAAACTCTTAACCTTAGTTTCCTTGGATGAAAAGGGAAGGATGAGATAGCATGGGTGGGAAGAGTGAGTATATTTTTCCTTATGTAAAACCAGATAGATGGACTTATGAAGAATATTACTTAAAAAAAATGTAGTGAGTTAGTAAAAAAAAAAATCTCTGCATTTAGTTGTATTTTACACAAACACACACACACCCCACATCCAAGTGATAGATTCACAGGGTTATCAGAACCTGGTAATCAACTCTTTAATGCCTTCAGATCTCTACCCAGAGGTCTCCTTCCCACTGTCGACTTAGCTCCATTCCCCCTTACCCGGCTTGTTCTTCTCTAGCACACTCATCAACAGCTGACATATTTTGTTTATTTTTTGGATGGTGCTTCCAATTGCTCGGATGGAACCATCATGAGGGTGGGACTTGGGTTTTTCCCACTGCCCTCCCACCTCACAGAAGAGTGTCAGAGGAGAGGTTCAATAATGTTTGTTGAATAAATGCAAGGAAGAATGGCAGGGAAATCTGACTGCCACAGCACAGACCAGGAAGCAAACAAACACAGCCCATAGTGTGGGGGCATATGCAAGTCAGAGGGAGCTGACAGGAGACTTGGGAAATGCGTATCACCCAGGCCCTACAGGAATCTAAACAGGAGGATTTGGAGCAGGGGCTCTACATTTCTGCAGGTTACTAGTGGGTGGGCTTAGAGGATGCTTGATGGAGATTAAATGGAGAGGTAAATATATCATGGCTCTGTGAAAGCAACAGAGGCCTCTGACATGCTTGTGTACCACCAATCGAGCCTGCTCCTGGGGCTCACCTCGGGGTCAGTCCTCTCCCCGCTCCACCGGTCCCACCAAATCCAAATATAAACCAAAGGCAGTCTTACCAATGAGGAGAGAACTGAAGTTGATGTGTGACTTGTCCAGACTGATGAGAGGGTCGGTGGCTTTGCCTACCAGTAGGAAAGGGACTGTGATGTTGTGTTCAGGGACTGTGAAAGTCCAGAATGCTTCCGTGATGTCCAGATGGGAAGGTGTGAACTGGAAGATAATCTAAGAAGACAGTTCAGAGTAGGGTGGTCAGAGGCACTTGCGTCTGCTTACTCATGTGCCCCTAGCGGCTTGTCAGCACTGGGGTTTTGATGGCTGACATCACAGGCCATTGCTACCTGTCTACTCATCCATGAAATCACGTAAGTTGGATTAGTATTCATGCCTGGTTTTCCTCTCACTGGGCCTACCCAGTCAGAGCCTCTGCTGGCTAGGCTGCCATATTTATTACCATGTCATTAGATGGCATGTAAGATTGGAGATTTTCAGATCAAAATCTGAAAATGTATTTTTTTCCTCTGAAACTTGGGAGAACTGGCCACCATAGACCCTCTCATCTGCATGGTAGTCACCCACAGAAGTGGCCATCCAGCCGCAGGGCCCTGCATTCCTTGTGATTATCCCAGAGGCCTGCTTCGTTCATTTGTGTGACCTGCCTGCAGGCATCTGAATTTGAGACTTTTGTTTCATGGATAAAACTCTGCCTCCAAGAGTCTCTGCAGAACTTACAGGATACAGGACCCATAAATACAGGACTCTACCTTTCCCCATACATGTTAGGACTCAGTCACGGAACAAGCTCCACCTTTTTGCTTTTCACTTTGGCCTGAATAGGTAAAAACATACCTGTGTCCTTTCATTGTTGTCTGTCCCTTGGTCAAAAATAACTCTTCACTTTACTGTATGAATCCTGGAGTCTCCAGGCATTGGTATCCTGGCTCCCCTTTCCTTCCTTAATCACCTCAGCCTTTTAAATTGCAAATTCTAGAGTTTAAAATTTCTCCCTTGTCACAGGAGATTGCTCAGGTCTGTCTGGTTCTGCGGGCTGCCTCATGTATGTAGCACCCATGAAGGGAATACTTGTTGACTGATGCACCTTTAGGTGGTTCTCCCTCACTCTTCCACCTGTGGTCTATGGCACACTTGCTATGCAGAGAGGGACAGAATGAGTAAGGCCTGGGACCCAGTGGTCCTTATTCACACATACCTCAGCTTTCTTTTCAGGGTAGATGAGCCCCCTCTCGGTCAGGCACGTGAAGGCTGGAGGGTGCTGGAGAGTATCAATTTCTTCAGAGAGCCAGCAGAAGGAGTAGGTGCTACTGGTTGGGTTCAGGATTGTGAAGGTCCTGGCCAAGGGGGAAGAATTGAGAGTAGAGAGTGAGAGAGCGGTTGAGGATTATGAGAAACTCTTGGGTCACCTGCCCTAGTGCAGTCCCCTGTCTGGAAATTTGAAGGGCTCTAGGCACCAAATTACTGTGGAAACAAAAGCTGCATCTCGTCTGGAGTCTAAAGTCTGGCCAGAGTTCTGGATGTTGTAGTAATGAGGGAGCCAATGGTCCTTCTGTGCCAGTGATCCTCTGTGGTCAAGGTGGCGGGGAGACATTGTTTTCAAGTCTTTTGAATTTCCCCCAGTGTCAAGCCTAAGGCGATAGATTTATCTTCTTAATGTAGCAGTTCTCTCAAATCAGACCTCTAAAGCTCAGGTCAAATCGGTCTAGCTTGTTTTACCAAATTCTTCCTCTGAATTCTTTAGAAGGACTGACTGATAGGAACCAAACCAATCCAAACCTATACAACTCACCGAAGATCCTTCCCCCCGACACCCAAGCTGGTGAACTCAATCACCCGGGTATTAGGGTCCACAGGCCCACCCCCGGGCCACCGGAGGTCTGAGCTGCAGCGATAAGCACTGATGTAGTCTGAATCCTTCAGGTCAAAATGGCAGAAGGGCAAGATGCTTCGCCCTTTGGTTGACAGGATTGGGCCTTGCTCTCCAGGTGGCAGGTTGGGAATCCTGAAAAGATAAGATTATTTTCATTCATTCATTCATTCATGTATATATATATATATATATATATATATATATATTTAAATTAGTTGTGGCTTTCTTAATTGGTTTGGCATGAATATTGTATTATATCCACCAGAACGTGAGCTCCATGAGAGTAGAGGCTGGGTCTGTCTTGGTCAACAATCAGCGACATAACCCGAGTGCCTTGAGCAGAACATGATGTATGCATAGTAGGTATTTGGTAATGAGTGGATGAACACATGAATGGGTAGCCTGAACTCTGGCTCCTTCCATTATGGTCTTGAGTTACTTCCTCCATCAGTGGTACAAAAATCTCCCTGCCGTAGTATGAACACGGTTATACCCTCTGGACCCTCGCATAGGCTTCGAGTGGGATATGAAAAGATCCAGAAACCCTAAATGAGTATCTGGAGCTCCTTGGTGAAGGTGAACTGGATGAGAGCAGGCTGACATAGATGTGCGAGGGGTCCTTACAGTGTGATTACAGGGACCCCAAAAGGTTCCTAGGTTTTATTTGCTACAGTTCTCAGAATCTTTCTGAAAGTTGGGTGTTCTTGGAGACTTCCTGGGAGTGGGCACTACATCAGGGACTTTATTGCCAGATGTTATAGGATTGGCTCATTTCAATTTCCTGGTATACTATAAACCAGGCCTACCCTTCCCACCAACACCCAGTGTCTATCGTGCTCCAGATGCTGTTGGAAGCACTTCACTTGGATTAGCTCATTTAATCTTCATGGTGGGTACTGTTAATTTGCATTTTACAGATAAGGAAACTGAGTCTCAGAAGAGTATGAAAAAGTTCCCCAAGTTCATGCTTGCCTAAGGACTGGAAGGCACCTGACTGTCAACCATTCTTTTGCCCATGGAATCTGGTGTGTGGCTGTGTGGGGGAGGTGGGCAGGAGGAAGAGTCTGAGAGAGGACTGAAGAACAGTCTGAGGACCATATTCTTCTTGTTCTCCAAACAAGGGCCAGAGGCAAATGTGGCCATCTGGGGCTGTGGAGGGTCCTAGGGTTGAAAGAACGGTGGGGTGCAAGAGGTGACAGGGTGGGGTGCAAAACCTTGATGTAGGGAGTCTGTCTCCTTACTGGCAGAACAGATTGCACTCGAATTCGCCAGCCTCCAATGGGGAGAATTTCACTTTAAGTTTCTGAGTCTTGCCCGCGGGCACGATGCCGGAGGAGGGCTCCACAGAGAACAGTGGTGTGGGCATCTCAGTCCAGGCCTCCGTGGTGCTGTCCAGGGTGCTGCCCGTGTGCAGTGTGCCCTGGCTAAGCTGAAGTTTTTGACTGGAGCCTGGGGGCAGACAGAGAACCAGTGAGATACTCTGCATTTGCAGTGGAAGGGCAGGGAGAGGGCAATCCACTCACAGGTCGCTGAGGACCCTTAGATATATGTAAGCAGGCAGATTTAACTTGGGGGCCTTGAGGTAAAGAATTCCTGCATTACTCACAGGAGACTCGTGAGAAATATTTCTATTCATTCCATCAAGTTCTCAATGCCACAAGACCTCTGTCTGCTTCTCCTTAACCATTCAGGAGGCCTTGGAGGAGTATCCGCTCACTATGAACAAGGTTCTTAGTCTACAAACTGGGGACGTGGTTCAAGTCCAGGTTTTATGTCATCACATTCACCTTGGGATTCTGGCATTGCAAAGCTGACAGCCTTGGTGGTCTCTTCTGAGACACAGTTGAATTCCAGCTGCACACTTCCTGAATTAACCAAGTCGAGCCTGTGATAGATCAAAGATCAGACAGGTGGGAGAAAGGCAACACAGATATTTTTGTCCTTCTCTGTTCATCATCTATATGACTACTTTACCTTTTTTTCTTTAATTCAAGTAACTTTGTGTCTTAAGGACATCTACCAAAGACACATTTTAAACAATTTTATCTGAAACCATGCCTTTACATACTGGTTAAAACTTCCTTTAAAATACATGGAATATACATACATATGTTGATAGTGAAACTACCCAAATGGTTAGCACTTAACGCCATCTTGCACACCACCAGCACCCGAGGCAAAGGGCTCTCAGAATGCATCAATGTAGCCCTGAAAAGTTCCTATGATTTCACCTTCATGGGGCATAAATTCCGCATCCCCTTCCAGCCTAAATCATTTCCCACCAGAAAAAAATATTTGTGGTCAGAGGTCATCTGACCCCTGACTAAGATGCTGAGACACAGACTATGAATTTCTGAGCACCGGTCTTTACCCTAAAGAAAGTTTTTATAAGGTGTTGAAACACTGGTGGCACAGAATACCTTTCAAACTAAGGCTTTTTGGTTTGGGCCAGGGTTGAAAACCTTGTTCATAAAGAGCCAGAGTATAAGTTTTTCTGGTTTTGCATGACATGTGGTCTCTGTGGCGATGACTCGCACCACTGACGTAGTGAGAGGCAGCCAGAAACATAAAAAGGAATGGGCATGGCTGTGGGCCGACAATGTTTTATTTGCAAAAACAGGAACTTGGCTGGATTTGGTCCATGGGCTATCATTTGCTGACCCCTGCTCCAGGTGGTCCCAAATCCTGCCTTACAGCTTTGGTTCTATAAGATTGAGAGAACACTGAGAAAGTGAATTACGAATTTTTATAAAGTAGAAATGTCAGTGGTCTACATTTTTGTGTTTGCATTTTTGTCTCCTCTTGGTCTATCTTTGCCTATGTTGCTCTCTCTCTACTCAAAGACCCTTGTCCCCTTACTTTTTCATCTGGCTACTGGTTATTTATAATCCAAAATTCAACTGGGGCACTACTTTGTCTCCCTGTACACACAGGATACCACCCATTTTATCCATTTCCCATTTTATCCATTTCCCAATCGCCCACCTCCAGACCACAAGCTCCCAGAGAGAAGAACCTGTGACATGGCCAGGCCCCTGCACCGAAGGGTGGTTGAAGGGATACTGTAACCCTTTCCCCTTCTCCAGGGACAATTTTGACTTTGAATGAATGTTCAGATTCTGTTTCCCTGGAAATCTGGAAAAAATGTCAGCTGTATCATTAGATAACATTGTTTATAGTAAAAATGACCCTTGATTAGCAAATTGCATTTGGTCTGGGAGGAATGATGATAACCTGGTGGGAAGCTACAGCTTTGGGGTTTTCAGAGTGGAGTGACTCTTGTGCCTGGACAAGCTCCCTGCAGGAAGCTATACCTGTGCCTACACCTATGGTGTGGTTATGAGAAATATTGGTTTTTGTTGGCCATGGACTTCTAAGCTAAGGTGGACTCCATCCCTGTAGGTGTGGCCATTGTGTGAGCCATCACCAGTGAGGAGGGTGGGGGTTATGGGAACAGTTCCTGCGTCGTGCTGTGGACTGCATCAAAGTCTGTCCATTGAAGCAGATGGACTGATGCCACCCTCCTGGAAGACTGTGTTTCCTGGTCTAATCTTGACTTCAAGTGTGAACTCCAATAACTTTATGGGTCTGATGTTTCATGGGTGTCACAAAGACACTGTGGTGCGTGCCTGGTACATGCTATAGATGACACTGAGTGACTGATGAAGGAGTGAGTGAGTGATGACACGACAGCTTTTCTGATGAGAGTTGGGACTCACTCAAACACTCGGGTCTGGTAGACCATGGTTTCTTTAAAGTGCACATCTCTTGTTTGGCACTGGTATGAAGCAAAATTCACATTGGCACTGATCTGAAGCTGCAGGTCTTGGTAGTTTTCTTCCAGTACTGAATGGGCTGGTTCAGGATCCGTCTCTATCACCTGTAATAAAGACAGAGGCAGCTGAGCACTCAGTGATGCAGAGCCATCTGGCTCACAGAAATATTGGAGGGACAACACAGGGCTTTCTTTCACGTGTGTACATGGGCACCAATCCACAAACTCAAGTTCTAGAATAAATGATCAAGGCAAATCTAAAAGGACTCATAAGTGGAGAAAGGCACTCATAAGGAAGAAAGGCACTAGTGAGAATTACTGAGAGCATTAAGACTGCATAGGCATGAGCTTTGATTTGTTATCTCGTTTAACAAACAATTCTAACAGACTTGTTTCCTGGCTTCCCAGCTCTCATAAATGAAAAGCAAAAATATTAGAAGCAAGGGACAAAATAATGGAAAAGATACTTAGACATGTTTCATGGTCAGATAGTCTTCAAAGAAGGTAGAAAAAAAAAAGGAAACACCAAATATAGGGATGGATATTAATGAAGTCAAAGGTAAATCTAAAACAGAGAGGACCAGCAAAGCAAAAGCGGTTTGTTTGAAAAAATTTTTAAAAATTGTGATAAGACTGATCAAAAAGAAAGAGAGAGAATACAAATAGCCCATATCAGAAATGAAAAGGGAGACATCGGGCCTCCCTGGTGGCGCAGTGATTGAGCGCTGGGTTGCGAAGCTGCCCGTAGCCTCTACAGTGCCCGTTTGATCCCCAGCCACTGGGCGAGGGTCCCACATGGCGTGCAGACCTCTCCTGCCGCCCACTGCTCCCCTCAGCAGTGTACTTCCTTGTTCTGTTTCCCGCTCTGGCTCTGTTGAAATCTCTCACCCTCCCACGCTTCTGACTGTACCCAGTGTTTGTATACATAAATAAATAAATAAATCTTAAAAAAAAAAAAAAAGAAAAGGGAGACATCACCACACACCCTACGTATTTAAACAGACAAGAACATATTGTGGTAATTGCATGAAAATGCATATGAAAGCTTAGTTGAAGGGCCAGATTAGAAAAATAATGTAATAAAATGGACTCAAAAACAAATTAAAAAAATCTGGAGAGTCTTACTACTATTAAAGAAACTGAGTAGTAGTAAAAAAAAAATCTCAGAAGACCTTAAAACACAGAGGTATACCCTCTTAATGGAAAAGACAAGTTAATATTATAAAATCGAGACAATTCTTCCTAAGTTGACTTAAAAATGCAATCCAATTTCAATCAAATTTCCATCATAGAGCCACCCACATGGCACGGCAGACCTCTCCTGTCTCGCCCTCTGCTCCCCACAGCAGTGTATTTCAGTCAGTCTGCCTGTTCTGTTCCCCGCTCCATCTCTGATGACTCCTCTGACCACCCCACTTCTGGCCTGTATCCCACTTCTTGTATGCAGAAATAAATAATAAAATCTTAAAAAAAAATCAAACAAAATGCCTTTTAGAATGCCCAGGTTAAAAACTAAACAAAAACCAAAGATCAAGGGAATGAGCAAACAAATTCAGCAGACTGATGACCACTAGTAGGGGGCTGGTAATGGAGTGGCTGAGAACCACATAGGCCAGCCACAGGGGGGGTGTGGGTTCATCTCTGGTATATTATTAAAAAGAAACCAAGCAAGGGGAAAAAGATGCATGGAATGAAGATGAGATCCTGTTTTGAACAAAAGGTTATAATGACTCTAATTCTGGACACGAGGGGAAAAGGGAACCATTAAAAGACCCACTGTGACATACCTGAAGAATAAAAAGGTGGGAGGACTAGCTCAATTAGCTATCAAGCCTTGCACCTCTCCCGATTAAGAAGCGTGGTAGGACGTGTAGAAAGTGCTGCAGGTGGTGTGCCTGCAAGTTTAGTCTGTTGCTTTTGAAAGCAAAGTCAAGGAGAATTAGAACTTTTTTTTTTCCCTTGAAAGAAGAGGATGATGAGACACTGAACTTGAGAGGCATCTAAGCCTGGTGGGTCTATACTTGGTGCCTCCTACTCACTTTTCGTTTCGTAGTGAAGGTCCCGGGTGTGTTTTTGGGCATGTCCACCCATTTGACAGTGCGCATGCGGTCATCCCAGTCAGGGACCTGGTCTGTGGGGACCTGAAACATGATCTTGGAGAGTCTGCACTTGACCCACATCTTCTTCAGGCTGATGGGCGTATCTGACTTCAAGGTCACAACTGTGTCTTTAGAACAGCCGGGGTGGAGGTGGCCCACCTGGGGAAGAACTTGGGTTTATTTTTGGGAATAAATCATGAGGATTCTGATACCTGATTGTGACATTTTAGAGAAGGGATAGAACCAAGTTTTGGCAAAAGCACCTCATTCAAGCCTGTATATGTACACTTCCTTAATCATGTACAAGAGGCCTTTAGAAAGATCAACATATAAACAATAGCTAATATTTATCAAGCTGTTGCCCCAGTTGGGCACTATTCTAAACCTTTATACAATTTTATGAATCCCTACAACAACCCTACCTAACATAAAGCTATCGCAGCTATTTGGTAGACAAGGGAAAGCGTAACTTGCTCAAGGCCAGACCACTAATGGTAGAGGAGTTGGATTCAAACCCAGACCGTGTGGCCCCAGACTCCACCCTCTTAACCTCTGGCCCCCACCCGTGCTTCTGAATTAACAGGATCTGCACAAGTTAGGATGGATGTACATGATACATTAGCAGTTCTCAGAGTGTGATCTGGTGACTCTGGGGGTCCCTAATGCTTTTTTGAGAACGACAAGGTCAATTTATTATTTTCATCATAACAAACGTTATTTGTCTTTTTCACTTTTATTTTTGAATGCATATACAAGGTTACAGGAAATGTGATATTGCATCAGAGTGAATGCAGAAGCAAATACGGGAATTCAGTTGTCTTCTATTAAGTCAGTGCTTAAAGAGATTTGTGAAAATATAAAGTAATGCTATTAGTTTGTGTTTTGGAAAATAGGGCCATGCCCATAAAAATATGGTATTTATATTACATGTGATGGGTTTATTATTCTATTTTATAATGAATGAATTCATATTTTTAAGCAATATCAGTTTTCATTTCTAGTATGTTAAATATTGGTAGACATAATCCACAGGAAGAAAAGCTGTTTGGGATCCTCAGTCATGTGTAAAGAAGTCTTGAGACCCCAAAATTTGAGATTTGTGAGGGACAGTAGAGATACAGGAAATCCAATCTATTCTGTAGGATAAAGTCATTTATGATTTAACAGACATATACTCACATGTCATATGTAATAAGAATACATGTGACAAATAGAATATATTATATACGTGAATATACATGTGTGAGAATATATATGAGTATACATGTATGATAAATGTTTGATGTTTCTGACAGATAAAAACTCTCTCCCTTCCGGAAAGTGAAGAAAGTTTAATATTTCCTAAGGCTCAAATTGTGTGTGTGTGTGTGTGTGTGCGCGCGCGTGCGTGCGCGTGCACATGCGCATAAATGGACTAGAAGGCAGTCATCTATTCATCTCTGCTTACTTTGACTAATACTTTACATCCTTCCAGGAAACAAAACCTCTTCCTGATAGCACTAAAAAATGCTATCAGGTGACAAAGCCGGGTCCCGAACCCTCTTGTTCCATCCCCTCAGAGTTTCATGCTTGAACACTCAATGGCTGAAACAGAGCTGGAGACAGTGAGCACATCTGGGAGTCCTGGGGTTCTGGGTACTCAGAAGCAAACAGTCTATAAAAGTAACTAGAGGCTAGAACCTGCCTCCATGTAGGCCTGGGTCTCTTATCAGGTCAAGTTTTGACCAGCAAGGCATACAATGTACATTGAGAGGTGCTAAAAGAAAGGATTAGAAAATTCAGGTTCAAAAAATGTTAAGTAGGTTTTAATAGGCTGAAGGGCACTGGGAATCTTTAAGAGAAAGATGTGAGCTGCAGCATTTTCTATATCACAGTTGTCCACAGAATCCACCCGCTTACCTTTCAATGGACGACTATTGCAGGACAAATGCTCTAAAGAACACATACCTCGGGGTACATGGGTCCACACTCTAGGATCGGGTGACTGGGACCTGTTTCACCCACGCAGGGCTGCATAGAATCAGCCTAGCTACAGCCCTGGCAGACCTTATTTTCTGTTCTTAGACCAGGGGACATAAATAGCGCCCTCCAGCACAGATGACACCTGGGCTGCTGCTTAGCTGGTGATCCAGCCATCCCATTCCATGCAGCCAGGGACTGAAATGACAATCAAACTGAGGTCGCTTTAGGCTTAAGGGAGTCCAGAAAACACTGAATGGCTTTCACTTACCTGTGGGGAGAAAAAAACTGTCGCTAAAAGGGGCCATTCAAATCGAATCACATTTGCTTGGCTGTGATTAGTGAGTGTGAAGCTCATATTGTAGCTGTTTCCAACGTGACAGTCTCCAAAGTTGATGTGGTCCACCATGGAAGCTAGGGGACAGAGAAGAAGGTGGTCAGTCCTTTCGGCCTCCTCCTAGGGCTGCTTTCCTGAGGAGGCAGCACTTGATACATATGGTATCTCAACTTTGGGCGACCCCTCCCTCCTTGGGTGGTTTTATTGGAAAAGCCTGGAGTCCCAGAGCAGTCAGTTTTCACTCCTAGGGGAATCTACTTTTCTTTTTCCCCTCCCTCCCTCCCTCCCTCCCTCCCTCCCTCCCTCCCTCCCTTGCCCTTACTTCCAAGCAAACTCCATTTCTTTACTGAAACAGTACTATTAAGAGTGAAATAAAATCTAGGAGTCCCCATTATGCTTGAATTACAGATAATCAATGAGTAATTTTTAGTATAAGGATGCCCTATGCAGTATTTTGGGACACATGTAAATAAAAAAATTATTCATCATTTATTATTCTGACTTTCTAAATCTGGCCATCCCATTATAAATCTGAAGTCTGATTTCTGCACTGGGGCTCATTGCTGGCTTCTGCTTTGACCCCTTACAAAGTATCAATGCAAAGGGGTGGGGGGGAGTGTGAACTCCAGAGATTTGAGGCATGCAGATTGAACCCATGTTGCAGGGGAGCCCAATGCTACATTACAGGCCTATAATTAAGCTCCTACAAGAACTGTAAAACTGTGTTTAAAACTCATTCCAGTAAGTCAGAAGGAAAAAGAAAAATATTGGATGATTTCACTTATAGGAGGAAAATAGGGCAGCCAAATA
This sequence comes from Talpa europaea, assembly GCF_964194135.1. Lineage (NCBI taxonomy): Eukaryota > Metazoa > Chordata > Mammalia > Eulipotyphla > Talpidae > Talpa > Talpa europaea. The sequence continues at coordinate 11,120,679 of NC_140084.1, read as the reverse complement.
AGACATCAGGGGGAAAAATAATAACAATACAAAATACAACATAAAAAAACAAAAACAGACAATGATAAACCAGAGACATCCTGCAGGGGAGGAGGAGGGAGAGGAATCAGAAGGAAGGAGGGAAGAGCCCAGGGGACCGTGGTGATGGTGCACAGGTACACTGGTAAAGGAAATTCTATGGGGACTACACCTGGTGGGGGGAAGCAAATATTGTTTAAAAATGAACAATGATGTAAAAAATATATAAATAAAAAGAAAATTAAAAACAATAACAACAAACAAACAAAAAATTAAAACTCATTCCACACAAGTAAGAGCCACACAGAGTGTGTAACAAAGACTTTTTGGTAACGATGAAGTGAACTTTCTCCTGCCCCCAAGAATACAGCTAAGCAAAAGGAGCCGCCACGCTTGATAAGCCGCCACGCTTGATAAGGGCAGAGCAGCATGTCTTGAGTTGAATACACACAGAGATCACTCAGTTCTGAGTCAGGTCTGAAGTGTTGGGCTGGGGTCTGGAACTCCCAGTTCCAGGGAGCCCCCGGGTGACGCCAGTGCTGCAGGTTCTCAGTGCATCGAGAAGGGAGGCCGTGGCAAAGGGATACTCCAGAGCTGGCACACACCTGCACACCTCCCAGTCACCAGCCACCATTTCTGTTAGAATGTCTAGGACTCATGGCTCAGATGAAACAGATAACGGCAACACAAGCCAGCACCAAGGTCTAGACAGGGAAAACTACAGAGAGACATACATTCACTTGTCAGCTACACGGGGATTTGAATTTTTACTTTCACTTATCAGCTAAAGCGGAATTTGAGTTTAAATAGTAAACTCCCAAGGACAGAGACTCATGTCATAGAACTTGTAACTCCAGCGGAAGGCTTGGTACATGCACACTGAGCCTCAATAAATGTTCCAAGGGGGAACATTCAAGTGAGTGTGGTTCTGAGACGGGCGGGAAGGAGCGTACAGCCATGAGGAAGAGATTCCTTCTGAAATTCCCAGAAGCTAGCTGAGCTGTTATTTAAATTCCACTTTTGGTTAACATGACCCAAGTGCCAAGGGCTGCCCACATCTCACTGCCTCTTCTCCCACCTGCCACCAGGTCTTCCATGTTGCCTTCCTCTGAGGCCTCAGTGACATCTGGGATCTCCTGGCTGGTAGCCGCCACCAGCCCGTGGATGTTGTCCAAGGTGATCTCGTCCTCATAGCCCTCTCCCACCATGTGGATGAATGTCTCCTCGTACTGGTTGTTGATCACAGACAAGTGGATGATGCCCATCACTCTCCCAACCTTCTGGGGGTGGAAAAGGACATCAAACTCAGCTGTGGCTCCAGGTGAAACCACCAGGGAGGCTGTGTGAGCTTTCTTGGCTGCAAAGAGAAGAGAGAAGACACAATTTAGAACCAGTTGGGAAGAACATGATCTATGAAGACCCGGACCCAAGGGAAAGTACCCCTCACGTGGGAATGAGCCTGCCTACAGGGACCACTGGTGAAGAGACTGAGCACCCTACTTGGGGTAGACTCCCTAACAACATGGCTACTGAGACCCACTGCCTTCTAGAAGCCACCCTCCCTGACTTACCTTTTGCCTCAGGGTTGTTTTCCTCTATGATGTAGATGTAGGAGGTGGTCGGCGTCCCTTTCAAGGAGAAGACTCCTAGTTCGTCCTGCAAGTCAACGTGGAGCTGGCGGGAGGAAAGCAGGGTTGAGTGATAGGTTTATTAAGTCACCTGAGAGTTTGAGTCCTGAGAGATACTGTGCTGCTGGGAAGTAGCCCACAAGTTACTGCCCCTAATGCTCACTTTTGGAATTTCTTATTAAGAGGGAGATATAAATATTAGACCTGGTAAGAAAACAAGAAAATTGAGTCCAGCCCTTGTGGTCCCAAGGAGGAACTGGGAGCCCTGCTTTCCAGAGCACCCAGCTAAATAGTGTCAAAATGGGGTGAGGCCAAGGCTTCTGTCATTGACAGGAGTTGTAAAATATACACTGATTAATAAAGTGGTAATGGATACTTGTTATTCTATGAAGGTTTTCATGAATGTGAATTCCTAAAATCCAGTATCTCCAAGGTACTAATTGCATTAGTTGCCTGATAATGTCATCAAGCAAGATAAAAGGATCAACCAACTAAGAGGAAAAAAATCAAGGTGGGCCTCCAGGGGATGTTTTCTAACCCACAGGAAGCCATCCATCTATCTAATGGATTAAAAAAAAAAAAAACTAGCCATGTATCTGATTTTGGGTATTCAGAATTTGGGAAATCAGCAGACATTTTTCGAAGACTGGCACTATCATGAACAAGACTGAACTATATAAAAAATGAGGCACAAAGAAGGAAGAGGTACTGACATCACACAGAAGCTTCTGAGATTTAAAAAAATTATATATTTAGAAATGACCTTCATAAGGAACTATATGAAAAAATAATGACATCAAAGAAGATCTAAGTAAATGGGTGGGAATTCTAAATGCTACTCCTGTGGGGAGACTAAATACTCTAAAAGTAGAAATCTTTCCTCCAAATTCATAGGTTTCCCAAAGGAATTAAATTTTTTTTTTTTTTGCATAGAAGAACTAGGATATAGGCCAGAGGTGTGGAGGGTGAGAGGATTCACCAGATACAGAGTGGGGAGCAGAACAGGCAGATTGACTGAAATAACATTTCTGAGCCGAGCAGCGGGCGAGACAGAGAGGTCTGCTTCTGCCATAAGTGGGTCAGCTCCCTGGCTGGGGATTCAACTCAGGCCATTGTGGTGATAGCACTGAGACTTAATCCCTGGGCCACCAGGGAGACCAGCAATGGAATTTTTTGAGGAACATTACAAAATGACATCTAAGTTTCATCTGAGAGTCTAGACATGCGAAATTGTTAAGAAAATTTAGAAAAATGGGGAGTGGGTAGGAATTTACTGAACTTGATGCTAAAACATTTTATAAATCCATGATAATGGTAGTAATGCAGAGTAATGCTTATATAATCAGAACTCAAGAGAACAAAATAATGCTAGATTAATAACATAAAAATTCTTAAGCGCATCACGGAGCTAAGAAGATAATGAAAAGTCAAGATCTGGGGGAAGATGGAAATCCAGAAAGGCCAGCCTAACTTTCTGGGCTGTATTAGACCTGGGGCATTTGCCAATCTGGAAGGTGGGGGATGGTCTCCTTGTGGTAAGGGGCCACAGTCCTGTGAAGGGTAGGGTGCCTTCCTTTTTCTGAACTATGTCCCAAAAGGTAGGCACCTTAAGAAAAAAGGTGAGGTACATAGAAACCAGCCCCTCTGAGGACAGCAATCCTGCTCCTGGTCATCTAAGGAGTTCAGAAACTCTCAAGCCCCCAAGCCAGTTTAAGGTGATCTGAGTTTCTAGGACCCCTAAGAGCTAGGCAGATGCAAATGAAGATTGTTTCTGAAGGAAAATCATCATACTTAGTCTAATTATTTCTTCAAATATAATACCCAATACATGGTTAAAAAAACAATCAGGCCCAGGAGAGAGAGGAAAACAGGGGCAAAATGGAGAAGTAGTAGCAGATATCAGAAATGTATTTTGGATAGAGACTTCAGAATTTGGAATTATCTGGCATGGAGAGCAAAATGGCTGGGATTCCTGAGTTCAAGAAATAAAAGCTAAGTCTGATCATTTCAGCCTGAAACTAGAAATCACAAAAACTGGTAACACATGTCTAAAAAAAATGATCTAACAGAAATTCTAGAATTGAAAGATATAAGAGCTTAATAACTTAATGCAAGGTTTAACAGAATAGATACAAAGGGAGAGCTAATGAATTGAAGGTATGTCAAAAGAATTATGTGGAGGGCCTCCCCGGTGGCGCAGCAGTTGAACACTGGGTTGTGAAGCTGCCCGCAGCCTCTGCAGCGCCGGTTTGATCCCCGGCCACCGGCGAGGGTCCCACATGGCGCGCAAATCTCTCCTGCCGCCTGCTGCTCCCCTCAGCAGTGTATCGTCAGTCTGCGTGTTCTGTTTCCTGCTCTGGCTCTGGTGAATTCTCTCACCCTCCCGTGCTTCTGACTGTACCCAGTGCTTGTATAAATAAATAAATAAATCTTAAAAAAAAAAGAATTTTATGGAGAAGCCCAGAGAAAAATCACTGGAAAACACAGAGGTTGTGAGACTCAGAGGATATAGTGGGAAGGTTTCCATGTATTGGGCTTCCCAGAGGAGAGATGAGACAGGATGGATGATTTAAGACATCCCCTGCAGGATTAGGACGCCCGGTAAATTCCATGAAGGATACACTAAAAGAAATCCACACCTAGAGGCATCATAGTGAAACAAAATGCAAAATACAACAGAAAGCAAAATGCAAAATACAAAGTGACAGGGAGAGGAAAGATTCCTAAAAACAACACTGTGGGCTTATAGCCAATAAATATCTCAGCAGTAACCATGGAAACCAGAATACACTGGAATAATAACCTCCTGCCAATCCAGAGTTCTATAGTCAGTAAAAATTACATTGAAAATGTTGGCGAAACGAAAGTTTTCAAAGAAAAATGGAGAGATTTCATCACAAGCAGATCCACATTAAGGAAATACTAAAGAATACTCTTTGGAACTTAGGAAAAGGACCTCAGGTGGAAAGTTGGAGATGCAAGAATGAAGACTGATAAGGATGTTAATGATGTGGGGAAATATAATGAGTCTTAACTGTATAAATGACAACATGATAGTTATAGGGTTGTGTAGGGTTTATAGCATTTATAAACAATCCAAAGTGCTCTACAAGTTGCCTCCTTATTCTACCCTTCTATTTTTACCTCTCTTCTCTCATCTCCCTATACCTGTGGTCTCATGCCGCTGGGTGCTTGTATCTTACACACTACTGGCTTCTAATCCTTTGTCTTTGCGGCTTTCTCTCCCATTGGGGTGCACTCACTGGTATGCCCACTTACTGAAACCCAGCGACCCTTCAATGCCTAAGTCAAGTGTCATTTTACAGTGACTTCTTCTTTGAGCTCCTAAAAAGGCATAGATCACTTCCAACAATCCCACTGTCCTTTATTAACGCACAACTTACCACTTTTTATTTTTTTGCAAAATTAAAAATGTAATTTAATCATTGAAACAAAAGGTCCTTCAGAAGTTGTATCTCCCCTAGTGAGGTTTATTTTATTACTTTTTTTCTCATGAATAGTGCAATATTACTGAAAATAGCGCAGGAATAAGGAGGATAATAAGGACACCCGTAAATTAGCCCTCGGTGTGGGGTCTACCCAGGACGCTGCCTTGTGCGGTGATTACCAGTCACCTGTGCCTGTTGACACTCTCATGCTCCTCGGGGATAGGGACCAGGCCTGACACCCTCGGCACGGCCCACGTCTTACACAGGCTGATATATGAGAAACAGCGAAGAAGCAGCCCTCATGCATTAGGGGCAGCAGGGCCCCAATGTCAGAGTCTGACTCTGAGTGAATCTTCTCCCTCCACGCCCAGTCCTGCCCTCCAGCTACCTGGGCGGGGATGGTGCCGCTGTTCTTGAGCACGAGGGGCAGTTTATCTGAGTGACCCAGTAGAAGCTTCTTAAAGAGGATCATGGGGTTTCCCTGCTGGTCACGGAGAATTGGCCGCACAATGGTCACTCGAGGGAGGTTCCCCTCGCCCACAATATCAAACACCAGGTTTCGGTTCTTGGCCAGGTTGCTGCAGGGAACAGGAAGATGGAGGCTGTCAGCCCTGGCGACAGGAATCACACCGCACGGGAGTGGGGCGGCAGCCGGCCGAGGGAGGCCCTGCTGGGGAGCCGTACCTGGGCAACCCGTCCAGCGTGGCCTCAAAGATGCACTGGTAGTTCTGCATGGTCTGCGGGGTGAATGACACTGTGGTGAAGGCGTGTGCGCGGCTGGGGACACATATCTTGTTGGGCTCCACGTCAAAGATGTCAGTGATTCGGGCATACACCTGGAGGCGGGGAGCGGGCTGTAGGTGCTGCTTCTACATGGGGTTTGCTGCTTAGCTTTATCTCCTGCTGTGACCTCCCCCTTCGCCAAGCTCTGTAGACATGCCTTGTTGTTGCCTGCATAGCTGTGTCCTGGGAAGGAGAGGCCTAGATAACTTGGATCTTCCCCTGAGCAGTAACTGGCTGGATTTGGCTACACCTGTGACCTTTGACATGAACAGATGTACTGAACTAGGTCTCAGATAGCTCCCTCTTTCTCTCCTCCGTCCCCTGCCATCAAGGTGCCCAGAGATCACCTAGTTGTTGATGTGGATCTGAACTTGATGCCATAATGACAATGGAACCTCAGAGGTACCATGAGTGAGAGACAAATGGAGGAGGGACAGAGACTCTTCTGAAAGCTGATGGCAGTCAGCACGGGCAGTCCCTGTGCCCCAGAGCTCTGGTTACCTGGTGCCTTCCCAGCTGTCTGCAGCCTCTGGTGCATTGTGTGGGCTACCTGTGCGGGTTTCTGCTCCTTGCAACAGGAGCTTCATCTAGAACAGTCTCCACAGCACTTCACCTGGTTCCAGCCTGCAGCAGTGTTTTGGGAAGACCCCAGGGACTGTGGGGACCCCTGTCATGGTCCTGAGAGATTTTTCATTCTCCTGGGAGGTAGGCAGGATTCCAGACTGACTGGTCCCTCTGTTCTTAAGCAGAGGACACTCAGGGCTCTTTGGTCTTTCCAAGGGACTGCCTGCAAGTTAGTGGGGAGGAGGATGTGGCATCTACAAATCCACTGTTGAAAATCCATCTTGCTTTAGAAACCAGGCTTGATCACTGTGTTTTCAGCACAGAATAGAGAGGAAACTGCCCCTTCAGGTCACAAAGATGGTCAGAGAGTAAGGACTGCACATCACTAGGAGGCCATAGAAAGGACCAGGTGGTCCCCCAAAAGCGCCACCCTGCGTTGGCAGTGCCGGGGAATGCACACTCTCTCATGCCAGCCGCTTCAGCCTTCTCTCGGGGATCTGCCCTCCACCATCAGCCCAAGCAGGGCTGGCTTTCTCTGGGACACAAGGATTGCCTGGCCAAGATTCCACCCTTGGGCAGACTAGGCAGCATTTGTCGCACATCTGATTGGAAATTGAGGGGGAGCGATGCTGCCTGACTGAGCCCTCTCTCTGTTTCCCAAACTTCCATTTCAGTGTGAAAAAAAAATCTCAATGGGCCTGACTCGAGGGGAAGGCAGTTTCGTGTTGGGCACTTATATTTTATAGTCAGCGGATGAAGCTTACCGAAAGTCTAGCCCCATATCCCTAGGCCCTGGGGCCCAGGGGAAGGATTTAGCTTTTTGGAGCCTCAATTCCCCTAACTGGATGCTGGGGATAATAATAAAAAGCTTGACGATACAAACTTGTGAGGGTGAAATGAAGCGATAAAGGCAGATTATTGAGCACAGTGTCTGGCAAACAGCTGGAGCTCAATAAATGCACATCACTTCACCTCACTTGTCTTTTGACAGCCCCCAAAATGTCCTTATCAGGCAAATGCAAACCATGAGGCAGCTGCCTGGCTGGCACTTGCTTGCTCCCCCACAATGCTTGCCCACAGTGGGTGTTTGTGCAAGAGTGGGTTGCTTTGGTGTGTCCCCAGGTACCCAGGAGGGACCCCCCTTTGGTGCCAATGCATAACCTTGGTCCTGGGGAAACCACCCAGTCACCTCACAGAACTTCCAGCAGGCCCTGGAGTCAGGTTGTGCCCTCTCATTCGGAGACGTGGCAGAGGCGGGTACTCCCTGGGACCTCGGCAGCCTGGGGCCCACTCTGCCACTTACCTTGCTGGAGACCGGCTTTACCGCGATGCTCACATCACAGGAGATCTTCCCCTGGTTGCAGATCTTGAAGCGAGCCTTGGCCAGGTGGCCCACCAGGACGTTGCAGAAGATGAACTTGTTCTCATCTTCCACAAACAGCCCCACAGTCTCCGTGGTCTGCAGGATGTGGAGCAGGTTGGAGCTGTGACATATCTGATGCTCCTCAAAGATCAAGGCATTGTTGTCTGTCACGAAGGCTGGGGGTGGAGGGGAGGGTGCTGAGGCGAAGGCTGGCAGCCCGACTCCTGCCCTCTGTCACCCCTGACTGGGAGGTCTGGGCTCTGACTGAGCACAATCACAGGGACAGAGGGAGGGAATTCACACTAAGGGGTGATGGCTAAGGGACAAATTCTGCCCCTCTGCCTCTTGGGCACTGCTCCTGCATGTCCCCAGGCCCTTGCCATCTTTCTCTCCCCATGGTGAGGGGTTGGGAGGGAAGGAGGCATTTGGTCCACTTTGCTGGAGGCTGTCTGGAGTCACTGCAAAGGGGGATATCTCTGGAACGCGGCTGCACTCGGGCTGGGCTGCAGTAAAAGTTCTCCCAATTAGTGACCAAGGTTCTCAGTGTGTTGCCCCCGGGAGGGGGCCATCCAAGGGCAGGATTCTCTTGCTGGGCCCCCAGGCATGGCCCATCTCACCATGACTCCCAGGTAACAATATTCATCTGAGAATCCTGGACCAAACTTGGGAAGTCTAGGATCTAAAGCTGCACACTCCTAGGTGTCAGGCCTCCTAAGTCTTTTAGGAAAAATATGGCTGAAGACACTAGATGTTCTAGGGTCCCAGAGGAAACAGCCCAGCCCTGCCTGCTAGACACTCGCCTGGGAGCAACATTACGGAGGAAGGGCTTTGAAGGGTGGCTGTCCATTCTGAGTGCCCAGTACCTGGTAGACAGGCTTCAGCCAAAAGGGTGTAAGGAATGCCAGCAGGCTGGTCTCTGGGGTCTCGGTCAGAGATGTCGATAGCTATAAACTCCTCACACCTTCCCAAGGGGTCAGCCAAGCAGTCCACGGTGATGACCTGGAGTCCTCCAGGAGGGATGGAGCCAAACCCAGGGTACACGGTGAACATGCCATGGGTGAAGCGAGCCTGCAGGACAGGGTGGAGGGATGGAAGGCAGAGGGGATGGCAGAGTCTGAGCCTTTCCACCCGAGCTGGGAGGAGGTATGGCCTGAGATAGGTGGGACCTCTCCCCACGGGCTCTCTCTGGGGCTCAGTTCTCCTGGAAGCAGGGAGGGCCTGGGGTGGGCGGCGGTGGTGGAGGCTGCAGCGACAGGCCCTCCCAACTTCTTTCTAAGTATGTTCCTCCAGCCAATCATGATTGGGTCAGGGTTCCATTCTGGACAACACTCACCCAGATGGGTGCCTCCCAGCAGAGGGGAACAGAAGTGATTAAGATGATGGACACTGAGTCAGATACTCTTGGGCTTGAATTCTAGTCCCGCTGTGTATTAACCACTTGACTTTGAACAAATGCTTTCCCTGAGCCTCAGCTTATCCACAGAATGGGGCTAAAGCCCTTACCCAGTGAGCACTGGAGGTTTAAGTCAAAGAATGTGTGTGATGCACTTAGCATAGCACCTGGCACATAATTTGTGCTCAAAAATGGGGTGTTAGCATGAACTCCTCTGGTTCTTGGGAGCCTCTTTTTCTACCCTCCATATACCTGACATGTAACACTGTAGCTTGAGGTGTACAATGTGAAGATTTGCTGTATTCATTGCACAATGATGACAACAGGGTTAGTTAACACTTCCATCACCTCACACAACTACAATTTGTGTGTGTGTGTGTGTGTGTGTGTGTGTGTGATGGCGATGTTTAAGATCTATTCTTAGCAACTTAAAATATATTAACACAGTAATGGTAACTAGAATCACCATGCTGAATTTTAGATACCAGAACATATTTATTTTATAACTGGAAGTTTGCACTTTTTCACCAACATCTCCCTGTTCCTCTCCATCCCCAGATGCCTGGCAACCACTATTCTACTCTTTGTTTTATGAGTTTGACGCTTTCAGATTCCACATATAAGTGAGATCATGCAGCATTTGTCTTTCAATGTCTGATTATTTCACTTAGAGCAGTGCTCTCAATATCCATTATGTTGTCACAGCAAATGACAGGATTTCCTTCTTTTTAAAGATGAATAATATTCCATCAGTACGTATTATATAATTATATATAATTTTCTTTATTAATGGACACTTAGGTCATTTCCATGTCTTGGTTATTGTGACTAATGCTGTAGTAAACATGGGGGTACTTGCATCTTTGAGATAGTGATTTCATTTCCTTTGGATAAATACTCACTAGTGGGGTTGCTGAATTATATGGTAGCTCTATTTCTAATTTTTTGAAGAAGCCGCCTCACTATTTTCCATAGCGGTTGTATCACTTTACATTCCCACAAATGGTGCATAAAGGACTCCCTTTTCTCTACATCATCACTAACACTTATCTCTTGACTTTTTGATAATAGCCATTCTAATAGGTGTGAAGTGATAGCTCATCATGGTTTTTATTTACATTTCCCTGATGATTAGTGGTGTTTGTACGTCTTCTTTGGAAAAAAATGTCTATTTGGGTCCTCTTCTCATTTTAAAATCAGATTTTTGTTTTGCTATTCAGCTCTATGAGTTCCTTACATATTTTGCACATTAACCCCTCCTCTGATATATGTTTGGCAAATATTTTCTTCTATTTCATGGATTGTTGGTTGTTTCATTCCGTTGGTTGTTTCTTCTGTGTGTGAAAGTTTTGATTTTGATATAGTACCACTTGTTTATTTTTGCTTGTTCTTTTGATGTCATATCCAAAAAATCATTGCCATGACCGAGTTCAAAAAGCTTTTCCCCTATGTTTTCTTCTAGCATGTTTATAGTTACAGGGTAAGTCTTCATTTTGAGTTAATTTTTTTGGGTGGGGGTGTAAAATGAGGGTCCAATTTCATTTTTTTGCACATAATATCCAATTCACTAATTCCATGGAAACTTAGGCTCACCTTTGGCCTTTGCTAGCAGGGGTGGGATGGACCAGAGATGTTTCTATTGTCCTTGGCTGTAACAGAATAGTTATTATCTGAAAGTTTTCTGTCCTTTAGGCTGCTCTTTTCCTGGTCCCTTGGTTAATGGAAGCAGTCCTGTGTTGGGGATTTTAACTTGTGCCTGTTGATGTTTCTGGCTCCTGAGCACCCTATCTGGGCTAAATGAGGCAAAAAAGAAAACTCAGGGAAATCACATTGGGTCCCAAGGAACCCTGCTGGTATGATATTTTTTTAAAGATTTATTTATTTATTTATTTATTTATTTATACAAGCACTGGGTACATCTGCTGGTATGATTTTTAATTTCCACCTTTCAGTCTTCTATGCTTTATATATAACATCCAGGATTTTGGTTGTACAGATGTCCCTTGAGTTACTAGGGGTTATGTCCCAATAAACTCTAATAAATGTTTGACACTGAAAATTCATTTAATCTAACTAACCTATCAAACATCATAGCTCCTAGCCTACCTCAGAACATTAGCCTACAGTTGGTCAAAATCAACACAAAGTCTATTTTATAGCAGTGTTGACTACCTCATGCAACTTATTGAATACTGTACTGAAAGCGATGAGAAGAAAGGTTGCCTGGGTCCTCACCGTTAATGTAAGTAATGTCAAGCAAGTTGGGGCTGAAGAATATCTGAAACATTGACGTAAAAGTTGCTGAAAGATGGGGATGCTATAGCGATAGGGTCATCAACTTCTCTTTCCTGATGAGACTCAAGAGCAGGTGGTAAAGGGCACTGTAGAATATTGTTTACTCCCATGGGCATGTGACTGGAAGTGGTGGCTCTTGCCACTGTCCAGCATCTCTAGAGCATCATAACCATTATCCCTAGTTCCGAGACCAAGACTCAAAGTGTGATGTATGTTTTCTTGTGAATGTGCGTCGCTTTCACGCCATTGTAAAACTGGAAAATTGTTAAGTTGGGAAGTACGTGGAAGAAAAGATCAACTTCATTTTACTAGGGCAGAAGTCTTCAGATCTCCTTTTATTTAAATTCGTCTGGATGGGCTTCTCTTTTTTTTCTTTCTTTTTTTTTTTTAAAAAGATTTATTTATACAAGAACCGGAGTACAGGCCAGTACAGGCCAGAGGTGCAGGAGGGTGAGAGGATTCACCAGAGACAGAGTGGGGAACAGAGCAGGCAGACTGACGAAATACACTGTTGAGGGGAGCAGCAGGCAAGACAGGAGAGGTCTGCCTCTCCATGTGGGCATATCCGCGGCTGGCGGGGATCGAAATGGCACCGCAGAAGCTGTGGACAGCTTCACAGCGCAGCGCTCAACCGCCTGCACCACCAGGGAGGCCCTGGCCTTCTCTTTCTTATAAGCAAATGATTTTGAATTAAAATGCATATGGAGAGTTGAAATTTCATTTCAAAGTAATGGAGAGTCAACAAAAGTGTCTAAACAAAGGAAGGTATCAGAATTAGATGTCCCAACACCTTGATCTTAAAATGAAAACGATATTTCAATATGATGAATATTCCTACCAGAATAGAGTCAAATCCTTTTGTCCTAAGAAGGCATTCATTGTAAGAACTAGTAGGGGGCCTTCCTGGTGGCACAAGGGGTTAAGACGCAACCTATGAAGCTAGCCTCAGCCACTGCAGCACGGGTTCGATCCCCAGGCAGGGAGCTACCCATAAGGTATAGCACACCTCCTGACTTGCCCGCTGCTCCCCTCAGCAGTGTATTTCAGTCAATCTGCCTATTCTGCTCCCCACTCTGTCTCTGGTGAATCCTCTCCTCTCCCAAACCTCTGGCCTGTACCCCAGTTCTTGTATGCATAAATAAATAAATCTTTAAAAAAAGCTAGTAGGGAGGTGGCCTTACCAGGTTTCCGTGAACAAGAAGAGAGGTGCTCACCTGATTTGACATGTTAACATCTTTCGGAACAGCATCAGAAAACTTGGTTGCTTTGGATGTGCTACTCTTGTTGAAGCTATCGCTTTCCCGGGACCTTGGGTGTTTAATATGGGAGGTTCTGATGAGGAAGCAAGATCACACCTTCAGGCTGGGGTGGTGACAGTAACTTTCACCAAGAGTAACTCAGGAAGAAACAGATGAAGTGAACACACAGATCATCCACATGGACATTGAAGCAATAATAAAATTTTTCAAAAAAACAAGAGCCCTGGATCAGATGCCTTTACAAACGAGTTTTATCAAACTTTTAAAGAACTGAAACCCATCATACTCAAATTGTTTTTAAAAATACAAGAAGGAATCCTTTCTAATACATTTTGTGATATCAATATTATCCTAATACCAAAACCAAAACCAAGATAGCACGTGGAAAGAAATTCTAGACCAATATTTTTGATGAATATTGATGCAAAAATCTTCAAGAGTACTAACAAATCGATTCACCTGTACATCCTAAGAATTATATGCCATGATCTAGTGGGATTTATCCCGGAGCTGCAAGGATGGATGAGCAAACATCCTGAGAGCTTGGCGGTTACGAGGGAGGGGGTAGGAAAAGGGAAAAGCAGACTCAAGGGAAGGTGGTGGAGAAAAGCAAAAAAGATTTAGCTTTTTATGCATTGCTATGCAATATTTAAAAATTACATTTGTGGGGAATTATAATGAAAAAATAAATGAATGGAGGAGCACAGGGGACTGAGGTGATGGTGCACAGGTACACTGGTGAAGGAAACAATGGTGACTACACCTGAGGGGGTGGAGGGGAAGAAAATATTGTTTAAAAATGAAAAATGATGTAAGAAAATTAATAAAAAAATCCTAAAAAAATTAAGAAAAAAGAAATGAATTAATTTATTGAAAATTCTAGGTAAGGTGCCTTAGGGATTGGTAAAACTACATCTAATTTTCCAAAAAGTAGTATTATGATCATATAAAAGCCAAGAGCACTCAAAAAGGTAAACTGAGTGAACTGATGGTGAGCCAGAACAGAGTTATATAGTTGAAACAAGTTAGCTGTTGTCATAAAGGGTCCTTTCCATGGGGAGGAGGTAAAAACAATCCCAATAGACTAAGGCCTCGCCATGGTTTCTCCAGTCTACGTTTCCTGGGTACCCTTTGCTGTCCCCCATCTTGATTTCTGTAGTCTTTGATTTAGCCTGCTGTTGTAACAGTTCCTGAATGTTCTAAGAATGAGAGGACAAATGATCGACTTACTAGTAAATTTTGTAGCTTGTTAGAAGCACCAGGGCAAAATACACAACCCCAAGGAGATGACTTTACATTTGTTCAACTAAAGTGTCTCATATAGTTTACAGCAGTTAGAAAATGTATGACATCTGGGTCCAGAAGATGCAGGTTCAAAACTGAGATGTCCCGGTCATTTCCTGCATCATCTTTACAAACCTTAATGATCTCACCCACAAAAGGCGATCTGATGATTGGATGAATTTATACAAAATATGGAAAAGCTCTTTGTAAAATATAACCCAGGGGATGGTATGAGTTAAGTAAATACACATCTTACCCTTTCTTTTGATGAAGGGGGATCTCCCCTGTCAGCCTATAAAGGGCGAATTTGAAGTCAGTAACGCCTTGATTTTCTATGGTGAAGGTGGCACTTTTACGATAGCCCCAGATCAAGGCCCCAAAGTTGATGATGGAGGAGGGGCTGATGTTATATTTGGAGTATACAGCATTCACAGAAAACTTAATAGGGATGCTGGCAATAATTTCACCTGCTTCCGCCATGTTGGGCTCAATAATCTAGAAAGGAAGGAAGGACTGGGAAGTGTCGGCCACTGGCAGGACTCCAGAATCCCCATGACCGTCTACTTCAGTGCCTATTTTTATAACTGACATGAAGCCAAGTGCTTTACTTCATTCTCTTAATATTCCTGCATCAACACTAAGAAATACTAACAATGAACCCGTCTTTGCCTCCTTCCTATTTTCACTTGCTCAGACCTCTGCTGCGCTTGACCACTGAACTCAGCTTCCTTGCCTCTGACGGTTCCCAAGGACCAGGGCCATGTTCTTCTCTGGTGTCCCTAATTTCTAATGACTCTGCACACCTCCCACCTGACCTACCCATGCCTGCTAGTTGGGGACCAAACCCTGGTTTATCCTGATTGCCTCAGGCTAGTCCCTTTTTTCTCCCCTTGGGGCAGGGGTTAGACCACAGACTCTTCTTTTCCACAAGAGACCCATAGTTTGGCTGATAAGCCAGTCCCTCCCTTTGCGTTCTCCTACCTGACAGCGCAGAACTGGCTGGTGCTCGATCTTCACTTCTTTCTTTGCACGGAAGAACACTTGGATATTTGAGGGCTTGTCTGCTGATACCAGTGAGCCCTTCTTGGGTTGCACTGTGATCATGGAATTTAAGTTGGTATTTGAAAGCCCTACACAGTCCACAGAAAAGCTGAAAGACAAGAGTAAAAAGTCTGTTTAAAGTCACCGGATGGTCTCACTCATAGCAGGAATCTAGAAAACTTAAATAAGGGACCAGGAAAATGAATATAAGAAAGTGAAAATCAAAATCAACAAAAAACTATGAACCAGAGACACTTTTTGGGGGGTAGGGGGCGGGAGGGGAAGGATTGGGGTCAGAATGGGGCGTTTGCAATTGTATGGGGGAATATAAAAATAAAATTTATTATTTAAATAAATAAATAAATAAATAAATTAAAAAAAAAATAAAGTCATTTTCCAGGGAACTCAAGATACCAGATATGAGAGATGAGACTCTTTCCTGTCAAACGCCAGCATGTTTCTGACCTGCTTAATCCTAGCAGCTCTTTGTCCTCTGTGACCCCATGATCACGGAGTCCCCTTGAAGGGGTGTCCCAACAGGGACACTTGATGCTAAAGGACGAACTAAATGAAGTCATCTCTCCACCTTTCCTCTGTCGGTCATCTTCCCACCCCACCTCCTCTTCCCACTCAGTGACTGAATGTCACAACAGAGAGTAAGCAGTGCTGCAGAAGGCAGGAAGCTGGGGGCAGAAGCCAGGGAGCAGAGGCATTCAGAGAGGGAAGCGGTGGCCCGATAGGGGAGAGGTGAGGGGCCCCAGAGAGCAGCTGCCCCAAGAGAACAGCAACAGGTGCCGGGGGGCAGGCAGGAGCAATTAATTCAAGGTGAGGAAGGACACCTGGAGACGGTGTGGGGACCCACTGTCACCCCTCACTTGGGGAGACCTGGCCCCTCCTCTGCAGCATGCAGGCACCCTGGCTTCTTCACCTCCCTGCCATTCTGTCAACAACCCCTGGTCATCTGACCCAACCCAACTGTGTCCCATACCCAGAGGAGCAGAGCTAACAGTCCATCACCATCAGACACAAAACTCACAAATGGGAGTTTCCATTCAGCACTAATTCCAAAGTGATACTGGCTTTCTTCTAGATGTGTTTAGCTTTTATTTACATTTATTTTCATTTCCAGTTCTACCTAATGGTGACTTTGAGGTGGGACCGATTTCATTCCCGCATTCTTTTAGCTGAAATGAAATGATCATGAATAGAAGTCCACCGGGGAGATGTCCATTTATCCCCCCAGTTCTTCTAGAAGGATGATCTTTCATAAAAAGACTGCGAGCGAGGGCTGTGTGACCCTGCCTGAGTGAGGTGACCTCCTTCCTCCGCCCAAAGCTACCCTTTCTTCTTAGAGGAACCTCTTCTATTTAGCGTTTCATTTCCTGGAATGAACACAAGTTGGAGCTCTAGTCCAGGCTGCTATCTGGATTCTATAAAGCAGTGGCTCTCAAAATTAAGAAGGAAAATTGGAAAATCCTTTCCTCACCAGGAAATCTTAATGTGAAAAGCCAACTTATGAAACAGACAGGAGGTGAAGGTGGAGGCCACGTGCCTAGCCCCAGCATCTCTCAATCTCTGAGTCTCTGCTGGCATCTCCAGATTCTTGTACCCGCAAGGCCCCTCAGGCTGCCTGCAAAGTGACACTCCTGAGAACAGAGTGAAAACCTGCTTTCTTAGCAAATGGAATTCCATCCATTTGAAGTCAAGAGAGGCTAAAAGCAATAGATGTTCTGATGATTTCCTTGACTGATTTTGCTTTTGTCCCAGATAATACGCTTCTCCCCAGGAGAGGAAGTAGACGGCCATGGGCCTGGTGGGCGCTGGGTTACCTGAACACAATCTCATATTTCCCACGGTTCTTCAGCTGCAGGGGCTGCTTCACCTCCTCCATGACCTTGACAATCCCAAAATCGAGGCCTCCTTCAGCTCCTGCAGAGGCGGGGCGGGGTGGGAAGGGGTGAGTGGGCATGGGAGCCAGAAGCGGGATGACATCCCATTGAAGCTCACGTGGAAAACCCTTGGTGACAAGTTTGGAGAATTTCTTTTCTGAAAACTCTGGGGCTAGAAAACCCTTTTGTCGCGGAGTCTGAGCAAACAACAAACACTGCTCCTGCACCCAGTTCCACAGGGCGGCCTCCTCGGGCTTCTAGCCTGGGAGCACTGTTCTTCCTTCCATGTCTCCTCTTCACTAAACAGCCAGTATTTAAAAACATTTTGAATCACGTGAACACCATCAGGGTTGGGACAGCCCATGTCAGTCTGGACTGTTTTACGTAGTGTCATCTCACAAGTAATTCCCCACATAATTTAAAATGCCTCATAAATGTGAGGCTAAGGGGAGCATAATATACCATGATAAGGTGGTTTCATCATTTGCAATACTCTTCCTACAATAATAATATTCCATTACTGATAGGCATTTAGGTTATTGGCAAAATTCCATTATTATAAACAATGCTGCAGTAAATATCTTTGTCACAGGATTCATGACATCTAGGTAAGCATGTGCTCCAACATTTTATGATTCTGGTTGAGAAGCAGCCCTGCCAGGGAAAAGAGGGTTAGTGGAGAGCTGAATGCAACAGCGAGGACCTAACCTGGGTGTTCGGGCATTGTGGTGACCTCCTCATCCTCCAAAGAGGCTGTCCTGATCTCTGGAACTGTGGGTTCGCTACTTTACACGGCAAAGGGGAAGTAAGGTATCAGAGGAAGTTAAGACTGCCTTTCGCCTGACTTTAAAGCAGGGAGATCATCCTGGATTATCTGGGTGGGTCCAGTGTAATCCTAGGGGCCCTCACAAGCAGAAGAGACAGACAGAAGTGGGAGAACCAGGGAGATGGCCATGTCAGAGGACTTGACTCAGCATGGCGGGCTTTGAAGACAAAGGAAAGGGGCCAAAGAACATGTGTGGGTGGCTTCGAGAAGATGGAAGAGGCGTGAAAATGAATCCACCCACACCCAGAGTTTCCAGAACACTGCCCTTGATTTTAGCCCAGTGAGATCCATTTTGGATTTCTGATTTCAGAACTGCAAGGCAGTATATTTGTATTGTTTTGAGCCTGGTCATTTGTTAGGCATGATGGAAAACCCATACAGGCAGGGAGACCTACTGACTCTCAGGTGACTGCAGAAGAGAGCGCTGCGGACAGCGTCAGCGTGTCCACTGTTTCTCCTGAGGGAGAAGCTAAGACTCATGCACATGTGGCCCGCAGCACGGTGGAGCTGGCGTTCCTATTCGCTGAAACCCTGCCCTCCTCCAGCCCCTACTAGTCTTCCTCTGCACAGGACATAGATGACATTAAACACATGACTTCACCCACAGACCTTTGGGGAAGGTGATGTCCAGGGCAACGTCGTAGGACTCTGCAAATACCATGATGTTTTCAATCTGAACGACACCAACAAGGTTGTCGGCATCCAAGACCTGTTAGGCAAGAGAAATTCTTCAGGGTAAGCAAGACCCACGAGGCCCTGGGCCTGAACGGAGGGAGTCGTGAAGAAGGGGGGATGGTGTGGGGTGCTTCTGAAACTCAGCTTTCATCTTCACTGAGAGTTCAGCAGGATCAGTGTTCCTCAACATACCCTTTGGGGAAACCTGGGGTAACGCTCACTAGACAAGTGAGGAAAAGGGGGTTCCACTGTTCACCTTGTCCTTTTACTGGGTCTAAACTCCTTGTGCGGTTGAAGCTATGTTC
Organism: Talpa europaea; assembly: GCF_964194135.1. Taxonomy (NCBI): domain Eukaryota; kingdom Metazoa; phylum Chordata; class Mammalia; order Eulipotyphla; family Talpidae; genus Talpa; species Talpa europaea. The sequence goes on along the minus strand of NC_140084.1, from coordinate 11,101,907 downwards.
CCGAAGATTGGGCCACAAGTATACAACGTGGGGAAGTGTTCTCTGGGACTTTTAAGTCAAATCAATGTGAAGAGCATTTTTTCCTGACAGCTGAGATGGAAATTTTCAAATTTGAAATTATCCTTGCTCTGATAATTTTAAAAATCTGAACTGCTTTCTTCTTTGTATCTGACCCAACCTGTGGAAGAGCGCTAGGGTTTACCTATCAATGAGTGTCTAATGTGTGTCTTTTGGAAATTTCAAATGTTTTATTCAGGCGCCACCCTGCGGGGGAAGTTGGACATGTAGGGAAAGATAAAAGCAAGACCCTGGTCCTCCCTGGTGGCAAGGGGTTAAGACACAGCCTGTGAAGCTGTCCGCAGCCTCTGTAGCATGAGTTCAATCCCCCAGCCGGCTAGGGAGCAGCCCACGTGGCGCAGCAGACCTCTCCTGTCTCACTGGCTGCTCTCCTCAGCAGTGTACTTCGGTCAGCCTACCTGTTCTGTTTCTCACTCTGTCTCTGGTGAATCCTCTCACCCCCACACCTCTGGCCTGTACCCCAGCTCTTGTATGCATAAATGAATAAATCTTAAAAAAAAAGAAAACAAGACCCTCAGCCACCCTCCAGGCGGCCTACTGTCGCCTCCCTTGTCATCCATAGTGCTTATGTGCCATTAATCCTGGGGCACATGCGAACTAGTGTCTCCGTCAGCTGGACTCAATGTTGACTCTGGAGACTGTTGGGGAGGTGGGGGGTGTAGCAATAGAGGGTGTGTTTGTCAAGGGGAGGAGGCAATAAGCAGGGGGTACATTTTCTGCCTGGGGACCACCTGCCTCTGTGCTGAACCTTCAAGGTGAAAGAGTCAGCCACCGACTCGCCATGACTTCCGCTCTGGGTGCCAAGGGGGAATCTGCCGCCCATCACTAAACTCAAACTATAATTCAGTCTCTCCATCTTTTCTTTCATTAAAATCTCCCCACTGTTTCATTGGATCCAAATGAGTTTCATCCTCTTTCTTTTGCTGCTCAAGAGGTCAGAAGGAGAAGGGGTGACAGTCAAGGGCAAAACAGGTCAAGGAACTAGGGACTATCAGCTCCAGATTCATACAGTGCTTTTCTACTGAGAGGTAGCAAGTACCTTGAACATTCTATTCTCTTTGCACCTATTGTGTCCACTTTGGCAGGAACACACTGGGGTGCCATGTCAGTTGTTAAGTTGCAGGAATGTTTCCAAGTGGGTAAACAGCTATCTGCTGACCTCTCCGGTTTCCCCCTCCTGCTAGTCTCCCCCTGACCTCCTCACCATGGTAACCACTGGACACCACCTTGATCTAGCAACTTAAGGATGAAGCTGGCACAGCTGGGACCCCACAGCAGGCCCATGGCCCGGGTTCACTGTGCAGAGGTCATGTCTGCATAGAGACTGGTGTTAGAAATGGCAACTATCACCTCTGGGCCTCATACACTTTTGTGGACTGAATGACTTTATGACTGTCTGTTTTCAGCTATGTGAAAGGGTAAGAGGAGAGATTAGATCTATCGACTGACTCTAAAAGGTAGAAACAGGGTTAATGTGTGGAAGTTACAGGAAGCACTCTGAGCTCAACCCAAGGGAGAATTAACTGTCAAATCTGATCAAAGGAAGGTCTGCTGCTAGGAATGGTGGTGCATCTCCTGGCCCTGGAGGTATTCAGAAAAATCTGGATGACTCCTTAGAGCTAACTGATTCAAGCATCAGTCAGTGACATACATTCCCTCATTCACTGCAGATCTTACTGAGTACCTTCTACATCCAGGCCTGTTCTAGACTCTGGGGATAGGGTGGGGGCAGTAGCTTAAATTGTGATCCCCAAAAAGGTAAGTCCATGCCTTCATCCCTGGTACCTGTAAATGTGGCTTTATTTTCAGATGTAATTAAAGTTAAAGATCTCAAGATAAATTCATCCTGGATTATTATCTGGGAGGACCTAAAGTTAATGACAGGTGTCCTTATAAGATACAGAAAAGGAGGAGACTCAGAGGACATCAGGCCAAGACTAAATTTGGAAGAAAAAGGGCATGAATGCAGTTCCTAGAAAACCCTGCCTATTGTTCTGATCCTGCTGACAAAGACCCTTTAGCCTCTCCTTGTCCCACTGTCCTGCAAATAAATGCCCGCTTCTCCCCAGTTCAGGGAGGTGACCTTTGAGACACCATGAGCCCAACATGAGACCTTTGAGCCCACCATGTCCTCAGGTTTGCCTGCACCTGATTAAATTGGATTTCCTTCTACCAACTCCTGTCTCCTGAATTTTGGCTTATGAGTGGCAAGGAGCAATACCCTCCCCTCACCCCAAATCCTCTAACAAAATGGGATCAGATGGGAGCATGTAACAGGGAGACCCGGGGGTGGGGTGTGCATGTGTGTGTACACGCATTAAAATATACACATTTTAATGACCAAGTCTGAAGATGTGGGAAACCTTACCTCCACCCGAATCGCCTTCTTGATGACGACAGGCTTGGAGGGCTGGAAGTGGACCTGCAGGCAGTACTCGGCCTTGGGGAGGATGATCCCCTGCATCGTGGACACAGTGAAGTCATCGCCCAGATGCTCCAGGCTGGTGATCCGCCAGGCCACGGGGAGGGGTGTGATGTTGCGGAGAAGAATCGCCTTGGATTCCTTTCTGTAGGGACCAAAATACATTTTATTAGTTTCCTATGATTTTCGTTTATTATCACAGGTCAGAAAAAGCATTCTGGTTATTTCAATTATCGCTTAGTTCTCTGATTCGCATTTTTCTGAGCTGAATGGGGTCTGGTGGTGATCATCAAGGAGTGCAGGACACATGTCAATATCATCACAATATTCTCTCCCACTAGCCCCAGAAAAAAACGTTCTTTTCTTAAAATAATACAACCTCGGTAAATGAATATGTAAATTCCAGTTTTGGTGTCGTGCTCTCTGTTCTCTAATTTCTAGAACAAAGATTCTTAACCTTTGAGGATAACGGAGTACTTTGAGTATCTGGGAAAAGCGAGTCCTTCTCTTGAGAAAAGCGCAAATCTGAATACAATATGGCAGATGATCTAGGGGTGTGAGGGCCTGGCCTTGATCCTGATAAAGTCCAGCTGCCGGACCTAAGTGAACAAGCTGTGAATTCCACAGGGTTAGTAATTGTTCTGGCTTGCTCAGGGCGCAGGATTTCCAGTGCTACAACCTGGAATGTTCTGAGAAAACCAGGATGAATTGGGTACCCTGGAAGGAGATTCCATTTCAGAGCTGGTATCCCAGAAGCCTAACCTGTGTAGCAGGAGCCGGTCAAAGTGTAACTGCCGGGGCTCCAGTTCCAGTTCTGGGCGGATCCCCTGGCAACTTAGTTTGAAGACAGTCGGCTCTGGGTTCTCCTTGATGCAGCAGACAATGCTGTCTTCGAAGACGCCCACAGCAGTGGGGTAGGCCCACACGCTCAGTAACTGATGGAAGTGGCAACAACAAAAAACAGTTACCCCAAGGATGCCAAGGTCTTGAATCTCCTAAGGACACCGGGCCCTGGAGGACTTGCTTCCATGGGACCGTACCTGCTTCTCGTTGGGCTTCAGAGTCATATTGACGGGCTCCAGGAAGTAAGTGTTTGCTTTGACATCATTCTGGAAACAGAAGAACACCTCCACGAGCAGCGGGGAGTTGTTCAGGATTGTTAGTGTTTCCATGTTGCCTGGGAACAGCGATGACTTGTACCTGGAAATGAACAAAAATGAGGGGAGTTCTGAGGACTGACCGCGCGTTCACGTGGAAAGGGAGGGTCGTGCGGTATCCCCTTCCAGAGGATACTGGGGTTACCGGAGGGGAAGAACACAGCCTGTAGTTGTGAGGACTTGCAGCTGTGACCTGAACCCCTTCTCCAAATCTTGGGCTCTTCATCTGGGATGGTAACATCTCTTAGGATTTCTGCATTAAGTGAAATCATGCACCTAATGCTCTCAGGACAGCTACAGATATCAAATGCCCAATAAATGGCAGTTGTTACTATTATCATTATTATTACTAACAATTTTGAGAAGTATGCATCTGTCCCTCCATCCCCATCCTGGACTCCCTCTGTCTCCGCATCCCTGTCCTGGACTCCCTCTATCCCTCTATCCCCATCCTGGACTCCTTCTGTCCCTCTATCCCCGTCCTGGACTCTTTCTGTCCCTCTATCCCCATCCTGGACTCCCTCTGTCCCTCCATCCCCGTCCGGGACATCCTCCATGGGATGGAAATCACACTCAAGCATTCCCAAAGATCTATCTTCATTCACAGTCTGTCTCCACTCTCTCAACTCCCACCGATTTCTCAACTCACTTTACCTGGGCTTCACCCTCAAAAATTCCCACAAAGTAGGGGATTGTTAAGCCCTCTGTGCTGACCACCATGTGCTGAACCCCGCGGGTGGCAGTGTCCTCATCCTCTGTCCTCTCCGCTGCACTCGACGCAACTGGCCGCTGCTGTCCTCACGGCCCTGTCACATCCTGTTTGCAGCAACAGCACTGACCCTCTTTCTCATCTCCTTTGCTGCCTTCTCTGGTGAGCGGTGAAGTTCTTCAGGGCTCCCTCCTCAGGCCTTCTCTCCTTGCAGTGCTTTCTCTTCCGAGGCCATCTCATCCACCTCCGAGGCTTTTGTTGACTTGAACACGGACCTCTCCCTGGAGAACCCAAACTGTAAACTCCAGTCCCTGTTTTATGTGGCTACTAGCGATATCCTCCAAGCACCTCAAACTTAGCACATCGCAAGTGAACTCTTTTCCCCAGCAAAGCCTGGTCCTCTTTCAGGCTTCCTGTCTAAGAAAATGGTGCCCTCATTCATCTGGGTGCTTAGCAGAAACCCGAGAACCCTATTCTCCTGATTTGAGGTTCAGGACACGTGGAGGCTCCATCTACAGAGGCCTTTTCATGAGTCCAACCCAGGAGTCTGAACTCTGCTTGGCAACGGTGGAATACTTACTTATCTCTTGATTTCCCACAAAGCAGCGGCCCGAAGTAAAACTTTCCTGTGCTCTTAACATACTTCTTAAAGATGATCTCGTTCTTCTTCAGGTCCTGCTGCCGCTGTGGGAACACCACTCTGTGCCAGGAGGGAAGGGAGAGGGAGGCTGCTGAATGCGGTGTCATCCTGCCCAAGTCTCCAGGCGCCCACGCCCCCTGTTCTGCAAGGGGCCCAGGTGTCTGGAGACAGAGCGATTCTTCACTGGGCTACCTTTACTGAGTCTTCACTCCCCTGGCCCCCACCCTTCTCGGAGAGATGACAGTCCAGTTGGAACTTCAGGGAAAAGTTGAGGCACTGACGACAGGGTTGAGTTGGATTTCTTGTTCTTTGTGCCCAGCTAGGAACGTTCCTGAGAATCCTTATGGGAAACTAGTTCTGGTGGGTATTAGCTAACTTCTGAGATTCTTGCCCAATGTGCCCCCTTGGAGAGAACCGCAAAAAGGCTCCTCTGGTGGACAAACTATAAACGTCACCCCAGTAGCCTGCTTATTCACCAGTCTTGTGCATTCATACCATGCCTCAGGGACACGGGGGTGTGCGGTTGCTCAGGAAAAAGCGCTCCCATGGAAATAAATGCACACATTTCATATTATGGGATAAAATGTCCGACAGAAAATATAACATGTTTCCATGGCTTGGCAGTTAAAAAAGTATAAACTCAGTTGCCAGAGGAAAATCACCTCCCTCCCTCAACACCTATTAACCTTTACCTCAGTCTCACAGAACCACGTCATTCCTTAGTCAGTGTCCAAGACTTCTGAAGCCCAACATGGCAAGAGGGTCGGGGTGCTGGCCCAGCTCCACACCGGTATCGGTATCGGTGACAGCCTGTTCAAAGTGCCACGGGGGAAAACGGAACTGTCTCCACCCACCACTAAAGTAAAGTGCACTCACTTTGGGTCTTGGCAAATGTGCGGGTAACTGCAGACGCCGCGGCAATAAAGCTGGTACTGGCGGTGAGTTCCAAGGATCTCAAAGTTAAACGTCTGGTCGAAATTTCCAAGATCATCAGAACTGAAGTGTATCCGCAAAGTCACCTCGCTGTTGGCAGGCACGGTCCACCGGAAATGATTCAGTCTGCAAAGACCACACAGGCTGCTGAGGTGAGATGGCTTCCTTCTGGCCCAGAGAAGACAGACCACGGCCCGGGAGAAGCCCTATCCAGCCGGGGTGAGGCATACTGGACCCCGCGGGCAGGACAGTCCTGTTCCGTGCTGCTGCTGTGACGGCTGTACCTTCCAGCTGGGGCTCCCCCCGTCCCTGCACTGGGTTACTTGGTGGCCCACCTGATGAACTTCTCCTGGGAGTACTGCCCTGAGATGTTCTGCTCTATGTCCGACAGGGGGGTGATGTTTCCAGGAGATCCCACAGGAAGGCCCTTCCTGTAGGGGAGGCGGCGCTTGTCCTTTGGCTCACGGGTCTGATCAGTTTTTTCCTTCACTTTCTGTTTGACTCCTTTTGCCGAGGAAGTCTGCTCCTCCTGAACCTTAATTGAAAATGAGCATGAGTTCTTAAAATACTCCCCTTACACACACGGACAGAAGGCACACAGACGCCTGATGCCCCTGCAGCCTGGTGGGGACGGCGCCCAGGTTCAGGATGCTGGCAGTGGCTGAGAGCAGAGCAGAGCCCAGCCTGGCACGTGGTTGAACACCCTCATGTTTTCTTTGGCACCCAGTTCCCTGAGGATGAGACAGGAATCTTAGAGGAGACTGCAGGCTGGCAGGGAGTGTGTGCCTGTGTTACGTTTTCATTGTCTCTCTCTCTCCATCAAGGCCCCTCACACCCTCCCGTTCACATTGACTTTTGGGGAGACACCAGATTGGTGTTCTTACAGAACATCCCTCAGTTTGTACATTTCTGACTATTCTTTTGGGGTCAAGTAACTTATTCATTTAATCCCTGTAAAAGAAAACAAGGTCGTAGGTTTCACCAGCCTCAGAGGGGATGCTGTGCACATCATGCTTTGCCGCAGTGTGGGGCAGATAACATCAGGCTGATCACGGTGACAGATGTAGAGTGTGAGTGAGCGTGGTGCGGCGCAGCCCACCACATCTGGCCGTGAGCAAGCAGACACGCCCCCTGCAGCTGGCTGGCCACCTCCAGGACCACGTTCTATTCTCGGGCTCAGAGTTTCACCGCCTTCCACCGACTGCCCTTTGTGCGTGTCCTAAACCTTAAACCATCACTTCACTGGGGAGCATGGGTTAGGGCTTAGCTAATTCCACGTTCCTGCTAGTTGCCGTTCTTTTAGAATGAGAACCTTTCCTTTGTGAATGAGGGACAAACTAGAGTTCCTCCTAAAGCGATAAGAATGCTTAGCTCTTTCCTTTGAATGGCCAATGTTGAGAACAAGAGGTTGGTGGAGTAGTCAGCTCTGATGGAGGCCGTTTTCCCCCTTTATCTTTTTTTAACTTGGACTCTGCTCACCCACAAGTGCCACTCACCGCAGATGTTGATTTTCTGCTTGTAAACTGAAATTTGGGGAAGTCACTGTCACCTACAAGGCCCCAGGTGATTTATTTGTTGCCAGTTTTATTTATTCTTTGCTGATATGCATGATTGGTAGGCTATTGTGTGGAGTCAAATTTTGGGTCACTATATTTCTCTGGGAATAAAAAGCTCTGCTGTAATTTTCAGTAGACATACCTTCTGCATATTACTGCAGGTTTATTTTTCTTCGTGATTTATTCTATTATTTTGTGTGTGTGTATCTTATATGATTTTTCATTTTGATTACTTCTATCTTTAATCCAGCTGGGAGTTAATTTAACTGTACTGAATCAGTAGAAGAGATAAAAGGTGCTTTTACCCAAAGTATCCAATCTTCCTTATCAAAGTTTCTTTAAAATTGGTCTTTCCTGGGGCCTCCCTGGTGGCATAGGGGTTAAAGTCTCAGTGCTATCAAGCTATCACCAGTCACGGTGGCATGAGTTCGATCCCTGGCCAGGAGCCGACCCACATGATGCATCAGACTTCTGTCTCTCGCCCGCTGCTCCCCTCAGCAGTGTATTTCAGTAGATCCACCTGTTGTGTTCCCTCCCGCACCTCTACACCCCAGTTCTTGTACACATAAATAAAAAAAATAAAATCTTAAAAAAAAACCGGTCTTTCCTCTAGAGATATTTGTGTACCCTTTCTTGTTTTCTTATGTACTTGTGAATTACCTTAGCTTCACAATACATTCTCCTATCTTTTATAAAGAGCAAGTTTTGCTGATTTTTTCTTGCAGATGAGTGTCAGTGTAATTCCACCAGTTCCCCAACCCCCCCCCCCCCCACCAGGGACTGGAAGGGAAAAATTGGTCCTTTTCAGTCCCCTCTTGGGAAGTTAGGTAAAGTGGGCTCCAGGGAAGGTGACATCCAGGCTCACGCAGGTCCTCAAGTAGGACTCCCTGAGAATGAGGGAAAATACCACAGCCAGCATGATGCTCAACATCTGGCCATGTGGAAAACTTCCCCTGACGTCCCAAAGATCAGGGGGACAGGTTGATTGCTCTTTACCTTTACAGAGCCCACGAGGTTTGAAATCTCCATTTCTGTATCCACATCTCTCTTCTCCTCCAGCAGGGACAGCTCGTCGGATGGTGGAATTATAAACACAAAATGCTTTAGGACTTCCGTCATGGCCAAAGGCAGCCGCTTCGTGGGGTAGGAGACGATTGAGAATAAAGTGGGAGGCGGGATGGGGGGTCCAGACGAACCCAGACCAAGGATGTCTAGGATCTAAAGGAAAAGTCCATTGTTAATTTCCTGCGCAGAGGGCCAGCCAACCTGAACTGAGCCCAGGAGGGTCAGCATTCCACCTTTTCTCCCAACATTCCTGGGAGATGCCACTGCAGTACGGGCATGATGAGTTTCTGGCTGTGTGTTCTACACTCCCTGCACCCCCTTATCACAGACCTGTCACTTTATTGTGCCTGTTTAAGTATCTGTCTCTGCAGCTGGACTGTAAACTCCATTAGGACAGACCTAGCTCACAGTAGCACTCAAGAAATCTCTGCTTAATTTACAGAGTCCAGCTCTTGAGATTCTGATGTCAGTATGATAAGAGTCGTTCCATCTGTTTCAGACCCCAAGCGAATTTTTCTTTTATCTTTAAGTGTTCTTTCCTTCCAAAGGTAAATGAAAGATAGCTTGGAAGCCAGTCAAATACAGCAAAGGAAAAAAAAAAAAAAACAAGCAAAGGTTCTGGGAGCGGGAAAAAGATGAGAATGAGCAGAGAAGTCACACAGAAAATCAAGAGAGAGAAGATGTATTCTTACGGCCTTGTCCCTTCTACTCTGATAGATGATGTGCACTCTCCGAAGCAGAGGGCTTGAAAACTTAGCAGCAACTTCCTTCTCCGCATGCAAAACACTCAGAAAAAGGAAGCTATCCTGAGGTTAACTGCTGTCATGGCAACAGTGAGTGGCCCGGGCCACCTGAGTTGCCCCTCTGTGGACCCCATGGGCCACTGGGCCCAGCAGCTAACTCTCCACATGTAGTCCTGTGTGTATAATCCTGTGGGTCAGGCAGCCAAAGACATGTGCTGACTAATGTGTGGCCAGGATTCAGAATGGCTGTGAGGAAAGAGATGAATACTCTGTACCAATTGGTGCAAATTAATAGATGCCGGTGGTTCTTTAAGCCACTGTCTAACCCATGGCTTGGAATGAGGAGAGTATAAAATAAAGCAAAAGAGATTTTTGGCTACTGGATTAGGGCATAAATAAGATGAGGAGATGTTCTTTTTAAAAAACTGAATTTCTGGGAAAAAAAAATAAAAGACTGCTTTCCTCAGAGGTGAACCTGAGGCAGGATTGGAAGCAGTGGTGCTGTGTGGTCTGCCCCCTGTCCCCCTAAGTACTTTGCAAGACTCAGAGTGAGGCTACAGCCCATCGAAATCTATCCTCTGCGGAATCAACCCTGACCACCCAGATACCTCTCTCAGGCTCTGCTCTCTACTCTTTACGTTGCATCTGATTTCTGGTAAACTACATCAGGGATCAACAAGCTGTGGCCCCTGGTCAAATCTGGCTCACCATCTGTGTTTGTAAATGAGGTGACATGTCTTTTCGTCTTCCAGTTGCTGAGTGGTTGCCACAAAGACAGTATCGCATGCAGTCAAAAAGATGCACTCTCTGGTGTTTTACAGAAAACTTCTGACTCTGGGCAAAAGGCTGTAACATGCAGCCCATAGGGAGAGAACGGGGCGGGGGGCGGAGGATGGGTGGCACAGGTGATTTTAGACAACACTTTGGTCTCTAGAGACAAAAAAACTATCAGGCAGTCTCCTTTCTGTCACTGTGGGGAACTTGTTGGGAAAAGATTTTAGAGTAGTTGAACCTCTAGCTTCACCCCAAAGGAGACCAGCCTTGACAGTGAGTAGCACCAAAAATAGTCAATATTAAAAATCAACCGCCAGGTGGCTTTTTAAATCGGGTTAGGTAGAATTATTTAGATCCGTGGAACTTTCCAGGGACTTGCATCAAGTAGGGAAGGGCACTGCAGCCATCACTGTGTAATCTACAATGGGGGCACCAGAGATGACTGGCATTAAGGGGATGTGGTGTTCATGTGAGGAGAAAAACAACATTTTTGTGACTGTCAGTACAGCACCTGCTACCTGAGTGGCTACATCTGCATCCTGGAGCAGAGTCTGTACCTGGTCCTTTTGGGGAAGCCTGTCATTCTCCAACAGCTGCTTCCAGCTCGAGCCCTCGAAGTCCGGCGTCTGGACATTGATGAAGGGCACGCCCACATCCCTCTTCCCTTCATGGTCTTCCTCCCCGTTGGCCTCTCCACCATCGCTCCGGTCCTCCTGGCGGAGCTTCTCCAGGCGCTCCTTCTCTGCCTTCTCCCGCTCCAGGCGCTCCTTCTCGGCACGTTCCTTCTCGGCACGCTCCCTCTCCCGGTCCTTGCGGCCTCTACGTCCACCTGAGGGGACCTGGCGCTGGTCCTCCTGCTCATGGGCCATGTCCTCGGCCCCGGCGTGGGGCAGCAGCATCCCTTGCTTCCGGTCCCAGTACATAAGGATGCTCTGGACATCCTTCAAAGCCATCTCATAGGCCTTAAACCTCTGGGCCAGATGCTTCTCACTGTCCTTCATGAGGTCCCCTTCACTTTCCTCTCGTTCCTGGCCAACAGGAAACCCAAGCGTGTTGCTCTCTGTCGGTAGGGTCTTCCTTTTCTTGGTTAGATCTTCCTTGTCAGTCATTGCTTGATCCCTAACAGATATTTTCCTGTCTACTGTGTCTGTCTTCGCATCCAGTTTGGAAAAAGTAAGAATCTAGGAGGCAAAAAACACATAAAATATGCTTAAAACAGCCCTTTAGGGGAGAGCAAATCACATAAGGAAGAGAGGACATTTTTTTTAAATAATAAATTTTATTTTTATATTCCCCATACAAGCCCCCCATTCTGACCCCAATCCCCCCCCCCGCCCTCGCCCCCCTAAAAGTGTCTCTGGTTCATAGTTTTTTGTTGATTTTGATTTTCACTTTCTTACAGTTATTCATTTTCCTGGTCCCTTATTTAAGTTTTCTAGATTCCTGCTATGAGTGAGACCATCCGGTATTTTTCTTTTTCTTTTTGGCTTATTTCGCTGAGCATGATCCCTTCCAGCGCCATCCATGTTGCTGCAAACTGCATGTGTTTATCTTTTTTGAATGCTGAGTAATATTCCATGGTATATATGTACCACATCTTCTTGATCCAGTCATCTATTTTTGGGCATTTGGGTTGTTTCCAAAGCTTAGCTATTGTAAACAGTGCTGCTATAAACATAGGGGTGCAGGTGTTCTTTGGAATTGATGTTTCTGTGTCCTTTGGGTAAATACCTAGGAGTGGAATTGCTGGATCATATGGAAGCTCTATGTTTAGTAGGTCCAGAAATCTCCACACAGCTCTCCACAGTGGTTGGACCAGTTTGCACTCCCACCAACAGTGCAGGAGAGTTCCTTTTTCTCCACACCCTCGCCAACATTTGTTGTTGCTAGTTTTTTTAATATGTGCCATTCTCACTGGTGTAAGATGGTATCTCATGGTAGTTTTGATTTGCATTTCCCTGATGACAAGTGATGTTGAACATTTTTTCATATGCCTGTTGGCCATTTGCATTTCCTCTTCAGAGAAGTTTCTTTTTAGCTCCTCTGCCCATTTTTTGACTGGATTATTTTCTTTGTTGTTGTTGAGTCTCATCAGCTCTTTGCAGATTTTTGTGATCAGTCCTTTATCATTAGTGTTGGGTGCAAAAATGTTCTCCCAGTTGGTGGGGTTTCTCTTTGTTTTTGTTATTGTCTCTTTTGCTGTGCAGAAGCTCTTTAATTTGATGTAGTCCCAGCTGTTTAACTTTGCCTTCACTATCACTGCTTTGGGTGATGTGTCTGTAAAGATGTCTTTGATGTGCAAATCACGTAGTGTTTCGCCTATATTTCCTTCTATATATTTTATGGTTTCAGGTCTTATGTCTAGTTCTTTAATCCATTTTGAGTTGATTTTTGTGCATAGTGTGAGGTAGTGGTCAAGCTTCATTCTTTTGCATGTAGCGACCCAGTTTTCCCAGCACCATTTATTGAACAAACTTTCTTTGCTCCAATGCATAGTCTTTGCTCCTTTGTCAAAGATTAGTTGACCATAAATCTGTGGGTTTATTTCTGGATTTTCTATTCGATTCCATTGGTCTGTATGTCTGTTCTTGTTCCAATACCATGCAGTTTTGATGATTATGGCTTTGTAGTATAGTTTGAAGTCTGGGAGTGTGATGCCTCCATTCCCTTCTTTTTTTTTCAGGAGAGCTTTGGCTATTCGGGGTTTTTTGTGATTCCATATGAATTTCATCAATAATTGTTCTATTTCTTTGAAGAATGCCATTGAGATTTTGATTGGAATAGCATTGAATCTGTATATTGCTTTTGGAAGAATGGCCATTTTAATAATGTTTATTCAGGAAGAGAGGACATTTTATTCTTTGTGAAGGCCTCCAAGGGTTCCTGCCGACTCTTAGGGTGGTCCCCAAGAATCACTCTGGGTTTCCTCCCAAATATTATTTCTGTGGTCCTTCTTGTTATAGAGCTAGGTGGGGTCTGGCACTGGGCACGCCGGAAACGGGGCAGAATGCCTTTGATCTCTGTACCTACTTTCCTAGGGCTTGTAGAGTCCCCATTGTGGTAGTCCATCCTGTTGAACTGTGTGCTGGCAGGGGGTAGTGGGGGCTCCACATCTCTGCTCCCATCTTTACAAAGGGGGAGTTAATAACTCCCCCCAGAGGACTACTGGCGATCACATGTGTGCACACATGCAAAACGCTTACAGTAGCATCAGCCACAGAGTAAAGGACCTGGTAGTGTCGCGTTATTGAAACTGCGCAGGGTGCATGTATAGTGGGTGTTGTTGGGAATAAATGGGAGTTTTTAATCTGGCTGCGCTCCAAATTTAAAAAAAAATATGTATTTATTGGATGAACTTGGCATAGAGGAAGGAACCTAATAAGGTTCTTGCTCACTGTCCTTTTAAACTAGCTTTGTGGATTCAGAGTTTCTCCTTTCCTGGGTAAAAGACCCCAGAGATTCTGTAGCTTTTGGGTCATTCTCGGATGATGTCCAGACTCTTTGGAGAAATATAAGATGATACAGGGTCAACACAGCATTCAGAATGCTATGAGCCTGACCTCTGCACATCCACAACCGGGAGTCATCTGGTTAGGGTACCTGCCTCCTGTTCCCAGGTTCCAGTCTGAATTCGAGTCTTGCTTGTTTCTTATACCTGTTTTGGCTCCCAAACCTGGGTGTGCTCCCATCCTGCTTCTTCAGTCCCTCATTGGACAATTCTGCTCTGACATTTACCAAGATGTGGTCTCAGTCTCTAGCTTGCCTCCTGGGACCAGTCTGTACCTTGTCTGGGAGTCTGGCTTTAGTTCCATCCTCAGAACTGATGGTGCTATAAAGCTGCTGCCCACACCAGTGAGCTACACCCCTTGGCTACCTTGCCACCTGGGGCGCTGTCCTTCTGGTATCACGGTGGTAGAGATACAAACGCTAAGCTTGGTGGGCACTCGGTGTGCTCGCCTGCAAGGACAGACTGAAGCCAAGCATCTTCCTTGACCGTGGGTAAGGACAGACTCTCCGATGCATACCGGGGCTTTGTCAATTTACCGGAGGCACAATTTACCATTGTCAATTAACCTCTAGCACTAGCCTATTTAGCACTATGTGGGGAGCACAGGGGACAGTGGAAAGAGCAAAGTCTGTGGCAAACATAATTGGGTGATGTCCTCGAACTGCAACTTCATCTCTCTCATCTTCAGATGAGGGTTGTGTCTCTGAACCTCACATGGTGGGTGGGACGGCAAAGTGACAGAATGACACGAGGCACAAGCATAGCACCTAGCAAACTGCTCAGTGAACGTCAGTCCCTTTCCTCCTGTCTTCCACTCCACCACAAAATCCTAACTGTACTGGGTCAGTGTTTTGGAGGGGAGGTGTGCCGGCTTGACCAGCTGGCCACAATGGCTGATCCCTCCGCTTATGTCTGCTTCTTGGGAAGAAACCAGGGGGGCGCTACCTGACGGCTTGCTCCTTGAGTTTTCTTCACGGGCAGCTCTTCCTTTACTGGTCCTGGCTTTGGCTTTTTGATCTTCCGCTTTTGCTCATCTTCTTCCTTTTGCCGCTCATGCTCCTGCTGCAGCTTCTTCTCATGCATCTCCTTGGCCAGTCTCTCCAGCTCCCTTCATCAAACCAGCCAGAAGAAACAAGTCAGGAAACCTGGGAATGCTTGGTGGGGCAGAGCTTTCTTGGGTATGAAAAGAAAGCGCAAAAGGGAAGGAGGGAAGGAGGGAAGGAGGGAGGGAGGAAGGGAGAGAGAGAGAGAGGGAGGGAGGGAGGGAGGGAGGGAGGGAGGGAGGGAATGAAGAGGAGGAAAGACAGCAAGGACGGCTGACATCTGCATCTGGATGGCTAATTCAGCAAGAACTGATGAGCTAAAACTCAACCAAGAGGAATTCTCTGCTCATCTATATTTCGAGTCCAATCTCTTTTCACAGGAGAACAAAACAAGGGCAGGTAATAAGCTTGATGTTCTTTCAAAGTAACTTTCAAAGATTGTTCTGATAAAACATGAGTCCCCCTTACCTGCAGGGGACACATTCTAAGACCCTCTGTAATAACGGAAATGGTGGCTAGTACTGAACCCTAGATGTTCTGTTATTTTCTATACAAACATATCTATAATAAAGCTTAATTTACAAATCAGGCAGTGTATAAGAGATTAACAGCAATAACTACGAATAAAAGAGAACAATTAGAGCAATATGCCACACTAAAACTTTATGAATATGGTCTCTCAAAATATCTTACAGCACACACTATTGCCAGATCACATGTAACTAACACACAGATGTGGGGGGCTACCATACAATGAGGCCCATCTCCCCACACTGTCACCTTTGACATTCAGATGACAAGAACTAGTGTTTTTACTGGCAGTCCCTAGTGTGGCCAGCTTGCAGTCCTGGCACAGGATCTGAAAGTCACATTCTGCTCCTCTCATTTCCTTTCTGCTATGGATTCTGCAGCTAGTGGCAGAGGGCGCCAAGTATAAATAATTGCAGTGGGAGTAGCATTTCTGAAAATACACGATGCATTCCAAGTTGTTCTTGGTTCTCCACACTCTGCTGTCAGCTCATTATTAATTCATTACTGTGTGAGTGTGTGTGTGTGAGTGTGTGTGTGAGAAAGAGTGTGTGTGTGTGTATGTGTGTGAGATAAACTAGTCGTCACTGAGCCTGAGGATCAGATTTGCATTTTCTAAACCTACCATGAATGAAATCAGTGCCCGAGAGCAACCTGCTGGGCAGAAAGCAGAGTGATCCCTTTAGAATCCTGAAATTAGGCTTTTCATCCCTCTGGAGGGCTGGGTGTTTTCACCACAGACCCTCCAGGAGAAGGGATGAGGATGTAATACAGGGGCAGCGAGGACATGAAAGTTCTTTGGCGTTCAGTGGGGGAGAGCCTGGAGATGGAGGGAGAGGAGAGAAGGGAGTCAAATTATGGGCCAGTATCTTGGCTCTTTTCCCTCCCATGTTTGGAATCCTAGGGAGGGGTAAGCAACAGGAACCCCCCCCCCCCGCCAACTCCCCATGTTTGAAGAACTGAAGGCAGAAATCACTACGTTGCGCTGCCCACATTTATCTGCATGGGTATGGGCCCAAGGTGCTATGGAGGTGGCCCAGTCACTCCCATGTGCTGCCTATGAGGGGCCCGGAGGCGCCTGAAAGCACTGGCTTAGGAGCCTGCCCCGATGGAGGACCCAGTGGGAGAGGCAACCATTCTCAGGGTATGGGCAGCATCTCAAAAGTGCAAGATTGTGGCCAGAGAAGGTGCAGAGCTGGCTGCATTCTGGGGAGTAACCACCACATGCATGTGGAGTGGCCCCTGGGTCACCAGCTTGCGGACACTTGAGCTATGAGCACAAAAGCAGATGAGCCACATTGAGGGGCAATTGTCAGGGCATCCCACAGGGACTACCCCCTACAGTCTGGGAGCCAGAAACTCTTTCCCCAGGTTGGCCTCCTTCTAGTCCCAAATGCTCCCTAGAGAAGGAAAAAGAAGAGTGGGACAAGTTCTGCCAGGAAGTTCTGCAGGGAACCTGAAGTGCCCTGATGAGCAAGACATGTTAACTGCGCCCTTCCTGAGGTCATCTGCCAGGCTTTCCCAAGATCATTCTTGCCCCCTTGGGGGATGGCCCATTTCCCAGGGGGAACCACTTCTGCTCTGGCCGGCCCGCAATGCCCACCTCCTCTTCCTCTCCTGGAGGACCCGCTGAACCTCCCGATTGAAAATGATTTTCTCTTCCTCTGTCAGGGCATCATATTCTTCCTCATCCATATTTTGGAGACGCTCCTTCTCTTTCTCAAGTGCTTCCCTGTGTTGGTGCTCTGTCGGGGGGGACAGAGAGGAAGGTAAGGAAAAGTCACCAGCTTTTTCTAAACAGGTGGCGGGAGTCTGTGAGGCTGTTGCTGCTAGTGCCTGCTGATTCCCTTCATTCACCAGTTCCAAGTTCAGGCTCCATGTGTGGAGCCAAATGGCGGCCCCAAAGATGGCCATGCCCTTATCCTCACAAAACAGGAATGTCACCTTATGTGGATATGATTAAGTGAGGGGCCTTGAGCTGGGGAGATTATCCTGGATGACCCAAGTGGGTGCAACATAACACAAGTGTCCTTGTAAGAGGAAGGCAGGAGGTTAAGAGTCAGAGAAGGCGACGTGACAGTGAAGCAGCGGCCAGAGGGCTGCGTGGACAAGACCAAGAGACAAGAAACGCAGGTGCCTCTAGATTCTGAAGAGGCGAGAAGACGATTTCCCCCTAGAATCTCCAAGAGAATATGGCCTGTCAAACACATGAATTGTAGGACTTCTGACCTCCGGAGCTGAAAGATAATAAGGCTGTGTTGTTTAAAGTCACCGAGATTGTGGCAACAGGTTATAGGACGTTAGGGAATAATAGTGGGTTATCAGAAAAGTCACGACACATTTTTGCATAGAAAACATAGGAAAAATACGTCATGTCTTTTCTGACAACCCAAAACACCACCCGCTGACTGGACCCATCACGCGCACACGCCACCAAGCACTCCGGGTCACACAGCCTTTGCAGACCAAGGGCATCATCATCCACACCCTAAAGACTGTGTTTTGGCTCGAAGTGTGGTTCACACTTGGCACAGGCACTGGCTGCTTCTTCACACCTCACTAGCCCAGCATTCTCACTTGACATTCTCGTCAGTTCGTCGTGCTTGACACCTACATCTGTTCTTTCCCAGACAATAACTAAGGGCTTGTGACAGGTAAGAATAAGAATTCCTCCTGCACAGGGTTGTTCCGGGGACCTGGCCCATTCCGAAGTGTCCAGTAAACACTAGCCTTTGATGTAATAATGTCACTGCAGTGCACCCGAGGGTCTGTCCCAAGGAGGATGGCTGAGGGGAAGAGCCCGCAGAGCCACCCGGAGGCACCTCAACCCGCAATTGAAAAAAAAAAAAACTGTGATATTTTCTTTCAAGTTGGTGATTATGGGGGAAATGAGTTTTCTGGAAAACTTGGAAGCTGTAGGTTGAAATACTCTTGGGGAGACCTGGTTCTTATTCCAGAATTTCCTCTGGATCAGAATTCAGGACAGAGTCTTTGAGCTCTGTTTAAGAACTAAGGGAGCCCAGGGTTTAGAAATGTTTCCTTCTGTGGAAAAGCATTATGATTTGTGTAGACTATTCCAGAGCAAAATGCCCAAGTGAACGAGGGCAGGTTGGTGGCTAGATCTGAGGAAGCATAGGCTCTGCCTTCCAGGGACAGAGTCACCTCCTCCTGCGGGGGCCAAGCTCTGCAAGGTCTCCTGACCAAATTAGGAACTTAACCTAAAATTACTCCGCATGACTGTCTATTTTTCAATCAAATCTTTCAATACATGCTTTTCCGGGCCACAGAAGGACTGACAAAGTACGGGTTTTAGTTATGCAGGTCTCACTAATTTGCTATGTGATCTTACACAAGACCTCTGATATCTGAGTCTCATTTTCCCCATTTGTAAACTGGGGACAATGATCTTCACAGGGACACACAAGGATCAGTCGACTCAGATTAGCCTTTGAACACATTTAGCATGTACAAAATTGCTGCGGTGCCTGGCACACAGTAAGCTGAGATGTAAAAGTTGTTTTGTAAAGTTTATCAATACCTCTTGTGTTATTTTTTTTTTTAAGGCAGATAAAGTCTTGTTTCATGGAATGACCGATGAATGTAATTGTCATGGCCGCTATGAACAGACAAGAGAGGGGAGGAGCTTTATTTCTTGGTGTCCTCCCTGGACAGACTCGTGATGCTCTCCTTTGTGGCCGGGCGCCGCTTCTCACCATTTCACAGGCTTCCTCGGTTTCAGACCACAGCCCCACTGCCTTCAGTTTGTGGGTGTGTACCTGAGCATCCACTTGCTTCACAATATGTTCCTCCTCACTTCCCAGTTCAGGCTGTGATGGTGTCAGCCTTCTGAGATTCATGGAACCTTCTAGGTAGCCGGCGCAGAGTTCTCCTCCTTCTTGTCCAGGTACCCTTCTGGGCATTCAAGTACTGGTGGTGCCCTTCCACTTACCTAGGCCCATATGCCTCCCCTTAGGGCGGGCCAAGGCATTTTTCCAGCCTTGGGCCTGAGACTGTACAGTCACAGGTGTCTGGATGATCAGGCCAACCTTTATCAGCTTCTGCTGGTGGGTGGTGGCTTTAGTGATTTCATGTGTCTCACATGGGTCCAACTGGGCCTTCTTTTTGCCTCTGTGGAAGACACTTGGGGGCCTCTTCTGAAGCCCAAGCCCACTCACAGCTGTGGTGGTCCTGCCAAAAAGGCTACCAGCACCTCCCGTTTGATAGGAAACGCACAGTAGGTGTGTGGGTCGCCTGAGTCAGGTGAGGTGAGTGATGTGTTCCCCTGTGGTGGGTCATGATCATGGAGCAGGTGAAGGGACAGCTGCGAGGTGGGGGAAGAAGCAACGTTCGGGCTCATCCTTCACTCCACAACCTCTCCGCAGGTGTCTCAGTCCCCCACTGGGCAAAGCAGAAGCAAGAACTGCCATCTGACAAAACAGAGTGCGGTGCCAACAGCAAAGGTAAGAGTTTCCTGAAGTCCAGTGTGTGATCTTCACAGGCAAACATTATCCAAGCCAAAAGCTCCGATGCAGGAAAGACCTGGGAGAAAGGGCCTTACCTTCCTGCTCCTTCTTGGCTTTCTCCTGGGCCTTCATGGCTGTGTAGTCCTGGGCCATGTTGAGAACGTAGATGTACTCCCTGTTGCCAATGGCCTTCAGCAGGCAGAGGAGGGTGGAGGTGGTGTTCCGAGCAAAGAGCGTTTCCAGGCCGTCAAACACCACTCCCCGGAAGCAGTCGCTCAGCTGAAACAGAGAGAGCAAAGACAGTGAAGCCAGCCCCAGGATCCTCCTCCTCCCCATGCAAAATTGCTCATTCTTTCCTTGGTGCTTATACTGGCACCGCAGCTGGCTCTGGAAACCTCTGGGCCCCAGTGAAAGTACCTGTATGCGTTCAGCCAGGATCTGTGTGAACAGCTCCTCGGGGAGCACACAGCTCATAAGTCCGGTCTCACCGCCGATACTGGCGCTGACGCTGAGTCGGCGCTGCATGGGCCCAAAGGGAAGAGGGCTACTGGATATCTGTCAAGAGGGAGAAGGATCAGGGGTTAGAATCCAGCTTAGGGCCTGAGGGACTTCTGTACTTAGCAGCCCCGTGACCTTGGGAAAATCATGTAATTTCTCTGGGCCTCATTTCTCCTGCAACATAGGGGCTACCATGTGAAGTGGAAGGCCCCCATCTTCATTCAAGAACTGCCTACGTACTGAACCACACACATTACCTTATTCACTCAGCAGGTATTTCTTGAGCACCTACTAGGCACTAGGCATACAACAACAAACAAGGCTGGCTATCCTGCTTGCTGCCCGTGTGGTCCAGACCTTCGAATGGCTTTCTCGTGACTTCCTAAGACTCCTCTGCAGCCCTCGGGCACCTGTCCTGCTGATTCCATCCTTAGTGTTCCCGTAGTGTTAGGGCAAGCCACAGCAGATGGTTATGGAGTCTGCAGTGGCTGAACACTGGCCATTTTACGTGGCTCAATCTAATTCTGTGTCCACACTTCTTGTCACCAATCTCATTTTACGGCAATAATTGAAGGTGTGGTTCTCTCCTGTATGAGACTTAACGAAGTTCTAATGCAGGGATTTTGCTTTATGTACTGTCACTCGTCCAGTCCCCAACCTAGTGCCTGTCACATAAGGCGCTAGCTCCACACCTGCTGGATGAGATCCTTCCATAGGAGCAGGGCAGTGATGGTGCTCGGGCCATTGGAGAAAACACCCAGGAATCACCTTCACCTGCCGGCAGGAGGCTGAGGAGGAAGAAGCACCCCAGCCTCCATCTGGGGGGCCCTAGGATGTACCTGTGGGGTGTCGGATGAGTGTGAGTGGTGCTTCTGAGAGCCAGAGGTGTGGATCTCCGTCTTGGCTTTGGGGACCACCATGCTCCCACGCAGAGTCTTTGCAGGTTTAACTTCAGGAAGCACCAGAGTGGTCTCCGAGGTTAACTTGCCCAGGGTCTCGCCACTCAGTCCTGTCTGTCCCACAGCAGTTTGGCCAGAACCTGCCTCCTGGGCTACATGGAAAGAGAGGATTTATATCAAAAGGAACCTCCGGGTCATAAGGCATAGCTGGGACGGCAGGCTGAGACTTACAAGATTCTCTTCAGGAATACAGAGCCATGTCCCTTTACAGCTGGTCAGGGGGTGACACCTACCACCCCCAGAGGCTCGATGATGAGAGTCAGTGGAGAGATGGGAGCCCAGGGCACTTCACAGTCAGCTCCCCACAATCTCTTCCAGCCTGGGGGTGATCATTTCTGAGACTGCTATACATGGTAACCTGCCCTGGAAGCCCGACACCTGACGTTGGTGGCTCAGGGCAGTGGCCCTGTTGCGAGGAACATGCACAGAGCATCCTCTGCTCCGTGCCACACTGCCCCGGTAAACAGCAGGCTGAGTAATAACAGCTGGCCTGTTGGCAAATGTGGGCTTCAGAATTAATTTCTCATCCTTACCTCCACCCACCCTTCCAGTCAGATTGCCACTGCCAAATGGAGAAACGTACTTGATCCCGACAAGTTCCTTTTCAGGTTGACGCAGTTATTTAAAAGGGTTTCCAAGACAGTTGGTCATAAAAGCCCTCACTGGGGTGTCTTTGGCCTTCACAATGAGCTGTTGCGTTTTCTCACCCACAACCACAAAGGCAAGCTCTGTCTCATGGGCTTGCTCAATGTAAGGTTCCTATTCTGCGAGGATGGATCAGGGGCCCCCAAAGGAGAAACGTGGGGGTATAGCAGACACAGATGGTGGCCTGAGATGTTAGGATAGCTATTTCTCGGCTTTCCCATTTCCCTACGTGTTCACATAGAGGCGCTGAGAGGAGGACACGCCCCTGAAAGCCCCAGGCAGTTTTACCAGCAGCAGAAGTGACACGCTGTTGGGGATGGTGCCGTGCTGTCAGGGCTGTTTATAGAAAAGTGATTCAGCTCTGAGCACACACTCTGATTTACACGCAGCCTATTTCCAATGTATTGACCAGTCCTCCGTTTGTCTTGTAAGCCCTTGGGTGACCTACAGGGTCCTCAGTGGGGGAGGGAGGGATTCTCCACCTTTGGTAGGTAGGCCACATCAGGTCTCACTTCCATGGGGCTCAAAAAAATTAATTTTCCTTTGCAGCAAACTCTCCTCCTCCCTGTTCCCTGTGTAACGGCGTCAGTCTCTCCAGCTCTAAGTGATGAGACACAGTAGTGTGGCCATCTTGAACATCTTCCACTCCTTCAATTCCCTGGCCCTCGGCAGGCACCCAGGTCAGTCTGCCCAGTACCATTCACAGTCAGCTTCACCACTGCTTCCTTTCCAAGACATTAGAAGAGCTACTTCCTTCCGTGATTTTTAGACCATTTCTCCCATAGGGTCAAAACCTCCCAGCTGTTCTTCTCCTTCCAAATAAAATCCAAATTACTAATCTTGTCATCAAGGTCTACTACAACTGGCTTCAACCTGCCTTCCTACTTCTGATTTACTGTCAGCTTTCCTGCTTTCTTGGTCTAGGATGTCCTGGTCCCCATCTTTGCCAATCAACATTTCTCTGCTCCTTCAAAGCCCATTTCTATTAAAATTTCCCCCAAACATGCTTAGTACCCCCAAATTTGCTCAGAAGTTGGTACTTCTGTCACAATATTAGTTTCCTCTGTGCTGAATGAACATGTTTGCCCCCTTCCAGGTGTCACCCCCAAAGGTGTGGGGAGGTCTTGTTAATTGTTTTATTCCTTGCACTGCTAAGTGTGTGCCTTCCTGGGACAGCTGTCTGTGCTTGGGAAGAGAACCCTCCTCCAGGCTCCTACATTGGCAGCCAAAGTCAGCTTTCAACTGGGCTCGGGGAGAAAAGCTCAGTGGGGCAGCAAAGGAGTTCGGTGTTATCGCTGGTGGTGCCCATCACTGAACCCCATGGAGTCAGGGTGCTTACTAGATTCATCTCCTTCCTTCATGGATTGCTCGATGGCAGCCCTGATGCAGAGCTCCCGGGCTCGGATCCCTGGAATGCTGTTACTGTCAGAGATGGCTTCCAGCATGATGGAGTCTATGTTCAAGCAGGCTGCATTGTAGTACTTGGCTGTGCTGACGGCAGTGGCTGACTTTCCTATGAAATAGCAAGGGGGTTGAATCATGTGACACACTTGCTCGGTGTTCCAGGCTGAGCCCAGTAAATAGACCTCCGTGGCATTGGTGGCAGCAGGAAAGAGAGGGAAGAGCTGAGTCAGGAGTCTGGACTTTGGGTTCTGGCCCTAATCCTGCTACCTATGTACCATAAGCTATGGCAACCTACCTCCTCTTTGGATATCCCCCTCAGTTGAAAAAGTGATTTCTATGGTGTGATCTTTAAAAATCTTGTAGGTCTCACTGTCTCTAATGGTAGGACTATTTTGGTTAAAAGAATAACTTGTGTTGACTTTTTATCTCATTTCAAGATAGCTGCTCAATAATAAAACTCAGAAGTAACAGAAAAAAGGGAAAAAATCTATAATTTACTCATCCAGAGAGATGACAATTAGCATATGGTTGCTAAGTGTACTGCTCCTGAGTATGCT
This sequence comes from Talpa europaea, assembly GCF_964194135.1. Lineage (NCBI taxonomy): Eukaryota > Metazoa > Chordata > Mammalia > Eulipotyphla > Talpidae > Talpa > Talpa europaea. The sequence continues at coordinate 11,078,225 of NC_140084.1, read as the reverse complement.
ATTTGTTCTCTATTCCTTATAGAAAAGAAATGGGCTATATAACATGAACACATCCTAATCCCTGGTATCTGTGAAGATGTCACTGCACTTGGTAAAGGGGCTCTGCAGATATGACTAAGGTAAGGGTGTTAATGTGGGAGATCATCCTGGATTATGTGGGTGACATGGTTTAATCATAAAGGTCCTTCTATGAAAGAGAAGCAGTGGGGATAGAGTCAGAACCCAGAGTGTGATGATGAAAGCTAAAAGAAACAGAAACTGGAGATGCCACGATGCTGGCTTTGAAGATGGAGGAAGGAGCAGGAGCAGGCAATACTTCTTGCAGTAAAAAAGACAAGGGATGGATCCTCCCCAACAGCCTTCAGAGGAGCGCAGCAGCCCGTTGACATCTAACTCTTGACATCTAGACCTGTAAGACCAGAGACATACTTGGGGGGTGGGGGAGAGAAGAGAGTAGGATCAAAACAAGGGTGGTGGGAATTGTATGGGGACTATAACCAAGATGAAAATGGATACATTGTGCAAAAATGAAAAATGATGTAAAAATATATAAAATAAAAAAAATTTAAAAAGAGCTCATAAAACTCAACAACAAAAAGGCAAACTTTTGTTATGTAAACTAGTGGTAAATTAAATTTTAAAAAATTAAAATGAAATTAAAAAGAGAAAGTAAATCTGCATTATTTTAAGTCACTAAGTTTGTGGCTATCTGTTACAGTTAGCAATAGGGAAGTAATACAGATAAAAGTCATAAGTATGGGTTTTTTTTAAGTAAAAAGATACATTGTGATCATCTTTCTCTTTATTCAATACACTTCCATGGCCATTTTTTAAAATTGTGGCAATATGCATACAAATTTTATCATTTTACTCATTTTCAAGCTGCAAATGTATGCTCACATCATTGTGCAGGCATCACCACCATCCATTTGCAGTGCCTTTTCATCTTCCAGAAACTCTGGACTCATATTAAACAGTAACCCCTCAATTCTGCCCTCCCCCACAAGACCCTGGAAATGACCACTCTACTTTCTGTCTCCAAGAATTTGACTATCCCAGGTACCCCGTATCAATGGAATCATGCAGTAATTGTCTTTTTGTCTTTATTTTGTATCACCAAACATAGTATCTTCAAGGCTCATCCATGTTGTGGCATGTATAAGAATTTCCTTCCTTTTTAAGGCTGTATAATATTCCACTATAACACATTTTGTTCAGCAGTTCATCCATCAACAGTGAGTTGTTTCTACCTTTTGGCTATTGCAACACTGCTGCGAACATGGAGTACAAAGCACTGGCTTTAATGGCAATGTAATGTAATGAACAGACTGTGGTTTCATTTACCATTTTCACATATTAAATGCCTCAATAGCTCCCTGCATTTTTGTTAAGGTAAACAATGCTGCAGTATATGTCCAAGTGGTTAAATTTTGTCCACATCATTAATTATTTTCCTAACTTGACATAAAGTTTTAGAATATAGCCAAAGTGTTTGCATGTACTTTTACATTTTTTTATATAATGTAATGTCTTAGACTTTTTCTAAAGTTTTAAAGTTATTGAAAAAATAGAAATGCAAACAAGTTAGAGACACAATCATTTGAAAAATGAGCAGTCACTGCTCTTTCTCTAACCCTGTACCTATGAGGTTGGCAATTTAATAGTTTGGGGGCAATCTTTTGGTATGCAAATTTCTTTTTATCGCCTCAAAAATTACACATCCCAATTTCACCAATCCCAAAAAGCCAGCCCCTGGGAGTTTGGCCTACCTGACAAGGGGGTCCCGTGGATGATAATGGCAATGCCTTTCCGGTTCTTGGCCAACTGGCCTTCTGAAGAAATGTCAATGCCCAGGTAGCGAGCAATGGCCCTGTTCACAGGGTTATTCTCTACTTCTCCAACCTCCTCTACTGACTGGCTTTCAATGCTCTGTAACTTGTCAGCTGCAAATTACAAAAAAAAAAAAAGTTTGTGTGTGCACACTCACGTGCATGTGTGTGGACACACCCAGGATTCACATGGTTCGGAAGGGAACAGGAAAGACTTTCTTTTCAAGCATTATTTTTATTTTTATTTTTATTTTTTTTTAATTTTTTTTTTATAGAGGCATGTTTATTTATTTGTTTGTTTTTTTTTTTTGTTTATACATGCACTGGGTACAGTCAGAAGCGCGGGAGGGTGAGAGAATTCACCAGAGCCAGAACGGGGAGCAGAGCAGGCAGAAGGACCGAAGTACACTGCTGAGGGGAGCAGCGGGCGGCAGGAGAGGTCTGCGCGCCATGCGGGACCCTCCTCCGGTGGCTGGGAAGCAGCTGGGGATCGAACCGGCGTTGCAGAGGCCACGGGCAGCTTTGCAACCCAGCGCTCAACCGCTGCGCCACCGGGGAGGCCCTCAAGCATTATTTTTAAACGACAAACATCATCTGCCTTAAATGTTGCTGCAGTTCTTGCTGGCCCCTGTTGTGTTCAAAGGTGCCCCTTCTGGCTAATGTTCAGCTAAGAGATCTTAAAAGACAGATATTCTCTGACTCTTGATTCCATTTCTGGGAATCTCTCCTGCTGAACAATAATATTGGGAACCTGCAGGATTTGCATCATTGAGGGAAATGGCTAAGAAAATGGTTGCCTCTCCCTGTAGAATTAATACACAGCAGCGCCCGAAGGCTCAGAGGAGGCCCCTTATGGGGAAGGGTGAAAGGGCATTGAACAGTCCACTCCTGCTTCTAGGGAACTGGCGCCCGCATATGAAAAAGTTTGCTTACTTTGAAACATTATTTTTTCCAAGCTCTCCTCGTCCTCCTCATCATCGGGGTAGGTTTTGTAATCGACATTTGGGACATGTCGCTCTTCCAGGTTGGACGTGACAGAAACACCTCGGCTGATAGACGTCCTCTTCGTGCTCATAGAGGTCCCCTGCTCTGACAAGGGCGATTCTTCTTCTTCTGTTAGGGAGCAAGGGATGGAAATACATGGAGAGAAGTTGGGGGATGAGGAAGTTGGGGGCAGAAAAGGAGAGAAAGGGGGGAGAATCACTGAATGGCTGGTGATCTACTGGGACTGGCCAACCCAAATAAAGAAGAGCTGCTGTTGGCGGCTTAAGAAGTTTCTCATCACAAAGTGCTCCTCCATTTGAATTAAAAAAAAAAAAAAAAAGAACAGCAAAACACACCAAAGGCATCCCTGGTGGCCAGGGGTTAAGACTCAGTGCTATGACCTCCTTGCTCTGAGTTCAATCCCTGGCCAGGGAGCAACCCACATGGTGCAGCAGACCTCTCCTGACTCACCTGCTGCTCCCCTCAGCAGTGTTTGAATCGATCTGCCTGTTCTGTTCGCCACTCTGTCTCTGGTGAATTCTCTAAATACCCCCACCCCTGCACCTCTGGCCTACACCCCAGATCTTCTACGAAAAAAAGAAAAAAACAAACAAAAACCCAAGGTTACATATTTGTCCTAGAAAGCTCAGAAAATTCAGAAGAGCAAAAATTTATAAAATTCATCTATAAAAAGAGACACATTGGTAACAAATGGTGACAGAGGAATTGCAGCTGAATTTATGAAGCCAACAGAGGCGAGAGAGTGGCAACCTCTCTGATTTCTCATTTTTAAAAACCGGACTTGAGATTATACTGTAGATACTGACTTGCAGCCAGCTTTGCCCCGAGTTTTTCAGGAACGTTTCTTCATGCTGTTGCTCAGCACACCTGCCCTCCTTGTTGTCTCCACCCCACAGTTTCAGTGGGCGGGCCGGACTGTCACTGAACAAGAGGACTGCCACCCCTCCCAACCTGGCCCCATACTGAGGTGTATGAGGACAGGACAATAACGTGGGGACAAGAGCAAGAGGGCCCATCTCCTCCCTCACAAAGTCCTCTGTATGTGGCCTCACATCCTCCCCACCCCCACAGCTCTTGGACCACCAAGTACCCCTAAGTTTAAATGCCTATGACCCACCTTCCAGACCGTGAGCAAGCAGATGGCTTGTTTGATCTTCTTTCTAGCACATAAACTCAATGCTTAGAACACAGTAGGTGTTTGTTATGGGCTTAATTGGTCCCCCTAAAATTCTGATGTTGAAGAGCTATCCACACACCCTGTATCTCAGAATGTGACTGGTTTTGAAGACAGGGCCTTTAAAGAGGTAATTAAGCCTAAATGAAGTCGTAAGGGTGACCTAGTGCCTCCATAAACCGGCATGCCTGGCGTTCTTAAAAGACTAGATTGAGACACAGATACACATGGGGCAAGATGCCCATTGACAAGCCAAGGAGCGAGGGTCCACAGAAAACAACCCTGTCGACACCTTGATCTTGAATGTCTAGCCTCAGGAGCCATGAGAAAATAAAGTGCTATTGGTTAAGTGCCCAAGCCTTATCCATTTGTGAAGGCAGTTCTGGCAGAGAAATGGTGCTCAATAACTACGGCCAGGAGATGGTGTGGAGAGGCAACTTCTTTTTCTTACATGTTTTTTTTTAGGGGAAACTAGTATTTTCAGGCTCACTTGTATTTCCTTGGGAGACAGCAAGATTGGCCAAGGGCAGGAGGCAGAGACTCCATTCCACTCATTCATTCATTCACTTCCATAGCATGAATTTACTGGCTACTATGACACACGAGGTGCTGTTCCAAGCCCTGGGTTTTCAGCGGGAATATGTGATCACTACTTTCATGGGACTTCTTGTTAGTGGGGACATGGGTATGAAGGAAATAATGACATGTGTGATGACCGTCATGCAGAAGAGAGCACACAACGGGGAAGACACACAGCCAGGGGGTGGGGGGTGTGGGGAAGCATGAACCACACAACCTGTAGGTTGTCTGGAACCTTTGTGCTCGAATGAACACAAAGGGGCCCCTGAGCAGATGATGGGGTCACTCGGGGGTGCTTGGTCAAAAGGACAAGACCATGAGGACATAGTCCAGCTTTCTGGTTGGAGTATGGCCTCGAGGACCATGGAGGGCCAGCGTCTTCCTCATGAGTGCTCCCACTGCCTTCTCTTAGCGTGTGCTGGGTTCCTCAGCATTGCCTTGGCAAACGCACAGATGAAGTGGGGAACAGCAGTTACCCTGGGGGCTCCAGGTCAGAGAGACCTGAGCACAAGTCCTGATTCTGCCACTTAAACGGGTGATGGGTCTGGTGCTCAATGCCTGAGTTTCTCAACTGTATGTGGAAAGCCTCTGCACAGGGCAGGTTTCCAATGCGCAGCTGCTGGTACTTACTTGCATGAGCAGCTTTTACATCTTAACGCCCCACTAGACTCTGGTGAGGGGGGAGTGTGAACCACACAGCCTTTGCAGCCACACGGTGGAGGTAACAGGACCATCGTCTCAGGTTTGGAAAGACAGTATGGGGCATGGTTGGTGTCCAGTAACTGGCTGGTTTCCCAGCAGGGATCACTCAGTGCCAGCGCTGAGTTCTTACCATTTTCCAGGCTCTCTAGATACTTGGCCTTCATCTGCTCCTCTTTGCAGCGCTTCATCTCCTTGAAGTGCTCGTACAGCTCTGGGGGCAGCTTCTCCCCCGGCTGGCGGGGAGGCAGCAGCAAGGTGTTGTAGGAGTCGTAACCCTTGAGCATTCGCAGGATCTGCTCAGGGAGAAAGGAGGGGGCTGCAGGTGGTCCCCCGGGCAGCTTCTCCCCACAGCCCGGGGGGTGCTTCTTCATCTCATAAAAGCCATGCTTCCCTGGTGGTGCAAGGGGTTAAGACGCAAGCTATGCAGCTGCCCACAGCCACTGTAGCACGAGTTCGATCCCTGGGCCAGGGAGCTGCCCACATGGCACAGCAGACCTCTCTTGACTTGCCTACTGCTCCCCTCAGCAGTGTACTTCGGTCAATCTGCCTGTTCTGCCCCCCCACTCTGTCTCTGGTGAATCCTCTCACACCCCCCCCACACCTCTGGCCTGTACCCCAGCTCTTGTATGCATAAATAAATAAATCTTAAAAAAAAAAAAAGCCACGTTTCTGACTCTGAGACCGGCGTGGGTACAAATACTTTCTAGATTTCAACATGCATGATCTTCTGGGGTGGCTTAAAAATAAGACTGAGCCCTGGAACCAAGGAGACAGGGGATCTTCAGTTGGTTCCATTTGAGCCTTGGTATATCACCCATGAAGGAGTGGTTTCTCCTTGTTTTAAAAATAACATAGATTGGGGTTTTGTTGTTGTTGTTGTTTTTTCTTGTTATTTTTTTGTCTATTGATCAAAATATTGAACTCCATTAAGCAGTCGGCACATTCCTAAAAAATCTGCTGTGGTTAGCAATATCACCCTATCTACGTGGTGGTCTCATACACAGAGGATCCAGAGGAAAAGAATGTTCAAGATAATGATCTATTAGGTCATGAAAAGACACGGAGGCACCTTAAATGTTTCTTAAGTGGAAGGCTATACTGTATGATTGCAACTATAATGCCATTCTGGAAAAGGCCAAACTATTGCCCCTCAATTGCCAACAAATACCCCTTAAATGGCTTGGTAAAGGAGGCTGTGTATAAGTGGGCATGTGGGGATTGGAGTTACATGGGAAATCTCTGTATCTTCCCCTTGATTTTGCTGTGGACTTAAAACTGTTCTAAAAAATAAAGTAAATGGGGAAAAAAGGACATGGAGGAGCAGTCCAGAATAAACAGAAAAAATAAGCAGTCCAGAATAAACAGAAAAAAAAGAAGGCAAATTTAAGCCCTAACATCATTACATTAAGTGTAAAATGGCCTAAATACACTGATAAAAGACACAGAAAGAATATAATAGAGAAGACCAAATGTGTTCTGTCTATAAGAAACCACTTCAACTCTGATTGCCACATAGAGTTGCCTTACTGTTAGAGATGTAACGGGGGCATGCTTTAGGTTTTCAATTAGTTATTTAAAACGTATAATGAGATCACAAAGAAGCGATGAATTCTCAAGGGAAGCAGGTCAGGAAAGGCTACAGAGACATCATCTTCAAATTGAAGAGGAGAGGTTCAAGGGGAAGAAGGGGCCAAAGGCAGGAGGACGCTGTCCCTGCAGAGAGAAGAACATGACAGTGCCTGGCAGGGGTAGGGAAATGAGGTCGGCTGGGGTCTCTGCCCACCTTCTCTTCTATGATATATTGCTGGTCAAACTCCAAGGAGTAAAACTCAATGGGGAAGTTGCAGGGGTTCTTCACCACCACCTCGCCCTCATCTCCAGGTGCATACGGCAGCAGGGGCCCCAGCTCTAGAATGGAAGGGCTGAATTCCAAGTGTGCCTCCAGGCCTTGCCCCTGCACCAGCAGCGTGAGCTTCTGAGCACTCTGAGCAACCTGGAACACCAGCGTTTGACTGTACGATTTCTGGAAAAGGTAAAACCAAAATAAACATTTGATTTTTTTTTCTGTTACATTCCATGCAGAACTGAAAAACACTGATGAACAAAATTGATCCTATTTAGGTTGAGAGAGAAGACTTTTTTTTTTTAAGATTTACTTTATTTATGCATACAAGAGCTGGGATGTAGGCCAGAGGTGCAAGCGGTGAGAGGATTCACCAGAGACAGAGTGGGGAGCAGAACAGGCAGATCGACAGAAATACATTGCTGAGGGGAGCAGTGGGTGAGATAGGCGAGGTCTGCTGTGCCATGTGGGTCACCTCCCTGGCTGGGGATCGAACTCTTGCTAGAGTGGCTGCTAATAGCTTGATAGTGCTGAGACTTAATCCCTTGCGCCACCAGGGAGACCCAAAAGAGAGCTTTTCTAATGAGATCACACAAGAGCACTTTCTATGACTGTATTAATGCTGGGTATCATGATGCTGGGCACCCCATATACTTCGGCACAAGGAAGAGGCTCTCCGGTCCCTGAATGTGCTTGAACATTGCCCCGCCACTATCTGTACCTCTGGGTTCTGATTTCCCAGGCTCTGCTCTGCACAGACTGGGCAGAGCATGAGGGGCAGATGTGAAAAGAAAGTTACAACCTCTGGATCTGTCTTGAACCAATGACTCAAGAGTTACTGTATATAGATCCTGCTCTCTTGCTCCTGAGAGGGATAATCTGAAATGTGAATTATGTGTATTTCCTCAACTTCCAAGTATGATCAAGCTCCAGTCTCCAAGGTGGGTGGCTCACTTGTACATCTTTTATCAGTTGCCTTTTTCCTCGCTTGTCACCGCTTGCCTCTCTACCGGTGCTCCCTACACTTCCCCGATAATCTGCTTGCACTTAAATCCTTGTCTCCAGATCTGTTTCGTGAAGAATCTGATGTATTTTCATTATTTGAGATGTAGGTAAGGAGCAGGTGGGGATGAGAAGATAGGGCGCTGATTTTATCTGATACAATTAAAATCTAAATGCCAGTTGATAGTGACACCAACAATCCTAACCTAGTGTCGCTGGATACCAAGTAAATGCAGATGCACAGGCCCTGCCCCTAGAGGTACTGATATAGTGGGCTCAGGGGAAGGTTGGGGTGCCTGCGCTTTTAACCAGATACCCAGGCTGCACTGATACAGGTGGCTTCAGGAACTGGGTTCGGAAAACTGAGGGGCTCCATGATTTGAAGCATTCCAAGCTATGTTACTTCCAGGGTGAAAAATCTGATGGGTGGAATGCACATGGGGATATACGGACACATTCTGGAAAATATCTGTTGGAAACAGTAAGAGAACATGTTATTAACTTTTCTATGACAGTTATGGGTTTAGCACCTTATGGCCCACATGTCTATATTTTAACTGCTTTTTAAAATATAAATCTTTCTAAAACATTTAACACTTTTCCTTGTTCTCTAACACAGTATTCTTAACATATGCTGTAACATCAAAGAGGTGATCATGTGTGGCTGATATTGATGGAATACAGATGTAGACTGAATGGGCTAATGCCAAATCCTTGTATACAGGCCAGAAGTTCCACTCCTGATTGGGGAAAACATTAACTCTGACCAATTCCAACTCAACATTTATGGGACTTCTTAAACAAATCTATTTTTGACTCTTGGTATATCCCTCATTCAGTTAAACATCTCAAATCTTGATTAAGCCTCTTGACAGTCTTAAGATTCTTAAAGACTGCCAACCATTAATTTTCTTTCTTTTAAAAAGGGTGGGGGAGATTTTGATAATGATGGAAATAGGGATATGAAATCACTCACTTTCTTATTTCTCACTGCAGATTTTTAAGCATTTCCTCAAAGCCATCCCCAAGAATAAGGATGTTAACCACAGCTATTCTGTAAAATGCATGTAGATTTTTTTTTATTTAAAAGAATAGAGGGGGCCTCCCCGGTGGCATAGCAGGTTAAGCACAGCACTGTGAAGCTGTCTGCAGCCTCTGCAGTGTGGGTTCGATTCCCGGCAGGCCAGGAAGATTCCCACATGGCGCAGCAGACCTCCCCTGTCGTGCCCGCTGCTCCCCTCAGCAGTGCTTTTGGTCCTTCTGCCTGTTCTGTTCCCCGCTCTGTCTCTGGTGAATCCTCTCACCCTCCCACGCCTCTGGCCTATCCCCCAGCTATTGTATAAATAAAAAATAAATCTTTTTTAAAAAAAGAATAGAGAAGATCATCTTCCAGATGCCTTAGGCTGTGAGCAAAATTCTGTATAATGTAACCTCTTGAGATTCCCTATGGTTCTAGGATTTTATTATTTTTATTGTGTTCTTTGTGCTGATGGTGTTCACAAAAGACACATTTGTGGGACGCAGGGAGGCTGTCTACAGGATGCACTTCTTCTTATCATCATGCAAGTACCACAGTGACAGTTACAGCACACTACTACATTCGGAGCAGCAGGCTATGCACTTTATTCACATTAACTCATTTAAACTTCCAAATCACCCTAGGAGGTAGCCTTGCAGGTTGATAATGTCTGGCCTGAAATTTTAGGGGTGAATGCATCCAAATTCACATTTTAAAAAGGTGAGCACCATGTGTATACCCTATGTTGCCCAATACCCCCAGCATGGCCTGGGGCAGGTCCCCTGTAGTCAAACACAGTGATAATTCTGCAGTTGCACTGTTTGTCTGTGCAAACCAAGTGGGATAAAAAGAAGGTTAAATAGCCTTATGTCAGATCAGATGAGGATTTTCTGTCAGAGTATAGGTGTAATACCTATGACATTTTCTTTCTAGGTTAGGGGCTTATTGGATTTCAGAACTGCAACAAGAGATCTTTGACATGTGATCCTGTTATTTTTGTTTCATCTATGGTGAGGCTGAGTAATCTGCTCAGAGTCACCTGGCCTGGAAGGAGTAGGGGCTAGATCTGGAGGCAGAGGCCACTAAGCTATTGCTGCTAAGAATCAGTATGTTTGATGGATCTGCTGATTCCAGAGGTGGGGCACTTAACCACCAGGCCTCACAGTTCCCATCTTTACCAGGGGTGCTGGAGATGTCATAATTGGATAGCAAGACCCAATTTCCTCGAAGCTTCCTTGGAGCTCAAAGCCATCCAGGAGTCTGAACAAAACCACATTTCTTTAAAACTTACCTCCTCTTTGGGCATGAATTTCACTTGCACATTGGATCTCTCACCAGGATCCAAGATTCCAGAAGTGGGCTGGATCTCAAAGATCTGGGACTTTGGCTTTAATTCAGCATGTAGTTTCCGTTTTAAGTACTTTGGCATGTGTTTCTCCAGCTGGTTAATAAAGTATCAGACAATTAGATCATCACCTATTGAAAATGGACTTATTTCATTCTCTGTGTACTCAACCTACAGTAACTGAGTATGTCCTGGGTGTTGGGGAGCACCCAGGGAGCACACAGATACAGGGCTACAGAGACAATCAAGATGTGGGATGGGAGCATTGTCAGACAGGTCCTTGAGTGCTGGGCTAAGGGCCTAGATCTTCCACAGGCTCAATGTCTGCCAGTGAAAGTCTGGGAGCAGGAGTGCAGAATGATAAGAGCGAAGGCCTAGAGTCACAAATCCCACTGAAAAGGAGAGGGCCACAGGGGACCAACAGGCCACAACTCACCTTATTTTCAGGCTTGTGGCTCTGGACAAACCATTCACAAGGGACTTGGAGGTGGTTGGAGAGCTGAATCGTCTCCACGAGGCACTGTCCACACTGAACGGTGGCAAAGTCCACTTTTCCACAGGACAGGGTCATGGTGGGGATGGTCACCTTGGCTCGGAGACAGATGTGAACGGTGGGCCCTCCGACCACCTATACCGGGTACAACGCTGCTGTTACTGGGTGACCAGCAGGCAGCGCTGGAAGCTGGGGAGGGTCAGCCAGGCCCAGGGCTGCATCTCACCTTGATGGGCAGACTGACTTCTTTGTTTCCAACAGAAAGACCCGCCCCTTGTGGGTCAAATCTCACTTCAAATATCTCTGTTTCACAGTAAGGCAGATTCTTGACACGATCTAGCTCGGTACTGAAGCCTGGACCAAGATCAACAAAATTCCTTGGTGGGGAAGAGGATTAGCAAAGCAGAGCTGCTCCAGATGGAGACCCGGGGGGCAGGATGGACACACAGAGTGTTCCCAGTGGCCCCACAAGTGTTTCAGTGGCTCCCAGGGCCACAGAAAGTCTTCCCCAGGAGGATAGTGCAGGAGACACCTTGCTGGGAAAGGAAAAGGGCAGTGGGAAGGCCTCCCCAGCCTGTTACCTGTGTTATGAAGGACGCGCTTCTCGGCATGGAAGGACACTGGGAAGTGACTGGTGTTGGTGATCTTGATGATGTGGGTTTGGATGTTACCGAGGATGATGTAGCCAAAGTCCAAGATGTATTCTGGCAGCTGGACTCTGAAATGGCAAACAAGCCCTCCTTACCAGTTGCTTTCAAACCTGAAGGCTGCTGTTCTCAAAGGCACAAAGTTTGGAGATCTCTCTCCATGCACAGCTCCATTCTGCGGAGTTGAGAACAACTGATGAACCCCAGCATGGAGACGGAGACACTTGCTCCAGAAGTCTGCACTGCCGTCTCAGGCATTACTGCAAAGCCCAGCTAGCATCTGCCCTGATGGATCCAAGGCCGGGCCTGTCTGCTGGATAAAGTCGGAGGTTTCTGACTTGGAGGGGCAGAGACCCAATGGGCGTGACTGAGCTAGGGGAGGGCAGATATGTGAGGCAGGCGGATTTTATCCTGCCATCCCGGGAGCACTGTAGTGGGAAGCACTGCTTACTCTGCAGTACTTTGGAAAAAGCACAGCACGAGGCCACTCACTTGGCCAGTTTGCGGCGGCTCCAATGGCTAGAGTCCTCTGTGGGGTCCGTAGCATAGTCTTGGACTATAAGTCGCTCCACTTCCATCTGGAGATGGGCACTTAACTGGAGCAAGAGAAAAGAGCAAGTGAGCAAATTCTTCCAGAAAATCCATCCTCAATGGTGGAAATACCACCCCCAAAGGGGCAAAAATTCGTTCGTAAAGGTGGACAAAAACCTTAGATATTATAATGGTTTGTGGCTCTCTGAAGGGCTGTGGTACACACATGGATCCACACTAAACCCCTAGCATATTTTAACACTTCCTGGGAGGGTGAGGCAGGGTAAACAAACAAGGGCATCTATATTATGAGCAGCCTCAGCAATCAAAAGGAATGAACTGGTGCAGCCACTATATGGAGAGTCCTCAAAAAATTACATATAGAACTACCACATTTTCTCCAAATTTCACATCTGGGTATTTATCAAAAAAAAAAAACAAACCCAAAAAACCTCAAAGTGATATATACACTTGTATGTTCTATTGCAGTATTATGTATATTAGCCAAGATAGGGAAACTACTTAATTTATCATGGATGGGTAAATGGATAAAGAAAATGTGGTGTGTGTATATATGCATATACACATATGTATGTGTGGTGTGTATATATATGTAGATATATATGTATACACACATATGTATGTATATACACAATGGAATATTAATCAGTCATAAAAAAGAAGGAAATCTTGCCATTTGTGACAATATGGAGAGACCCTTGAGGGAATTATCCTAAGTGAAATAAGTCAGCAGAGAAAGACAAAATGTTCTATGGCCTCGCATATATATTAAATCCAAAAAACAAAAACAAAAAAAACAAACAAAACCAAGCTCATGGATATAGCGAATAGATGAGTGGTTACAAGAGGCAGGGAGTTGAGCATGGAGTGGGCAAAATGGGAGGAGGGATAAAAAACACAAACTTCCAGTTACCAAATAAAGAAGTCATGGGTATATAATGCAGAGCACGATGATGATAATTAATAAGAACGTAGTCGTATCTGAAAGTTGTTAAGAGAAGATCTTAAAAGTCTGTATCGTGGGCCTCCCCGGTGGCGCAGCGGTTGAGCGCTGGATTGCGAAGCTGCCCGCAGCCTCTGCAGTGTCGGTTCGATCCCCGGCTGCTCCCCGGCCACCTGAGGAGGGTCCCACATGGCGCACAGACCTCTCCTGCCGCCCGCTGCTCCCCTCAGCAGTGTACTTCGGTCCTTCTGCCTGCTCTGCTCCCCGCTCTGGCTCTGGTGAATTCTCTCACCCTCCCGCGCTTCTGACTGTACCCAGTGCTTGTATAAATAAATAAATCTTTAAAAAAAAAAAAAAGTCTGTATCGCAAGAAAAAAAGTTTGTCAGTATGTATGGTGACAAATGTCAACTAGACTTACTGAGGTGACCATTTGCAATACATAAATATATCAGATTATTTTGCCTCCAGAACATTTCTGGAACCCGCCCAATTCTCCTTACTCCTGAGGTCATTGCTTTCATTCACATTTCTACTATCTCTCATCTAGATTTACTCCATCAGCTTACATTAAAAAAACAACCCTGAAACATCTGACTGCAGAACTGGGGCAGCCAGAGGGGGAAGATGGTGAGGAGGGTATGGGAAGGGGTGGGGTATGCTGGAACACGGCGGAGGATTATTGGGGCACAAGTGGTGGGCATGGTGTGAAAATATGCATTTTTATTTATTTTTTTAAAGATTTATTTATTTATACATACAAGAACCAGGGTACAGGCCAGATGTGTGGCGGGGTGAGAGATTCCCCAGAGAGAGTAGGGAACAGAACAGGTAGACTGATTGAAATACACTGCTGAGGGGAGCAGCGGGCGAGACAGGAGAGGTCTGCCATGCCATGTGGGTACCGCCCTGGCCTCCAGGATTGAACCTGCACTGCAGTGGCTGCAGACAGCTTCACAGTGCTGCGCTCAACCTGCTGTGCCACCGGGAAGGCCTGTATACATTTTTATAAAATGCAAATCTGAGTACCCAGAGACCTTGTTGAAACACGTCAATGACCTCCCGTCATCCTGAGGATAAAGTTCAAAACCCTTACAGGTTCACAAGGAGGCTGCTTATGTCTTCCAGTTCTCCTCAGTTTCTTTGTTTCCCTTCCTTTTTGCTTTATAAAGTTTGTTTTTTCTTTCTGTTTTACAGATTACCATGTGCATGTCCTGCACCACTGCCACACACATTCTGTGCACAATGAGGCCAATCTTACCTCGGAAGATTCGTCCTCAGGCATTTCCTCGGCCATCTCAAACTGATCAAATATTTCATATTTGTTGTACTCTTTTTCTAGGTTTTTCTTGGCCTGGTTCAAAAAGGTTTCATACTTTTCATTTCCTGTGGAAGTTGGAAGGAGAAGTAAATCAGGATGGTTAGGAAAATACGGATTTTTTTTTAAAGATTTATTTTATTTATACTAGAGCTGGAGTACAGTCCAGATGCACGGGAGGGTGAGAGGATTCACCAGAGACAAAGCGGGGAACAGAACAGGCAGACTGACGAAATACACTGCTGAGGGGAACAGCGGGCGAGACAGGAGAGCTCTGCTCGCCATGTAGGTTGCTCTGACGCCGGCGGGGATAGAATCAGCCCTGCAGAGGCTGCGAACAGCATCACAGTGCTGCGTTCAACCACCTGCGCCACCAGAGAGGCCCAGGAAAATATGGACTTTGCCTAAAACATTGACCCTCAGCTCTGGGAAAGTGCAGTGAGCAGGGAAATGAACTATTTGATACTCCATGGGCCATGTTTTCTTTATTTCAGAGGGGGAGGTCATTTGTAAGGGAGCTGAATTTTCCAGAGACCTCACTGAGTTTTAGGAGAGTATGCTTTTGCGGCTCTCAAGGACATGGCAGCGACGTCCAAAGTCACTTGCAGAGTGACCCACCGGCTCATTAGGTCCTTCCCCCATTCTAGCACTGAAGATGGCATGTGGGACCCCCTCCGTGCTGGACGCCTTCATTTAGACTTCATGCACATTAAATCTCATTGGACACAAAGAACATATTAGGGTCAAGTTGCTTTAATTACATTGAATAAGCTACAATCCCCCAAATCAGGGAGGGGAGGCAATCAGAGGAGAGATTTCTGCCACCCAAGTTCACCATCAAGTCAGTGCAAATTCAAATGCTGGAGGGGTGAGGAGGCAAAGCAATTCACATGTCCGCTGTAAAGCGAGGGGAAGCGGGGGCTGGAGCACAGAAGACCCAGCTGGTGGCAGTCACATTGAAGATTTAATTTTTTTTTGTTTTACCAATTTATTCACTCAATTAGAGATTATAGAGCTATACCGTCATAGAATTTCAAAATTCCCAGTTCCTTGGTTTTATTTCAAATTATTATTTTTTATTACATTTATTTCCTTACACAGTTGTTAATTTTTGTACAGTATTTGATTTCTCCCTGTAAATCTGAGGCACGTAGCAGGGGAGGGGGTGGAGGAGGTCAAGCCAGGGGAGGGAAGAGCACAAGGGACTGTGGTGATGGGTCACGGGTTTTATGGTGGTGCGAGGACTATGGGGACTAGGCCTGAAGGGAGAATCCAAATACTTTGCAAGTTGAAGGATTTTAAAGCCCTGCACTGGCCAAACCATGTTTCCTGCCTTAATGGGGTCACTGGGTACACAGTTTTCAGCCACATGGCAAAGCTTCTCCTCCTTGGCAGTTACATGTGGGGTCGGACTGACATGTTGGCTGGAACTCTCCAGGCTGGAGTGTAATTAGTGTGCCCTAAGACTCACCAATGTTTGTGTTCATATTTTGGGGGCACAATTAGGATTTGATGGGTGACCTTCAAGAGGTGAATAAGTGACTTTGGGGTACGGGTGGGGGAAAGGCTGAGGTGTGCTGGCTTAGTCTGGGGCGGGTAATGGAATGTGGAGCTGGAGGAAGGATTCTGGAAGAAGAGTGGGGAGCATCTCATGGCCCGTCAGCCTGCACTGCCAGCCTAGAGGACAGAGCCAGAGAAAGCATATGACTGAGAGCTGCTCCACTGAGCTTTGGGATCAATGAAGTTGTGGTACCGAGAACTGGCTCCTGGGGCCAGAGGTGACAGGGAAAGCCTTAGACAGGCATGTGGGCACACCCCCCCTTGAATGGAAAATAGGGGCCAGAAGTCTGTGGCCACCTTTCTGGAGAGTTGTGTTTTGAGAACATTACTCCTGATGGTATTGCCTTCTCGATGGCCATGGGTAAGGGTGCTCCTGGGAAGGAAGAGGCAGGGAGAGATTTAGCTAGAGGAAAAGGCCTTTGGAGGTGTAATTTCCTGAATCCTCCATAGTAATTCAGTGACGGCAGAATTGGCTAGGGGTCTTAATTTTGGACTCCCAAACAATTTCGACTCTCAACTTGATTTTGCAATGGAAGACTAACACAGAAGGCAACTAGAGAGGGCTGTCAAGCAAATACCACAAGTATCCATCAACCTAAAATGCATCTTTTGTTCCCCAGTGGGGAAATACTACAGTAGGTCACAGTACCTTTGAGGTTCCTGGGGAGATCGAGACAGATTCGGGGAAAGATTCCCTCTCCACTGAGAGTGATGCTTTCTGGGTCCAGGTGGGCGATCTGTATCTGGAAACTCCTTTGAAAGACCTCAGGGACTCCAGGTAAGTAGTAAACCTTCAACACCTGCTCTCTATGTGAGCTGATAAACCCCTATGTGGCAGAAAGACCAGAGATAACTTTAAAATCTCCAGTGGATGTTGCTTCTGGCACTAGGCCTTCTAGACAATCCTCAAGGGTATTGTGCTGCTCATTCACCTCTCACACTCACCCCACAGGACTCACTCTCCTGAAGCTACAAGGAAAGGCAAGCCAACATACAGAGACAGGCAGCATATGTGACCAGGCATTTCATAAAAGAGGAAACACAAATGGCAAATAAATACAGTAACAGATGCTCGTTCTCATAAGGAACCAGGGAAATGCAAACTAAGATCATAATACATTTTTTTTTTCACTCCACAAGACTGGCAAACTTTACCAAATTTTGGTGAGAATGTACATCAAAAGCAACTCAGGGCCTCCCCGGTGGCGCAGCGGGTTGAGCGCCGTGCTGTGAAGCTGTCCGCAGCCTCTGCAGTGCAGGTTCAATCCCAGCTGGCCGGCAAGAATCCCACATGGTGCGGCAGACCTCTCCTGTTGTGCCCGCTGCTCTCCTCAGCAGTGTACTTCTGTTGTCTCCCTGTTCTGCTCCCTGCTCTGTATCTGGTGAATCACCCTCCCGCACCTCTGGCCTGTACCCCAGCTCTTGTATAAAAATAAATAAATCTCCAAAAAAAAAAAAAAAAAAAAGCAACTCAGACAAATCTGGTGGGAGCAAGGGGAACAGTCACTGTGAAAAACACACTTTAGCAACACCTTGTAAATTAGACATGTACATAGGTCATGACCCAGAAATCTCTCTGAGGGAAATTTTTCTAGAAAGTTTTCACCTGAGGACCAGGAGACCTATACAAGAATATTTGTAGCAAGATTGTTTCTAATGGCAAAATTTGGGGGAGAACACCCAAATACGCTTTAAAAGGAAAATGGAAAATTATTTTCAACATAAAAGGAATATTATTCAGTGGTGAAAATAAATGAATGATAGCTACATGCAACAACTAACTGGTCTACAAACACAATATCTGGTTAAAAAAGCAAATTGCACAGGATTATATTTCTGACCCTATTTTTATAAAGTTCAAGATAAAGCCTAATCCCATTCAATAGGATGGCTTTAAACCAGGATGGCTGTTAGTTTCAGGGGATTTAGTTTTATTATTGTGCTTTATAAGTCAAATATGCTCCGTCAATTTCTTTTACATACCTCAAATATCACATAAAACTTAAAAAATTATCAATAAAGTCACAAAATATAATCTCCAGATTAGTAGTCAGAAAATAAAAGTGAGAAAAAAAATCACAAGGCTATACATGTCTGTAAAAGGCACAACAGGGGAAACTAATGTCTGGATAGAATTATTTTAAAAGTCATTTTTTGAATGGGCCCCCTTATAATTTTGAATACATTTTATGAAATTTTGCATATTTTAAGGTGTGTGTGTGCGCGCGCGCGCGCATGTGTGTGTGTGTGTGTGTGTGTGTGTGTGTAGAAGGGTCACAAGTTGGGGGCAAATTTCAGAGGGTGCAATATTTTGTAGTCTTCCAGGATTTGCCCTCACACTCTCATTCTCTATTTCTCTCACCCCTGAGTGGAGCAATCCACCACCTTCCCGTGCTTCCCACAGAGGGGTTCTCCCTGCACTCGATGTCCTGGGCATGGGGAGGGGCATGAGTCTTAGCTTTTATTTTGAGTACTTAGTGTATTTTTCTAGCAAACACAGTTCTTTCATGGAATTCGGAGCGGGGAATTTTCCTTATATTGTCCTGTGTTCAACATCCGTGTATACTATGGGATTCTCTAAACAGTTATTTTCATAATGAGAATTTGGCCTCATTATAGGATAGCTGGTAAAAAACAGAAAAACACGCAGGGTAAAAAAAATTCCATTTAGATGCATAAAAGCAAAGGTCAACTGCAAAGAAGAGGGCAGTGTAGAAAGGACGAACTCAGCAGACCTGAATGGCTCTTCTCAGAAAGACCTGCTTGGATTGGAGGTTTGCACTCAGCTGGCCCCTGTGGGCTAGGACTCCCAGATCTGGATTTGGGCCCTGTACACCAGTCTCCCGAGGTCCTCGTGAGCGGGAAGGCTACTCACTGAGCGAGGCAGGATGAGCGGCACTCCAGGCAGAAGGTTGTCTGGCAAAGACTGATGGTCACTCAGAACCTTGAACTCAAAACCAACTTTGCCGGTATTCTTCAGTGTGATTTCATTCTCCGTGACACGGTCAAATAGCTTGAGAAGAAAAAGGGGGAGAGCGACCCCTCTGCCATCCATGCTTTGGGGTGCTGCTATCACCCTGACAAAGGCAGATAGATAGACACGCCTCACAGACATGGATTAGTATTTTCAAGGTGTAGATGCAGGCAGACTCACATTTTAGTAAAGGTGACTACTGAGGCAGGAGGAGCACTAGACCCTGGAAAATGGGCTCCAATCTTAGATCTTCTAACAATTGATTTAGTTTAGTCATTGATTTATGACTGTGGGGTGGGCATCTAATCTCCATGGACCTGTTGTTTCACCACAAAGTAAGCTTTTCTCCACTAAGAAAATGTGAGTTTTGGGAGGGAAAGAGGGTCAGAGTTCAGAATGTTCTAGAATAAAATTTTCTATTTATACGGAGATATGACAACAATAAGTCAGACATGTCCTTTTCTTTTAGATTTTGCCTTAGATAATGCTGGTTCAGCAGGTCCAATAACAAGAAACTGAGGCCACTTCAGGGATTCTTAGGCCAAGCTAGGGTAAGAACTGGCCACTTCAAAGAAAATACTCTAAGCTCAGACAGAACCAACTGCTGAGAGGACCAACTGCTGAGGAGGTAAGGAATGATAGAGCATTTTATTAGTCAATGCAATGGATGAGGTCTCAAAAAATGTTGGGTGAATTTGATTTCAGGCACAATCTTTAATGTATAAAAACAGACAAGCCACATACATAGTAATTACATATGCAGATGCCACATGTACATAATGGAGGTCTATGACATTAAATTTAGTAAGCATAAGGTCTCTGAGTACAAAACACAAAATCTGATTGGGAAGAGAAGCTGTAGAGACAGAGAATTAACAGACAATTATTCCAAAGTGAAAATTAGAAAGTACAGTATATTATGGCAAATATACTTGAGTGCCATAATATGTAAAGTAAGAGAGAGAGAACCAAGAGGTGAAACTGAGTTGGGTCTTAGAGCACAAGAGGGTTTGGGGCTGGCAGGGTGGAAGATGAGAGGGATAATATAAGAGGAATCATGGAGACAGGAAGGGAGGGAGTTATTAGGGAAGGGGGTAAACTAGCTTGGCCACAAATAATGAATGGGTTATAATGGGGAATTCTGAGAAACAAAGTTTACCAGACACTTGGTATCTGGTGACATAGGTGTGGCTACCCAATCCCTGTTTTCTAGATGTGCAATGTGCCCAAGGCTACAGTCAGTAGAAAGTAAGATGAGACTATAAAACCATACTCTTTTCTCAATACTGTGTTTTGTTCCCACATGCTGCTGGAGCTAATGAGTCTAGGATTGATGGCATGAAAATGCAATAATGGGAAAACTTGACAATAATGTTTGGCTGGGTTCTTGGGAGAAGCTATATGTGTGTTGTGATCCCTTGCTTGCATGTGGTCTGTAGGCCAGCAGCATCAGCATTGCTTGGGAGCTTGCTAGAAATGCAAATGCTTAGGCTCAACTCCTAGCCCCACTGAATCAGAACCTGCACTTAAACAAGATTCCTGGGTGACTCGTATGCACAGCAACTTTAAGAAGAATTGCTGTGATCGTTTCAGCTTGATTTGGTGAGACTCGAGTGTGGTAACCACAGTGACAATGAGAAGGGAAAAGACACTCATTGGGATTAGCAACCCCTGGGTGCTAGAGACGTGGGGAGGTGAAGGACTGAGTGCAGTGGAAAATGCCTTGGAGATGGCAAACTCGGGGCTGGAGAGGGTAGTAGAGCTATTTGAAAGAAACAGCAGAGTTGGAATGGACTTCAGGATTAAGAGCAAAGGTGCAAATGGCAGTGACATGCTGAGTTCCAGAGAGACAGTGAGAACAGCAAGTGAAAATATCTGGCTAATCGTTGGTGGTGGGAGGATGTTCAGGTTTAGGGAGGCAGATTAAGGATCAAAGATGGGATAATAGTGAGACAATGATGGTTGGGGCGCCAGTGGAGATGAGTGCACAAGGACTAGGATGGATGTCTAAGGCAAACTTCCGCCCCATGGCTGGCAATACCTGCAATCCATAGTTAATGTCTGTGGTGTCAAAGGAATAGCTGACCAAGGACGCCTCTCCCTTCAGTGTGATCTCATAGGTGGGCCCTCCTTCCACTTCACACAGAGCTTTCGCCTGTGCAACGATGTCACAGTGCCCGTAGAAGGTGAAAGAGATCTGGTGGCTACTGTGTGGGGGCAGCACTCCATAGAGGGGCAGAATATCAAACACCTGCAGAGAAAGTCACCGGCCATGAGAGCATCCACTGGGATGAAGGGTCTGCAAAGGGTAAGTTCAAGTTAAGTCAGTTTACAGATGAATTCCCGACTTTGACTCCTTTGACTCCATGAAAGGCGACTAGCCCAGCACCCTAAAAATACATGATGGGGGGGGATGGCAATAACAGTGCTCTGGCATGATTTAAATTTCTAACTTGGAGCAGGTGCTCAGTCAGAACACCTTTAGGGCCCATGAGGTGCTACTTACTTCCTCTATCCCAATGGTAAGCATGTCTTCCTGTTCATATTGCTGTATGGATTCCTGAAACTCCTGACTCTGGCTTGAGACTGATTCTTCTGTTTCAGTAGAGTTTATCTGTAATTCCCAGACATTAGAAGGATGAAGAAAACTAGCATGTGTTCGCGATAAGTCACCAATGGGTTCCTCCCCATCACTAACCGAAAAATGAAGCATGTAGTACATTAAAGATAGTGCATTTTTTTCCCTATGGAGATAATTGGACAAGTGTCCAAAATGTAAGTTATAAGAATATTTACCTCAGTGTTATTTGTAAAAGCAAAACTCTGGAAGCAAACTAAAGGCCTTTCAATAGGAGGTCACTACACATGATGTGTGATGTAAAGTAGATGATGCAGAGACTATTTAGGGACATGAGTGAGTGAAAAAGCTGTTCTGTTCACATCAAATTACATATGCCTGTGGGGCACTCCTGAAGTGTGGGCATGTGTAATCCAGTCAGAGACCTGCACATGCAAACAGATAGCTGAGAGGTTGTCTGCTAAAGCTTAATAGCACTTTTCTAGGAATGCTGGGGTTTTAAATATTTTTGCTTTCATTTTTCTGAAGTCTTGAGTATACTATAATCAACATCATTGAAAAGAGGGGAAAAATTAACTATGGGACAATAATAGTTTAATATGCACATATTCTAAAAACACTGGAAAATACAAAAAACTCCAAAGACAAAAATATTTATCAATCATTGGGTTATACTGCTCTGTGTGTGCGCGTGTGGTGTATACATAGCTGTATCCTCATTTTTCAGTTGACATTATAAGTGCCACCCTCCCACATGACTATTCTTTACTAGCATCACTTAAAATGCTTCAAAAAATAGATGTTACAACATGATACAATAATAATTAAATGTGGTAATGAAACCCCATCTTTATTTCCCAGCCCTCAGGATTCCTTCTCCCAGGGAACCATGGCCTGTGTTTTTTCTATGTTCCATTTAGTTATTTTATTTATTGAGGACTTATTAGGAGGTAGACAGGCCCACAGCTTGGTGGATGTGTCCCCTCACTGGTAAAGTGGGGAAAGAAAATAGCACCCACCTCACAGGGCTGTTGGGAGACTTGAAAGAATGAATGTTTAAAAACCAAACAAACAAAAAACTTAAAATGGTGTAAAACCTAGACGTATGCAATGTGTTTTTCATATACTTTCATCTTTATATAAGTGGGAGCATACTCTGCACCACTATGCATGCAGTTCTTTTACTTAATTATAGAGAATGCTCCAAATCAGCATTAGAGAACTTTCTCATTTTGCTCAGAGTATTGCCTTGTACAGATGTGACTTATTTAGCCAACCTCCTCCAGTTGTTTCCAATGCATCTCGAGTTTTCTGCAAACAAAGCGGCTGCCTACAAGAGCAGTCACATGTCAATGCAAATATAAAGGTGGTTCTCGACAAACCTGTCTTAGCAGAAGAACTGTGGAACGAAGTTCTGAGACCCTTGCCAGTACTGTATGACACAGAGGCTATAATAATTCAGTCCTACCTACCAAGCATGAATGCTCGCTTACCCTATTCTGCCTCCACTGAAGACAAACACTATTTTAAAAGACTATTATCATTACGGACAGACAGTAATTTGCTTTTCCAGATTTTTGCTATTTCTAAAGTGTTGTAACAAACATTGTTTGGGCATAAATCTTCGTATCTCTGATGATTTCCTTAGGCCAGCATTCTGGGAGAATTTAAACATGTATTTTTCAACCCTCTGGCTAGCCCACCCGCCGCCGACTGTGTTTTTACTATGAAATTATTGATACAAATATTTCTCCTTTTGCAGGGTTTAGAGATAACTGGCTTTTCCAGAAAGAACATCTGTTTGGTGAGCGGTCCAGGGCTCCCTCTTGCTGAGGTGTTGGCTGGGTTTTTGGTTGGGAAGTGACTTGGATAAAGTTGGCAGCCTCATCCTCACCAAACCCCAGCCACCCTGGCCCTGGCTTTGCTTTCGTTCCACAGGAAGGACCCTCCACTTGCCAGCCTGCCCCAGGGAAAAGCAACCGTACATCTGACGTGTTCACCGGGAGCTCTGGGGCTACATTGGGTTCCCTCTCTTCAGACATAAGTTCTTCGCTCACAAGGATGGTCCTGGGGAGTTAACAAAACAAGAGTCACTCATCCAGCAGCTGAAGAGCCCCATCCTCCTCTTTCCCTCCACTGTGCCCCCAAGTATAAGTGGCGGTTCTCACTAAAGGACACCCTTATTGAGCAGTCAGTACTGTTACTCTCTGGCTCCCAAATATGCAGCCT
This sequence comes from Talpa europaea, assembly GCF_964194135.1. Lineage (NCBI taxonomy): Eukaryota > Metazoa > Chordata > Mammalia > Eulipotyphla > Talpidae > Talpa > Talpa europaea. Next base: position 11,054,436 of record NC_140084.1, on the reverse strand, counting down.
AGGGGCCTCAAATTGGTCAACTTCCCGTAGGCTCCAACCCTTCATCCCCGGTCTATCAAGGCCATGTCTGATTGACAAAACATTTTGGGAAGTTCCAGTGTTTTTTCAGACAATTTGGATGTGTCCTTGGTGTCCAATGTTAAGTGTCATCATTTAGCAGAGTACTGTATTGTGAGGCTATCATATTAGGCTATGGTCAGATCCGTCTCTGTTTGCTACCCCTGACCGAACTCTGGCTGGCCTGACTTGGCAGACACAGAGGACAGTGTGACAGAAAGGGCTCAGGTCCCCCAGGACCTGGGAGGCTACGACCTCCTGAGAGCAGAGATGACTTTCAACTCCACATCCGAGATGCCTACCAGGGCCTACCACAAAGACACTCGCTAAACTGTTGGCTGGTTAAATGAATAAATGAGGGATGAACTTGAGAGTGGAAGTTAGTGCAGACAAACGGATGCTATTAAAAAAATTAATTCTGGGCCTCTCTGGTGGTGCAGTAGTTGAGCACTGGGCTGTGAAGCTGCTCGCAGCCTCTGCAGCGCCTGTTCAATACCCGGCCGCTGGTGAGGGTCCCACATGGCGCGCAGACCTCTCCTGCTGCACACGCTGCTCCCCTCAGCAGTGTACTTCATCAGTCTGCTTGTTCTGTTCCCTGCTCTGGCTCTGGTGAATTCTCTCACCCTCCCGTGCTTCTGACTATACCCAGTGCTTGTATAAATAAATATTAAAAAAAATAATTCTGCCTTTGCATTTGGACTTACCTAAAGTCACTTAAATCGATCTCAGGGGACTCTATCACTGGGATTGCTGGCGAGCTGACAGATGCTGAGGTTACCACGACAGAATCCACCTGGGACATGGTGGCACTGCTGGACTTCCCTGGCCACGACACAAACCTACAAAGGCATTGGGGAAGGAACACAGACACACCTCAGCTGCTGCAAGGCACTGCCCAGGGGGCGCTTGGTTTCTCAGGGTAAGCCCCAAATGCCAGACCAGGCAGGTCTAGCAGGGGCTGCCCTCCACCTTCCCTGGGACTCGCCTTTTTCAAATCTTACTTTCACTTTCTCCTAAAGTGTTTGCTGACCGCCCCCTCCCATATGAGCCAGGTGTCTCTCCTCTGACTTCCCACTGCCCTCTGGGCGTACCCTCACACATCCCTATTGGATTGTGAGGTCCCTGAGGGCCTGAATCTGCAAGGTATCTGTATAGTGCTTGGTGGGAGTGGGCACGAGGGTGGTCATGAACAAATGAATTATAGGGATCCTGTTCCCTGGTCCCCAGAAAGTAGGGCTGGGACCAGGGCCAGGCATGGGAGGAGCTCACACTCAGAGTCCTGGAGTGACTAGCCCGGCCTTGCCTCTCTCTGTCTGCCTCAAGCTGGCCCTGGCCAGAGGATGGGGGGCAACTTGGGGCCTGCACCCGCCCCAGACCATGTGTCCAGCTGTCACTCACTAGAAGGGCTCTGGACGTCACAAGGGCCAAAGCAGTAGAGTAACCCCCATTCTTCCTGTTCCCTTTAGGGTGCTTTTGAATTTTTATGACCTCCCTCCCTGACCCATCTCAAACTCTTGATACTAATTTCAACCCATCTCTCTTCTATCTTCCTTCTCGCTCCACCTGCACTCTACTCCAGCTAGGCCTCTACGTGGTTGCAGAGGCTCAGCAGCAACGTCATAGATTATGTGACACTCCTGCAGCCCTACAGCAGCCCCATCTGCCCATCAGGAGCCGTCCCTCCTGCTGCTGGAGTTTCCCCGTGTTTCACCCGCACTCCTTTTAGGACACCATCTACTCTGTCGTGTCCCTGGGTGCCATTTTTAAACTTGCGGTGTTCCACACCCAATGTCCAGATTTCTGCCACAGCGAGCATCACCTAATATGGATCAATTTTACTGAGGAACAATTCACAAACACAAGCGCTCATGTTAGGCATACAGCGTGATGGGTTTCTACAAGTATGTATGCTTGTGTGTTACCACTACCACATTCATACACCAACTATTTCTATCACCCTACAAGCTGACCTACTAGACCAGCTCCCCACCCCAACTTCAGGCAAACGCACACCTGCTTTTTATCACTATAGATTAGACTTGCGTACAGCGTCACAGCAATGGAATAAAAACTATGTATCCTCTTGTGTCTGACTTCAGCTGGTTCTGCATGACGTATCTGAGGTTGCTCTCTGTGATTCCAGTAAGCAGGGCCTGTCCTTTGGCCCTGAGCAGCATCCTGTGTTTGCTCTCTGTCTTCCTGCGGAAGGACACCTAGGCTGTTTTTGGGGTTTATGTGCTATGATCAAAGTTGCTATGGACAGCACGGTACACGTCTTTGTGTGGAGTCATATGGCTTCGTTTTCCTTGGGCACAGTACTAGGAAGGACGTTGCTGGGTTGGGGTCGATGTATGTTCCACATTAAGGCAACTAACAAAAGGGCTCCGAGAGGCTTTGCACTATTCTACGTGATGTGTGAGGGCCCCAGAGAGGCCGCATCCTCACACACGCTTGATATTCAGTCTTTTACATTTCAACCATTCGGGTGAGCATGGGTGACAGCACATTGTGGTACTCATGAACAAGCTAATTTTAAAGCAACATTTATATTATTTCTGTAAATGAAAAAGCTAAAGTTTAATCTGCCATATTTAGAAAAATCAATTTGAAGGAGAAAAAAAATCAATGACATTATTTTGTTGTCTGGTGAGGGCTCTGAGCTGAACCCTGCTTGCTCTTTTTAAGAAGATGGGTCACCTCACAGCACCTTTGGAAATGCCATGGACAAGCTTCTGCCCTGGCCGGGCTCACCCTACAGAACTGTGAGCACTTGGACGGCAAAATCCATGGTGTTATCTCTTTACATCCATCGCAGCCCAGGGCCTTATATACAGTTCATGAGCTCAATACATGCTTGGTTGATTGGAGGGAGGGAGGGATGGATGGATGGATGGATGGATGGATGGATGGATGGATGGATGGACAGATGAACGGATGGACAGATGGACGGATGAGCCTCATGGATGAGCCTCATGCAGGACAGTTAACTTCCATGGGCCTGTCGCCACCTCATTCGCATCAGCAATGGCCTTGGAAAAGAGTGGGGAAACTCATCTTCTTGCATGAGTTTCCATGTGGCTTATCCAGACCAGATGTCTCCAGCTGACTCTGGCTGACACACTTTGGCAGAGGACCCATGCTGCAGTGGGTGCTGGAAAGCTCCTTACAATAAAGACTCTCTAACCTCATTCTTGGGTAATTTGGATTCAGCAGGTCTCAGGGAATAACCAGGAGTGAGATTTTTAACAGTCTTCCCAGGTGGTTCTAAGATGCAGCCAGTTTTAGGACAAGTCATGGGTAGGAATGAAAACATGACAGCTGAGGACTGGAACTGATAATTAATACGGGGCTCTCACTCAGCTTTACCAGTCAGGGACAGTGAAAATCAGTAGAGGATGATTCGGAGCTCTTATTAAATCACCCCAGATCACCAGAGATGCCTGGGGAGACTCTGTCAGATTGCTGCCCCACATAATAGCTCTCTCTCATCCAACATTTGCACCCCCTGTGGTGCTGTGTTGGATTGGGAGGAAGCATATGGGAATATGTGTAAAGAAAAAATACAGTGCTGGGGAATGTCTGCAGACCTGAGGAAAAACAACACCTCGGTTAACAATGATAAACAGGACAATTGGGAAGTGAGAGGGCTCTTTGGAATCAAACAAAGGAGGCTGGGGAAGCAGCCCTCGCTTCTACCAAACAGAGCCGCAGGAGACAGTGAAACCTTTATCATAATGAAGGCTTCCGCGTATCATCAAAATTGAAACCTGCTTCAAAAAATGGAAATAGAATGCTGGTAGAGCTTTTTGGATCAGATTTCATTCTACCCTCAGGAACAGATGATTACTTTCCTGTTATGCTGACCCAAACTGGATTAGATTCAGTTATTTTTAAAAGAGAGTGCGTAGCAAGCAAGGAAAATCAATATTGCACCAATTCCAGAGCTTTCCATAGCAGAGCCACTGGGGAGCCAGAAGGAAGCCCTCCCTTCTGTGGTGGTGGGAGTGGGTGCCTGTCATACACAGTGTCGAGGGCACCAGTATGGCCTCAGCAATTTCCTTCTTCATATTTTATTTTTGACTCTGGGAGAAGTCAGGACCAGTGCAATCTTTTATCAGGCAAATTTTAGAAAGTCTCCTGCTCTGATTTCCTGTTCCCCTGTCACTGGAGGCAGTGTTGCATCAAAATGGAAACCCAAAGGACAGGCTTGGATCTCAGTCAATATCATGTGTTGTGGCTCGGACATGATTTGGGGCTGGAATGGTGTCTGCTGGACATCTGTGCGTCGGGCAGGTCATGTAAACAAGGGACGGCCGTGGCATAGACATAGCACCTTCCAATTCCTTGATTCACTGGACCTGGATTCTGGGAGTGGATAGAAGATTCAGTTGGGCTCAAGCTGTTGAATTTCGTTTGACTTAACACCTGTAGCAGAGGCTGTTGGTCTAGCACTGTCTAGACCTCCCTTTACTAGAAGATGCCCCTTTCTCAGGAGCATTGCCTGGGCAACATGGAGCTGCCCTGTCTTCCTTCCTGGACCCTCTTATAAAGCTTTCCCTCAACAGCTTGCTTGTCCAAGGTTCACCATGTCTTTCCAGGGCATCCCCTTCAAGTACTGCATGACTCTGAAGATGCAAAAACCAATTCTTGCTACAGGGGACCCCAAGGTCAGTGGTTAAGTGTTGGAGACAGAGGACCCCCACAGTAAGAAAACACGGGGTTCAGTGCAAACCTGTAGGGGGTTTGTAGATCTGGGTTTGCTATCTGGTGGAGTCCCCACTTACATACTCTGTGGCCTGGGCACTGTATGAGTAATAGAAGCCACCCTGTCCAAGCGTGGTGATGCTTAGTGCATGCACAGACTTGTCAGGGTGCTTGGGTTAGTAGGAGGGAGGCGGGCCATCATTTTTGGATTGCAGATGAGGGGCAAGATTACTGGAATTCAGACAAGGTAGACACTGACATGTCTAGGTATGGTTTTGTCTGAATCTTGCATCAGATGTTGTACCCAATCACTTGAAAAATGGCCCCCAAGTTTCTGTAAGCATAGCCCCTTGCACTGTGCCATTGTCTCTTCTCCCACCCAGAGGTGGAGGCTGTTTCTCCAAGTCACTTCTTTGGCCAATGGGGAGTAACAGGATGTGTTACAAGCGGCAACTTGAAAACCACCCAGCCAGTTGACAGATTGGTGAGAACTAATAAATGTTTGATGTTTAAACAATAACATGTTTTGTTATGTGGCAAAAGTTAACAGATACAGATTGGTTTTGTTTCTCCTTAGCACAGCACTCTGTACACACACCCTCAATAACTAACTATAGGATGAACACGTGAATGCAAATATTTCAAGAGAGGAGAGAAAATGTTCACAGCAGTGTATGCTGTGCTGCCTCTATGGCTACCACCGGCGACCTTGTTTTCCTCCTAACTTCCATTGCCCACATGTGATATTGTGTTATTGCAGTAAAAAGGTGCTTGGGAACATGAGCACGGGGCACATGCACTTATGATTACAGATATCCAGGGTGAGAAACCAGAGAGCAGGGGGCATGTGCATATATAAACATGGACTCCTGGGAGGAGAGATACATAGAGATTGGGAGAGAGAGTGGCCAGACAGAAGCAAGAGAGGGAGTGAGATCATGGGGGCTGGGAGGCTTGGCTGCTGTCTGCCTCCCAGCCCCCTCCCACTGCCCTGCCTGCTGGTCTCCCTGCCTGCTGGTCTCCCAGCCTGCTGGTCTCCCTGTGCCCCCTGCTTCAGCACTAAATGCCTGACAAATCTTTTGAGGGCTCCAAGACTCTCTTTCCGTTTGCCTGAATCAACAGCCTGCCCACCCTGGGATGGTTGCACAACACCGTGTTTCACTGGGGGAGATATTTTCTCCTGCTGTTACGCTTGTTAAGTCCACTCCTCTTAATGTATCACGCGCACCATGCCAAGCACACCACTCATCTTTGCTTGTCAGATCCTGTCAGGTGGTTTTTTACATCCCTATTCTTCCTTCAAGTGATCTCATTTCTGCTTCTCTAATGCTTTTACTCCCTACACTCCCTCCCTCCTTCCAACTGCACATCACACACCTGCTCCAGATTAGATAGGCCCCAATTCCTCCTTGTAATGGGAGATTATAATCATTGTTTGAAATCATATCACAAGTGGGCAAATTCCTGAGCCTCTCTGGGCACAAATGCAAAATCCTAGCCACGTTTCCATATTTATTGCCTGGCTTTGTGGTCTTACACTTGCTGGACCTCCCACATTGGTAAGCAAACGACAGACAGAAACAGATGGAGCTGGCTCAGTGCCTTCCCTACCAGCATATCTAGCTCTGCCCCCCCCCCAAGAGGGGAAGCACTGCAGACATAGTCATTGTGGGGACCTTGGTGCTCCGAGGTCCCGGAATGCTTCCAACTAGCCACTCACTGTGTGACAGTGGGGGCTGGGGGGGGCATAATAGAGTAGCTGAAACTCAAGTTGCTCAGGAATTAGGGGGTGGTAAAACTATCTTTTAAAGGTTTCCCAATGGGATTGCAACTGTCCATTGGAATCACCTGTAGACCTTTAAGAACAACTGAGATCTCAGTCCCCCCACAAGGGTTCTGATCTCACTTGATTCTCATGTGCCTTCAAGGCTGAAATCCATTGCCTTAAAGATGGCAGCAAGAAGGTCACCAAGAATGCTGGTAAAACAAGAGCCCTGCTCTGGCTTGAATGTATGAGTCCCCCCAATTTCATAGGTTGAAATCCTAATCCGTAAAGTGATGGTATTAGGAAGTGGGGCCTTTGGGAGGTAATTAGGTCACAAAGGCTGAGCTCTGGGGATTGTGATTTGTGTCTTTACATAAGAGACCCCAGAAAGCTACTCCCTTCCACCTGTGGACACATAGTGAAAACCTCATGCTCTCTGTGAGCCAGAAAGCAGGTTCCCTGGACACTGAATCTGTGCCACCTTCTTGGACTTGTCAGGTTGCTGTTTATAGGCCACCCAGTCTCTGATATTTTGTTACAGAGGTCTGAACAGATGAAGACAGGCCCTAGTTAAGTAACTACAACCAGCCCTTATTCATCATGTACTTCCTACCAGGTACTGTATTAAGCACTTAATAAGCATTATCTCTTTAACTCCTACCCAGATGAGGTAGGTACTAGGATGGTCCTCAGGCCTCCAGGTGACAGAATTGGGTGGCCCAGCTAAGTCAGCCAGCCTCTAAAGGTCACAACTCTGCTGCACAACAAGTGAGGACTTCTTGTTCTTCTTGGTCACACAGCTATGCCTTGCCTATGGCAGTCACCCACAAAAAAAAGTCTAAAAAAGTTTTATTTTAGAAGTAGGTGGAATCCACAACCTCAGGAACATGTAAGTATTGTCTAGAATATTTCTTTGGAAAAAGACAAAACCATCCTGATTGTATCTAGGTAAGAAAAAGCAAGACCTGGTTCTCCTTAGGTGTGAAGTGACTTCCCACAAGGAGTTCACTGTGAGGTGAGCAGTGAAGGAAGGTGCCCAGAATCTACTTCCAGAGGGATTTCTGTGGGAAATGACCACTTCCATAGAAGCTCCAGAAGGTGTCCCCACTGCTACATGTTCTTAGAAAGGCCGCTGAACAGGTAGGCTGCGAAGTCTCCCTTCTTAACAGCTTCAAAGCTCTACTTTCAAAACCAGATGGGTTTTTAAGTCAGTCACTTTTAATGTCTAGTTTTCAGTAGATGTAGCTAGCTTTGGGGAGATTTAATTAAAATGAACACGTAGACAAATCAAGTAAGCTCTGTTTGAGAATCAGATCACTAAATGAGCCCAGCAGACATAACCCTGAGTAGGTTCAGATGTGCACAGATAGTTTCCAGTCATTTCTTTATAAGCCAGCTTGCTTACACTGGACATCAACCAGAATGATGGTTGATACTAGAGAGGATGGTAAAATGCCTCAGAAAGAATGGATCTATAATAAAGTAACGGGAGTTCTTCCAAAGCAACATAAAAGCAGGACAAAAAGTTTTACAACACTCAAAATGAAAATGAAAATAGCCTAGTTCATTTCTCTATGGGTTATCAGATAAGCTGTCTCAGGAAATTGGACTAAACTACAAATAGCCACAAACTACGTGATCCCTAACGCAGTGATCACTTTCAGGTGAAAGATGAGGAAGGTGATGAAGGCCCACCCTCTTCAAGGTCTCTCTCCCATGAAGCCTTGGGTTTGAGTCGCAGGCAAGCCCACCACAGAGTCAGGCACTTGCTTCTGAAGGTCAGATGTGAGAGATGTCTCCCAGACTGCCCTCTACCGGTCCCGGAGGAGAATCTGACCACCTTCCCTACCCCCACCCCACCCCCACCCCCACCCCCACCCCCACCCCCACCCCCGCCTCGGGTCAACCAGTTGGCCCAGCCTAGTGGAAGAGGAGGCTCTAGGTGGATGGGCTCCAGGGGCCCTGGGGGGCTTCTTGGGGCCTTGGGGACTCAGCAAAAGCAGTTCTGTTGAAGACTGGCCTCACACAGCACAAGGGGCTTTGAATTTACTAGTAATGCATTTACAGTCGTCATGGATGGTCATCTATTTTATAGACATTTTTGTAGATGTGACGCAATTTTACCACAAAAAGAGAAAAGGTGTAAAGGCTTATGTGGAATGAGGAAGGGCTTCATCTGGAGTCTGATCTCAGAGAGGGGCCAGCAGCAGCTTAAATTCGGTCGGGAAGCAAATGTGGCATCCAGTGTGCTGTTTTCTTACACTGCTTTACAGAGTTGGCGTTCACAACACCAAGAGGATCAAGAGAAAGGCTTTCTATGATGTGGAAGGCTTGAGCTGAGGGCAAAGAGATGGAGTGCTTGGAGATTTATTCCCCGTACCCTCCTTAGAAGCATCTCAGATCTAAGTCTTACTTTTTAATAATTTTGCTAGAGACCTGCACAGATAGAAAGTTTGGCTTTGATTGGCAACAGATGTCAGAGGGATGGGAATGAGGTGATGACAGGGGTGGGCCGGGGGAAGCCAGCCACCTGGCAGGGCATGGTAGAATCCAGAAGGGCAGTGTGCCTGAGAAGACAGCTCACAGAGCTGAAAGGAAGGGCACACCAAGAAAAAAACACTTCTGAGGGAAAACTGGAGGAAAGGTGAAACTGGAGAGAGAAGCTGAAGCAAGATGACATGAAACCAGAGGCCTTGGAATGTTCCTGAGCAACTTTACCAGCAAATGACAAATGGTTTTCCAAAGTGATTGTATCGGTTTGCACCCCAACAGCCAGGTTTGAGTGTGTGTCCCCCACACCCCAGCCATACTCAAACCATCACATTTAATTTTATTCAATCTGGTGGGTATGCAATTGGTGTCTAGTTGTTTAAATTGCCATTTTCAAGATTACTAATGAGGTGGAACATCTTTTTATCTTTATGGACTGTTCGTCTTTCCCCTCCTGGGAACTAACTACTCATTTTCTCCCATTACTTAACTGAATTATGGTTTTTCCTTCAAAGGCATACTTAAAAACTCTGTGCCCTAATTAATCTGAAGGTAGTATGTATGCTGAAACCTCCTTTCGGCTTGTGACTTGTCTTTTCATTCTTTTCATGGTGTCTTCTGATGAAGAAAAGTTTTTAAACTACATGCAGAAATTATGAATATGGTCATTATGGTCTTGTGGTTTTTGTTTCTTGTTGGAGAAAGTCTTCCTTATTCAGAGATCAAGACATTCTCCTACATTTACTCCAAGTCTAAAAACTGACTTCCACATTTATATCTTTAATCCACACAGATTTCATTTTTTGTTGAGTATGGGTTTAGAATCTATTTTTGTTCTTTTTTTGTCCTTATAGATGATGGATTGTCCCTGGATCATTTACTGAATAAGCCATCCCTCTCCTATGTTCTACGATTTCAACTATTTCCATATATAGATAGGCCTGCTTCTGTTATGCTATTTCCCCATCTATGAGCCAACATTGCACTTTAAATATTATATTTTTATAGTGAAGTGAAATCTGGTGGAGAAAGACCTCCTCATTTAGAGGGGCTTAACTAGTCTCTTCCCTTTGCTCTTCTACATAAATTTCAGGATCAAGCTGTTGGGATTTTGGCTGGCATTGCCCTGAAGCTGGAGATCATTTTGGGGAGACATGATGCCATCTTTACCAGATTGAGTCTTTTAAATCAAAGAACACTGTATGTTTCACCATTTACTTACTTTCTATTTACTTACATCTTTAACAACTTTAATAAAATGATTTTATACATAAATACCTTGCATTTTTGTTAACTTTAGTCATAAGTACATTTTTTATTGCATTTTATTTTCTACTTGTTGTTGCTCTATGAAAATGCAATCAACTTTCATAACATGCCCATTCATCATCATCACTAAATTCTGGTTAATAATTTGCCTGTAGGTGATATTGAATTTTCTGTGTGGGAACATGGCAGTTTTACATCTTCCTTTCCAAATCTAGTCCCTTTTACTTATTTTCATATATTCTTGCATAGGCTAGAGTCTTGAGTAAATGGTTGAATGGAAATGTAACACTTGTCCTGTTTCTGGAATTTTTATAGTTTTCTCAACTTATCAGGTAGAGGAATTTTTCCATGAACAGTTGTTTAGTTTAAATATTTTTTTCCTAAATCTATCAAGATGACCGTATGGTTTTTCTGCTTTAATACGATAATGTGGTAAATTAAATTACTTGATTTTCTAATGTGAAACCAATTTTGCATCCTTGAAATAATGGTCATAACGTCCTGTCTTTTTATCCTTTGTTGAATTCAGATTGCTAACATTTGGATGAATATTTTGCATTTTTATTTTTGAATTAATGAGTGAGAAGGGTCTGAAATATTTATGTGTCTGACCTGGCTTAATGAGTTTGGGTATGAAGATTAAATTAGTTTCCTAAAATGAGTTGGGTAATATTTTCTCTTTTATTTCTCTTGGAAAAGAGGTTGAGTAAGTTTGAAATTATTTGTTCCTTGAATTCTTGGAAGAACTTTCATATAACAATCAGTATTTAGTTTTCATTATAGCAAGAATCAACTCTTTGGATTTTCTTTCTGTCTTCCCTCTCCCGCACCACCCCCCCAACCCCAGCCACCCTGCCGTGAGTTTGCTAAGCTCACCCTGCTCATTGTGGGCTTTTGCTACCATGGCCTTTTTATTCTTCATATATTTCCTCATATATTTTACTGCTTAAAATTTTTTATTCAACACTGCTGTGGGCTAAACTGTTCTCCCTCAAAATACATATAGTAGAAGTCCTAGCCTCCCAGTGCCACAGAAAATGACCATACTAGTTGGAGATGGGATCTTTTCAGAGATAGTTCAGTTAAAATGAGATCCTGAGGGGCCAACCCAATACGACTGGTGTCCTTGTCAGAGGAAGAAACACATAAGAGGGAAGACCCGGGGAGAAGAAGGCTGCCAGCACAGCCAGGGCGAGAGGCCTGCAACAGATCCTCTCCTCATGGCCTCAAAAGGAACCATCCCTGCCTGTAACTAGAGCTCAGGATTCTTGCTTCTGGAACTGTAAGAAAATTAATTTCTGTATTTAAGCCTCCCAGGCTGAGGCACTTTGTCAAGTCTGCTCTAGCAAACTAATGCGAAACGGCATGGCTCTGTGGACCTTTTCTGTGGGAATTCCTATTACTCCTATTAGTTCATTGATACCTTAACTTAAAAAAAAAAGTTAATTGATGTTCTAGCCCACAACATTACTGGAAGTGGAACTATTCCCCCAACCCTCCTCCTGTGTTCTCGCTCTCTTTTTCTCTCTCTTTCAAATTCCTTATTTTTGGTTTCTATGACCACTTCTGATTCTCTTACTGTGTCTTCTTTTCAGCCATCTTTACTCAGTCCTCTAATTTTACCTTAATAAAATAGCTTGCCTTAAATAAAAGTTCCATTCTTGGTTCTCTCCTTTTTTAAAAAAAATATTTTATTATTAAGGCATCCAATTCTAAGACTTTGAAGAAGTCCAGGCTGAGTTAATAGTGACGTGTTCTGGAGGTACCCACAGCCCACTCTGAACTGTCTAGTGATAACCGCTGTCTTCTCAGCCTCAGCTGAAAATCCCGCCGTGCGAGGTCTCAGTGCCTGTCCTCTTATTTCTGAGCAAGCCCAAACCAACCATGTAGGAGGCAGAGAAGACGATTTGGTCTTCCCAAAAGACCATTCCCCTCTACTTTGCTTTAATAAGGCAGACAGCAGCCTCCAATCACGGAGAGGCAGGGCTCCAGGCAGGCCTCAATTTGGGCCTCGAATCACAGAATGGTAACAAGAGAAAGCACATTCCTAGCATCTCATCTGCAGAGTGAAAAGGACAAAGCCTGGTGATGACAAAAGTGCTCATCCCTATCCTCCCTGGAACAAGAACTCAGGTTTTCATCCTTATCGTTGCCATTTCCTGTTGCCTTCAGATATTCTTCAATGAACAGATGGCGCCAAGGGCCACGGGGCTGTAATATGTCCTGAGGAGCTAACATTCTACAGATTTATAAATCTGTGTAAGAAGATTTGTAAATGCATCCCTGAAGTTCTGTGTACTGGAAACTATTTCTATTGTTAATCTGGCACCATACAACACCTTCCCACTCACCATGCCTTGTGCTGAAGGAGCCCAATTAATTTTCTACATTAATTCATTCTCCATGGGGGTGTCTGTCAGATACTCATGGAGCCTTATTATAATCTCATCTGGAAACAGGCCTTTCTTCTTCTACCAACAAACCCGGAGTGTTTCCTTCCTCACCTATCAGCTCTGTCAATTATTGACTTCTCTGAATCAAAAGTCCAGGCACCAGCCTTGATGTACCCTTTCCTGTACCCCCAACCAGACTCGCAGCAAGCCCTGCTCATTCCTCCTTTAAAGCATCTCCCATCTGGCTAGAGACTATGACTGTTTTCATGAGTTACCAAGGTCTTTGAGGTCTCAGAATCTCTGTATGTAGCTAAGTTTGTGGATCTTAAGTGTCCATTTCAGCTTTCCACTCCTCCTGAAGCAAGGTCAACAGCTATTCCAACTAGTTTGTTGTATGACAGTGACTTGTTGCTCAGGACAACTTGATTCTTAAAAGAGGTCAACAGGGTTTTCTCTGAATATTAAAAAATTCAAAACAAAGGGTTTTGCAATAGTTTTCTTGTTAGCACTTGTTACTACAAGGAAGGACCAGAAGGAAGGGCCAGCTATGTGTGGAGTCCTTGCCTTTGAAGTGCAGGAAGCTGGCTGGACCCCACAAGCTGCCCCTCTACTTCTCATCACACCTATGTTCTGCACATATGGGTTTGTTCAGAGTGAGTGATGGGGAGTGAGGATGAGAACACTTAAGTATGAACTGGACAAATACTAAAACTACCACATGACAACCTCCATTATCACCACCACCACGATTACCACCTTCACCACAACTACCACCTCCAACATCACTCTACCACCATCACCTCTACCATCATCACCTCTACCACCATCACCATCATCCTCACCACCACCATCATCCCCTTTACCAGCACCACCTCCACAACCACCACCACCTCCATCACCATTATTACCAACTACCATCACAAACACCATCATTGTGTTATCCATTCACATGACTAGGAATGGGTCTCATTTATTTTTGTAGTCCCCATAGCACTTAGCACAAAATTGAGTAGAATGTTCACAAAAGGTTCATTTAAATGAAATATGGTAGTAACACAGAAAAATGTGCTTTGATGTAATGTCAGTAGAAGACAGTGGCTAAGGTAGGGGGCTTTGCAGTCAGTGTAGACCCACAGTCCTGGATCCATTGTTAAGGGATTAGGTACCTGGGGCCTCAGTTTCAAGAGGAGATATTAATACTACAGGGCTAATAATATTATAGGAGATATTAATCTTTTCAGGGTTGTTGTATGTGACAGAGATATGTAAATAACATGCTATATATGAACAAGGTAAGTAATAGGGGAAGAACAATGCCTGGCACATAAGAACACAACTGTAGTTATTACTATTGGCCAATATTATAGGATCTTCTCTCATGCTCCTACTATTACCTCTTTAGGGAAGATTTGGCATTTAACAGTTGTCTACAGGAAATAACTCCTACTTAAGACATGAATTTGGCCATACTGGTGGTCTTATTCTAAGCCTTCAAAGACAAGGATGTTGCCTATCATATGAAAGATTAAAAACTGCAGAACTAGAAAATCAAAGGTATCTCTGAAGCAGGTACTCTGGGCTCCACAGTGATGGGCAGCTGTGTTGAGGACAGGTGGAAACGTCGGTTTTCCAGTGTCTGAGTGTCTACCAGCCTGTCATGTCTCTGGGGACCTGGTAAGGTGATCTGTTCTTCAAAAACCCTCCCAAGCATCTGGAACCTAACTTTATAATAAGACGGCCATTTCTTTAGCTTGGGACTAAGAAGGAAGACACAAGGGCCTTATCAGTCACTATGGTAGGCTTCTTACTTTTTGCCCCCAGCATCCATCATCTTCTTCTCCACTCAGTGCCTCTGATTTCCCTGTGGAACTAGCCTATGTCTGATTTCCAGTCTGGCTCAGGGGTAGCACTAGGTTCCCCCAGTCATAGTTCAGGGATGGACACAGGAATCAATCAGAGTCACTGAATTGCAGCAAAACATCTGCCAATGACTACTTTAGAAATGAGCTTCCCATTCACACCCCCTGGAAATTAATCTGGCATAATTAGCTGGAGCTGTTGGAGTTGATGGAACTGCTGAATCATCTGGCCAAGGAGGATGCAGAACCTAGCTGAGAATGGAGGCAACCCAACAGAATGCAGAGCCAAAAGATGGTGGGAGAGATACAAGGTGCAGCTGACATTGCCCGAGCCCTGGATCAAACTGTGTCTGAAGCCTATACCTAGACATTCTATATAAGCCAATAAAATATATTTTTTAAAGTTACTTTGAGTCAAGTTTGCTAGTACTCACAAACAAAAAGATTTCACAGGTCATTATAAAGTCATCAATAGTGGAGGTTTCTTTTATTTTATTTTTAGATTTTTTTTACTTATTTCTTATTTATACAAGAGCTAGGGTACAGGCCAGTGGCACAGGAGAGTGAGAGGATTCACCAGACAGAGCAGGGAGCAGAACAGGCAGACAGTCAGACAGCATTGCTGAGGGGGGTAGCGGGCAAGACAGGAAAGGTCTGCTGCGCCATGTGGGAATCTCCCTGGCCGGCCGGGAATCGAACATGTGCTGCAGAGGCTGTGGACAGTTTCACAGCACTGTGCTCAACCCACTGTGCCACCGGGAGGCCCTGGATTCCTTTTTAAAAACCAATTTGGACTGGGAGAGAGTGAAGAGACTATGGGAACTTGACACTGGTAGAGTTGGGGGGTCTGGACAGTTGAATAATGGACATCCTCCAGATGTCCATGTTTGAGTATCCGTAACTTATGACTGTTCCCTTACATGGCACTTATATGTTACCTTTTAAGGGACCTTGCCAATGTAATTAAGTGGCAGATCCTGAGAGGGAGGAGACTGTGCCAGATTATCTGGGTCATCCAATGATATAATCCCTAGTGTCCCTGTAAAAGGGTGATAATACTCCAGACCAGACCAGTGGGATTGTCAGCAGAGAAAGAGATATTGGAAGATGTTATGCTGTGGTCTCTGAAGACAGAGAAGGTGCCATGACCCAAGGAATACAAGGAATGTGACTCCAGAAGTTGGAAAAGGCAAGAAAAAGGAGTTTCCTAGACTTCCCCCCAGATCATCTAGAGGAAGCAGAAGGGAATGTGGCCCTGTCTGTCTTGCTTTTGGCCCAGTGAAATGGATCCAGGCTTCTGGCCTCCAGAACCAGAAAGAAATCAATGTACAGTGTTTTAAGTTTTAAGGCACCTAGTTTATGGTGATTTGTTTATAGCAGCAAGAAAAAAATCATACAGGGGTGGGGGCATGATTCATTCTTTGGGCTGTGAAAAGATCATTCTTGGACACAAGCGCTAGGGAAGAAAGGGGGTAGGAGGGCAGAACAGCTGGACGGGGCATTTTGCCCAAGGCCAGCGGTGGTCACCGCTTCTGTTTCCTTTCTGACCCGTTTGCTCCCTCATCAGTGCAGCTTCCCCCCTGGCCCCAGGGCGCCATGCTGGCTTGTCTCTTATCCAAACTTCTCTGGGAGGTAGAACGAAAAAAAAACAGGAGCACAGATGCTTAAAAGGGTTCTGAGAGTGAGGCCTGCAGGGAAGCTAGAAGGATATTTATGGAAGGGACTAAAGCTGAGGCCAGTGAGAAGCACACGAAGCCCTTGCACCCCGGAGAGCTCCTGTGTCCTTAAAACGGCTTTGGTCTGATTTCAGGAGAAAATATCTGAAAGGCACCTCTGGGATTTGCCACCCTTTGTCAGGAGAAAAAGGGGTCTGGGCCCATGGTTTTGGTGTCTGTGGATCCAGCACCCACACTGTCAGATTCTGGGGAGCTCTCTTTTAATAGCGCTTGTTACAAAGGAGTGAAGGGGATGGAGGCACCCTGCAAACAGTCACGGACTTCAGCTTTTCTTCCACTTAATCCTCACAACAACTCTCTTAGGTTTTGACATTATCCCCACTTTCCAGGCAGGTAACCCAGGGCACAGGGCCCATGGCTGAGGACAGAGCCTGGATTCTCATTAGCCACACCCTACCCCATGGCCCAGGACTGCGACCACCACTGATGTAACTCATCTTACAAAAGCTCCATTCCTGAGGCAGTGAAAATTGACGGGTAATGAAGAGAAACATGGAAGCATCTAGAAAACGAGGTCTCCCCTAGTCCTTCCCCGGCCTTTCGACCATCCTCCTTCAATTACAGTACTGGACGGCTAATGCGTGTCACAGGAGAACCAATGTGAGAACAACACGTGCTCTTTGGTTGCAGAGCTGGGCTCCCCTGGACTCTCATGTTCCGTTTATTTATAATTTGATTTGGAAAAGAAAAGCCAGAGCTTTCCCTGGAGGCGAGGCAGCCATGGAGCTTCTGGCATCACCTCGGCTTGGAGGCTGTGAACCGGGCGGAGATGCTAGCCGAGCCAGTGTCGGGGCAGCCCTTTCTGGCCTCTTAGAAGTAAAGGCTGGTTGCCACTTGAGCTTCCTCATGTTCCTTGCCACAAAGATGCCTGGAGCACTGCACTCTCCCCTAACTGAGCAGTCAGGCAGAAGAGACAGACCCAGGAGAGGCAGACTCCGCTGGCGGGCCAGCGTGCGCACCCAGCGCCGACTCAGCCCAGCCTCCCAGTTCACGTGGTGCGTGAGGGCACAGACTGGGGCCCACCAAGGTCGGCTGGGAGCCTGTCACGGGCATGAACTGAGACCAGCAGCTTCTAAGGCAGCGGCTGGCTTTTCTTCTTCTACAGTGCTTATTTAGCACGCCTGTCCGGTTTATGTTGTTTTGTTTTTACTAATATGTGTCACAATGGCCAACTTGGAAGTGTGTGCTCAACGCTGCTTTAAATGTCAGTCAGAAATGCCTACAAAACCACACACACACACACACTCACTACCATGTGTACACATGCATGCACATATATGCACAACCCACACATAACCCACTACTGCACACACATGCATTCACTCCCACACACATGCACACACCCCTTGCGCATGTGCACACATACATGCTTGCACACACATGTTCCTACATGCATGCCCAACTCACCCCCACATGCACGAGTGCACACACACAGCAGATGTCTGTATGCAGGCACAGGCAGGAAGGTTGAGCATCAAGGCATCCTCATAGTCTGCCTAATAAAAGAAAAAGAAAATCCCCTTTGATTCTTTTGTTTCTTTTACTAACTGTGAGGCTTAGAAGAATCCTAATTGGAAAAGAAAGGTTAGTGCTGATGAATCTGATAAGTGACCTTTAGCCAAGGAGTGGTTTATGTTTTCCTGACAGTCTGCTCAGGGAGTGCCTATGTGATGGGCAAGTGGCATTTTTTTTTCCTTTTTGCTATTCAAGGTGACATTTATGCTGTGAACCCTTCCGCTTGGCAGGCGACAGGAAGCTGACAGAAAAGAATCTTAAACCAGTTATGAAAGGGTTCTCCTCTCACGACAAATATCTGGGGGGAATCAGCTAGTTAATTAAAAAATGCCCTTTGAGGACCTACTCTGTGCTGGGCTCTGGGGACCCAAAGGCAGCAGGACAGATGGCTCACTGGCCTCTTGGGGAATAAGGAGCCAGCTGGGAAGTTGGACTGAGATGTGATGACAAAAGTATGAGAGGGACAGGCCTCCTGCCTGCAACAGGGGCTCTGGCAGAGGGAAGGATCTCAGAGAAGTCTTCCCTGGGGAGGGTGTTTAGGCTGAGACCTGACTGAGGAGCTAGAAGGTAAGGAGTGGAGAGCAGCTGGGCAAGACCACCCCTGGACAGGAAAGCAGCCAGAGAGGTCAGAGTGGCCAGGGGAAGTGACTGAGGAGAAACCTGAGCAGATGCAGGAACAGCACCCACTCAGGCTGGTGGGGCACAGGCAGCACTTGCTGCTTCCTCCCCAGGGTCATGGATGGTCACCAAGGCCTGGAAGCCAGCAGAATCATCGAGTGGAGAGCAGACTGTGGTGCAGGCATGCAGGCAGAGAGCCCGTCAGGGCTGCCATGTCCAGGCAAGGCATGACAGTGACTTTAACTAGGGCGGCAGCAGTGGACAAGGGAATGGGCCTTTTCAGATAGTGAAAGAGGCAGAACCTGGTGATGGACTGACGGGGAGGGTGGGTTAGCGAGAGGAAAGAAGCAGACGCCTCCCAGACAACTGGGTCATTTACCAGGACAGGTCTGGAAGAGAGGCAGGGAGGAGGAGGGTTAACTCCTTATCAAGTACCAGACATCTCACACACACTACCAGACCTGGCTCCCGTCTGCTCCCTCATCCTGCATTCTGTGCTGTAGCCCCATGGATGTGTCCTCTGTTCACACTGGGGGTGCAAGTCATTCTTCTCTCCAGCATTCATTCTCTCATAGGTCAGTTTTTGTCTGGAGATTGGCTTTACCACTGGACAGCCCCATCTGTCCAGGTGGTTTGGAGGCACCATGGCAGGCCTGGGTGTGGGAGTGTGGCAAGGCCTAAGGGGAGCAGAGCTTCACTGGCTGGGGGAGGGGACAGAGGCGTGTTGAAGCTGGTCCGCCCGTGGATCTCATGGAAGGGAATAGTTCCCTTCCATTGGTTGGAGCTGCACGTACCTGGCCGCAGGGATGCTGGCCATTTGGTGACTGTGGGAACAAGCTGACCTGAGACAGACTAATGCAGCAACTCCTTGGCAGACCCAAGAGACAGAGAACACTGGCTCCAGGGACGCAGCTGAAGTTCGTGCGTGAAGCCAGGCCAGAAGCCAGAATGAACCTGGACTTCAGGTTGTGGGGACCAATGAATGTCCTTTCCTTTCCACTTTTGTTCAGTCAGGTTTCCTGCTACTTGCAACAGAAGTGGACTCCACCACGCCTACCTGATACATGCTTGCTATTTCTGTCCCTTAGAAAGCATCCCTGCTTCTCCATCTGGGACATTCCACCCTGTTTCTCAGAGCAACCTCCCCCAACAAGCATGAGCTGTTACCTCCCTACCCTCCATCTACCCTCAGAGCCCAGCATCATCAAATCTGCTGTGGTTGACAGATCTGCTCCCCAGTAGCTCAGGCCAGAGGCCATGCTTATTCAATTTTGCAGCTGAGGTCTTACACATAATAATCGGCCCCCTAGTGTCACTCATCTCATCAAATGTTTTCTGAATGATCCTCTGAATGACTAAATAAATGAACAAATGAATTATAAGCAGAAGCTCAATATCAAGATATAGGAAGATACTAAAAAAGGAAAAGTGGTTAAACGAATTTTTTCAAGCAATGAAAAATTTTATATGTCATCTCCAGTAATACCCAAATACACTTTCAAAATCTTATCTGTTTGATTATGGAAATTATGGAAATGACCTCTTGAAAAAAATAAATAAAGCATGTCCTTTGCTCCCAGATGGAACGAACTCAGTTAGCTGTGTTACATCAGAACAACGTCACAGGATCTGATTCTCAAAGCTTATTAGGTCGGGCTGGCGGATCGCTCCATAATTACTTTAAATGTTCAGCATCTCCATTGTGAATTTCATCTCCAACCTGAACAGGCCACGGCACCTCACAAGCAGGCCCTAACACTCAGCCCAGGCCCGCTTCAGTACTACCCGGTAGTTGGCTAACAGACATCCTCAGCAAGCCATCGTCACCATGGTAACCAGCGCCGGCGAGGAAAAGGGGGCTGGAATAAACATGAGGACTGTGTGCAGGAAGCACCCCAGGCTTCTCCGCTCAGAATGACCAATCAACACTCAGGGCCTGAAAACTCAGCTGTCAACGCATCCAACAGGGCGTGTGCAGAAGCCCTTCCATCCTGGCCGCCAGCCAGGCATCCAACCCAGGTGAGAATGTTGCCGTGGGCTCGGGAAACAGCCTGCGTGTACATTCCGAAAAGACTTGTCCGAATTAAATTTGGATTTAGTATCTAATTGACCTTAAATCTAATTGAGCAGAAGAAACGCCTCTAAACACAGAGTTGTTGAAGGCAGACTTTCCCTGCCAGGACTCACTGCCTCCCGCTGCGCACACGTGGCTGTGTGTGTGCACATGTACATGGACACGCACATCTGTGGGCCAGATGGGAAGACACTGCAAGTTGCGGGGTATGGGCTCAGGGTAGAACTGTCCTGCTCAATTCCTCCTCTGGGTTTCAAATGCTTATTAAGAAAGCTCTACAAAGCTTTTATTTTTTGATCACAAATTGCTGATGAACTGACCCCTAGAGTCAACATCAAAGCCAGCTAGAGGCTTCAAAAATTCTTCTCCAACAAAGATGTAAAGCAATGGTATTTCATGAATAAAAATAAAAAATAAATAAAGCAGATTATCCTTGCTCTCATTTTCTGTTAATAAAAGTGTGTGTCTATAGACAGATACACCGATAGTGATATCTGTATACAAGTTAGATACGCAGTGTGGAGGCAGGGAGGGCTTTCAAAGATGTCTTATCTGCCTTTCCTGCCTGGAAATGTAAGCTGGACCATGATTTTAGGCTCCGGGTGCCTTTTGTCAATAACCAGTTGTCAGAATTGAACACGTTCATGAAACACCAGGACACAGGATGCAGAAGCCCAGGGCAAGCCCGAAGGAGAAGACAGGGACAGCAGCGAAGAGCTCAGTGAGATTGCTCCTACCTTATCTGATTTTCCTCATCATCCACCAGGAAGAACCAGCGGAACTTGACGAGCAAGGGGCTGCAGTTGTTGATGTTAATGTAGCGGATCACCTCCGTATCGTTCAGGATACAGCCAAAGTTCAGCTCCATGGTCTCAAAGCTGAGGTTGGGGTAATGCACCTCCCCACGTAGGCTCAAGCTGTCCACCTGAGGATGCTCCACGTACTTGATGGTGAGAGTTTCTTCTGCCACCCAGTTGTTCAAATCATTTCTGTAGGAAGGGTCAAACTTGACTAGTAGGTTCTTTTCTTCATCAATTTCTAGCTTAATAGGCTGCAAAGCAAGAAAATGGGGCGTTACCGACCTTTGTACCATGGGTGTCTAAGTTGATACATGAGACAGGACAACCAAAGTTATTTATAGGAACTTCTGTACACACACAGCACATGAATGCACGCAGTCTAGTCTAAATACCTATACAGCTACACTTTATCCAAAATCATGTACTTACTCCTACATGCAAGTAGTGAGCATTATCTACATCAAAATTGATACAGATATCAATATAGATATATCTATCTATAGGCACACACACATGTATTAGATGACAATGAAAACAAGGATAATCTGGAAAGGATTTTTTCTTTATGTATGTATTTTTATTAATGAAGTACCATTGTTTTACATCTTTGTTGGAGAGAAATTTTTGAAGAAAGGGATTTGGTAAGAGTAAGGCGGTTATAAGGATTGAGGAGTTATAAAAAGGGAAAATCCCCTGTGACTATTATAAAATATCCTTAATTGAAAATACATGGGATTGTAAAATGTTCTCTCTAGACACAGGGGCAAAGGTCTTTATTTAAGAAATTTTTAAGAGGCTTCCTAGAGCCCTGGGGGAGGGGTTCTGTAGAGGTTGCCCCAGAAAGGGATGGATTAAGTAATTTAATTGCTTTTCTAATGTCTGTAATTCTAAGTTTTAAGCGCAGTGTCAGCTACTTTCTGCTGTTTCTATTCAACTTAAATTGGTACTCCGGAGTTTTACAGAGTTTGTTCAGTTTCTTTTTTTTCTTTTTGAGTCAAACCTGCACGTATTTCTGGATACTAAGGCCAGAGTAACAGGCAACAGCCTGGCTCTGCGTTGGCTTTTTTCCCCTCCTCTTTATTTTTTATTTATTTTTAAAATATATGTCTTTATTTTCTTACATCGTTGTTAATTTTTAGATAGAATTTGATTTCTCCTCTCGTGTGTAGTCCATAATTTCTCCTACCACCATTGGGAAAGCTGCATGGAGGGGCCTTAAAAGACTAAAAATGACCCACATGAGCCAGTGATTCCATCTCAGGACTCTACCTAAAGACACAAAAACACCAATCTGAAAGGCAATCTGCACCCCTATGTTTATCGCAGCACTATTTACAATAACCAAGATATGGAAACAACCCAAATGTCCCCAAGCGAATGGATCAAGAGGATGAGTTGGCTTTATAAAGACCTGCTCGATTCCCATATTTATTCTGTGCAAGCCGCCTCCTGGTTTTGCAGAGTGCCTGAGGCACCGAGGAAGTGCACAGAACAAAGGTGTGTGCGGTGCTCATCCCTCTCCACAGAGTCTCAGCGTTTACGTGTTTCATGGGGCCCTTCAGCAACAAGACTCGGATGACTTCTGTAGATCAAGCCAACCCCTGACTCAAGAATCAGAGCTCGGGCCATGACTTGGAGGCTGGGTCCTGTTCTCGTAGGCCACGGCAACGGCAGCACTTGCTATCAAAATGCTAGGGGTTTCAAAATATCTTTGAAGATCAACTTGAATGTGTTTTTTTCCCCCCAGAAGAATGACTGCTGTTTTGTAGCAATGATACATATTCACAAACATTTACATTATTATATATAAAAAAGCACAGAGAAGAAATGAGACACTTGCTCTAAATGGTATTTTTCAGCATTCACATTTGGTAGCACTTCAGACGTCATGGAAGGATAAATACAAAATGGAACTAGGCTATATGTACTTATATTTTAAAAATCATGCTTGAATTTTTTTCTCAAAAACAAAAACAACCCCTGAACAAAATGTCCTGGTACAGGACCAGGTTGGGTCCTATGAACTTGGACACAGATATTTAGCCTCCCCAACCCTCGGTTTCTCCATCAGTAAAACAGGGGTATTAATAGTACCTTCCTCTTTGCAGGAAATGAGTTGGTATGTAGGGGATGTGTTCCCAGCAGTGCCTGGCACATGGTGTGTAAATGCCAATTATTACTTTATCCCTTTACATACAAGAGGAAGATGGGTAAGGATTAAGTAGTTTCAACTCCAGACAGCATCTGCTGACGCCCAGCACTAAGGGGGATGGAATCTGTATGTTCGTCCTCCCTGTCCCCTACTCTTTATTGGCTATAGCACTGATTTTAAAAGGATGAGGCTTAAACATTGTGTTCTGGGATCACCAAGGTTGTTTCATTTCAATTCTATAATTAAATGGACCCACTGTTTTTTTTTTTCATTCCCATGTGCCTTATTTCGTTCTTCTGAACTGCAGTGTTTCACTAGCAAACTGGTTTTTCATCAGGGCTGTGTGAACACTGTTTTCATTCCTTCCTTGCATTTTGAGGGTGTCTGTAGCCTTTATGCTTAAAGGGCAGTTTGGCTGGTTATAAAATTTGGGAGTCACCTTTGAGTTTTCCCTCAACACTTTGTCTCCACTGCTCTGTTGTTGACTGGCATTAAATAGTACTGTGTAGAAGGCCGAAGTAGGTCTAAAATCTTCCCTCAGTGGGAAGATTTTTTCCTTTTATTTTTTGGCTTATATGTAATGGAATTCTTTGATTATCAATAGGACCAGAAACTTCACTACGATATGACTCACTATAGAATATTCTACATGATTTTGTCCCAGGACAAAGAATGATCTTTAAAAAAAAATTAAAAAAAAAAATTTCCTTTGTATGTAGACTAGCTAGAACAATGAAATGCAAGTCACCTTTGTGCCCATCTCCCCAGGTCTCACCCAAGCCAAGGGGTTCCCTCCCCTGAAGTACTCAAGTTTATAAGTGTCCTGCCTACCCAAGTGTATGGTTATAAAATGACCTTTGTAGGAGGATTAATTTTAAACCCAAATGATAGCATCCCGGGCACTCTTGCTCTGCACTTTGCTTTCCCACTGGGAGATCACTTACTAGTGTTTACGGAGCTGTCTCACTCTTTAAGTTTCCAAAACATTTATCGTATTTCTTTATACTTTTTAATTGAAGTAGCACTGCATGATACCATTATATAGGTATCAGTGTACATCGCTATAATCCAACATCTGGAGCTATAGGCTAAGTTCACCCTTAAAAGTTCAGGTCCATCTTTCATCCTACGACTGAGCCCTTCCACCTGATTGATGCTCCCCAACTCTCCTTCCTCCCTTCCCTTCTGGTGGCCACTAATTTGGTCTTCGAGTCTAAAAGTTTATTTTTGTTTTATTTAGTTCATTTTTATTTATTCTGTTGGATTTCATCTGTTTTGTTTATGTACCACGTAGGAGTGGGATCGTACAGCTTCATCTTTGTCTGTCTGACTTACTCCACTCAACAAAATGCCCTCTAGGTCCGTCTACGTTGTTGCAAATGGCAGGATTTCATTTTTCTTAATAGCTGAAAGCCTTTTACTCCACCATATAATTCTGCCATTGTTTATTCTCCTGTTGATGGATATTGGCTTTTGGTCTCTCGCTCCTATAGTCAATGTTGTGGCGAATATCCTTACATATAATTCACCTTGTGTGCTGGATCTATGTCTTTGGGATAAATTCCTAGGAGTAGAGGGGTATGGACATTTAAAATCTCGATAGGTCTTGCCATATTGCTTTCCAATGCACACTTCCCTCACACTGCAGGGGCACAGCTGCTTCCTCAACCCTCCCTAGCAGCCACATCCAAGTTATTTTCTGCTCTTGGCCAATTTGAGAGTAAATAAAAAAAGGGCTTCATAGCCATATTGATTTGCATTTTATTCTAGTATTATTCAATTTGAACATATTTTCCTATATTTAAGAGACTTTCTTTTGTTTGTTTTTGGTGCTCTCACTGTTCACTTCCTTTTGCCTATTTTTCTGTTGGATTGTTGGTATTCTTATCAGTTTGCAGAAGCACTTGAATTATATGTATGCTTTAATTAAAGGTACATTTGCAGGTGACACAGAAGGCCAGACTGTACTAAAATAGTTATCACCCCAAAAGCAGCAGCTCCTGAGCTCCCCTGGCTTCCCAGCAACCTGGAGGTCACTGTTTCTCAATTCTTGCAGGCCTGGCCACAGGGCAGTTTCCATGGGCAGAGAGGGAATGGCCAGTGGTGGACACACCCCAGATGCCAGTGATTATTCTAGGGTGCTGATACTGACACTAGAAACATTAAATTTCCCCAAATATTTTGATCTGTTTCCCTGGAGAAGCACACTTATCTTTGTATTTTGAGATAAAAGCTAGTTGCCCATGTTTTTTTTTGGGGGGGGGAGAGGGGTTGTCAGGTGGGACAGCCCACGGAATCCCTCTGTCTTCAGAGTTTTCATACAAATCGCCTCTGAGCACAGGCTGCTTGGGGGGATGGCACCCACAACCTCACTGGAGAATTTTCTAGGTTGCAGATTTTTGTGATTTATCAACTCACCCTAATCTTCAATCTACCTTCCAGAATTTGTTTCAGATGCTCAGTGTCTGGTTACATCTATCCTCTCCCAGCTTTGTTTTCTTGTCCCGGGCTTCTTCCCTCTTGAACACTTCTGCTCTCATCTCCCTCCACTCCAGGAGGGAGCAAGTGGGCCCAATCTACTATACAGACTAAGAAAGCTGCTGGTGGCTGAATTTTCATTTTGTCCTCCATTTGTTTCCCCTGTTTGGTAGTTTCAGTCCTCTTTAAATACTTTTATCTCATCCTTGAGTTCTTTTTAAAGCACGACTTTTCAATTTCCTATATTCTTTCCTCCATTTCCTGGGTTCTTTACATTTTTCTGGACTGGAATCAGGCAGCACACTGACATTATTCTGCTCCTTTGTCACACACACAGCCTCTCCGGAGGGTCAGAAAAGCCCCCTGATCACTTACCTCAGGGGTTAAGGGCAGTAGAGATTTATCAGTCTCGCAGATGAAGAAGGGGCCGCCCGTGGACAACAGCACATTCACGGGCAGGGTGGAGGTATTCTTCAGGGCCAAGGGCTGGAAATTGGGTTCCAGGACAGTGTTGGGCTTCTGCAAAAAAGAAAAAAGAGGATGCAAACCAAGTGTTAGTAAATATGGTAAGCCTTTAGCAGGAGAGTCTCATATTCGTTGCTAACAGCAGAATTAGCGTTGCTCCCACCGTCCAACTGTCTCTTTAAGTCTCTCTCTATTTACATATATATGTACATGTGTATATAATGTTTTTTCCCTAATAGAGATTTAGAGCCATCATTTTTAATGTACTGTATGGTGGACTACTGAGAAGAGACTCTATGGAAGTGAGAAAACTCAAATTCAATGTCTCACTCTTTGGTTGTCATGTCTCTGGATAGAACTATTGCAATACAAGCTTCCACAATCTCATAAAATAATGTCTAATAAATTAGCATGTCTCATGGACGGTATCATTATATTAAACATTTTTTTTTGTTATGCGATAGTTTTTCCATACTTAAAATACCCAATTTGCAAATAGACTTATTGTATCGACAAATGCTCATAACCATTCCCTCTAAAATGAACACTGGGAGAGTTGATTTAGAAGCATCTTTTCACATGTCAGACACATCAAAATTAATTTTCCAAATGGAGAAAGTATCAGAAGCGGATGTTGAGCTGGTAAGAGGGCCCATTGCTATTAGGAATAGGTGAGGGGAAGCCTTTGCTCGGAGGCCCCCAAGGAGAAACTCCTCCCTCTACCCGCTGGCTTTCCTGACCATTCCGGCCAGTGGTTCCCAGGCCCCTTTGTTTGGATTGCCTTTTCCTTCTTGTTCCAATTTCAGTTAAATCCTCCTGATATCACATTTTGGTCTGCTGCTGTCTCAGCTTCTTTGTTCAGCACAGACTTTCTTCTGTTATGGTTTCTGGGTGCCCTGGCTCCGAGCAAACTTAGGCCCAGTGTCCACTGTTCCGGTTGCCTCCACAAATATCACGGATTGGGTGGTTTAAACAACAGATTTGTCTCACAGCTTTAGAGGCTGAGAAGTCTGGGGTGAAGGTGCCGGCAAGCCCAGTGTCTGGTGAGGGCTTCTTCCTGGCTTCACCTTCTCAAGGTGTCCTCCCATGGCTGAGAGTGGGGGGTGTTTCTCTTGTCTCTTCTTACAAGGTCACTAACCCCATTCGGGAGGGCTCCACCTGCATGAGCACATCACTTTCCAGGGGCCCTATGTCTACATACCATCACACTGGGGCTTCCACATAGTCATCTGGGTTGGTGGGGAGGGGGGGGTACATAACCATTCATTCATAATAGTTGGCTCCAGCCTCTCCCCTCAGTTGCACTCCACTCACTGTCTTCACACCCCTAAGTTCTTTTAGGGGTTCGGTCTGGCACTTACCACAAGATGCCAACCATTCCCTCCTGGCCCCCCAACATGGTAATATGGGTACTGGACTCACTTTTTGCAGATGGCATTGTAGTCTGGGGCGAAGCACCACTTAGGGGCCTTATGTAGGCTTTGCTAGGAGAACTGTCCACACAGCAACCTTCCCCAGGTGGCTGCGCCACTGCAGGCAGATTGGAAGTGGAGAAGTCTCACTTGGTTGGTTTTGGCAAGAGGCCATTTAGAGGTCAGGGATGGGAAGGAGTCGATGTGCAGAAAATCTGTTCTATTTTAAAATGACCCCTTCTCTCAGGGTTGTTTGTCTCCCCAATTAACAGGAGGCAGGATCTACTGCTGGACTTCATGAAGCAAACTGACTGCTCGTTTCAATTGACCTTTTCAATCCCACAGAGATGCTGTTTTATCTCCGCGGCGTGAGTGGTACGACAGGCGTAAAGTAGATCAAATCTGAGGAAGTGGTCACCACAAAACCCTTCCCACAGGCAGGGCTGGTATCGCTACAGTGTGATCTACCAAGTCAGGGACACCACCTTGAGTTAAAATAAGGAGACATAACAGATAACGGGGCGTTACATAATTAAGTCT
Organism: Talpa europaea; assembly: GCF_964194135.1. Lineage (NCBI taxonomy): Eukaryota > Metazoa > Chordata > Mammalia > Eulipotyphla > Talpidae > Talpa > Talpa europaea. Next base: position 11,026,109 of record NC_140084.1, on the reverse strand, counting down.
CAATACCGAGACCTCACAGATCTCTTGCACACACTGAATAATGAGGTTCTACTTCTTCATTGGCCCCAATAAGGATTAAATATGCACAAGAAATGAACTATGAAAAATAGAGTAATAGGACAGTTTTCAAACTTGAGATGTTGGTGGGGCAGAGGGTGGGGTGCTGTGGGGAAAGGACAAAAGTGAATAAGCAGAGGGTTGTAACTCAATTCCTTTTTTAATCCAGTAAGTCACTGCCATATTCAAAATATTTGCTATTATATTCTAGGGATAAGCTCAAACAATAGACATTTGAAAATGAATATACTTTTGAAAAACAAGGCTTACAGATATAAAGAGAAAAAAAAAAAAGAACACTACCCACACATTTTTATGAGTGTTTATGGGCTTAGGATAAAAGCATCCACTAAAGAAACTAAGCTGCATATTTAACATATATTGAATGTCTTGCACAGAATAGCTTTTCAATAAATATTCACAGAGTTTTCTCTGAATAGCTACATTTACAGAAAATATGATGCCACCAAATTTGGTGCAGCTGTCACCAATAAATATCTTTCCTGTTACTTAAAAATGGAAGAATTTAAATCAGAGCAACGAGCTTAATAACAGTAGCAGGAATTCTTATAGTATTTTCTTTTAATATGTCTTACAAAACTTGCCACGGTTCGTTTAGCATTCTGAAACCAAACCAAAACCCTTCAGTTCTTCGATTTCTATTCTCCCCACAAACCTGGTGAGCCAGGGTTTCTGCTACTGAATCCACTACAGGTGCTCACAATGGATTTGTGGATTTCGATGGTGCCTACATGTCTTAGTTCCCCTACTGGGCTGTAAGTTCCCTCCTTCATGTCCTAGAAGGGCGCCTGCCCCGGGTGGATGCTCTGTAGAGATTTACTTGATATGATCAAAAGTGCTAGAACACAGCACCAGAATAAATGGTCCTGAGCGCTGGCCTACGAGTCTCCAGATGACGACCTTTGGCGGATGGGCCCCCCGGGCCCAGGCCTTTGGGGTGACAGCATAGAACACAGTGGGACAGCGGCCCACCTACTGCTTGGCGAGGTTCACCAGGGAGTGTCTGCCCTCACTGCTGTATCCCTAGACAGTGCCTGGCACATGGCAGGCCTTAATAAATATTCTACTCAGCAGCTGGCCTGGCTGTATCCATGAATAAATCTGATAGTGTCACTCTCCTCCCTAAAACCTTCCCATGAGAGAATAAAACCCAAAGTCCAGAGCTTGCCTCCAGGTCATGCCACCCACATCTGGTCCCCATCACTTCTCTAGAGGGTCCTCCTGGCATCCCTGGTACAGTCTCTGCTGAAGGTGGCCTCCCAGGTCTACATGCTCACCCAAGTGCCTTCCCAACTCAGCCCATGGATGTGCGGCTACTTCTGCCCACATTCCTCCCTCCACCTCCTCTCCAGACTGATTTCTATTTCCCTGCAAGTCTCAACCCTGGGCAGGCGCTCAAGGAAGCCATCGATGGCCACCTGCACAAATACCCCTGACATACGTTCTCACAGCACTGTACACTTGTCCACAGGACTGTTTAGGATTGCAGTTCAAACAACTAAATTATGACGATCTGTTCACAGCCTGTACCCAACAACCAGTCTTTCAATTTTGGCTCTGACTGGCGGGTTCACCAGATGTTCAGCACCAACGCAGTCCGCTGCTCAGGAGAGGCATTCCATATATTTCCATTGGGATAGTAAATAATTCTGTGCCAGATGACTGCTGAGGAGTAGGGCAAGTCCCACTGCGACTTCCCACCACTTCCTTGTCAACTGACCCCGAGTCCCGAGCAGTCCTTGCCACCCACCCGCTGTCCTCTGCCTCTGTCCTCAGGGCCCCATAAACTCAGGGGCATGGACAGCCATACCAGCTAATGCGTGGGACTCAAAAAGGGTCATTCTCAAGTGGGTTAGGTGATCTCTCTGCTGACAGGTTGTATCTGCATCTCCTCTTGTGTGCTGATGGCATGGCCGTGGGACGTCCCTGCTGTGCAGATGGCTGTGGGAACAACTGGGCGACGCATGCAATGAACGTGAGCCAAGTGGCGGCCACTTGTGCAGATGACTGCAGTTATCAAGAACTCTCCTTCAACACTGTCTCCCCTACCTTGTCAAAGGATCAACTGAAATGCGTTTTCAGTGCACTTCACTTTAGTCTCAGGCATCAGGAATGATGGAAGTAGAATTTCCATAATCATTTACATTTCAAAGGTACATAGGCTAGATTCAGAATTTTTTAGTTGAATGTGTTTTAACTTTAAAAAAACATCTGTTGGGTGTAGGTGTAACCGACCTCCCTTCACTCCCCCAAGTGAAAGGTGGACATGCTGACCCCCAGGGGAGCACCCGGCCCTCCCCAGGGCAGCCCCACTGACCTTCTCCAGCCGGTATATGAGCTGCTTGGTGGACAGCTGGATGATCGGCTCCACAAACTCACAGATGATGTTCACGGTCATCACAAAGCTCTTCCCCTTTTGTGCTCCGATGATGGCGTGGCACACCAGCTTTTCTTGAACTATCTGCGGAGGAGACACACCAGCGCATTTGGAACCTCCATAGCTCAGAAAACTTAATTCTCAACATCGCATAAGCTGATCTTAACTGCCTGCCTGCAGACACCAGGAAAGAACACATTTTTTTGGAAGAGTATATTTCGGCACTCGTGTTTTGCCACACAACTCAATTCTGATTGGTTTAACGTGTCCTGCAGAAATCCCGTATGTGTTTCTGACTGCCCTGAGGAAATGGTCAATTCACATTCAGTTCAACCACTGCATATATGTATTTAAAGATTTATTTATTTATGCATACAAGAACAAGGGTATAGGTCAGAGGTACAGGGGGTGAGAGGACTTACCAGAGACAGAGTGGGGAGCACAGCAGGTGGATCTACTGAAATACTGAGGGGAGCAGTGGGTGAGACAGGAGAGGTCTGCTGCACCACATGGGTCAACTCCCTGGCTTAGGATCGAACTCATGCTTCAGTGGCTGCCGAGAGCTTAATAATGCTGAGAATTAACCCCTTGCACCACCAGGGAGGCCCCCTTGCATGTATATATTATTTCTTATGCACCTGGTCAGCTTGGCACCGGATGTGCTAGTGATGGACAAGGCAGATAAAATCCTTTATGTTCAATGGTACTTATATGACTTCTCATCAAGCTAATCAGAAACTGTGGCTGGGAAAACTTTGCTTTTCAAGCTTGAATATTTGAAAATTATGCCATAGAAACTATTTTTTTTGGACCTAAGAGGCCTAGATTTTCAAAAAATAGAAAGGACCAAAAGTAAATTTATATCATGAATAGCCTGTATGGAAGAGTGCCAAGGTTTCAGGTGTTAATAAATTCAAGTCTCAATGATGCAGCATAACTTGAGTGAAGATTCAAGGAAGCTTTTAGTAGAGCTTCAAGTGAATTCAAAACCCTACACTTTAGATCTAATGCCTTTAAAAATGTGGTCAGCATAGATCTAAGGCATGCATGGGGAGAGGGGGAAGGGGAGGAGAGAAGGGGAGGGGGGAGCAAGATGGACTCTGGTGGAGGACTGTGGATGCCTGGGTGTAGGAGCACTCTGGCGACCACGCCTGAGGCGAGAAATCCTACACTGTCAAAATATTTTTTTAATTAGGCTATGTTGTCAACATAGTAACAAGGATGTAAAACAATGGGACTTCATGAAAAAATTAATTCTTAATGAATCAAAAAAAATACATGGCCAGGTTTGAAAATACCAAGGCAAATGAAACGGACATCTACAGCAGGCTCAGTGCCTGAGTGGGGTCCCGCCCTTGTCGGTACCAGTGCTCTGCCACCAGCTGCCTGCCAGATACTAGCAGGCCAGACTCCTGACAAACAGAGTAGGGGTATATTATATGCTCCATATTGAGAAGTCACTTTTTTTTTTTTTTTTTTTTTTTTTTGCCCTGAGAATGTCTTCTACCTGAAAACACTTCATGAAGAAGTGGAGCTACCAGGGGGCAGTTTTCTTATCTTGTCTGCTGGAAGGGAGGTTTCTTATTGTTCCCTGTTCTACGAGGAGAAGTTCAGCATCACCTTCTGATTTGGTGAGCGACCAGGAGCTTCAGCAACTCTCCCATGGCATCTGCAAACCTGGCCTGTCAGGTAGCAGAGGTTCTTAAGAGATTTTTGGAAGCTTCGTTTGGTGGTTTCCTGTCTCCAAAAGGGAAGGGGAATAAACAGACACAAGGTCTGGGTCCGGCTGCACATTTTGAGGAGAATGATGACAAAATAAGAGCAGAAGGTTGGAAGGCTGAAGTCAAAGCAGCTCTTTGACTGACGTACCAAAGGCTGACTCTAAGTGGGAAGTTGCTGGGCCTCCCTGGTGGTGTAGGGGTTTGGACCTCAGCACTGTGAAGCTATCAGAGCCACTCCCCAGCCAGGGAGCTGACTCACATGGCACTGCAGACCTCTCCTGTCTTGCCTGCTGCTCCCCTTAGCAGTGTATTTCAGTAGGTCTGCCTGTTCTACTCCCCACTCTGTCTCTGGTGAATCTTCTCGCCACCCCACCACACATACCTCTGGCCTACACCCCAGTTCTTGTATGCATAAATAAATAAATCTTTTTATAAAAATAAATGGGATGCTGCTTTGTCAGGCTGAGAGGGAAACCATCGGGATGCCCTGACACCTGGACAGGAGATGCTGCTTGAATGTTGCTATCAACACACTTTGTGTGAAAAATATGAAAGGAACCCTGCTGAGTGTTCACGGGAGGCTTAGCTCTGGGGAACACTGGATGTCCTCTGCCAGAGACTTGTTGGCTGGTGACTGTGGACCCTGAGGGGACGATAACCAGCTTGAAAGAGGATATGAAGATTGGGTTCATGATAGCTGTGAAAGAAACAGAGAACTGAGCAGAACTGAACCTTGAAAGCAATGGCTGCTGCCATGGTAACTCCGTGCACTCTGAAATCCTTGAGAAACCACATCGTTTCTTCAGATAAATGTCAAGGGACTCTCCTAAGAAACAAAGCAAAGATTTATTTAGGAGAAATAAATGAAACGTGCTGTCCGCTTACCCTGGAAATAGAAGAATAGCCTTCCAGGATCACGTCCAAGGTCTGCTGTGGGTACAGCTCCATCCTGATGGGGTGGAGCTGAAATACGGGGCTCTGGAAAGCCCTGGGCCCCTGGAGCTGGGACTGGCTCTTACTAAGTCCCTTCTTAGCCAGACTCTTCCTGCTTAGCTTTTCCTGGGGCTGGAAATCTTCATTCATCCAGAACAACTGTTGGACCCGACGTCCCTTATTGGTCAACTTGAAGTGGTAATAAAAGGTGTCCTGGCTGCAAAGAGGATACAAGTGTTGAGTGAGCTCAGGTGCAGGAAGTTCATTGCTACATCCCTGGGACTGACTCCTCCGGGATTTCTAAAGGGTGAGCAATGGAAGAGACGTGATGTGAAAACAAAACCCGGCAGGCTAAGCTATGGCTCCACCAGGAGTGACCACAGCAGTGGACAAGGTCAGTGTCTACTCATGGGGCCAACAGACTGCGCTGGGGACAGGGTTTGGTCCCTGCATTGCCACGCCCAGGGGAGGAGCTGAGGGAAAGTGGTCCCAGCCACCCTCCATCTTCCCCAGCAGGTCCAGCAGGCCACAGAACAAGTGAAAAACCACTCTTCCGTGGGAGAAATTGTACTAGTGAGTGAAAGGGAAAAACCTTTTGGAGAGAGGCATATTTCAATCATATTCAGTTAATTTCTATTGACTGAGTCAAATGTCTTCTGATGGACTTATATTGAAGGGAACTTAGAAGAACAATAATATACATCCTCTCAGCCTTGCCAAATACCAAGGGGATGGCAATGGACCATTTTTCTCAAACTAATGAGCTCTAAAGATGCTTCAGTTTCTCTCATTCATTCATTCACTCACCTATTCTACAAATATTTAGTGAAGATCTCTTGATTGTCTGGGGTATTGCTAGACATTCAGGTTTCTAAGATCTTAGAGTTGGTTCAAATGTGTCTTTCAGATTTTTAAAAAACTGATTTACAAGCCTGTTTTAAGAGACTTTTTCAGGGGGAAAACTCATCTGAGGACTCTTACTTCTTTAATTTTATTAGGCCTTGAGATTTCATGCCATCTCTTCCTCCTTAGGAAATGACAGATCTGATAAGTTGAAGCATCAGATAAATAAGGAGTATTTGCCAGTTGTCAGGCGTCACTGCTGGGATATGTTCATTGGTTTCTTACTCAGCAGTTTGATTTCATGACTAACGGTAGATTTCAGTAATAACAAATAACAAATAGGCAAGCTCTCAGTCACTTACTCACAATAAAAGATGATCTTTCAATCACCATAGCAATCCACTACAAATATATTTACTCTCCCATTTTATAAAGGAAGACACAGAAGCTCTAAAAATTTCAGGGAGTTACCAAAAGAATATGCAATCAGAAGGGGTAACATATGAGTAGTCCAACATGCCCAGAAAGATGGTGAATTTTTTCTTACAGTTAATTTTATAATTAATAATAACTATTTTGACTTGGGGGCTACATTGTCTGTGTCACAACTACTCAACTGTGCTGTACTGTGAAAGAAGGTATGGAAAAATGTGTGTCAACTGGCATAGCTGTGTTCCAGAAACAGGCAGTGGGCTGAAGTTTGCCTGCCCTTTTCTTCTGGAGATCACTAGCATCATGGTTTCATGTCAAAAAGAATGATAAAGTTTAGGCAGAGGGGAAACAGACAGCTAAAAACTACAGTTGTACAGTTGGCTGCTCTATTCATAGAAAACTAATAGCTATCCTTCCAATTCCAAGCAAGCATCAGAATATCCTCTGAGGCTATTTGTAGATTAAGAACATGTAATTGAGTCTGGTTGCAGTGTACTGCTTTCTATAATTATATTTGAGTGCACTTAACAAATGAGTTTGGAAATAGAAGCATGGTATGCATGCAATGACAAATTGCCCTAGCCTATGCCAATAGATGGGCAGAAAGGAATTTTCACTTGACACAAAACCATAATTGGATGTGTGTCTGAAAACACATGCAATTCAGCTATCTGACATGCCTGTTACCTAATTCCTATTGGTTTACAGTACTTTCAATCAAGTGCCCATTTTGGAATTGGAACAGGGGAAAGGAGGCATGGATGGGTGTGTGGGAAGCTCCTAAGGGTTTCTTGCCAGGCATTCAAGTAGAGTGTACCCATCTTGGTTTCAGGGCCAGGTAGACAAGAATGCAGGCCCCCCCCCCTCCTTGAGATCTGCTCACTGTATTGCAAAGGCAGGGAAACTTTAACTGCCCCCCACCATGACTCAACTAGTGACAGTCACGTGACTCTTCTGAGGAAGCACAAATAAACCCTCACATGCATTCAAACCCCATACATCTTTCGAGCCACATTGGATCTTCTCGGAGGTGTGTATACTGTACCACTTTTTATTTAAATATTTAGACTCTCTAGTTTTTTCTGGAGTGATCAGTGGTGCCAATTGCAACAACATCAACTGGCATTACAGTGGGGAGGTAAGCAGAGGACATACAAGAAAAAAAAAATTACTGGCTTTGCAATACCAGATAAGACACATTTGTAATAAATTTCTACCTTCCTAGTTATACTCTACTTTCTTGTTACACTCCAGTAACATGCATCTGTAGTTTCTAAATTCATGTAAAGAAATTAGCAGCATATTGGAATCAAAGAGGAAAAATCATGGCTGAGATTCTCAATTTGTCATAGGAGCAGCCTCCACAAAGTTTGGAAGAACACACTTCTTAAGAACCTTCTCTTTTCCAGAGTACAGGGACACAGCTTGGAAAACAGAGTCATAGCTTGGTTACTAGTCTTATGCCTGATGGGCGCTTCTAGAAGGGGAAAAAGAAATGGGAAAGGGGAGGAGTGAAGAGACTGATTTTATTTACTTAAAAATAATTTCCTAAATTAAGAGGAGATGCTCAGCTATGCACCATATGTGACAGCTATAAAAATTGGTCCCTAATACTTTGCCTACCTAAAACGTGTTCCCAAATTCAGCTCTGGAGCAAAGGGCTTATCTGAAACAATGGTAGAGCCAAATCCAGAAGCCTGGACAGGAATCTGGTAGGTGTTGCTATTTTTGATGTTCAGCACTACTGTGTCTTTGAATGTCACTATGTCATTCAGGTTGGCGGTCAATGTCACTTGAACTTCAGCTTCCGGGGGAACCGTGCCTTCACTGGGTTCAACGGTCCAAAGTGACTTTTTGTTTGCCTGCAACACAAGACTACAAGTTAACAGTGAAGATATTCTTGGCTTTTCATACTGCACATGTCAAAGCCCTCTATACTTCAAATGCCTGGCACTGCAGAACCCAACATCAGAGACAAACATTATTTTTTTCAAATCAAAGCAGATGGGTGTTTGTTGGCTTCTCTTTTTTCTCTGATTCTGAAGAGCAAACCTACAATTCTACTTTTGAACACTCTGTGAAGATTCTTTACATTTCTTTCTCAGGATGACAGTCTAGTTCTCTGACAAGTCTATACTAATTATCTGCTCTAATTTCCAAATTCTGAGACATCAACAGAAGGTACAACACCCTTTCTGGAACTTGAAGGTTTAAAAGAAATGTTTTTCAAATGCTGAGTTTCTATGGTGTTATGGTGAGGATGAGCAGCTTTAATTAATAAACACAAAGTAGGAAGTCATCCTGATTTCTATCACTTCATAATAATCGAATTGTAATTGCTAAAGTCCCACACTTACTTTGAAGTAGGGCTGCATTATAGAGTTGGAAGTGATTCCCACCAATCTGTTCTTTTAACTACTTAGCCTCTCAGAGCTTACTCTCTCTCTCCTGAGGCCTTTGGCCAAACAATCCTTCCCTGGGATTTTAAATGGGAATCCTCCCCCCAGTATTCCTGATCCCCTTTAGCCTGTTCTATTTTTTCCCCTTAACACTTCTTATCTCCTGGTACAGTACACAACTGACTTATTTATCATGCTTGTCTGTTTCCTTATACCAAGCTAGAAGCTCCCAGAGGAGGGCACTGTTTTTTTTGTCCTCGTTGATATTGCCCAATACATCCTCAGCATCCATAACTATGCTCACTTCATAGTAGGTGCTTGATAAATATTGGATAGATGAATGGATGGATGTATCTTCCTAACCAAACCCTTTGAGGTCAGAGAACCCATTTCTTATCTAAGCCCAGGTTTTAATAACTCAAACTGGTATATATTAAGTACAGATATGTTTTGTGAATCTTCCACACAATGGTATTTGGTCCACTCTCTTAGAGCCAAAGAGAACAAATGGAATCTTCCTCTTTTGCTTCAGCTCAAGTTTTCAAACCCTGCATTCCAGTTTTAGAAGAAAACCCCTCGGGCAGGGCAGAATCAGGCTCCAAAGCTGACAATTTGGTTAAGGTATCATAAAAATGAATCATCCTATAAGCATCTTAATCTAAAAATACATATTCTACTTCTTTGATGATAATCTATTTTCTCAGGCTGCTTTTCAGATTTTTTTCTCCTTGTCTTGTTTAGAGTGCAGGTTCGCTATAATGTGTCTAGGTAAGGCTTTATTTGCAAATCCTGCTCAGCATTTGCTACCCTTCTAGAATCTGTGCTTTGATCTCTTTTGTTGCTGCAAAATCCTCATCCATTATCTATTTAAGGGGGTTGTAATTGTATGGAGAATATAAAAATAAAATTTAAATAAAAAATAATTGTTTCTGCCTCATTCTCTTTGCCCTTGCCTTGTGTGGTTCCACCTGGATGTGTGTGTGACGTCTCTATTATACCCTCTTGTCTCTCAGCCTCTCATCTGTACTTTCCACTCTTTTGTTCTCTGTGCTTCATTTTGGATGATTTCTTCTGCAATATCTTCCAGTTTGCTAATTCTTTCTTCAACTGTCTATCACTCACTGTTAAACATATCTACCCTGTTCTTCTCCACTTTGTTTTTCTATTTTGAATTCAGGTTTTGTTATTTAAATTTCTTCTCATATTTTTTTCAGCCTGTCAAGATCTTTCAAAATTCTGATTATGACATTGCACTTTTTAGCTATTCCTTATCCATCCTAATCATCTGAAAAATTGATAAGCCAATTGCTGTCAGGCCTTTTCAAGTAAATATAGCACATACATATTCAGTAGTTCAGGTGTTATGGGAGACACGAAAATGTCCAAAGCACATTCTCATTCCCAAGGAATAGACAGAAATGACATCCAGGGAGACCAACATGCAAACAACAAAATTGCAAGTCACGAGAAGACTGAAGTGAAAATACCTCAGGGAAATCTAAACAAGATACTTTTCCAGAGCAGAGGATATTGAAACCCCCTGATTGAATGACAAATGTACTAGACATGTTCTCTTTTCTATCCAAATATGAAATCAGGCTTAATTACCAGTCAGTGTGATCCCTAATTATATTGTGCTATTGATCAATAAAATCCAGATTTATTCCACTCTGGTATCCTATGAAAACAATCATCTCAAAATTAACAAAATATATATCCCTGTTTTGATTGCTCTATTGTATAAATCAATTCTGACCTCTTTTACTCAGAAATACTTACATGGATGAATAGTCTTAGAAAATATTTAGTGATGAACAACAATGCACTGGAAAAAGGGTAGAAAAACAAAGAATAAGAGATGCAGAGATCACTCAGAAACTTCCAGGATAACTGAAAGCAAAAGTCAAACTCAATTTTATTGAAGAAGTGTTTGTTTCCCCTGAACTTTCCTTGGCTCCTCATACTCTTCTTCTGAGTATGGCAGCACAGAAGGAGAGCCCTAAAGAAAATCACACAGAGGAAAACAATGTAGTTTAGAACAAATCTAAAATATACTCTGTGGGCTGGATTGGAGAAGGCATCCAGTTCAAAATTATCTTCTTCCACTTAATCTCTATAGTATACTTCTCAATGGTGTGCTTCTTGTGGAGAGAAATGTGAAAACATTGAGTTGCTCCACAATCTCTTAGGTATAATGTATGGCTGTAAATCAGAGACTTCCTGACTAGTCTAGGTCGGGGTTTGGAATAGAATTGCACTGGTGGTCACTGTTAATAAGAATGTACATTGCAGCAAAATCCCACAGGGTAGCAAAGCCTCGGAATGTCACTGAAATCCAGGTCTGGTCTCACTGCAGATTAAGACTATGGGCCCTGCCTCCCTGGTGGTACAGAGGTTAAAGACAGTGCTGTCAAGTTATCATCAGCCACTGCAGCACGAGTTTGCTCCCCGGACAGCCAGGGAGCAACCCACATGGCGCAGGAGACCTGTCCTGTCTCGCCTGCTGCTCCCCTCAGCAGTGTATTTCATTACATCTGCCTGGTCTCCCCACTCTCTCTTGTGAATCCTCTCACCCCCCGCATTTCTGGCCTGTACCCCGGTTCTTGTATGCATAAATAAATACATCTTTAAAGAAAAAAAGTTTCTTGCTCTCTAAAGATCTTAAAAAAAAAAAGACTACAGGCTCTGAATGAACACTCTCATAGGAACAGGCCTATGAGGACTTAAATAAGGAAAATCTAATATTTAAGACTAAATGCCAATTTCCCAACTAACAACTGAGGGCAAATCCTATTAAATCAGAAAGCTAGTTATAGAGCTAATAAATAAATTTTATTTTAAAATTTAAATAAATTAAAGGAAATAAGAGCAATTTTCAAGATTATAAATTGTTTATAATGAAGATGTAGATGAAAGTTGATATAGAAATTTTACTTTGATTTTAGTATTAATGGAAAATATAGACTTAGCTTCATGGATCCTATTATAACTCATGATTTTTTTAAGATGGGACATCTCTAGAGACATAGGCTTAAAAGATACAATTAAACATCAAATATCACGCAAGGTAAACTAGGAATAAGACAGGATATTTGTATAGTTATCTCTCTTCAAAGGACAGTTACAGAAAAAAAAAGTCTGATTCTTGAATGACTTGATCTGTTTTTCTAAAATGTTCTCTTTTCTCACAGTAAATTACCCTTATTTGTAGAGTCCTAAAATATTTAGAACACAGTAAGTGAAGTATGTCTTTCCAGAACATTAACCTACATTTGTTTATAGGTTTATCATAAAATATTAATGAAAAGATAATAATTCTCTTAAATTTAATTTTCAGGATTACAGATAAATTATAATTGGTGAGAGAAACTATAAGGATTAATGTCACTGTATTCCGCTTGTAGGTTCAAAGAAACAATTTCTAATGTGTGTTTTTTTTTTAATCCAAGAAATTTTTTTAACTATCTTAGTCCATTTACAGTATTGTAACTCTTCTAAGGGCACTAATGCTATTCTTAAGGGCTCCACCCTCTTGACCTCAACTAATGCTAATTCTCCCCTCCAAATGCCCACCCCCTTGCACACACACACTTAATACTGTCACACTGGAGACTAAGGCTTTAGCACATGAATTCTGGGAGAACTCAAACATCCAATTCATAGAATTCTGCCCCAGTCCTCAAAATTCTGTACTTTCTCAGATGCAAAATACATCCATTCCATCCCAACAGCCCTGGCATCTTACCCTGTGCCAGCATCAACCCTAACATCTAAAGTTCAAGGTCTCACACGGACCAATGGAACCGAATAGAAAATCCAGAAATAAACCCACAGATTTATTTATTTATGATTTATGGTCAACTAATCTCTGACAAAGGAGGAAAGAATATGTACTGGAGCAAAGAAAGTTTGCTCAATAAATGGTGCTGGGAAAACTGGGTCGCTACATGCAAAAGAATGAAGCTTGACTACTACCTCACACCATGCATAAAAACCAACTCAAAATGGATTAAAGAACTAGCCATAAGACCTGTAACCATAAAATATATAGGAGGAAATAAAGGCAAAACACTACATGACATACACCTCAGCAACATCTTTAAAGACACATCACCCAAAGCAGTGATAGTGAAGGCAAAGATAAACAGCTGGGACTACATCAAATTAAAGAGCTTCTGTACAGCAAAAGAGACAATAACAAAAACAAAGAGAAATCCCACCGACTGGGAGAAAATTTTTGAACATAACACTAATGATAAAGGACTGATCACAAAAATCTACAAAGAACTGATGAGGCTCAACATAAACAAAGAAAATAATCCAGTCAAAAAATGGGCAGAAGAGCTAAGAAGAAATTTCTCCAGCGGAAATGCAAATGGCCAACAGGCATATGAAAAAATGTTCAACATCACTTGTAGTCAGGGAAATGCAAATCAAAACTACAATGAGATAACATCTTACACCAGTGAGAATGACACATTAAAAAAACTAGCAACAACAAATGTTTGCGAGGTTGTGGAGAAAAAGGAACTCTCCTGCATTGCTGGTGGGAGTGCAAACTGGTCCAACCACTATGGAGAGCTGTGTGGAGATTCCATGACCTCCTAAAGATAGAGCTTCCATATGATCCAGCAATTCCACTCCTAGGTATTTACCCAAATGATACAGAAACATCAATTCCAAAGGGTACCTGCACCCATTTGTTTATAGCAGCACTATTTACAATAGCTAAGCTATGGAAACAACCCAAATGCCCCAAAATAGATGACTTGATCAAGAAGATGTGGTACATATACACCATGGAATATTATTCAGCAATCAAAAAAGATAAACACGTGCAGTTTGCAGCAACATGGATGGAGCTGGAAGGGATCATGTGCAGCAAAATAAGTCAGAAAGAAAAAGAAAAATACCGGATGGTCTCACTCATAGCAGGAATTTAGAAAACCTAAATAAGTGACCAGGAAAAAGACTAATTAATACAAAATCAAAATCAACAAGCAGCTATAAACCAGAGACACACTAAGGTGGGAGAGGGCGGGAAGAAGAAGGATAAGGGTCAAAATAAGGGGGGGTGCAATTGTATGGGGAATATAACCAAAATGAAAATGCACACATTGTGCAAAAATGAAAAATGATGTAGGAATTATACAAAATAAAATATTAAAAAAATAAAAAATAAAGTTCAAGGTCTCTCTAGATAGCATCTCAATCAAGGTACAATTCATCCCGAGGTAAAATCCCTCTCTACCCATGAACCTATGAAACCAGACCAGTTACGAGTTTGTTTCCTCTCCTTGATCTTGCCAAATAAGAACACAATGAGGAGAGCAGTGTGCAATCCAGAACCGACCCAGCTGTCACCCTGACTGCAGACATGCAGCCTCCAGGACTTGGGGGCTAAGCTTCTGTTTAGAAGCGCCCCAGTGTGTGGCACTTTGTATAGCGGCCTGGACAAAGACAGGCCCAAAATGAAAACACTGAACTCCTTTAACAGAGTCAAAGTAGAAAATGACATAAACATGAGTTCTAAGAGAGCTATAAGTGCAAATTAAATTTTCTGCAAGTACTTTTTAATGGATCATTGTAGCTTTGCTTTATCAGCATTTTTATTGCAGTACATGGGAGTCTTAATATCATTTTCAGTCTGACCTACCCAATCAAAGTGACACATGGAAATTGATTTCTCATGCAAGAGTAATCAGTCTTTCTCCTTACTTAGAACTACTTGTCTTTCTTACTTTCAGCTTTTAGATTCTAGTCTACTCTCTTAGATAAGGTAATGGTAGCTGCTATAGCAGAAAGACCCCTGGCACTCAACAGCTTAATGCAATAGAAGCTTATTTCTGGTTCACATGAATTCCAATGGACAACAGACATCAGAAGGGGTTTCTGTCCTGCTCAAGGACTCCAGCTAAACAGATTCTGGCATGTTTAACTTGTGGCTTCAAAGCCATTCTAAACATTGACACCCAGTTGATCAATAAGAGAAAAGAGAGAATGGAGGACCCTATGCTTGGATGTTATGCGCCCAGCCTGAATGGTGCACATCACTTCTGCCCACTTCCACTGGCCATTTCATGTGGCCACACCTAACTCCAAAGGGAGCTGGAATTGTTCCCAGCTCTGGGTCCAAGAGTAAAGGGGAGAGGCATGGTGAACTGGCAGCTATGTTTTACCAAAGCTACCTTGATGCTTCATTCCACTGCCACATCCTTGGGTCTCCCTACAACTGCCCTGGATCTCAACTCAGAGCTAACTCCATCAGAACAGAGCAGTGGAACTATAACTTAGGGTTTCATCTCCTCTGGGATCTACAGGTTGGGAGGCCTGCTGTTAGGACAGGTGGAGGGGCAGCTAGAAGATAAAATGAGAAAGTTCTGTGCAAGATTATCTCATTCTATTGGCCCTTCTCCCCCAATTTGTGGCCTTATAGCAGTCCCTGTAGTTTTACTTATTTCAGACTCAGTTTAGAATTACAACATAAATCAATGCCATTTTTGTCCTTCTTTTATCAACAAACAGATATTTCTGAATGTCAATGCCATATTTTCCATCATGACCATTTATTTTCCTCCTCCAGCCAGTAGTACAGGTCAGTCCCCTGTTCTCAATGAAGAGAGTATGTCACCAGCATCAGTGCTATTTCAAGTCAAGGGACATTTGTTTCCGAAGGGCTCATACCATTTCTATGCTGATTCCTGCTGACACAGGTTGGCTGTTCTGGATAGAAGACCTGAAGTTGCTCCCTAGGGCCAAATTGATGTCTCTTCTCTTTGATGAAGCCTATTAATCAATGTTTGGCATCAAACCAAGCAGCAAAGTATATCATAAAATCCAAGAAGGCGGCACATTAAAATGCCAGCTGCTCAGGGACTGGACTAACCTTCCTAAAAGCCAGGCTCTAAACTGCTCTAACACCCTTGTGTTTCTTTTGTATTTGACTTTCAGGGGTGCCCTTTGTTTTGTAGGGAGGACTTGGCCTATGTGACATTTTCTGTTATTAGACTGCAAATTTGATGAAAAAGGATGACAACTGTTAGAGCTATGGAGGACATTGCATTACCTTTTCAAAATCTCAGTACAGCAAGACATCAACAGGTGGACTCAGGTTAGAAAGGGGGGCACTGAAGGAAGACAGATGTGAGTTTGAGTCCCAGCTCTGGGGCGTCCCAGCCATCAGACATTGGGCATGTCACTTAACTGGCTCTGTCGCAGTTTCCTCACCTATAGCTCATGCACCTTCACATGGGGTTGTGGGAGGATTAGGATGAGGTAACTCATGTAAAACTCATGGTAGTGTCTGGAACATAGTAAGTCCTCATAAAAGACAGTTATTGTCTTTATTTTCCTGAAATCTGAAATGCCCCATGTGACATGTGATAATGAGATCAATAGTATTTGCTAAAAAAAAAAAAAAATGCAAAAATTAAGATGGCTGCTGAGAAAGCATTTAACATACAATACTGATGTCAGAAGAGCAGCTGTCTGTAAGGGTTTGTGGTGGGCAGACTTCTAAGATGGCCCCCAAGATCTCTATCTCCAGGTGCGGAGTTACCTTCTCCCAGACATTTAACCAAACACAAATCTAGGTGCAGCAATTTTGCACAAGTTGCTAAAGTCCTAAAATGGTTGACTTGGAGACAGGGAGATGATCCTTAGTGAGCCTGACTGAACCAGGTGAACCCCTAGAAGGGACTGGGCTCTGCCTGGTGAGAGACTCTGGGTGTGAGGGGCCCTCAGAAGGGGCCACATGCAGGGAACTGTTCTGGGGGGGTTGAGAGCAGACTCTGGCTAACAGCTAGCAAGAAAATGGTGACCTCCGTCATTCAACTGCAAGGAAAGCAGCTCTGTCCACAACCTGAAGGCCCTAGAAGTGGATCTGTCCCTACTGAAGCCTCCTGAGAAGAAAGCAGCTCAGCCAGCACCTTGGTTTCAGCCTTTGAAGGTCCTAAGGAGCGAATCCAGTCAAGTCAGGCCCAGGGAAACTGATTCAAGTTGATGTGTGATGTCACTTAGTTGTGGGAATTTGCTACACAGGAATAAAAATCAGATACAGGGTTTCATTGGTCTGATAAAAGTGTGCTTTCCTAAGCCTTCCACCAAAATTCTAGCAACAATTGCTCTGGTTGTTGTTGGTTTTTTTTTCCCTGTGATTGGGGCTAAATGGGCAGGTCAAACAGCAGCCCATGAACAACGTGGCCAGGTTTGCCTAGGCACGTGGATGATGCAAAGAGAGCAAGTGTGATCTTTAGCCATTCCGCATTCCTGGTGATGAATGCTAAGACCCCCTCCCTGAGAGATCAGACCTCTGAAGACAGCATTTGCATTTCCTTTGGCAATTGGGCACCAGCAGGCTCCTCAGGCAGGAGGAGGTTCAGCTCCCAAGGTAAGTCAGAGCTTTTATAAGCTTCCCTGTTTTGGATTTAATATTTGCCACAAAAGGCAGAAGTGAACACTATTGTTTGCACATGTCATTTCAACAATGAGGAGGGAATGCATTCAGACAGACCTCCTATTCGGTAGTGCTAATGACAATGAAGCTGGAAGAAAATAGCACTGTGCACTTTTCTTCAAAATGACTCCTTTGCCAATTGAAATCTGTAAGAATGTCCTTCCATGGGATGAGAAGATGCACGTAACAACGGGAGCCAATGCACAGAGTGAGGGGGTTCTTTGGCTTTATACTATTATCTCAGCAGATAATCAATTCTTTGTGGAACAAGAACAATAACAGTTCCCGAGACCTTTCTCCTTTTTGGCTTTTAAATGGTATCTCTAGTCATATGGTTCTCTTCCCTGGAGTGAGTCACTTTACTGCTTAAAATAATTAACTGGATATTAGATGATGGAGCGCAAGAGAAGTGGGGCTGGTGCTTTACAAGAGAGACAGCAGGGTGTTGTGATGAAAAGCATGAGCTTAGAGGTCCATGACCGAGTGGTCAACTGTGGCCTCGCTAATGCAGCCAGGCCACCGAGGGCTGATTTGAAAAGGTAGGTTTCAGTTTTGGTTAAATGTATTACTTGGAGATGAAATAAATGAGCATCGAAGGGTCCAGCACTCTGTCTATCACAGAGCAAATATTCAACAGTGGTGGCTATTGTTAACATTCTCACGCTAAACTTCACGTCCAGCTCCCCTTCCTTCTTGTGCACTCCCTGGCCTGTGTGGTTGGCGGGATTCTCTTTCCCAGACCTGATCCTGCTCCTCTCCTGTGCTGAAGATGCTGGGGGCTCTGGACCAGCGGCACAGACTCTTTTATCTCCTTTGAAAAAGCTATAGAATCCCTCCATAGGAAAGTCATACACCCCCAAACTCTACGTACAGTTTCCAGGATACATGGGCCTTATACATGGTGGGTATTTGTTATTTTTCTGGTTAGACACGTAGCAGTCTGCAGTGAAGACTCAGGCTATGTGGGAGGTGTGCAGGGCCGATCACAGGTTCCCGAAGAGCAGGCCCCAGAGCTGCTTCCCAGGCTGATTTCCCAGGTGCTATTTCCACACCCTGCTGTGCGCTGTAGCAGACCACTGCAGCAGCAACCTGGGCCGCCCTCTGGAACGTGCACCCTGTTTATCCCTGTCCTCCTCGTCCTTGTCCTTTAAGTCGTGAATCAAAAGTTCCGACCCATGAACACTTTCAACTCTGAATCAGTTGATTTACCTTTATAGCTCTCACATCAGTTAGTACAGTTCACACAGTTAGCACCAGCCACAGAACTAACAATGCAGGATTTTCTCATCTGCCAGATCTGGCAGAAGCAAAGAGAAGGTTGGCAAGATATGGGGGAGGGAGGTGCCCCTCAGCATCAAGGGGCAGTTTTTCTGGGGGATGATTCTGTGAGATGTATCGGGACTCAGAGTGACGTTCATACCAATTGCCTCAGCAACTGCCTGGAGAGGAACTTAGTCTCAGGGAACAGCTTACAGTGGTAAAAGGTTAGCAACCTGTCAGTAGGGGGTTCGTTAAGTCAACTGTGCTAGAGACAAATGATGTCAAAGAAATCAGTCACTGAAAATGATCCTGAGTAATTCACCTCAAAAGTGACTACACCACATTGTTGAGTGAAAACCACTCAACAAAAAAAGTACTATCCCACAGGAGCGTGGAGGAATACACAGACAAACCAGCTACACGGTAAGATTTCAGAAGAGGCACACCACAAGTTTGATAGTGTCTGTCCATTTGGTGGCACAATGGGTGATTTTTTCCTCACCTTTAACTTCCTTTCTTCAAAATAAGGATAATGCTATTTGTATAATAAGAAGATATACACATTTATTAAATAAAAGGATATGGACATTCTAATTTCTCTTTAGAGCCCATTTAATTTTAACTGTGCTCTCTGGCTTTAGTTTCATTCCATTTCTTTTTCATTTTTTAAATTGAAGCACCGTTAGTTCACATCGTTGCTGGTATTTTATAAGAATAGGGTCCCCCCTATCCCAAGTGCACCCACCACCAAATGACATGTCTCTGTAAAGTACACAGAAAACTGCAGGCATCAAAGCGAAAGACTTTATCCATGAATCCACGATCTCACTTACACGTGGAATAGAGAGAAGTCATTTGAATTTAATACTGTGTACATGTGTTATTTTCTAAAGAAAAAGTTTCTAAAAAAGATAAAGAACTGGACACAGTGGACTATGTGGTGGACTCTGGGTGCTTTCAGGAGAGAAGGAACCCCGTTCATGAAGGCTCTACTTCTGTGAGCTTATTCCCTGCCAAGGACCTCACCTCCTTCCATGGCTGGTTAGAATTTGAATATGTGACTGGAGAGGGGGGCAAACAGTCCTTTACTGTTGGGTTGATGATGATGCTGGTAATGGAGAAGTTACATTTTTATGGAGAAGGTAGGGTTGGGAAGAAAAAACACACTTGATCCATATAAAGGGATTTTCAGCCTCATCTCCACCTATGGTGACAACTATATAACTGAATGATAATTAACTTGAAAAAACAATTGACTAAAGCTATTTAAAAGCTGAGATGGGAAGAACGAAGGCTAAAAGGCCTGCCGGAAACCTACACATAGATATATTTCCAATTTTCTGGGTGGTTCTCAAGTGACAAGGGAACCAAACCTCCTTTCATTTTAGTTTTAACTTACACTCAGTCATATTCAATCAGCAGTGCTGTTGCTGTAAATGCAGGGAAGGTGCTGACCCATCATGTTACCTAACATTCGATCAATAGCTTCCCTTCGCTCAGTGTTGTTTATAATCAATAGGGCCTGCTGGACTTGTCTTCTGGGCCTCACGTTCTGCTTTGTCAAAGAGAAAGAGGTCTCAGGTGGGGTGGGGTAAGAAGCACACGGCTCTCTGTCAAACGCAAACCTTCGCTTGTCTCACCACATCACAGCGACTGCCATTCTCTTGTCATCGGATGAGTCATTTGGCGGGTCTTTTTTTTTTTTTTTTTTTTTTTGTGGGACCCTCGCCAGTGGCCGGGGAATGAACCAGCGCTGCAGAGGCTACAGGCAGCCTCACAGCCCAGCCTCAACCGCTGCGCCACCAGGGGAGGCCCTGGCGGGGCTCTTTTAAGAGCTGATGTAGTAAAGAATTTTCACACACATTCACATGTGACCTGACTGCTCTGTCATACTATATTACAAAGGATCAAATGAAAAAAAAAAAAAAAAGGTGGGAAAGTAGATGTATCATTATTTGAGATATACAACTGAAATAATTATGCGTGGTTGAAAAATGACATTAATTAAGGTGATTTGCATAAGTACATTCAGCACATCTTGGAATTAAATGAAGAATATACAGTCCTTTTTGTCTATTTCAGAAAAGGCTCCTTAATTTTTTCTTCTATTCTCTTAGCAAATCTTGCTCCTCTGGGTGTGTTTTACCTTTAAAGCTCTTTCATGAGCATGAAATCAAAAGCATTTCACTTTAATTGCCACCGACCGGGCCAAGTCAGGCAGGCCAGAGGCACAGAGGAAAGGGGCCAGGGTCTAAAGCCAGGTCACAGGGGTTAGAACCTTGCTCTGCCCCTCACAGGCCACAGGGACTCACTTACCCTATCTGGACCACTGTTTCCACCTCATCAAAATGCACACACAACAGTATTTTTTTTCTCACAGAGTTGTAGTCAATGGAATATTGCATATAGTATGGCAAATTGAACTAAATAAACATTGGCTGCAATCCATGTCTTCATATTAGTATCATCATAATTTTAAACCTGCTGGTAGATGCTGGGGGCTTAAAGCAGAGACCCTTGTCATTTGAAGGAGAAAGGCATATGAACAAAATATAGAAAGGGGTCCTCAGCTCAAGGAGGAAATAACCAGTGGGGGAGGGTGTTAAGATGTGAAAGCCTATTACTCAGCAATCAAAAAAGATAAACAGACACAATTTGCAGCAACATGGATGGAGCTGAAGGGATCATGCTCAGCGAAATAAGCCAGAAAGAAAAAGAAAAATACCGGATGGTCTCACTCATAGCAGGAATCTAGAAAACTTAAATAAGGGACCAGGAAAAAGAATAACTATAAAAAAGAAAAAAATCAAAATCAACAAACAACTATGAACCAGAGACACACAATGGGGGGGCGGGGGAAAGGAGGGATTGGGGTCAAAATAAGGGGGTTGCAATTGTATGGGGAATATAAAAATAAAATTAAAAAAAATAAAAAATAAAAATAAATTATTAAAAAAAAAAAAGATGTGAAAGCCTGGAAAATTCCTTGATGCCATAGCACTGTACACGGCTCTGGCAAGTGATGAGAAAAATCAACATTTACAAAGGTCTGTGCTCAAGTGAAGCCTCAGAATTCTTGTTTCCTGATCCCAGAAACTCTAAAGATATAATTACCCAATGGCCTTTCCCGCAAGTCACAGAGGCAGACGCCCCCCATGAATATGTTTTAGTGCCAGAGAAGCCCAAGGTGTCACTGACACTTGCACACAAGTGCCTGAGGTGATGGGACCCCTGGCTGAACCAGAACCAAGAGGAAGAGGAAAAGGATTCCAGAAGCTTCCAAACAAGTGCTGGGTGGTGCACCTGCTCCAACTTCCAGCAGTGCTGAGATCCCGGGGCCCAGGGGAGACCGCCATTCCTGTTGTCACTGAAGAGAAGGGCTCTCTTCCTGCTACGGTGCTGTGTACACCTAGCCCCTATTCTGCTGCCACATTCTGATTTCTCACTCTTCAAAATCACAGGTGACTATTGTTTTGAATTCCTCAGCTTAAATCCAAATTAAGCCAGTGCTCCGGGAACTGATATTTTGGGCTTTCCAGAGCACAAAGCTCACTGCCTCAGGTCACAGAGCATGCTGCTTTTCCTAAGTTTTTTTTTTGTTTGTTTTTTGGTTTTTTTTGGTATACTCATAAGTTAGACTTTAATGGAGTGGCAAAAAAAATCTTTACTGTTTCTTTACTCCACGTACAACGAGATTTCCATTTTAAACAAATCATTGTCGTCTAGTGTTTATTTCTGAGCCATTCTCAGTGTCATTTATCTCCCCAACATCACAGTGAAGGTGGGTTTCCTGCTTCCCATCTCCTGACACTCCAGCTGACATCACATGGCTGTTCCCCACTGAGGGACAATCTAATCACAGCAGGGGCCGTGCTGTGCCACCACGCACAAGGCGAAGCAATGGACAGACGACAGACAGCAGGAGCCACGGGTGGGGAGAGCTGATTTCAGCAGCAGCCAGTGGGGAGAGAGAGGAGGACCCTCTATCAGGGCACCCAGAGGGAAAAGAAAAGGACTTCAGACCTGAATCTGTAGTAATAACAGGAGGGGTGACTATGCCCTTGGCCCCACTTACCTTGGAGTGAGCTAGAAATGAAATGCAGTCAACAGCTGACCACTTGGGTGCTGAGCTTTGTCAGGGAGCAAACAAGTATGAATTGAAACTCTTCCCTCAATACTTGGTCATTTCTGTAAGGGTGACTTTGCAAGTTCAGGACTGTATGTCAAGGTGAAATGTAACAAATGTTATTTCAATTTCTTCCCATTGTAGTAAATTTCTAAGCCTAATCCCAAATTCCTACAATATTCAAACATCATATTTACAAGGATATCCATCAAAAATCCCAGGTGAAATATGAACGGAATTTGATTTTTTCCCTATGAGAACTGCAGCGGAAATCACCTTCATGCTTTACCAGCAATCAACTCCATAAACACCAATTTTCTGAGAGAACTGAAGGAAAAATACAACCCACAACTGATCGCTTTTATCACACATTGATTCCTTGGGGGCAGAGCTGGCTGATGAGATGATATTAAAGAATCGCAGCTAGGAACCATGACACGTTTAAGGAGAGGAAAGGTCCCAGTTAACCAGTCAGATCACCCGATGGCGGCGCCATATTAAAGAGTGACAGATCCTCGATGTGCCTTTTGTTTTCCAAAATGTACCAAGAGTTGCCAGAAGAAGTGAAGTCTTGAGACAACAGAGGGAAAGGCGAGTGGGGGAGGAAGGCAGCGGAGGCTGCATCACACCAGGCTTTTTGGTGGTCTCTGCCCAGCTCTCTCCCGTAATCCACCTGGGCCCTCCCACGCCCAGTTCTCAGCCTCCTGCACTGCTCCTGACTCTCCTCCTTAACTGCTGTCAACTCTGCACAGATACAACCGGCCCGAAGCAACACTTCCTAAGCGACGCCCACGCTTGCCAACTGGACGAAGACCAGCAAAGGTGCCTCTTCAATAGGGCTTTCCTTTAAGTATTAATAAACATTCTTTACACATGAGCCACAAGACACTGGAAAAAGACAGGTTGTGAAAAGACAGGCTCATGTTAAAAAGAGCAGTGACTGTACAGGAAAAGTCTGCCTGCATGAGGGATAACAAATGATAATGAAAATGAATAAAGATAATGATGAATGGCTGGCTGCTAATTGGCACCAATGAATCTGATAAGCTGTGACAAGTCAGTAGGAAACTATGGTCCTATTCTTTCTGACAGTGGCCTTTATAAAATTAATAATATTTGATTTTTCAGAAGTAGCTAGCAAATGCTGAAGCCAAATGTTAGCTCTTATTCAAATTCTAAAAAATTGGAGATAGGCTGGGGAGTGCTAGCCTTTAAAATGTCATATTAAAGTTTCAAAATTATCTCTAACCTCCAGAATACTTTGAATTACTGGATTGGAAATTTTAAATTTTGTAAAAAAAAAAAAAAGTCACTCTTCTTCTGTTAAAAAAAATTAGTCTATTGAAGATTAGCAGATCTAAATGCCATTATGAAATACACTGAAATGAGACAGATTCAATTCTGGAGCCATTTTATGTCTATCTTTGCTTTGCTGTTTGCTTTAACTGCTACTTTTGGCAAATTTCATCTTGTTGTCATAAACTATGTTAAAATATTGCTAGAAGGAAGAGAGAACAAAAACAGGATAAGCATACTAACAAAGTTCTAGCCAAAAGTGTTCAACTATAATAAAGCACTTTCAGTTACAGAGACATTTAGAAAGTGTTTTCTGGAGGAGGTGGGCTTAGGTACAGTTCAGTAAGGAGAGCTTCTTACCTCTGAAGCATCTTTTTGAACTGGGATTATAATAAAGTTAATTATTTACCAAATAACATGAAAATTGTGTTCCTGGGTCAACAACAACAAAAAATCGATATAGAGGTACTGGAGATGGGAAGACATAGATTAATATGGTTGAACCATGCAAGTCCCTGCTTCTGGTGATCATGTCCAAAGCCTAGTGCAGAACTGGGGCCCCTGCCTGAGTGACAGAGGCAGAGCTGTGTTTCCATCACAACAACCTACGGTTTACTCACCATGTGTGCCTCAAATGACGCGGGGATGAGGGACTGGTTCAACAGGTTGAGCATCCTGGAGGACTCCTTCAGGACAAAGATACTGCCAAAATCAACTTGAGAAGGATAAATATAGACAACCGGGCCTTCTCCGATGCTCTTTAAGTGACAGACCTGCATTGCACACAGGAGAAAGCACAGAGGACTACCTGAAAAAGGCTGGCGCATAAAATCAATTGAAACAGGTTTCCAGGCACCCCTTTCGTAAAAAGCCGGGGTATAAGCGAACTTATTAGAACTGACATCCCTTCTATCTGGACTCTGTAATCAGAGGGACAGAGGTGGCCATGCTGGGCCAGTCCTGTGACTCCCGACTGGAGTTCCCCATCAAAAAGGACAATCCACTTCCCTGAGTCAGCCCAAAGCCATGCAGAGGGAAACTGGAACCACCTAGCTCCATGAGCCGGCCAGGCCGTGGCCCGAGCACACCGAGCGTGGGGCGAAGGGCTGACACTTGCGCGTCAGTGTAGCTGGACAGAGTCCCACTTCTGTTGCGTTATGTGACAGGGCTGTCCACGGTGCACAGCTGTGCAGACTGGGGATGACCAACCTGACAAATCTAACTTGCTCTGCTCCCCTTTTTTCCCTGTGCCCTCTGCCAGGGACTGTCTGCCTGAGGAAAGGGGTGCCCGTTTCTTTCATGAAATGCTGCCTCCTTAGCAAGCCACCTCTGAGGGGCGTGCACAGTGGGCACAGTGGGGTGAGTGCAAGACCTGGACCATGGCATCTTGGGGCTGACCTCCCTTAATAACGCTGCTCGTAAGCCAGGAGACTCAACTATGGTGTCTGAGACAGAAGAGATACTCCCGGTCTAGAACACTTCAAGCAGTTGGAGTCCCTTCGAACAAATGCAGCTGACATCACGCAGCTGCCAAGCAAGCCAGGTGTCCAGGGGTTTATAGCCTGGTGGGCAACTTCTTCCAAGAGCTCAGGCCGCCGAGAGGAGAGATGTCTGGTCTCCCTCTCCTCTTACCTGGAGCGAGCCTACTCTGTGAGAGCCTCGGCGGGTCACTTTGGGCCTTGAGTCCAGTGACTACACAGGAAGAGATTTTGTGAGTGGGGCGTGAACCCCACCTTAGAGTCCACCTGTAGTCAGCTAGCAGGACCCCACTTGGATCCAGAACCACTGGGGTGGCCCTCTCCCCTCCGACACTGATTAATCGGCCTGGAGAGGAGACCGGCAGGAGACGCCGCTCCCCTTAGATGCTCCTGAGGTCACCAAGGTCCAAGGTCACCAGCACTCCAAGGTCACCAAGGTCCAAGGTCACCAGATGCTCCTGAGGTCACCTGAGGCTCCAAGGTCACCAGCACTCATACTTGGCGACTGCAGACTGGAACTGTAAAACTTGGAAGTCCATTTGGAGGAGGTGGGAAGTGGTGTGGGCCTTAAGTGGGGAGGCTTGAAACACCTGACAGAAACTAACTACGGCCATGTCATTGTAACTGCAACACACTCACCATTGGGGGTTCCCGGCTCCCGAAGGTCAAGATGTAAACAGTGGACCTGTGCTCTCCCTTGACCTGGGTCTCCAGGGCCAGCGGGATGTGGATCGTGCTGCGGGGAGGGATGATCCCACAGGGGGTGGGGCTGGAGAGCAAAACGGTGGGCGAGTCCTCCAGCACCTGGCGGGAGAGGTGAGTCAGAGGTTAGCCCGCCCGCCGCACTGCGTGAAACGCCTTGCTCAGTAGGTTATTTTGATACGTATGTTGTCCTGAGTCCACAAAGGCCCTTTAGATATTGCTCAAGCAAGTAAATGGGGATGAACATCCTGATTCAGCATCCTGGTTCCAAAAAGGAAGTTTCTGGAAACTTCCTTCCAAAAAGGAAGCTTGATCAAGTACCCTTTAAACACCCCCAAAGTGCACAACCCAGCGAGAGGCAGAAATGAGCCACAGCACCAATTAGCTCAGGATGACAGCTCCCCACATTCCTGCACCCAGCCTCACGCCTCCATGCTTGGATCCCCACCGCCTTGTCCCTTTGCAGTTCGTCCAGAGAGGCCACTGGCATCTCCTGAGCATGAGACACTCCTTCCATCCTACCTCCAACCTTTTCACTATGCTGATGCTGCCAGGAAAACCCTCTCCTGTCAACTGCCCTGTGCCTCATCCTGCTGTTCCCAGTGCCCTCAGTGCTCTGGAGCTGGGGCGGGTCCTGTGTGCTGGGCAGACCCTGTGGTCCTCTTTCACAGCATGCACTACGTGTCTTTCTCCAACGACTGGGAGCTCAGGGCCTAACCTGGCCTCTCCTCAAAATATGCCTGCTTTTTTTTGGCCTCAAATGTACACTCAGCGCATATCTTTTAAATGGGGAGACAGGTTGGGGGATATGAATGAACGCTGACCAGTGTAACCAGGGGAAGTTGCCTGGAGTCCTGTCCTATGGTGAATCGACAGCTTTTATGCAACAGTCACAACAGCAAATAAAACCGTCAAAATCCTGTGGCCAACTATGTTTGGGTGATTCTGGGCAACACTTTTCAGAGGCTCGGCTCTGGGAGAAAAGGACAGGTGTACAGGTTTCACCCTCTGGAACACTCTGGCCTGTCTGTGGCTGGTCTAATCTAACTCACCTGCCTGAGTGGAGCGCTCTGCCCCCAGCCCAGAGCCTCAGCAAAAGGGAGAGGCAATAACACTGATCTTGTCTTTATCTAATATTTTCATATTTTGTTCACTGTGGATTTTTCTTGGTATTTTGACTTCTTAAAATGATGCATGAAAACATGATTTTTCTCGATGCTAAAGTTCTGGGCTCCTCTTTATACGTCCTCCAGGCAAATGTCCTACCTTTTCCCAACCCAACCGTGCAAGAATAGCTTCCCCTTCATCCCAATACAGGCTCAGCTCTCAGTTCTTGAAGTGACCGTGGCTGTTTGCTGCTGAGCATCTCAAAGTTAGATAAGCTATCTCCCATCCCCCACCCTGACTTATAGCTTTAGTTCAGAGGGGGTGAGAGATTAATCCTAATTCCCTCTGTTACACGGCAGACCTTCAACTAGACACAGCTGGCTAGCTCGACCTGGCCAAGCTTTCTCTGCTCCCGATTAAATGTTGCCTCTGCTCCTCATGTGACTTGTTTCCAGATGCCGTAGACTCCCACCCCGGTAGCTGCAAACACAATTCATTTTCTTTCAAGTTTCCAACTTTTCCTTTTAATGTCAAGATCTGAAAAGAAATTTCTGACACTCCTTTGATCACTATCTCTTTCCTCCCACACCCTGGGCCGGTCCCGGCCTTCCCTAGCTGACTGCGTGTCTCCCTGACGCAGCCTCTAGCCTGCCTTGGTTTGGCAGCCCCACACTGATCTTTTAACTCACTTTGAACTTGGACCCAAGTAACCCCCCGGCTTGACTGTCTAGGGCATAGATTTTTACTAGAGTGCTGTGCTTTTAGAATTGAATTTTAAACCCAAATGCATTCTTGGAAAACTGCATCCCTTAGTAACCTTCCGTGACTCCTTCTGCACAAAGCTTGCTGAATCCTTTATCCACACATTCTCCTGCTTGGTATCCCACCTGTCCGGCTGCCGTGGCATACAGACAGGTCCATTCATAAAATATCAATGGTCAATTCCTCCTTTCTGCTCTCCAGCTTTCTGGTCCAACACACCCCATTATAAACAGTGCATCACTGCATCTTAGTGACGCCCTTCCAGTCACAGCCAAGGACTTAAATGAACACCCCCGGTTCTGCCTCGTTTCCCCCCCGGAGGGTTAACTCATGGGGAATTATTTGCATGTGTTGGTTTAGTTGATCCTCTCCATTCTTGAGAAAAGGCAAATCCCTTGGGAAATTAACAACTGTTTCCCACTGCAGTTGTTCACCCACACAGGTGGCAACCCAGCTGCAGCTCTGTCACCCACCCCCAGAGTATCCCAAGGTTGAAAACCAGAACTGCATAAAGGTCCTGTGTCCAGGAACAGGGCTCTCTAGAAGGCCTTCCTTTCTCACTGAGGGACTCCAACTGAAGAGCTGACTCTGAAGGAGGCCGGAGCAGCTCACCTGTGGCAAGACCTCATAGCATCCTGGGATGTTGTCGAGATTGACAAGCTGGACGTACTTCTCATACGGGTACTTCAGGAAGCAGCGCCCGAAGTCCACCTCTGTGTTAACCATTTGGAGGGCAGGCACGGCACACCTGCTCCGGGTTACCCGGGAAAGAATTGAAGAGGACAGAGCTTGTTGACACCCCGAGAACACAGAGTCCCGAGTTAGGCACATCAGTCACTGTCACACCGTTGTTTATCTCTAATCACTACATTAATCATTTTCAAATCTTCGCTCCTATCATCGCCCTCTCTTGGCCCCCAGTCACCGCTTTTTAATCAAAAAATGGCTAGAAGCAGGACTCCTTAAACAGCTGACTCTGCGGGCTAATGACTAACATTTCCACTGCCTTTCAGATTCGGCCTTCTTTTCGCAAGGGGCCCTCACCACGTGTTCCTTAGGCTGGTGGATCTGTTTCCATGACAAACAGGGCCAGAGCCACCAGCAGGGGTCCAACTGGCTGTGACACTTTGGACCAGTCAGAGGCCCCTGAGGACTAGCAACAGCTCCCGCCATCTAAATCATGGTGATAATTCTAATTCCTATGCAGAACAGCTGTCTTGGATCAGCAGGCTCAGGCAGCTGTGCACCCAGAACCCGCCCCCTGCCAGCGGTTCTCAGCATGGAGGGATGGCGCAGAGCGGGGAGAGCTGTGTGCGGGGGAGGGAGCGACTGAAGCCCCATGTGCGTGGCTGGTCTATTATTAGGTGACTTGGGTGTTAGTTTGTGTCTGTGCATCTCAGAGTTGGTTCTGCCCTGCGCACTGTCACGCCACCCTGCGTGACTCGGACAGAGCCAGGGCCAAGGACTGACCTGGCCAAGTGTGACCTGGATCACCTTGAGTAAATTGCTTTCCCCCCCAATTTTGCCCAGAGGTACAATGAAGGGTGATTCTGGGAACTGATGTTAGCATTTTTAACGCTTCCTAGGGAGCTGTGGGAAATGCAGGAGAGGAGGTGAGTGAAGGAGAAAGCTAGTGTCCCACACGGGCTGGCTCAGTGGGGATCAAGCAGAGTGGAGGACATGGCAGGCAGTCACTGCCATTGAGGGTGACTCCGTGGAGAATTACTTTAGGGATCAAGTTCAAAAAGCAACTATCCTACAGATTATACCAAGAGCAATGACATGAAAGTGATTCTTACTAACCCCAACATTTAGTTCCAGATGGGGGTTCATTTTTAGCTAGAATGCAAGTTGTCAGATGACCCAGTGGCTTTTATAAAGCTGCCTTTTTCCTACCTGAAGCACTGTGGCTGAGAGGGTTTCGAGAATGTGACTTGGGTCCTGGAGTAAATAAACATGGTATGAAATTTCTAGCCTCTTAGGACCTTTGTTTTTAAATTTAGGATTTCTTATTGTCAGAAAGGGACTGAAAAGTATTAGGAAAACCCCACACAGAAAAGAAATCCTAGACCAAATGGAAAAACTTGGGTATAAAGAAGACCAGATGAAAGAGTGTCTGTTGTTTTTAAACAAGCAGAAAAATCAGTTGTGTCTTTGGAAGGAAGACCTTCAAGGTCTCTCAGGGCTGCTGTTTGGCTTCACCGAGCCCATGGCACATGAAGTGGGGGCAGTTTTCCCTCATCAAGGCACATCGTCCTCCCATTCACAAGTGAGAGACCCACATTCTACGAACTGATATATTGTCAGAGAATGATGAGGTCTCTTTCTCTGTTTCCTATAGATTACATTTTCATATCACACTGCAAAGTCCTAGCCCCAGACACCGTTTGCATTGCTGAGTGTATGTGGCCAGTGATCTGATTTTGGGTCACTGCCATTATCTGCAGATGACACAACAGCCTTCATCAGAGAGACTGGACTGTAGTCAAGGAGAGGCATTCAGCAGTTGGCAAGGCCGACCTCAACCGGACTCCAGAACCCACCTCCAGTGAAAGGAGCGGAACTGCTGATGGCCCCGGGGATCCTGCTGCTCCCGAGGTGCCTCATCTGGGGGCTGCTGGCAGCCTGCCTTCCCATCACGCCACCGTGTCCCAGAGGTGGAATGTCTTGCCAAGCAGCTAGGGCTGGGAGCACTGCTCTCCACCGCCCACTTCTGGAGCACCAAATTCCTGCTCACATCTTTCTACTTCCACGGACAGTGAGCCCCATTAGCGAGGGCTGTGGTTCCTAAGACTGCAACACACACATATCCCTTTGGTCTCTACCAAAGGTGCTCTAGAAACCTTGACTGCTTTAAAGTTTTGTCATTTATCAGACTCAGCTTCCCTTCCCAGGAAGGCAGAGCAAATCCAGTGTGAAGTGGCTGCAGGCATGTCACCTGCTGGAATGACAGGCCCTTCCTGGTGGCTTGGGGGGTAGCAGGGAGACATGGCTGGTGCCCAGGGTACCTGGCTGTAATAAGGAGCGCCAGCACCTCTTCTCTGATGCCCTCCACATCGACCACCAGGGCCAGCTCGTATTTCTGCACAGTGTTGGAGCATAAGGTCACCTGCAAAGAAAAAGGTGAAAAGTGCTCTTCCACAAGGCCAGCTGTCTGCACCAGATGGAAAGGAGTCAGAGCAGCACCTAAATGACCAGTGTGGCTTTCAGTGCTTCCTGGGACACAGCACGTGTGATGTTTTTGGCTGAACAAGTTAGGGCATGCTGACTTTTTCCAGGTTAGGAACCAAGTGGCTTTTAGTACCATAGGTGCACTCATTTCAGAAGAGGTTGCAGCAAAGAAGCCACAGAATTGCACGAGGGGGAAATGACTCTGAAGGCTGAGCAACAGCAAACAAAGTTTAATTACTGTGACTGCAGTTGTTCCCTATGCCTTTGGGCTACATAAATTATGAAAATTCAATATACCAATAAAACACTACAGCTAAATTTCTCTTACAGCAAAATAAATGAACACAACTGTCAGTTCCTGGAAATGGCATAAGAAATCAATTAGTCATTGTTTTACCAAAATCTTGCCCTTCTCATGCCCCTCCAAGCCAGCCCCCCTCTTCAAAATTCATTATTAGAACAGGAAATAGGAAGCTCCGAAGAAAAGCCTATCTGAGAACCATACCTGGTTGGAATAGTTTACTCTCTGTTTTTAGTTGCTGTTGTGAAATGTTATACTTAGGCTTTTGAACGCCTCAGTACAATTTTTAATTGCTTTGAAATGATTTACACTTGAAGAGATACTTATTAGTCTAGAAGACAGTTTCTGGCACAGGTTAAGGCTTTTCTGTCTATAAATTATGTATCTGGTACTAATTAAAATTTTTTTGGTTGCAGAGGGAATCCCTGGATGTAAATTTGAGTCCAGACAGACCCGGTTCAAGTGCAGATCCAGGAGGAAAATTAAAGTTTGGAGAAAGCTTTTCCAAATACAAAAGTAAAATCAGGTGAAGATGGAGTCACAGACTCAGGAAGAAAATCTATCAGATTTGGGGAGAAGTAGCTGCCCCAGCATGCGAGTCCTGGTGTGACTCTAACCCTTGTTTATGTGTTGGAGATATGGGTAGAAGGCAGAGAACAAGTGGTTCTGGCAGAAGACTGCTGGATAGATGCAATGTCTTCTAAAATCTCTCTGCACTAAATCAGAGAGGCCAAAAAATAATAATTGGAAAGCTGAGCCTTATTCAGTAAAAGAGAAATAAACTCACTGCCACAGTACTTCCCCTGTCCATTCCACTAACAACTATGCAGCCTAAAAGGCTGTGTGCCCCCCAACTCATGCATGGAAACCCTAACCCCCGGAGGAGATGTTCACATTACCCTGACAGCAGCAAATCCCTGGGGGCGAATGGTGCCACTGTCAGGAATGATGGTGAATTCTTTTGGCTTCACTGTGGGCGTCTCATCACTGTCCCAAGACAGTCTCCTGTTGTTGGAATACTGCTGGCAACATGAAATGCTTTTATGGCCAATGCCATCCCCAGGGATGCGCAGTTTGAAGGTCATGGGGACCAAGGAGGTGTTGTTGAGAGAACACATCAAAGTCTGAGGAAATCCTGGAAAAAGAAATAGGAGGTGTGAGAAATGAAAGTTCCACAATGGCCTCCCTTTCACCTCAAGCTCCCTGAGCTACCACCCAACCTCCTCAATGAATAGTCTCTGCATCTCATCACTCCTTCCTCAGCTCCAGTCCTCCCTGGCGCTGTTTTCAACTGTGTGATCAGTACATACAATTTTCACTCATCCCATGAATATTTACTCTGCGTTTACTATGGCAATAGATATAAACCAAACCTTGTCGAGAGGCAGCTTCTATTATCAGTTTGCTGAGTAGTCTTCCAGAAGTATACTTGCATTTAATTTTGGCATAGAAATACATTTTTCAAAAAAAAAAACCAAAAACCGATGCTTGTTTTTCTTATCTTCCAAGTGTGGGTACAAAGAGAAGGCTGTGAGGGTTTGCCCGCTGGGTGACCCCAAGCCGGCCAAGTCCTAATATAACTTATCCTGGACTTGTCTGAGGCTCATGCTCTCAGGGTTGACGGCACAAAATGGAACAGC